>NC_080203.1:30359339-30984339 GCF_030028045.1 Hippopotamus amphibius kiboko
ATAGGAAAGGAAGGGCCAGAGCATGGTTCAACAGCACCTAGCTCATCGGCAAGAGGTGACTCTTAAATGAAGCAAGGAGAGGTGGCATGGTATAATGGAAAATCATCTCATCTGTAAAATGAGGATACTAATATTTACTTTGCAAGAAAATATTAGTGGCTGACATATACAATGCCTGGCATATAGCGGATGTTCAAATGGTAGCTACTTGAAGACAAGGACCAGAAAAGGAAGCATATATGGTACCAACAGAAAACAAGAATGCTTGAAAAGCAATCAGGCACAGTGGAAAGAGAGAGTGCTTTGCATTCAGGGAGACCTGGGCTTGAACCATTTGCTGTGTAGCCTGAGGCATGTTATTTCCCCACTCGCTGCTCCTTAGTTTCCTCTAGTACAAAGTAGAGATAAAAATATCAATGTTGTAATATTTAGAAATAAAGTATAAAATGTAACTGTCATCTGCTATGCCTTGATAACAGCTATTATTTTATTATTATTAATATAATTGTTAAACTTGCCTTGAACTATCCTTAGGCAAAGTGTCACAGTGTGGAATATTACTCTATAAAACTCTTCAGCCCTATTTTCTGAAAGCACAGAAAATAGTACTACCGCTGATATCCATTTGTCTTTCATTGATAGCAGGAGTAACAAGAGGCCAGGAAGCACCATCCAGAGTTACAAGGCATTCAAATGAATTACAAGAAAAAAGTGTCACCAGCCACATTAACAACAAAACAGAACAATCAGCTAGCTATAAGGTTCTTCCTTGGCCTTCTTACCAAATATTAGCAGAGTGTCTACGCTCAAACATATTCCAAGCTCCTATTAATGGCTGCCTAAGCTGCCTTCCTTTCTTTTTTTTTTCTTTTTTCTTTTTGCTATTATTTTTTTCATGAAAAACACTCAAATCTGTTCCTCATTTAAGGCACTAAGAAAATGAAATCTCACACACACATTTACACACTCTCTCACACACACACACATACACAATCATCAGAGACTAGGTCCAATTTACTTTCTCTCCATTAAGGCTAAGTCAAATGCTCTTAGCCAAATTTCCCAATAAATCAAAGAAATCAATAATAAGGAAGAGCACACTGAATATTAGCTCTCAAAGGTTCACGAGAAAAAGAAACTAACACAGAAAGTCCCATCTGACTCATTCACCAAGGTGATCCATAGGTACCAAATTTTTCTAAACCAAAAGTCACGACACACAGTATGGGAATTGTAAGCATACTTAGGAGGACAAATGGTTAAATATCTAAAATCATTGCTATCCATTCATTTTTCTACCCAGACCCTGGATAAGTCAACAGCCATAGACTTAGAACATTTTAATTTATTATCTCTGGGTACTGATTTTACACATTATATAATTACTTGGGTTAACGGGAAGTAAACAAAATGTTATTTCTACCAACAGAAAAGAAAATGAGCCAATAGAGATTCTAGAAGAGAAAACTCTAGTTGGTATAATGCATCAGGAGAGGACAGGAAGCAGTGTCCAAGACCAAAATGAATGCCTGGGCATTCTCAGTCAGAGGAAAAGGTGGTAGGCAAAGAGAATTTTGCTACAGATGAAACCAAATAGACTGAGTTCACAACAAGTACGAAAGTGGCCTCACAGCCTGGTAATGATGCCGTAGAATCTGCCTAGGGAGTGGATTCGCGATCTCCAAAGGAAAAGAATTTCTCCTCGGGATCAATAACAAGCCACCGCTCAGGTTTAAGTTACAGAATAACAGTTTATTAAGAAGAAAGTACAACAGCTTCTGGCACAGACACCAGAAGCGGGTGGAGAGACCCGAGAAGGGGTCTTAGGTGAATAGACTTTACACCTTCAGGGCAGAGTTAATTACAGTCCCCACTTTAGGATTATTTCTTTAGAAACATTCGTGATATTCAAAGAATTTTGTTACTCAGTGATCTTGTGACGTCCCAGGTAACCCCCACCGTAGAGTCATAAGGATCATCAGTCTTAAAGAATGAGTGAGGTTGGGACTTCCTAAGTGGTGCAGTGGTTAAGAATCTGCCTGCCGATACAGGGGACACGGATTCAATCCCTATTCCAGGAAGATCCCACATGCCGCGGAGCAACTAAGCCCGTGCACTACGACTATTGAGCCTGTGCTCTAGAGCCCATGAGCCACAACTACTGAGCCTATGTGCTGCAACTACTGAAGCCTGTGCAACTAGAGCCTGTGCTCTACAACAAGAGAAGCCACCGCAATGGGAGCCGGTGCACCACAATGAAGAGTAGCCCCTGCTCACTGCAACTAGAGAAGGACAGTGTGCAGCAACAAAGACCAAACGCAGCCAATAAGTAAATAAATAAATTTATTTTAGAAAACAAACAAAAAAAACAATATAGTGGGGATGGCATCAGTGAAAATTGCAGAGGAAGGGATCCCAAAGGCCCATCCCTCCACAAAAACACAAAAAAGAAAAAAAAAATGATAAACTACCAGAATCAATGTTATCAGAACTCCAGAAAACAGTTGAAGCAAATACTTGAATAAGAAAAAGAGCTTTGTGGCATTTTAGCTTACTCCTGCTGCATTCACACCTTTTAAGCTTAGTGTGGGTCTTGAAAACATCAAATCACATTCCCAGAATCGGTTCCTGGTAGGAGAGGGAGCAGACCGGACCTTGTTCGTAAAGAATTCTGACTGTTGGTTTTGATCTCGCTGGTGGTTCCCTGAAGGGTTAACACAAAAAGACAGCTTTTATTTTGCCTAAACTGGAACTCTCTCAGGGTACAGAAGTGAGTGCACAGAAGGCAACATTTGTCAAAAACATTTTAAAGGCAAATTAACTACCATCTTCCACCTGAGACAATGGTTATCAGTTGGGGGAAACAAAAGACACAATGAAAAGCCAAAGGAAAGGCTCAGTAAGATGCTTTGGGGAATAAAAGTTGCCACATATTCCTGGAAACTTAAAAGGCCATGCATATGCCCAACATGAGAAAGATGCTCACAAAAAAGTTTAGAAGTCCCTAAGCCCTCTCCTCTAGCTGACATTCAAGGTCTGCACAAGCAATAAGTGAGTACAAAGGCAGAGTTGTAAAAGGCCTGAGTGTAGAAGTCCTGACCCAACACATATAGAAAGTCCACCTACAAAGATAGAGAATCTTTTTTTGATCCAAGAGTTTGAGATATTTGTCCAATTGCTAGCTAAACAATAACCTAATGGAACAGAGACTTCAGTGACCAGTCATGACAAATACACTGTCTTTACAAAAATACACCAGAGAACTCACTAAACAAACAAAAAATTACAACCTATGACAAAGAGAAATTAATCAGCCCCATGAAGAGGGGGGATATCTGATATTCAGTGTTGCCACATTTTCATTTTCGAAATGTCCAGTTTTCAACAACAACAAATTACGAGGCATGCAAAGACATAAGAATGTATGACCAATTTACAGGGAAAAAAAGAAATTAAAAAAAAAAACCATCATTGAGGAAGCCCAAACATTGGACTTACTAAAGAAAAACTTTAAATCAACTGTCTTAAGTTTGCTGAAAGAGCTTAAGGAAACAATGGACAAAGAACTAAAGAAACTGAGGAGAACAATGTCTTCCCAAATAGAGCACATCAATAAAGAAACAGAAATTTGAAAATGGAAAACAGCAAATTCTAGAGCTAAAATGTACAACTGAAATATTCACTAGAGGTTGAACAGTTAAACACTAAAGAACCCGAAGAGCCAAAACTACCTTGAGAGAGAAGAACAAAGCTGGAGTTATCATGCGCCCTGATTTCAAACTATACTACAAAGCTACAGTAACCAAAACAGCATGGGACTGGCACAAAAACAGCCTCATTAGATCAATAGAACAAAACACAAAGCCCAGAATTGAGCACACACTTATATGGTCAATTAATCTATGACAAAGGAGACAAGAATACACAATGGGGAAGAAAAAAACAGCCTCTTCAATAAACGCTACTGGGAAACACTGGACAGCTACATACAAAAGAATCAAACAGGATTAATTTCTCACACCATATACAAAAATAAACTCAAAATGGATTAAAGACTTAAATGTAAAATCTGAAACCATAAAACTTCTCAATGAAAACATAGGCAACATGCTCTTTAAAATCAGTCTTAGTAATACTTCTTTGAAGATGTCTCCTCAGGCAAGAGAAACAAAAGCAGAAATAAAACAAATTGGACTGCATTAAACTAAAAAGCCTTTGCACAGCAAAGGAAACTATCAACAAAATGGAAAGGCCACCTACTGAATGGCAGAAGATATTTGCAAACCATATATCTTATAAGGGGTTAATATCAAATATATATAAAGATATTACACAACTCAACATGAAAAAAGCAAACAACCCAATTTTAAAAAGCAGAGGACCTGAACAGACATTTTTTCAAAGAAGACATACAGATGGCCAACAGGAACATGAAAAGATGCAGAACATCACTAATCATCAGAGAAATACAAATCAAAAGCAAAATGAGATTGACTCACACCTGTCAAAATGTCATTTATCAAAAAGACAACAAATAACGTGTTGGCAAGGATTTGGATAAAAGGGAAACTGTGGGAGGGAATGTAAATTGATGCAGCCACTATGGAGAAGAGTATGGAGTTCCTTAAAAAATTAAAAACAGGACTACCATATGACCCAGCAATTCCACTCTTTGGTATTCCCCTGAAAAAAACAATGCACTAATTAGAAAAGATACATGCATGCTTATATTCACTGTAGCATCATTTATAATACCAAGATATGGAAGCAACCTAAGTGCCTATCAATAGATGAATGGATAAAGAAGATGTATCTGTTTGTGTGCATGTGTGTATGTATAATAGAGTATTAGTCATAAAAAAATGATATCTTGCCATTTGACAGAACATGGATGGATCTGGGGGTATTATGCTATGTGAAATAAGTCAGATATTCAAAGACAAAGACTATGATTTCACTTATCTGTGGAATCTATAAAACAAATGAACAAACATAAACAAACAGGGGAGAAGAAAGATGGCAGTGAAGTAGAAGGACATGGAATGCATCCCTCTCCACAGATGCATCAGGAATACACCAAAAGACACAATAATTCCTGCAGAGAACCAGCTGAACACCAGCAGAAGACCTAAGACACCAGAAAGGACTGAAAAGATCCCGAAATAACTGGGTAGGACAGAGGTAGAAGAAAAAAAAGGAGAAAGAGGAGGAGAAGAAAAGAAAGGGATGGGTCCCACACCCTGGCATGGGGGGATCTGATACAGAGGGGAGACTGCCAAATTCGGGGAAACATCCCTTATCTGACGGGGAAACCCCTTCTCCAACAGGGAATTTCCCTGGGTAAAAGGGAGGCATTTTGGACTGTTTCAAAGAGGGTGAAGCGGCTGATCTGTGGCAGACGGGAAAGAGTGAGAAACACACGGAGGGTCCGCACCACAGCTCAGTGTGTCTGGATTGAGGCATCAGTTCACAGCTGAACAGGGGGTCTGGGAGCTGGAACATGGGAACCAGAAAACTGGTTCAGGGTGAGAAACATTGTTGGCAGTGGGGAGACGGACTGAGAGGACAGGAGGGAAGAAATCCACAGCAGAGACTGCCTACCCCAGAAAGCTGGGCAGCCATGGTGGAGGCCCGATACTGCTGACTCACAAGCAGGGGGGAGGAGCTGTGGGTGTAGCCTCTCTCTCGGCACCTGTGACGGACAAAGGAAGGACCCCTCTGGGACGGGCTAACACGCTCAGGGATAACAAAGGCCCCTGGGCTGGGCTGGCCTAGAGTGCCTGCAGCCGAGAGGCAAAAGTTCACAGAGTGGCCCAGCTCTGGAGACATTCTGTTTACACCTGAGCCACCGGGGTCCCTCTGCAACAGGCACCGCCACGGCCAACTGAGCTGCCGTGACCCAGGCAGGGTGCCCCAGCAGAGTTGTAGCAGAGGGGAGGAGCCGCAGTTGGAGTCGCTCTCTCAGCCTGAGCTGCCCGAGCCATGGTAACCCAGGCAGGGGACCACTGCTCACTCACTCCCAGGGGAAGGAGCCACTATTGTACCCTCTCTCTCCCCACACACCAGCCCTTACAGACGAACAATAAAGGAAGCTCTGCTGTCGCAGAGTATTACAAAAAGCCCAAGGCGGGTAGGACACTTACAGTTGAGACCCCAAGGAAACAGAAGTATTATTATTAATTCTATTGATCTGGTCAAATCTGGGGTCGGTTCTAGGTATTTTTTTAATTATGATGTGAGTCCTAAGGGATCTAAATGTTTTATAACATTTTTATTCTATCTTTTGTTCTATTTTTGTTTTTAGCCTTTTTATATATTTCTATTTCTAGTTAAGTTTTTTATACTGCTGACTGTATCTCTCCTACCTTCTTTTCATCACTATCTTTTATACATTTCTATTTCTTTCATTTTCCTTTCATATTTCCAGTCACACTATACTCTTCTGTTGCCCGGTCCTCTATCCTTTTTTAGTTTATGTTATCTTAATATACGTAAAAGCAATATTATTGGTCTGCTCTGTTTCCTTGCTTTATTTCTCAGATGACACACAGCTCTGGTTTTGATTATTAGGTTTTTCTTTATCTCAGTTCTAAGTACAATTGTCTGACATCATTCTGAGAAACTTCAGTCTGTCTGGTGGTACTCTTGCTATTTATTATATTAGATCCTAGCTTTCAAAATCTCCCTGCATTTGTGTTTGTGTGTGTGTGGTTTTTTGTTTTTGTTTTTTTCTTTTTTATGGTTTTGAATTTCTGTTAGTTTTCTCTTTTATGGTCTCATGGCATACTGGGGTTCTTCTGTCAGGTCTTTCTAGTGCCTTATGTTCTATTGGATTCAGTATTTGTGTGTCTTATACATGTATGTGTTTCCTTGACTTAGTATTTGTTTGACTCAACACTCTGCCATTAGTCTGGGGCTTGGACAGTCTTCTTTAAACCCCTTTATTGCCAGGACAAGCAATCTCTGAAGTCTGGACTACTCCATCAGAAGTTAAGTAGGAGGCTCTGGGAAGGGAGCACTGAATCCAGGATGCTAGACTACTAGAAGTCCTCAGACAAAGGGAAGAATAACTGTAGAGAATGCTCACGTAGCCCTGTATCAGAGTAAAGACTCGGCTTCGTCTGACTGTCTGAAACTGACAGTGCTGGACACCTCACACCACACTACAAACAAGACAGGAACACAAACCAATCCATGAGCACACAGACTACCTAAAGCCATATTAACCTCACAGATACCCTAAAACACACCACCTGCCATGGCCCTGCTCATCAGAGAGAAAAGACACAGAGCCACACACTGGAAAGCAGACACCAGACCCACCAACCAGGAAGCCTACTCAAGACACTGGACAAACCCCACCACAGAGGGCAGAGGGCAAAAACAAGAGGAATTACTATTAGGCAGCATAGGGAAAGGAGACAGCAAATTGGATAAATTAAACAAAATGAGAAAACAAAGAGACACCATGCAGGCAAAGGAGCAAGAAAAAAACCCATAAGACCAAATAAATGAAGATGAAATAGGAAAATTGCCTGAAAAAGAATTCAGAGTAATGATAGTAAAGATGATCTAAAATCTCGATAACAAAATACAGAAAATACAACAAAGTTAATAAGGACTCAGAAGAACTAAAGAACAAACAGCAATGGACAACACAATAACCGAAATTAAAAAAACTCTAGATGGTATCAACAGAAGAATAACTGAGGCAGAAGAACAAATAAATGAGTTGGAAGATAGAATGGGGGGAAATAACTGCCACAGAGCAGGAAAGAGAAAAAATAAAAAGAATGGAAGACAGTCTCAGAGACCTTGGTGACAACATTAAGTGCACCAACATTCGAAACATAGGCATCCCAGAAGAAGAAGAAAACAAGAAAGGGTCTGAGAAAATATTTCAAGAGATTATACTGGAAAACTTCCCCAACATGGGAAAGGAAATAATTGATCAAGTCCAAGAAGCGCAGAGAATCCCATACAGAATAAAACAAAGGAGATATACACCGAGCCACATATTAATCAAACTGATGAAAATTACACACAAAGAAAATATATTAAAAGCAGCAAGAGAAAAGCAACAAATAACATACAAGGGAAAACCCATAAGGATAACAGCTGACCTTTCTACAGAAACTCTGCAGGCCAGAAGGGAATGGCAGGATATACTGAAAGTCCTGAAAGAGAAAAACCTACAGCCAAGAATACTCAACCCAGCAAGAATTTCATTCAGATTCAATGGAGAAACCAAAAGCTTTACAGACAAGCAAAAGTTAACAGAATTCAGCAACACCAAACCAGCCTTACAACGATTTGTATGGAAACGCAAAAGACCCCGAATAGCCAAAGCAACCTTGAGAAGGAAATATGGAGTTGCTGGAATTAGGCTTCCTGACTTCAAACTATACTACAAGGCCATAGTGATCAAGACAGTATGGTACTGGCACAAAAATAGAAAGGAAGACCAATGGAATAGAAGAGAGAACTCAGAGGTAAGCCCAAACACATATGGGCACCTTATCTTTGACAAAGGAGGCACGAATATACAATGGAAAAAAGACAGCCTCTTCAATATGTGGTGCTGGGAAAATTGGACAGCTACGTGTAAAAGAATGAAATTAGAATACTTCCTAACACCATACACAAAAATAAACTCCAAATGGATTAAAGTCCTACATGTAAGGCAGACACTATAAAACTCCTAGAGGAAAACATAGGCAGAGCACTCTATGACATCCATCAAAGCAAGATCCTTTTTCACCCACCTCCTAGAACCATGGAAATAAAATCAAGAATAAACAAATGGGACCTCATGAAACTTAAAAGCTTTTGCACAGCAAAAGAAACCATAAACAAGAATAAAAGGCAACCCTCAGAATGGGAGAAAATACTTGCCAATGCAACAGCAGACAAAGGATTAACCTCCAAAATATACAAACAGCTCATGCAGCTTAATACCAAAAAAGCAAATAATCCAATCCACAAATGGGTGGAAGACCTAAACAGACATTTCTCCAAAGAAGACAAACAGATGGCCAACAAACACGTGAAAAGATGCTCAACATCACTCATCATCAGAGCAATGCAAGTCAAAGCCACAATGAGGTATCACCTCACACCAGTCAGAATGGCCATCACCAAAACATCTAGAAACCACAAATGTTGGAGAGGGTGTGGAGAAAAGGGAACTCTCCTGCACTGTTGGTGGGAATGTAAGTTGGTACAGCCACTATGGAAAACAGTTGGGAGGTTCCTTAAAAAACTACAAATAGAACTACCATATGATCTAGTAATCCCACTCCTGGGCATATACCCAGAGAAAACCATAATCCAAAAAGAAACATGTACCATAATGTTCACTGCAGCACTATTTACAATAGCCAGGACATGGAAGCAACCTAAATGCCCATCAACAGATGAATGGATAAAGAAGATGTGCCACATATATACAATGAAATATTACTCAGCCATAAAAAGGAATGAGATGGAGCTATACGTAATGAAGTGGATAGACCTAGAGTCTGTCATACAGAGTGAAGTAAGCCAGAAAGAGAAAAACAAATACTGTGTGCTAACTCATATATACGGAATCTAAAAAAAAATGGCACTGATGAACCCAGTGACAGGGCAAGAATAAGGATCCAGATGCAGAGAATGGACTGGAGAACATGAGGTTGGTGGGGCAGGGGGCCAAGGGTAAGCTGGGACAAAGTGAGAGAGTAGCATAGACATATATACGCTACCAACTGTAAAATAGATAGCTAGTGGGAAGTTGCTGTATAACAAAGGGAGATCAACTTGATGATGGGTGATGCCTTAGAGGGCCAGGACAGGGAGGGGGGGAGGGAGTGGTGGGAGGGAAGGGATATGGGGATATATGTATAAATACAGCTGATTCCCTTTGGTATACCTCAAAAGCTGGTACAAGAGTGTAAAGCAATTATATTCTAATAAAGAACTTAAAAAAAAACATAACCAAATAGAAACAGAGTCACAGATACAGAGAACAAACAGATGTTTGCCACAGGGGAGGTGATGGGAAGAGGAAAGAAATAGGTGAGGGAGATTAAGAGGTACAAACTTTCAGTTACCAAAAAAAATGTCACATGTATGAAATGTACTGCGTGGAAAATACAGCCAATAATTATGTAATATCTTTGTATGGTGACAGATGCTAACTAGGCTTACCATGATGATCATTTTGAAATGTATAGAAATATTGAATCACTATGTTGCACACCAGGACCTAACAATGGTGTAGGTCAATTATACTTCAAAAACAAACTCAGAAAAAGATCAGATTTGTGTTTACCAGAGGTAGGATGTGGGGGCGGGGGCTTGGAAGAAGGTAGTTGAAAGGTACAAACTTCCAGTTATAAAAAAGTACTAGGGATATAATATACAACATGATAAATATAATTAGCTCTGCTTTATGTTATGTATTAAAGGTGTTAAGAGTAAATCCTAAGAGTTCTTATTACCAGGAAAAATTTTTTCTATTTCTTTAAGTGTGTAACTACATGAGATGATGGATATTCACTAAACTTATTGTGGTCATCATTTCATGATGTATATAAGTCAAACCATTATGATATATACCTTAACTTATACAGTGCCGTATGTCAAATATATCTTTAAAAGAAGTACCAAGAATATGAAAGTCAAGGAAAACCTAGGCAGCTGTTCTAGACTAAAGAGACATTAGCATTAAATGCAGCGCATGATTATACACTGGACCATTTTGACATTATTGGTACAATTTGTGAAACTTGAACAGAGTCTATGAATTGAATGGTAGTAATATATTGTTATTTTTGTGAATTGGGGGGTTATTTTGGGGTATGTAGAAAAATGTCTTTGTTTATAAGACAAAAAAGAAAGATGAAATTTGTGACATAACATAGACAAAGAAGAATGGAGCCTATAGGAGCATAGTCTGTATACTCTAAATACTAAGTTGATATTAATTTAAACTAGATTGCTATAAATTTAAGATATTAGAAATCCCAAGGATATACACCAAGAAAATAACTTAAAAATATATAAAAAGGAAAATGAGAAGGGAATACAAATGGTACCCAAGAGAAACATCAATTAAACACAAAAGATGGCAGTAATGAAGTAATAGAGGAACAAAACAGATGCATAAGATATATAGAAGATAAAAAAATGGCAGGTCTTTGTATATCAGTAATACTTTAAAAATAAGTAGATTAAACTCTCCAATTAAAAAGTAGAGAGTGGCACAATGGATATAAAAATGTGATCTAATTATATGCTGTATACATGAGATTCAATTTAGATCCAAAGACAGAATTAGGTTAAAAGGGAAAGGATGGGAAAAGAGAGCAAACACTAACCAAAGACAACTGGAGCTCTATACTAACATCAGACAAAATGGACTTTTAAGTCAAAATTGTTACAAGAGAAAAGAAGGATATATAACAATAAAAGGGTCTATCCATCCAGAAGATATAATAATTATAAACATATCTGTACCTAAAAACAGAGCCCTAGAAATATGAAGCAAACACTGACAGAAAGGAAGGGAGAAATAGGAAGTTCTACAATAATAGTTGGATACTTCAATGTCCTGCTTTCAATAATGGATGGAACAATTAGAGCAATTAAAAAAAAACAGACCTAACTGACATAGACAAAGACAAGATGCACATTGTTTACATGTACACATAGAATATTTTCCAGTAAAGACAACAAATTATGCCACAAAACAATTTTTAATAAATTTTAAGATACTGAAATTATACAACATATCTTCTCTGATAACAGTAGAATAAAGCTAGAATGCAACAAAAGGAAAAGTGAAAAATTAAAAAAACATGTAGAAATGAAACAATACA
This sequence comes from Hippopotamus amphibius kiboko, assembly GCF_030028045.1. NCBI lineage: Eukaryota > Metazoa > Chordata > Mammalia > Artiodactyla > Hippopotamidae > Hippopotamus > Hippopotamus amphibius. Next base: position 30,371,201 of record NC_080203.1, read on the forward strand.
CTTTTTTTGGCATTGGGTCTTTGTTGCTGCACATGGGCTTTCTCTACTTGTGGTGAGCAGGGGCTACTCTTCATTGCAGTGCACGGGCTTCTCAGTACAATGGCTTCTCTTGTTGCAAAGCACGGGCTCTAGGCATGCAGGCTTCAGTAGTTGTGGCTCAGAGACTCTAGAGCACAGGCTCAGTAGTTGTGGTGCATGGGCTGAGTTACTCTGCTGCATGTGGGATCTTCCGGGACCAGGGATTGAACCCATGTCTCCTGCATTGGCAGGCAGATTCTTAACCACTGTGCCACCAGGGAAGTCCCAAACAATACACTCTTTTTTGGTTGTTTTTTTAAGTTTTTTTTTTAAGTATTTATTTATTTATTGGCTACATTGGGTTTTCATTGCTGCTCACAGGCTTCCTCTAGTTGTGGTGAGCGGGGGGCTACTCTTCATTGTGTTGCACGGGCTTCTCACTGCAGTGGCTTTCCTTGTTGCAGAGCACAGGTGCCAGGAGTGCAGGCTTCAGTAATTGTGGCTCATGGGCTCAATAGTTGTGGCTCGCAGGCTCTAGAGCAAAGGCTCGGTAGTTGTGGCACATGGGCTTCGTTGCTCCATGGCAGGTGGGATCTTCCCTGCCCAGGGATGGAACCCATGTTCCCTGCGTTGTCAGGTAGGTTCTTAACCACTGTGCCACCAGGGAAGCCCCCAAAGAATACACTCTTAAACAATGGGTCAAATAAGAAGTCACAAGGGAAATTAGAAAATGTTTAAAGTGAATGAAAAGGAAAATACATCATACCAAAACTTATGGGATGGCAGTAAATGTAATACTCAGATGGAAATTTATAGCTATAAATGCCTGCATTTTAAAAAGGGGAAAGATCTCAAGTCAATAATCTAATTTTATACCTTAAGAAACAATAAAAAAAAGGACAAATTAAATCCAAAATTCGGAGTGGGAAGGAAATAATAAAATTTAGCGCAGGGATACAAGATACAGAAAACAGAAAAACTATTAGAATCAACAAAACCAAAAGTTGATTCTCTGAAAACAAAAATCAACAAACATAGATAAACTTAACAAGAATAAAAAAGAAGATGCAAATAACTAAAATCAGAAATGCAGCTGGGGACATTTCTACCAACCTTACAAAAACAAAAAATACAAAACATTACTATAAGCAATTGTATGTCAATCAAGTTGATAACCTAAATGAATGGAAAAATTTCTAGAGACATACAAGCTACCAAAACTGACAAGAATAAACAGAAAATCTGAATAGGCCTATTATAATTAGGAAAACTAAATCAGTAATCAAAAATCTCCCCCCAAAGAAAAGCCCAGGACAAGGTGGATTCACTGGTAAATTCTACCAAACATTTAAATAAAAATTATACCAGTCCTTCTCAAACTCCCCCAATTATCTGAAATGGCAGGAACACATCCTAACTCATTCTGTGAGGCTTAAACTGAGGGTAGTCATCAGTTAGATCCATTAAGCTATAAGTTCCTTAATGAATAATGAACTATAACCTGCCTTTACTAACCGAGCTTGCCTTTGTTTACCAAAAAAAAAAAAAAAAAAAAGACTTGCATGTCCTCCAGGTGTCACATAGTCTAAACAAGATGTTTGCCCAAGTTGTTTTTCAGGATCTTGGAGTCAGCTGTGTCCAGTTAGAACTTGAGCATAATAAGACTGGCTGGGACCACCGACTTTCCAACTGGGCATGCACAAGTGTCTGATCAGTACCTTTTGACATCAGAGGGCCAAAACTCCACCCTCAGAAAACACTAACACTGCCATTTTCATCCCATGAAGAAGTTTATAGCTTAGCTATGCTTTTTGTGCCTGCACAGAACAATGATTACCTCACCTTTTTCTTATGTTCAATCACATTTCCCCATGCTCCCCACACCTCAGCTTCATCTCATAAATATCCAGAGTCCCTTGCCTTGGTGGAGGTGGATTTGAGATTTCTTCTTCCATATTCTTGTTTGGTTTCCCTGTGAAGAAATATTTTCTCTGCTACAAACCTTGGCATCTCAGCGTTTGCATGCTTTGCATCAGACAAATGAATCTGATTCAGTAACAAAGCTGACATTTATCTAACACTGAAGCCAGACAAGGAAGCCATAAAAAACTATAGCACAGTATCTTTTATGAATATAGACACAAAATCTCCAATAAACTATAGTAAACTGAACCCGGCAACATATAAAAAGGATTATACACCATAACCAGGTGGAATTTATCCTACAAAGACAAGAATGGTTCAACACACAAAAAATAATCAATACAATACACCACATCAATAGAATTACGGGGAAAAAACACATGATCATCTCAATTGATGCAAAAGAAGAATTTGACAAAATCCTGTACCTTCACATTATATAAACACTCAGCAAGTGAGGAAGAGAAGGGAACTTCCTCAACATGATAAAAGCCATAAATGAAAAACCCACAGCTTACATCATACTCAATGGTGAAAGACTAAAATCTTGCCCACTAAGATTGGGAAAAAGACAAGGATGCCCACCTTTGCCAGTTCTGCTCAATATAGTACTATAAGCTCTAACCAGAGCAACTAGGAAATAAGGAGAAATAAAAGTCATCCAAATTGGAGAGGAAGAAGTCAAACTGTCAATGTTCACAGATGGCATGATCTTATGGCGTAGAAAATCCTAAACATTCTAGTGTTAGAGCTAATAAACTCAATGTTGCTGAATATAAAAATCAATACGCAAAAGTCATTTGCATTTCTATACACTACCAATGAAACATCCAAAAAGAAAATTAAGAAAATAATTCCATTTATAATAGCATCAAAAAGAATAAAATACAAATAGATTTAACCAAGGAGGAAAAGACTTGTACACTGAAAACTACAAAACATTGCTGAAGAAATTAAAGAAGGCATAAATCGATGGCAAGGTATCCTGTGTTCATGGATTGGAAAACTTTATATTGTTAACATGACAGTTCTACCCAAAGTGACCAAAATTTCAATGCAATCTCTATGAACAGCCCAATGACTTTTTTACATAAATAGAAAAACCCATCCTAAAAATCACATGGAATTTCAAGGGACCCAGAATAACCAAAACAGTCTCGAAAAAGAAGAACAATATAGAGGACTCACATTTCCTGATTTCAAAACTCACTACAAACCTACAGTAATCATAATAGAGTGATATTAACATAAGGAAAGACATATGGACCAATGGAATTGAATTGAGAGCCTGAACTAAACCCTCACAACTATGGTTAACTGACTTTCAACAAGGATGCTGAGACCTTGTAATGAGGAAAGAAGAGTCTTTTCAACAAATACTTCTGGGAAAACCAGATAATCACATGCAAAAAATGAAGTTGGACCTTTACCTTACATCATATACAAAAATTAACACAAATGAATCAAAGACCTAAACTTAAGAGCTAAAACCATAGAACTCTTAGAAGAAAAGATACAAGCAAGTCTGTATGACCTTGGATTTTACAATGGTTTCTCCAATATGACACCACAAGAGTAGACAACAAAAGAAAAAACAGACTTCATTAAAATTAAAACTTTTGTGCAAAGGACACTATCAAGAGAGTAATTGGTGTACCCCCCAAAAAAACAATAAATAAATAAATACACTTTAAAAAAAGAGAGTAAAAAAAATCCACAGAATGGGAGAATATATTTGCAAATCATATAGCTGATAAGGGTTAAATGTCCAGAATATATTTAAAAAAAAAAAAAAAACCTTGAAACTCAACAACAAAAAAAACAAAAATTTTTTTAATAGGAAAAGGACATTAATAGACATTTCTTCAAAGAACATATACACATGCCCAATAAGCATATGAAAAGATGCTTAGTATCATTAGTCACTAGGGAAATGCAAATAAAACCATCTCATTGGAGATCACTTCACATTAACTGAGATGGCTGTAATTTTTAAAATAGGGGAGAGAGGAGAAAAGATGGCGGCGAAGTAGAGGGACGTGGAGTGCATCCCTCTCCACAGATGCATTGGGAATGCACGGAATGACGCAGTAATTCCCACAGAGAACCTGCTGAACACCAGCAGATGTCCTCGGACACCAGAAAGGACCGCGGGGAGCCCGACATAGCCAGTAGGGAGGCATCTATGAAGGCTCAAAGAGGGTGAAGCGGTGGAGCTGTGGCAGACGGGAGGGAGTGAGAAGCATATGGAGGGTCCGCAGCGCAGCTCAGCGTTCCCAGACCGAGACGTCAATCCGCGGCTGAACGGAGGGTCCAGGAGCGGGAGCGTGGGAACCGGAGAGCTGGTTCAGGGGGAGAAACATTGTTGCCGGTAGGGTGACGGACAGAGAGGACAGGAGGGAGGAGGTCTGCGGAGAGGAGTGCCTGTCCCTGAGAGCTGCCCAGCCATGATGGCGGCTGGAGGCTGCAGGCTCACGGGCAGGGGGGAGGAGCCACGTGCATAGCCTCTCTCTCTCTTTTGGCGCCTCTGCAACAGGCAGTGGAGAGAAGCCCTGCGGGCCAACTAAGGCGCTCAGTGATAACAAGCACCCTCAGGCACTCGGGCGGGGCTAGATTAAAACCCCTTGTAATGCCAGCAACAGGGAGGCTGCCGAAAGGAAAAAAAAACAACAGCAACAAAAAATAAAACCCTGAGAGAGGCCCAACTCTAAGACTTTCTGTTTAAGCCTGAGCCACCAGCGTTCCTCTGCAACAGGCACCTCCAAGCCCGACTGAAACAACAGTGAGCCACTGCTCACTCACTCCCAGGAGAAGGAGCCACTATTGTACCCTCTCCCTCCCCACACACCGACGCTTACAGACGAACAATAAAGGAACCTCTGCTGGTCACAGAATAATGCAAAAAAACCCAAGGCAAGGAGAAGGACACTTACAGCTGAGACGCTAAGGAAACAGAAATAGTAGTATCAATACCTATTGAACTGGTTCATTCTGGGATCAGTTCTGGATTTTTTTTTTCTCTCTCTTTTTTTTTTTCTTTATTAAATACGATCTTAGCCCTAAGGGATCTACAAGTTTTATAACATAATTTTTTAATGATATTTTTTATTTTTTTGCCTTTTTATATACTTCTATATCTAGCTAAGTTTTTGGTAGTATGGACAATATATCTCTCATACTTTCCTTTCATCCCTATCTTTTATACATTCTACTCCTTTCTTTTTATTTGCATATTTCCAACCACATTACGTTCTTCTGTTCCCCTTTCTTCCAGCCTTTTTAAGTTTATTTTATCTTAACATACTTATAAGCAACACTATCGGTCTGCTCAGACTCCTTGCTCCATTCTCCAGATGACGCACCACCTTAGTATTTAATATTAGGCTTTTGTCTTTATCTTAGTTCTTAGTACAGTTGTCTAATTACATTCTGAGAATCTCCATTCTCTCTGGTGGTACTCTGGCTCTTTTCTATACTTCATCCGAGCTTACAAAATCTCCGTGGATTAATGTTTGTATGTGTAAGGTGTTATTTGTTTGTTTGTTTGCTTTTGCTTTTGTCTCTGATTTGTTCTGTTTCAGTTCTCAATTTCTGATGGGTTTCTCTTTGAATATCTGATAGCACACTGGGGTTCTGTCAGGTCTTTCTAGAGACTTATGTCCTTATGGATTCAGTAATTGTGTGTCTTATACATGTATGTGTTTCCTAGATTTAATATTTGTTTAATCCAATACTTGGACATTAGTCTGAGGCTTGGGCAGTCTTCTATAAACACCTCTATCGCCAGGACAAGCAACCCCAAAAGTTTGGACAACCATGAGGAAACAAAGAAACACCATGCAGGCAAAGGAGCAGGAAAAAAAACCCACAAGACCAAATAGATGAGGGGGAAATAGGAAAAATGCCTGAAAAAGAATTCAGAGTAATGATAGTAAAAATGATACAAAATCTCGATAACAAAATAGAGAAAGTACAAGAAGCAGTTCATAAGAACTCAGAAAAACAAACAGCAATGGATAACAAAACAACTGAAATTAAAAATACTCTAGATGCTATAACCAGCAGAATGACTGAGGCAGAAGAACGAATAAGTGAGTTGGAAGATAGAATGGGGGAAATAACTGCCACAGAGCAGGAAAAAGAAAAAAGAATCAAAAGAATAGAAGACAGTCTCAGAGACCTCAGTGATAACATTAAGCGTACCAACATTCGAATCATAGGCATCCCAGAAGAAGAAGAAAACAAGAAAGGGTCTGAGAAAATATTTGAAGAGGTTCTAGTGGAAAACTTCCCCAACATGGGAAGGGAAATAATTAACCAAGTCCAAGAAGCACAGAGAGTCCCATACAGAATAAACCCAAGGAGAAATACACCAAGGCACATATTAATCAGACTAACGACAATTAAACACAAAGAAAAAATATTAAAAGCAGCAAGAGAATAGCAACAAATAACATATAAGGGAAAACCCATCAGGATAACAGCTGACCTTTCTACAGAAACTCTGCAGGCCAGAAGGGAATGGCAGGATATACTGAAAGTCCTGAAAGAGAGAAACCTACAGCCAAGAATACTCTACCCAGCAAGAATCTCATTCAGATTTGAGGGAGAAATCAAAAGCTTTCCAGACAAGCAAAAGTTAAGAGAATTCAGCACCACCAAACCAGATTTACAACACATGCTAAAGAAACTTCTCTAAGTAGGAAACACAAGAAAAAGAAAACACCTACAAATACAAACCCCAAACAATTAAGAAAATGGTAAACAGAACACACATGTCAATAATCACCTTAAATGAAAATGGATTAAATGCTCCAACCAAAAGACACAGACTGGCTGAATGGATACAAAAACAAGACCCTTCTATATGCTGCCTACAAGAAACCCACTTCAGACCAAGGGATACATATAGACTGAAAGGAAAGGGATGGAAAAAGATATTCCATGCAAATGGAAGTCAAAAGAAAGCTGGAGTAGCAATACTCATATCAGACACATTAGACTTGAAAGTAAAGACTATGAAAAGAGACAAGGAAGGACACTACCTAATGATCAAGGGATCCATCCAAGAAGAACATATCACAATGGTAAATATCTATGCCCCCAACATAGGAGCACCTCAATACATAAGGCAAATGCTAACAGCCATAAAAGGGGACATCGACAGTAACACAATAATAGTGGGACACTTGAACACCCCACTTACATCAATGGACAGATCGTCCAAACAGAAAATAAATAAAGACACACAAGCTTTAAATGACACATTAGACCATCTCGACTTCATTGATATTTATAGGACATTCCATCCAAACACGACAGACTACACTTTCTTCTCAAGCGCACACGGAACATTTTCCAGGATAGATCACATCTTGGGTCACAAATCAAACCTCGGCAAATTCAAGAAACTTGAAATCATATCAAGCATCTTCTCAGACCACAATGCCATGAGACTAGATATCAATTACAGGAAAAAACCTGCAAAAAATACAAACACATGGAGGCTAAACAATTCACTCTTAAACAACCAAGGAATCACTAAAGAAATCAAAGAGGAAATCAAAAAATATCTAGAAACAAATGACAACGAAAACACAACAACCCAAAACCTATGGGATGCAGCAAAAGCAGTTCTAAGAGGGAAGTTTACAGCAATACAGTCCTACCTTAAGAAACAAGAAAATTATCGAATAAACAACCTAACCTTACACCTCAAACAACTAGAGAAAGAAGAACAAAGAAACCCCAAAGTGAGCAGAAGGAAAGAAATCATAAAGATCAGAGCAGAAATAAATGAAAAAGAAAGGAAGGAAACCATAGCAAAAATTAATAAAACTAAAAGCTGGTTCTTTGAGAAGATTAACAAAATTGATAAACCATTAGCCAGACTCATCAAGAAAGAAAGGGAGAAGATGCAAATCAACAGAATTAGAAATGAAAAAGGAGAAGTCACAACGGACACCTCAGAAATACAAAACATCATGAGAGACTACTACAAGCAACTATATGCCAATCAATTCGATAACCTGGAAGAAATGGATACATTCTTAGAAAAATACAATCTCCCAAGACTGAACCAGGAAGAAATAGAAACCATGAACAGACCACTCACAAGTACGGAAATTGAGGCAGTGATTAAAAATCTCCCAACACACAAAAGCCCAGGACCAGATGGGTTCACGGACAAATTCTATCAAACATTTCGAGAAGAGCTAACACCTATCCTTCTCAAAGTCTTCCAAAATATTGCAGAAGGCGGAACACTCCCAAACTCATTCTACGAGGCCACCATCACCCTGATACCAAAACCAGGCAAAGAGGTCACAAAAAAAGAAAACTACAGACCAATATCACTGATGAATATAGATGCAAAAATCCTCAACAAAATACTCGCTAACAGAAACCAACAGCACATTAAAAAAGTCATTCTCCATGATCAAGTGGGGTTTATCCCTGGGATGCAAGGATTCTTCAATATATGCAAATCAATCAACGTGATACATCATATCAACAAATTGAAGGATAAAAACCATATGATCATCTCAATAGATGCAGAAAAAGCTTTTGACAAAGTTCAACATCCATTTATGATAAAAGCTCTCCAGAAAATGGGCATAGAAGGAAATTACCTCAACATCATAAAAGCCATATATGACAAACCAAAAGCCAACTTCGTTCTCAATGGGGAAAAACTGGAAGAATTCCCTCTAAGAACAGGAACAAGACAAGGGTGTCCACTCTCACCATTATTATTCAACATAGTTTTGGAAGTTTTAGCCACAGCAATCAGAGAAGAAAAAGAAATAAAAGGAATCCAAATTGGAAAAGAAGAAGTAAAATTGTCACTCTTTGCAGATGACATGATATTATATATAGAAAACCCTAAAGACTCTACCAGAAAACTGCTCGCACTAATTGATGAGTTTAGTAAAGTAGCAGGATACAAAATTAATGCACAGAAATCTCTTGCATTCCTATACACTAACAATGGAAGAGCAGAAAGAGAAATTAAGGAAACTCTCCCATTCACCATTGCAACAAAAAGAATAAAATACCTAGGAAGAAACCTGCCTAAGGAGGCAAAAGATCTGTATGCAGAAAACTTTAAGACACTGATGAAAGAAATCAAAGATGACACAAACAGATGGAGGGACATACCATGTTCCTGGATTGGAAGAATCAACATCGTGAAAATGACTGTACTACCCAAAGCAATTTACAGATTCAATGCAATCCCGATCAAATGACCAATGGCATTTTTCACAGAACTAGAGCAAGAAATCTTACGATTTGTATGGAAACGCAAAAGACCCCGAATAGCCAAAGCAATCTTGAGAAGGAAAAATGGAGTTGGTGGAATCAGGCTTCCTGACTTCAAACTATACTACAAGGCCATAGTGATCAAGATAGTGTGGTACTGGCACAAAAATAGAAAGGAAGATCAATGGAATAATATAGAGAACTCAGAAGTAAGCCCAAACACATATGGGCACCTTATCTTTGACAAAGGAGGCACGAATATACAATGGACAAAAGACAGCCTCTTCAATATGTGGTGCTGGGAAAATTGGACAGCAACATGTAAAAGAATGAAATTAGAATACTTCCTAACACCATACACAGAAATAAACTCCAAATGGATTAAAGTCCTACATGTAAGGCAGACACTATAAAACTCCTAGAGGAAAACATAGGCAGAGCACTCTATGACATCCATCAAAGCAAGATCCTTTTTGACCCAGCTCCTAGAATCATGGAAATAAAATCAAGAATAAACAAATGGGACCTCATGAAACTTAAAAGCTTTTGCACAGCAAAAGAAACCATAAACAAGACTAGAAGGCAACCCTCAGAATGGGAAAAAATAGTTGCCTATGAAACAACGGACAAAGGCTTAACCTCCAAAATATACAAGCAGCTCATGCAGCTTCATACCAAAAAAGCAAATAACCCAATCCATAAATGGGCGGAAGACCTAAATAGACATTTTTCCAAAGAAGACATCCAGATGGCCAACAAACACATGAAAAGATGCTCAACATCACTCATCATCAGAGAAATGCAAGTCAAAGCCACAATGAGGTATCACCTCACTCCAGTCAGCATGGCCATCATCACAAAATCTGGAAACAACAGATGTTGGAGAGGCTGTGGAGAAAAGGGAACTCTCCTGCACTGTTGTTGGGAATGTAAGTTGGTCCAGCCACTATGGAAAACCATTTGGAGGTTCCTTAAAAAACTACAAATAGAACTACCATATGATCCAGTAATCCCACTCCTGGGCATATACCCAAAGAAAACCATAATCCCAAAAGAAACATGTACCGTAATGTGGAAGCAACGTAAATGTCCATCAGCAAATGAATGGATAAAGAAGATGTGGCATATATATACAATGGAATATTACTCAGCTATAAAAAGGGATGAGTTGGAGCTATATGTAATGAGGTGGATAGACCTAGAGTCTGTCATACAGAGTGAAGGAAGTCAGAGAAAGATAAATATTGTATGCTAACTCACATATACGGAATCTAAAAATGGTATTGATGAACTCAGTGCCAAGAACAAGGATGCAGATGCAGAGAAGGGACTGGAGAACTCGAGGTTTCGGGGCGTGAGGGGTGAAGGGGAAGCTGAGACGAAGCGAGAAAGTAGCACAGACATATATATACTACCAAGTGTAAAATAGATAGCCAGTGGGAGGTTGTTGTATAACAAAGGGAGTTCAACTCGAGGATGGAAGATGCCTTAGAGGACTGGGATGGGGAGGGTGGGGGGGACTCGAGGGAGGATGGGTGGGGGAGTTGAGGGAGGGAGGGAAAAAAGAAAAAAAAATAGAGGAAAAAAAATTCTTCGGCAATGCTTGGTATTACAAAACTCTTATTTTTTCTTCAGTTTAGTGTGTGTATTGTATTAACTCTTTGTGATTTTACTTTTCTTTTGTTGCTAATGAGTTGGGGCATTTTTTCATATGTTTATTGGCCATTCAGGTTTCATGTGATATGCATGTTTGTCTTTTGCCCATTTTTATATTGGATATTTTTTAAAATTTATTTTTATGAGTTTTTAATATAATCTTCATACTTTGTTGGTTTTATGTGTTACAAATATCCTTCTCCAGGTTGTGGTTTGTTGTTGTACTTTCTTCCTGGTGACTTTTCGTCATCAGGGTTTCTTGATTTAATGTGCTCATATTTATCAGTCGTCCTTTATGATTTAAGCTTTTTGAGTCTTGTTTAAGAAATCCTTCCTTGACACTTTAACATTTAATGATCAAATTACCATAGCTTGAACTCCTGTTGGCTTGATGCTTTGACCTTAGCACCCATTCTCCTCTCCACATATCTGGGAGTTCTGAAAGTATCCAGTGAATGTTTTCACAATCCTATCTGCCCTGTACTACATCACAACTCCTGTGTTATTTTCCTTGAGTTCCACTTTCCCCTCCAGCCAATAGCCACTTCCCTTGAAGCACTTTAGGATGCCTCACTATAGCTTGTACTGGGTTTATCCTTCAGATGATTGTCAGCATCTTTGCCTAAGGTGCCATCTTCCAGAGGTACCCATCTCTCCTTGGGGTGTCAGAGGAATGCTGGGCTCTTTGTGAAATTAGGGAGAATGTCTGTCTAACTATATATGAAACTTTGTCCCCTAGGCAACCAAAGCTACATTGCTACATGCAGAGTCTCATAACATCTCTTAACAAAAACAAAACAAAAACTAAACAAAAAACAGTGCTTGCTTATTTCTTTAGTGAAAAATAAATGTTCAGGTATAATACTATTTCAGTTCATACATGGTCTAGCGACATTTTTCTACTCACCCTTAGGTTGCATAAAGCTTCAGAAATAGAGTCTTTGCTCAACCATGAACAAAAATTTATGCTTCAAGACCAGAACACTTAATGTACATTCAGTTCACTTTCTTTTCACAGCCTTTATTCCATTATGAGATGAAGAAACGATCAGATCTACATACTCTCCTTGGCATGGTTTTTTTCTCCCAGTTTTCTGGGAGCAAATATTTGGACAAAAAACCTACTTAGAATTTCTATGAACAGAAGATAATTTTCAGAGACAATCCAGTATAAATATGTATTAAAAATATTCTTAACTCCAGCTAAAGATATACCCAATTTATTAAGTGGTAGAGTTGAAATTTCCATCTGTAGTCTTTGCATACACCTTAATAGTGACTACACAATATTCCCCAAGAATAAAATGAAGGCTTCATCTCTAGAGAGAGAGAACTCCTTGCAGTCCTTGAAATGACTGAAACTTCTGTCTACCTCTTTTATTCATCAAAGATTTCAAAAAACATCTTAAAGCCTGTTTCATGCCATATACTTCATTTCCATTATTAATAAGCATCATAAAGTGTAAAACAACCACCCCAGAGACAAAATTGAATAGTCTGTGTAGAATAAGCAGTGTAGGACAGGAGATGATCTGAATTGGAATAGATGGCCCCTAGGCATTTTGGTTAAGTGTTTGTGGGAAATTAAAAATGACTTCAAATTCTTTGGCATTTCTCCCATCAGGTGTTGGTACTTATCTCCCCTACACTTGAATCTGGGTTGGCTAGTCCCTATTCTGGCTAATGAAATATGGTGAAAATCATGCTAAGTCAGTTCTAGGCCTTGCCAGTGAGAATACTGGCAGTTTCCACTTTGGTTTCCTGGAACGCTGAGGTACCATGTGAAAGGTCTCAATACCCTGCTGCTCGGCCATATGGAGAAGCCTTGAGACTCCATAGAGAGAGAAAGCTGTCCCATTGAGATGGGTCTTCCCCAACAGGGCACCAGGAATATGAGTGAAGCCACCAGTTGAATACCACTAAGTGATCCCTGTTGATGTCATGTGGAACAGAAAAACCACCCAGTCAAGTTCTGCTGGAATTCATAACCTGTAAAATCATGAGATATAACTCAGTGGTTATTGACTTAAGTTGCTAGGTTTTGGGGGTATTTTGTTACAAAGCAAAGAACATGGCTAATACCACTTCCTTAGTTAGAAAGAGCTAGTGACTGAAATCAGAATCATTTGTATTCTTTGTAGTTCAGTCTATCTAGGCGTGAGAGTTAATTGTATATTGTTCTCATTACGGATATTTGGTATAGTCATTCTTAACAAATTCTTTTGTTCATTTTCATAAAGTTCTGAGTTAAATAACCCCTCCAGCCATTGTTTAATTTAATCTGAATAAAGTTGGCCAGTCTTAATAAACTGCTACATCCATAAAAGAAAAAAAAAAAAAACAACAACACCCCAGAAGTCCACACCCTATAGAAAGCTTTGGCAGTATTGTTTTTAGTAATGTTTTTTGAAGAGGTACCAAAAAGGGATGAAAATTATAGGCCAGAGTGAAACCTCTTAGAATCCTCATTTCCCATCTCTCTTCAAGTAACCTCACACTGCATGGCAGTTGCCCTCCATATCTTGTCTACTCTCCCTGAGATTCCCAAAGATCTGGCTGTCTGTACTGGCAATTCCATGCCTTGTTCTCTTTCTCTATGCCTTCCCAGATCTAGTTTTACCTCTTATGAGTGACTGTCTTCTCCTTCCAAAATCAAATCTGTCCTTTGACTTCTCCAGTCTAATGTCTTCACCAAATCAGAAGTTCAAGAGGCAAGTTGTCAAACATAGGTGCATCCTTTGAGGTGGGGGTGAGGTAAGGTATGACTTAAACATTTGTATTTTTTGTCCTGTAACATAAAAACAAAATTTCATTTGGGTAGATATCATGTGTATCTTTTGTTTAGTGTTTGTTGTGTTAAAATAAATATAACATAAAATTTACCATTGTAACTAATTTTAAATGTACAATTTGATGGCATTAGTTATAGTCACAATGTTGTGCAACCATCACCACTGTCTCATTTCCAAAAATTTTCATCACCCGAAACAGAAACTCTACACCCATTAAGCAATAACTCCTCATCCTACCCTTTACTCAACCCCTGGTAACCTCTAATCTACTTTCTGTTCCTATGAATTTCCTATTTTGATATTTCATATAGGTGGACTCATATAATATTTGCCATTTTGTGTCTGGCTTATTTCACTTAGCATCATGTTTTCAGGTTTCAACCATACTGTAGCATGTATCAAAACTTCATTTCCTTTAATGACTGACTAATATTCCATTGTATGTGTATACAGTTGATTTTGATTATTCATGCATTCTGTATTTGAGAATTTACTCACTAAGATTTATTTGTAATCCCTAAGTTAATACTGATGGCACTTTTGTAGTCATTTGCAGAGCAAATTTTTTGCAGAGTGGCAAAAAGTTTGAATCTCCTGTTGTACATGTTCCCAGTGAAGGTTGAATGAGGTAATGCTCTGCCTTCTTGTTTTAGCTGTCATAAATGTGTCTTCTTTGAAGTCTAGTTTGTGCCACGGTCTTAGATGTTTTTTTTTTTCTCTTTTTTGGGGTGATTTTTCTGCTTAAAATTGCCATTGAACATAGTGCTGAAATGCTATCTAGTGTTTCTAAGTACAGGAAAGCTGTGATATGCCTTATGGAGAAAATGTATGTATTAGATTAGCTTTGTTCAGGTATGACTTATAGTGTGTTGGCTGTGAATTCAGTGTTAATAAATCAACAATATATATTAAATAAAAAACACACGTAAGACAAGGTTATGTATTGATTGGATGATGAAAATATTGTGAGCAGAGGCTTTCAGCAACCCAAACTTGAATTTCCCCTAGGAACAATGGTTCAGGGTTTGCTAATTCAGTGTTCACAGTAACCTTATAATAACCATGAATAAAAAGACTACATTATACCACATTTTGCTTACCCATTCACCTTCTGATGGACACATGGATCATTTCTACCTTTTGACTATTGTGAATATGCTGCTATGAACATTGGTGTACAGTATCTATTTGAATCTTTGTTTCTGTTTCTTTTGGATATGAGTGGAATTGCTGGGTCATACGAATTTCTGTGTTTAATTTTTTGAGGAACCACTAAACTATTTTCCACAGTGGTTGTACAGTTTTACATTCTTTTTTTGTTTTTTTGGCCACACCCCATGGCTTGCGGGATGTTAGTTCCTCAACCCACGCCTTCTGCAGTGAAAGTGCAGAGTCCTAACCACTGGACCACCAGGGAATTCCCCAGTGTTACATTCTCACCAGCAGTGTATGAGGGCTCCAGTCTCTTGATACTTTTACCAACACTCATTATTTCCCCTATTTTATATATAATATGTCATCTGCAAAGAGTGATAATTTTACTTCTTCTTTTCCAATTTGGATTCCTTTTATTTCTTTTTCTTCTCTGATTGCTGTGGCTAAAACTTCCAAAACTATGTTGAATAATAATGGTGAGAGTGGACACCCTTGTCTTGTTCCTGTTCTTAGAGGGAATTCTTCCAGTTTTTCCCCATTGAGAACGAAGTTGGCTTTTGGTTTGTCATATATGGCTTTTATGATGTTGAGGTAATTTCCTTCTATGCCCATTTTCTGGAGAGCTTTTATCATAAATGGATGTTGAACTTTGTCAAAAGCTTTTTCTGCATCTATTGAGATGATCATATGGTTTTTATCCTTCAATTTGTTGATATGATGTATCACGTTGATTGATTTGCGTATATTGAAGAATCCTTGCATCCCAGGGATAAACCCCACTTGATCATGGAGAATGACTTTTTTAATGTGCTGTTGGTTTCTGTTAGCGAGTATTTTGTTGAGGATTTTTGCATCTATATTCATCAGTGATATTGGTCTGTAGTTTTCTTTTTTTGTGACCTCTTTGCCTGGTTTTGGTATCAGGGTGATGGTGGCCTCGTAGAATGAGTTTGGGAGTGTTCCGCCTTCTGCAATATTTTGGAAGACTTTGAGAAGGATAGGTGTTAGCTCTTCTCGAAATGTTTGATAGAATTTGTCCGTGAACCCATCTGGTCCTGGGCTTTTGTGTGTTGGGAGATTTTTAATCACTGCCTCAATTTCCGTACTTGTGAGTGGTCTGTTCATGGTTTCTATTTCTTCCTGGTTCAGTCTTGGGAGATTGTATTTTTCTAAGAATGTATCCATTTCTTCCAGGTTATCGAATTGATTGGCATATAGTTGCTTGTAGTAGTCTCTCATGATGTTTTGTATTTCTGAGGTGTCCGTTGTGACTTCTCCTTTTTCATTTCTAATTCTGTTGATTTGCATCTTCTCCCTTTCTTTCTTGATGAGTCTGGCTAATGGTTTATCAATTTTGTTAATCTTCTCAAAGAACCAGCTTTTAGTTTTATTAATTTTTGCTATGGTTTCCTTCCTTTCTTTTTCATTTATTTCTGCTCTGATCTTTATGATTTCTTTCCTTCTGCTCACTTTGGGGTTTCTTTGTTCTTCTTTCTCTAGTTGTTTGAGGTGTAAGGTTAGGTTGTTTATTCGATAATTTTCTTGTTTCTTAAGGTAGGACTGTATTGCTGTAAACTTCCCTCTTAGAACTGCTTTTGCTGCATCCCATAGGTTTTGGGTTGTTGTGTTTTCGTTGTCATTTGTTTCTAGATATTTTTTGATTTCCTCTTTGATTTCTTTAGTGATTCCTTGGTTGTTTAAGAGTGAATTGTTTAGCCTCCATGTGTTTGTATTTTTTGCAGGTTTTTTCCTGTAATTGATATCTAGTCTCATGGCATTGTGGTCTGAGAAGATGCTTGATATGATTTCAAGTTTCTTGAATTTGCCGAGGTTTGATTTGTGACCCAAGATGTGATCTATCCTGGAAAATGTTCCGTGTGCGCTTGAGAAGAAAGTGTAGTCTGTCGTGTTTGGATGGAATGTCCTATAAATATCAATGAAGTCGAGATGGTCTAATGTGTCATTTAAAGCTTGTGTGTCTTTATTTATTTTCTGTTTGGACGATCTGTCCATTGATGTAAGTGGGGTGTTCAAGTGTCCCACTATTATTGTGTTACTGTCGATGTCCCCTTTTATGGCTGTTAGCATTTGCCTTATGTATTGAGGTGCTCCTATGTTGGGGGCATAGATATTTACCATTGTGATATGTTCTTCTTGGATGGATCCCTTGATCATTAGGTAGTGTCCTTCCTTGTCTCTTTTCATAGTCTTTACTTTCAAGTCTAATGTGTCTGATATGAGTATTGCTACTCCAGCTTTCTTTTGACTTCCATTTGCATGGAATATCTTTTTCCATCCCTTTCCTTTCAGTCTATATGTATCCCTTGGTCTGAAGTGGGTTTCTTGTAGGCAGCATATAGAAGGGTCTTGTTTTTGTATCCATTCAGCCAGTCTGTGTCTTTTGGTTGGAGCATTTAATCCATTTTCATTTAAGGTGATTATTGACATGTGTGTTCTGTTTACCATTTTCTTAATTGTTTGGGGTTTGTATTTGTAGGTGTTTTCTTTTTCTTGTGTTTCCTACTTAGAGAAGTTTCTTTAGCATGTGTTGTAAATCTGGTTTGGTGGTGCTGAATTCTCTTAACTTTTGCTTGTCTGGAAAGCTTTTGATTTCTCCCTCAAATCTGAATGAGATTCTTGCTGGGTAGAGTATTCTTGGCTGTAGGTTTCTCTCTTTCAGGACTTTCAGTATATCCTGCCATTCCCTTCTGGCCTGCAGAGTTTCTGTAGAAAGGTCAGCTGTTATCCTGATGGGTTTTCCCTTATATGTTATTTGTTGCTATTCTCTTGCTGCTTTTAATATTTTTTCTTTGTGTTTAATTGTCGTTAGTCTGATTAATATGTGCCTTGGTGTATTTCTCCTTGGGTTTATTCTGTATGGGACTCTCTGTGCTTCTTGGACTTGGTTAATTATTTCCCTTCCCATGTTGGGGAAGTTTTCCACTAGAACCTCTTCAAATATTTTCTCAGACCCTTTCTTGTTTTCTTCTTCTTCTGGGATGCCTATGATTCGAATGTTGGTACGCTTAATGTTATCACTGAGGTCTCTGAGACTGTCTTCTATTCTTTTGATTCTTTTTTCTTTTTCCTGCTCTGTGGCAGTTATTTCCCCCATTCTATCTTCCAACTCACTTATTCGTTCTTCTGCCTCAGTCATTCTGCTGGTTATAGCATCTAGAGTATTTTTAATTTCAGTTGTTTTGTTATCCATTGCTGTTTGTTTTTCTGAGTTCTTATGAACTGCTTCTTGTACTTTATTTTGTTATCGAGATTTTGTATCATTTTTACTATCATTACTCTGAATTCTTTTTCAGGCATTTTTCCTATTTCCCCCTCATCTATTTGGTCTTGTGGGTTTTTTTTCCTGCTCCTTTGCCTGCATGGTGTTTCTTTGTTTCCTCATGGTTGTCCAAACTTTTGGGGTTGCTTGTCCTGGCGATAGAGGTGTTTATAGAAGACTGCCCAAGCCTCAGACTAATGTCCAAGTGTTGGGTTAAACAAATCCTAAGTATTTTCTTGAAGGTGGAGGTTTGTAAGACGAGTCCTTCACTGTTTGGCTGAGTCAGAAGTAAACGTTCCGCAGGCAAGTACAGAGAAAGCTGACTTGTTCCTGGGCCTGCCCAAGAATTTTTGATACACCAAAATTCTCACACATTGCTTGAAATATAAATATGTTCAATGATTTTGAAATTTAAAAAGGTTTTTCATTATCTGGAAAAGTAGAAGACATGCATATCCTACTATATAGCAAGTCTATTCCTAGTATTTGCCCTAGAGAACATCCCACACTTCTAACAATTTTCATACACAGGATTCAAATATAGCAACATGCTAAATGTTCATTGGCATAACAAATTTTTATATAGTCATATAATGGAATATTATATATCAGTGAAAATGAATCAACTATAGATACATGCAACAACATAGAATAATCTTAGAACATAATTTAAAGTAAAAATCATGTCCCAGAAAAATATATACAGCATCATACAATTTTATGAAGCTCAAAATTCAGCAAAAATAAGCAATAAATTGTTTAAGAATATCTACACATACAGGAAATCTCTAAAGAAATTCAAAGGAATACTAAAATACTAAGTTCAGGACAGTAGTTACCTCTGAGACACAGCCGTGATATGGTATTAGGGAAGAACATACAGGAATTTTAATAGTACTTGTGCTAGTTCTATGGTAAGGTGGTGGTTTAGAGTTGTTTGTTTTATTATTATGATCAATAACTTTCATATATGTTACATGTACTCTTTTGTGTGGATCAAATATTTCATAGAAAAATTATGGATACTTTTTTCCATTGGAAAATAAGTTAACGTGATCACATTTTACCACAGGCTTGTGATGAAGCGTAAACATATCTTAGGCTGACAAAGCTTGGCTAAGAGACTGTTAGAAGCCCTATCATTTTATAAAATAAAAGCATGCTCATTTCCAGCTACATAGCATGCCATTATGGAACAATACCTACAGGCTGGCTCCTAACAGGCCCCACAGGATGGTGCTCATCACTTTGGTGAATTAACCCTAGTCCTGAGTTTGGCTCTCTGCCTTGCAACCTCTGAAGCCAGATATTGTCAGCTCACTGAGAGCATATCCACCTCTCAGCAATGCATGCACACTAATCATGCTCCTTAGACTAAGACAGACACCAAAATGCCAATTCATGTATTGACAAAGTAAAATATAATTCTCACATGGACTGGAATAATCAAGGCAGGATGATGAGAGAATTCTCTCCCAGTAATCACACCACATGGACAGCCAAATCACAATAAAAGGTTATTTTTAAAAATTTACACTGAGAATTAACTGTCACAGGCACCAGATTATTCATAGTTTACATGAATAGTGTATTTTTCTCCCTGTAGTTATGGTGCATGGAAAGTCACATCATACTCAGAAAGTTATCTGATGAGCTTGAAATTGTAACAAAGAGAATCCAGTTAATCAAATGCCTAAAGTCATCAGGGTAGCTTGATGAATCCACCTCACTGGGATGCTCTCAGTAAGTAAAAGTACTAGATGTAAATTGGCTCAGGCTCTCTCTTACATTGAGCATGCGTGGGTGGACACAGCTACCATGTGGCTTCTTGAGTCTCCTTTTCCTATGCTTATTGAATTGACCACATCCTCGTATTGATTTAGGTCTTTATTTAGATATATTATTACAATATTACAGTAATTCTGGTCTTAGACGTCTTCTTTTGGGTGACAGTATAGATCTACCCTGACCTATGTGTTGATTTCAGAGGGCAATTTGTCCCCTCCATTTTTCCATATTCTTGGTGATATCTCATTAAAGCTCCCTCCAAATACTTACACTTCCTATTTCCTAATGAAGGTAAAGTACCATCAGTAAAATACAAATATCCACAAAATAGTTCAATAAAGATCAGACAGAAACTAGATACCATTAATAAGAAAGAGAATTATAGTTGTACCAGAAACTAAAGATGAGATCATTACCATTATTGAGTTTTCAATACAGCAATACATATCCTGAAAGCCAAGTCAGAGAGCAAAGGCAAAAACAAGTTGCACTTCCCAAAAGAGGATATAAATACTCTTTGGGATGACATCATGTAGAGTCTGTCTGGTATATTATTTAAGTTGCCTCTTCATTAACTTTGTAGAAAATATCACTGCTCTTCCTAGACAAAGAGGTCACAACTGACCCAAGATTTTTTTTGTAGCTTGATTGGAGCCAGCCATCTTTCCCTGACTGATGGTCAAAAATAATCATTTGTGACCAAGGTTTCAAGTACCATCTGAAGCCTTTGAAGACAAGTTACCTAACTGTCCCTTCACAAAAATAAAACTTGAGCCATGGCTTCCTTAGTCTCAAATTGAGCAAACCACCGAGTTCGCTGGCCACTACTTCCCTAAACCCTATAGTAGTGAATCTTGGGTATATATATAGCACCCAAGCAGAATTCACCATTTTTAGGAGCCCACAGACAGTGAAAAGCAAGAAAAGTCCAGAGTTAAATTTAAGAGTCAATAGATAAATACCAATGTCACAGCCTTCTTCACATAACAAATGTGCCTGAGGAAACAACATACCCATACTTATTCTAGGAAATATTTTCCAAAGACACAAACACATTCCCGTAATGAGGTACATTTTTTTCATACTGAATTAATCACAGTCCCCCCCTCAGGAAAAAGATGGCACACTCAAAAGGACAATTTAATAAAGGGACTATTTATTATGCTGTAAAAAAATTTTAAGGGAAATCAACAAGGGAAGGTGAAGCATTTCAGGGTTAGCAACAGAGACAAGGAGCCTTTACCACCACCCTTATCAAAGGGGGCAGTGGCGAAGGAGTAACCAGAACCTGTAGTGAACTTCAGAGGAGAGCTACCAGATAGGAGCTGAGGTACTCAGTAGAGGAACAAAGTTAAACCCAAACCACATCAGGAAGGGAGTCTGGAATAGACATCTCAATCTCTCTTTTCTCCTACTCTCCAACTTCCTGTTGGTACCTCCCCTTGACTAAACCCAAGCAAAAGGCAGAGGGAAAGGGAGCCTATTACTGCTGTCCATTAAGACTGGCCTCCCAGCTGGGACATAGTGAGAGAGTAGCACTGACATATACACACTACCATGTGTAAAATAGATAGCTAGTGAGAAGCTGCTGTATGGCACAGGGAGCTCAGCTCAGTGCTTTGTGATGACCTGGAGGGGTGGGATAGGGAGGGTGGGAGGGAAGCTCAGAGGGAAGGGATATGGGGATATATGTATACATATAGCTGATTCACTTCATTGTAAAGCAGAAACTAACACAACATTGTAAAGCAATTATAATCCAATAAAGATGTAAAAAAAAACCAAAAATAAGCAAACAAACAAAAAGCACTGGCTTCCCAGGGCACAAAGCAGCTATAGGGAAGGAAAAATAATTTCCCCTCTACCCTTCTAGGGTCTTGGCTGGAAACCCCCCACCCCCATGATAAAAGACAGGTTAACAAGAGAAAAACAAACAGATATTTAATAACGTGTACCTTCCATATATATGTGAGATACACAGGAGAACTGAGTAGCTCTCCGAAATAGCCCAAGCCACCACTTTACACACCATATCGATCTAAAGGCAAAAGAAGATTGGGGGTTGAGGAGAAGCTGAAGGAGGTTATCAGGCAAAGCACAGTAAACCAGGGTAAGGTTATTATGCAGATTTAAGACCTTGCCTTCTCCATTGATAAAAGTTTCTAGAAATTTAATCATCTTCCTCTTTCTGGTACAGAAAGGGAGACACCCTTACAAATGGAGATTTCCCTTATACAACAGTAACTTCTATTCAGTTTTCAGAGCTTTTCCTACGTCTGCTGTTTCTTAAAAATAACCAGCTCAAGATAATTTTTATGCCAAAAAGATGTATTTCACAGTGACTTATTCTGCCCTTCTTCGCAGATAAGAAAATTTTGCCTTAGAGAGATGAATTGACTAAGGTCACATGGGTACTAAATGGCAGAGGCAAAACTTGAATGAAAGACCTCTGATCCCTCTCTTTTGGGAGAAGAGTTAGAATAAACTTCTTGACAGCCCTGACCATTTCCCCCACCTCCTTTGTTGCTTTGTGCACAGAGGAAATGAGAAGAACAAAAGAGTAGGAGAAAAGAAGCAAAGAGAGCTAGTTGAAGAAGGGGGAAGGTACTAAGGTTATCAACAATTAATAAACATGCAATCCAGCACTAAGACCAACTGATAACACAAAACATATTTATATTGACAAAGCACTACAGCCAAAGGTTTATACACATGAATAAGCATATGTAACATTGGGATGTTTTCTCAAATACGCCAAGATGTATGAAATCTGGCAATAATCCTTTTGCTTTTCCTTACAACAGCTGCTAATTCCCTCTGTGACTTCTAACAGCCCAATTTTCTAAAAGTTGAATTGGTGTAAATGTAGAAGATACTCTATTCCAAGAAATAAAGTTTAAATATGGAGTTATCCTTGGGTTAAATCTGTCCAGGCCAGAAAGTTTCCCTGTTTCTGTTTCTTCTGCATTCCCTCTAGAAACAGAGCATCACCAGTCCATTCTAGGTTTTAGCCTCAGCTCTGAAATAACTTGCTGTCTGAACTAGGGCAAGCTACTCTGCTTTCCTAACTCTTGGATTCTTCCTATGTAAAGTGGGTATACAGGACTAGTTGATTTCTAAAATTCAAGCTTAATGTTGCCATTATTTGTTCTATAATGCTAATGTTTAATAATTACCTAAGGCTATGAATTTACACAATTCTGTAAAATAAATCAAAAGGAGTCAGAAAGCCAATTTTATTTCCTAATGGACCCTTAGTTGGAAAGGATTTAACTTAAAAGACATTTTATCAGAAGCAAACAATATCTTCCCCCCTCCCTTTGCTGGTCACAGTATGACTGAAATAACTGAAAGGATTTTTTTTAAGAATAAAACTTTATCAAGACTGTAAACCAAGAAAGGGTACCACTGACAATTTTTAAGGAATTCTTGTAAAAGTCAGATGGTACTGGATTGGTGGAAAAGCAGAGCAGATGAAACCTCATCCCAGGACAGTAAAAGGAAGTATAGTTTTTCTAAAAAGAGCCACAAGTGAACATGTAAACAGGAGAAAATATAACTATAGGCAGAGATTGGGCCCAGGAGCATTCATCAGTTTGTTTCATTTAATAAATTACATTCAAAAAACCTGAACCAAGGGGATGCCACTCCCTCTCAGATGTAAAAAGACCAACTGGCAACAGCAGCTTTTGCTCCTTGGACAGCTGTTCTCAAACTTGAACATGTATCAAAATCACCTGGAGAACTTGTTAAAACACAAGTTTCTGGGATTCATCCCCCCCGCCCCAGTTTCTTATTCAGTATGTCTGGGATGAGACCTGAGAATTTGTAGTTCTGTTAAGATTTCAGGTAATGCTCATGATACTGGTTTAGGGAGCTCACTTTGAGAACCACTGCCCTAGAATAAAGCCCCCAAATCCTATCTTTTAAAAAGTACTCAGTCAACATAGGGATCATTTCTAATATGGGTGTTAGAACCTATCAGCAAAATAGCTTAGAGACTATAGTAACACAATTGATAAAGGAAGGGAGAATAAAGGAAAAGTATTTCTACTCAGGAATAATAAATCATTAAATCATGTAAACCACACTCCCAGTAAATCTCACCTTACTTTGGAAATTGTGGGTAGCCATTGTAAGTCTATCTGCCAGATCCTTGAACCCATCTGCTATAGGAAGACCTGCCCATCAATACTCCATGCACACTTGAAAGAATCAAGTCAGTCATCCCTTTCAAATAAGTTTATTGATAAATCTAAATAACAAAGGGGAAAACTTACTTGTACTAATCAATACAATCCTTTTATTTGTAGACTGAATGAACAAATTAATGATAGCCAGACATCTGGAAAAAAAAAAAAAAAGCATCAAAGAAAATGATCAAGATCAACAAAAAGGAACACCATAGAGGAGAAAGAAATAAGAGAAAGGAAAATTGAGATAAAGAAACAATTCAAAAGATAAAGACAACATTAAAAATTTTAATTACTGGACTTCCCAGGTTGCACAGTGGTCAAGAATCCTCCTGCCAATGCAGGGGACACGGGTTCGATCCCTGGTCTGGGAAGATCACACATGCCATGGAGCAACTGTGCCCATGTGCCACAACTACTGAAGCCCACGTGCCTAGAGCCCGTGCTCCACCACAGGTGAAGCCACTGCACTGAGAAGCCCGTGCACCACAACGAAGAGTAGCCCCCACTCGCCACAACTAGAGAAAGCCCGTGTGCAGCAATGAAGACCCAATACAGCCAAAAATTTAAAAAAAGTATTAAAAAGAATAAAAAATAGATCTTTAAATAAAATTTTTAATTACTATTCTCATCGATATTTTTACCCTAGAAATTTTTTTTAAATCAACGGGTAGGATGAAACAACTCAATCAATCTAAAAAATGAAGTCAACGAAATCTTCAAGGACATACAGAAAAAAGACAGAAAGATGGAAATTATGAGAAAAGAGTTAAGATAATTGGAGTGCTGAACAAGTATTTAAAATGAGTTCCAGAATAAAAGAATAGAGGCAGTGAAAGAAAAAATATAGAAGAAAACTCCCCTGAATGTAAAACAACACTTTATATTCAAAGGAGTCACCAAATAGCAACTAATGGGGTAAAAATATACAAGCATACATAGCCTCTTGACATTTCAGAAAGCCAAAAACAGAGAGAAAAAAAAAGTTATTGACAGAAAAACAAGATTCAGAGCCAAAGGTCTTGTGTCCTTTTACATCCTAATTAGAAGTATAATTTTTCATGTACTTAAGTTTTAAAGACCAAAACCCAAACTCTATCATGAATAGATCAATTCTCTTTATTCAAAAGATTAAGTACAATCCCAATAAAAAACACAAATGGTTGCAAGAGAGTATGAGTGTCAGAGTATTGCCAAAGCTGCTCCAAGTCTTTGCTCAAAACCTGCCAACACACACCTTTAGCAGGGGTCAACATAAATCTTTATGTTAAAGATTGCAGAGATAAGAAAGGAAGACACAAAAATACAGCTGGAACCAGCTGGGACCAAGATGGCGATCAATCTGATCTCCAACGGACCCTGAGTCTCATTATATGTTGATGTAATATTAGCATTTTAAATGATACACCTACTGGCAGCCAAGACCAGACATTAAGGACCAAAAGAGGATAAAAGGGTGTGACACCCCACTCCCTTAAAAAAGTACTGCCCCTTCCCCAGTAGCCTAATGCATATGCCTCCCCATCATTAGCCTCACTCCTCCTCCCTTTGTCTTTACTCTTTAAAATTAAATCTCTTTCACCAAGTGGGCAAGAAGTTGATCTATGAACTTAGTTCCCACTTCTCCATTCTTTGCCCACTGAATAAAACTTGTGCTGTGTTGATCTCAGCTTCGGTTGTGCTCAAACCCAAACAGAAAAAGAAACCCTCCCCCCCCCCCCCCCCCCCGCCCACACACACACCAAGGCAGAGAACCTCACCAGGGCTATGGTCTGAGCAGGGTCCATACAACTTAATTTGGTAACAAGAGCATGTGTGTATCTCTGGAATTTAAAATTCTGATAATAAAATGTATTAATATAACAATATTATTATATTAATATATTGGCCACACTGCGTGGCTTGCGGGACCTTAGTGCCCAGACCAGGGCTTGAGCCATGAATTATATGTGTGTGTGTGTGTGTATATGTATATATACATATATATGTATATATAATGTATATTAATATGTACCATAAATATTAATATGATATATTTATATCCATATTAAATAATAATTCATAATTATATAATATTAACAAATAATTGTAGGGGATCAGATATGCCACCACAAAATATGTATCTTTGGCACAAGGATTAATTTAGGCTGATTATTTTTAAGAAACTGCAGACCCAACAGAAGCTTTGAAAACTGAGTAGAAGTTACCCTTTTTTAAGAAACATTTACATTTATAAGGGGGAATCTCTACTTGTAAGGATGTCTCCCTTGCTGGGCCAGGAAGAGAAAGACAGCTAAATCTCTAGAAACTGTTACCAATGGAGAAGGCAATCACTTAAATCTGCACAACAACCATACCTTGTTTACTGTGCTTTTCCTGGCAGCCTCCCATAACTGACTCCCCACTCCCAGCATCTTCTTTTGTCTTTAGCTAAAACTGTTATTTAAGGTGATGTCTTGAGCCATTTGGGAGAGTTACTCAGTTTTCCTGGGTCTCTCCCATGTATACATGAGATATACATGTCATTAAACTTGTTTTCTCCTGTTAATCTGTTTTATATCAACTTAATTATTAGACTAGTCAAAGAACCTAGAAGTGCAAAGGAGAAATTTTTCCTCCCCAACAGTTGATGTAGTTGGCAGGATAAACTTCCCTGGCTGGACTCTGCTCTCTCCAAGGCTACTGTAGTTGAGAAATCCTGTGACCTCTGACAAAAGCCCTTTGCCTGCAGGGTCTGATGGAAGCAAGAGTAGTGACAGTCCTTTTCTTTTTCTAAATTTAGATTACCTGGAGAAAATATCTGTAGAACTAATTTCTCAGGTATAGCAACTTTGGTGAAAACTTTTTATGAGTACTCTTGTTTTCTATTGATCCCTTTCCTCCCATAGATGATCATTTTTTTCTTTGTCTCTGTTGTCTATGTTCTGAGAGCTCAGCTTTATAACCAATGAGAATAGTGTCTCCAGCAACTGGCAGGTGTATGTACTGACGTGCATCTGGCAAACAACCAAGTAGGTTGTGGAACCATTAAGCTAGTTGGTCAGAAGCATAGGTAACAACCTGGACGTGTGACTGGTATCTCAGCATTCTCTTTGTGCCAGCTCTCAGGAGAGTTTGTCATATGGGTCCCAGTCCATAAGGGGCCTTTTTCGTGTCAACTTTCGTTGTCTCGTTAGTGCTGGAAAAGTCCCATTCCAGTAGGGCCTGCCCAGTGTCACATTAGTGTGTCTATAATTGGAGGTGTCTTCCATTCTCACAGGAAACTGGAGACAACATTTGCCATATGCCATTCTTACTGCCTGTGACAACAGTCTTTGCTTTCTTAGGCTAATTCTGGAGTGAGCTTTCTGAATTTTGTGAGGGCTATATCTTCTGCACTCTCCTTTGGGGATGCCCCTTGCATCCATGGTTAAGTCATGAAAAGGTTTAGTGGTTTGAGTCACTATTGAGATTAATATAAAATCCTTCTCACCAATGGCCAGAAGATGAATCCTTTGAATTGGTTATGTTTAAAAGAAATAAATTTTTCTTAGAGAGCTCTCATCCTAAATACTTGTCTCATTAGTACCTATGAAAAGAAGAAATTAAGAATAGGAAATAAAGAAGTATGACAGTTAGTCTAGTCACGGGAGGGAGGGGATATGGGGGTATACGTATAAATACAGCTGATTCACTTTGGTGTACCTCAAAAACTGGCACAACAGTGTAAAGCAATTATATTCCAATAAAGAGCTTAAAAAAAAAAGTCTTAGGGACCCCATTAATAAGATTTAAAAAAAAACAGAAATTGGATTTACAACAAAAAATGTCTACATCCAACATAAATTCGCTCTCAAAATCCAGCCCCATCACCTCAGCAAATTTCTTCAGATCCTAAAATTCCTCCAACTTCCCCAGAAAAATCCCTTAAACACCCAACTGCCTGTTTTGACTTCCCTCTCTTTACAAGATTTACAGACAGCACTCCAGCCTAACCTCAAGGCCCAGAGGATGCAGGTTACTCACGTAAATACTGAAAGCAAGAAAATGAATTTAGTAGAAGCACTCAAGATGGGTTATAGGGGATGCTTTGCTATCTCTTACAATTCTTCCTACTTTGCAGGGCTTCATAATCTTAGGCTCTACCAGCGTCAGGCCTTTTTATGTAATGTCCTTTGTGGATATATCCCGAACCCCCACTGTAAAGAGTTCATGTCTCCTGGACAGCAGCAGATCTCCAAGAAACCATTGAAACCAGAGGGTATAATGTGAATGAGTTATTTCATTTTGTAAATCAGAATCATCAGCTTCTTGAGGAACTTTTACTGAAACAGGTTATGAAGAGTGACTATTTGGGGGCTATATCTTTGGCTTTAAGTGCTGCAGGGTGGAAGAACATGTTTGGGTTGACACAGAACCTAGAGCTCACTATCCATATCATGATAAATGCTGTGACCAAGGGTCCTCCTTTCCCACTGGGCACCCCATATAAACCTAATGCTGAAAACTGGATTAAAAAAAGAAGTTTGGAAAGCCTTATCAAATTTGCTATCTCACCTTCCCCTTGTGGGTCTTACAAATGCTAATAAAAACATGATGTTAATTAACAAGAGAGTGGGAAGGGGCCTAGGGGAACTTTAAGAGACTGTTACCAGCACTATCAAGGGCTGGGTGGGCCAAAAGGGACACCCTGTTGGTCCCCTTTTTTTTTTTTTAATTTTATTTATTTATTTATTATTTTTTGGGGGGGTACACCAAGTTCAATCATCTGTTTTTATACACATATTCCCATATCCCCTCCCTTCCTTGACTCCCTCCCCCTTGCGTCCCCCCCACCCTCCCCACCCCAGTCCTCTAAGGCATCTTCCATCCTTGAGTTGGACTCCCTTTGTTATACAACAACTTCCCACTGACTATCTATTTTACAGTTGGTAGTATATATATGTCTGTGCTACTCTCTCGCTTCATCTCAGCTTCCCCTTCCCCTCCTGGCCCCTCCCAAACCTTGAGTTCTCCAGTCCATTCTCTGTATCTGCGTCCTTGTTCTTGTCACTGAGTTCATCAGTACCATTTTTAGATTCCATATATGTGAGTTAGCATACAATATTTGTCTTTCTCTTTCTGACTTCCTTCACTCTGTATGACAGACTGTAGTTCTATCCACCTCATTACATATAGCTCCATCTCATCCCTTTTTATAGCTGAGTAATATTCCATTGTCTATATATGCCACATCTTCTGTATCCATTCATTTGTTGATGGGCATTTCGGTTGCTTCCATGTCCTGGCTATTGTAAATAGTGCTGCAATAAACATTATGGTACATGTTTCTTTTGGGATTATGGTTTTCTTTGGGTATACGCCCAGGAGTGGGATGACTGGATCATATGGTAGTTCTATTTGTAGTTTTTTAAGGAACCTCCAAATTGCTTTCCACAGTGGCTGTACCAACTTACATTCCCACCAACAGTGCAGGAGAGTTCCCTTTTCTCCACACCCTCTCCAACATTTGTTGGTTCCAGATTTTGTGATGATGGCCATTCTGACTGGTGTGAGGTGATACCTCATTGTGGCTTTGACTTGCATTTCTCTGATGAGTAGTGATGTTGAGCATCTTTTCATGTGTTTGTTGGCCATATGTAGGTCTTCTTTGGAGAAATGACTATTTAGGTCTTCTGCCCATTTGTGGATTGGGTTATTTGCTTTTTTGGTATTAAGCTGCATGAGCTGCTTGTATATTTTGGAGGTTAAGCCTTTGTCCGTTGTTTCATAGGCAACTATTTTTTCCCATTCTGAGGGTTGCCGTCTAGTCTTGTTTATGGTTTCTTTCGCTGTGCAAAAGCTTTTAAGTTTCATGAGGTGCCATTTGTTTATTCTTGATTTTATTTCCATGATTTGAGGAAGTGGGTCAAAAAGGATCCTGCTTTGATGGATGTCATAGAGTGTTCTGCCTATGTTTTCCTCTAAGAGTTTGATAGTATCTGGCCTTACATGTAGGTCTTTAATCCATTTGGAGTTTATTTTTGTGTATGGTGTTAGGAAGTGTTCTAATTTCTTTCTTTTACATGTTGCTGTCCAATGTTCCCAGCACCACTTATTGAAGAGGCTGTCTTTTGTCCATTGTATATTCGTGCCTCCTTTGTCAAAGATAAGGTGCCCATGTGTGTTTGGGCTTACTTCTGAGTTCTCTATTCTATTCCATTGATCTTCCTTTCTATTTTTGTGCCAGTACCATACTGTCTTGATCACTATGGCCTTGTAGTATAGTTTGAAGTCAGGAAGACTGATTCCACCAACTCCATTTTTCCTTCTCAAGATTGCTTTGGCTATTCGGGGTCTTTTGCGTTTCCATACAAATCGTAAGATTTCTTGCTCTAGCTCTGTGAAAAATGCCATTGGTCATTTGATCGGGATTGCATTGAATCTGTAAATTGCTTTGGGTAGTACAGTCATTTTCACGATGTTGATTCTTCCAATCCAGGAACATGGTATGTCCCTCCATCTGTTTGTGTCATCTTTGATTTCTTTCATCAATATCTTAAAGTTTTCTGCATACAGATCTTTTGCCTCCTTAGGCAGGTTTCTTCCTAGGTATTTTATTCTTTTTGTTGCAATGGTGAATGGGAGAGTTTCCTTAATTTCTCTTTCTGCTCTTCTCTTGTTAGTGTATAGGAATGCAAGAGATTTCTGTGCATTCATTTTGTATCCTGCTACTTTACTAAACTCATCAATTAGTGAGAGCAGATTTCTGGTAGAGTCTTTAGGGTTTTCTATATATAATATGTCATCTGCAAAGAGTGATAATTTTACTTCTTCTTTTCCAATTTGGATTCCTTTTATTTCTTTTTCTTCTCTGATTGCTGTGGCTAAAACTTCCAAAACTATGTTGAATAATAATGGTGAGAGTGGACACCCTTGTCTTGTTCCTGTTCTTAGAGGGAATTCTTCCAGTTTTTCCCCATTGAGAACAATGTTGGCTTTTGGTTTGTCATATATGGCTTTTATTATGTTGAGGTAATTTCCTTCTATGCCCATTTTCTGGAGAGCTTTTATCATAAATGGATGTTGAACTTTGTCAAAAGCTTTTTCTGCATCTATTGAGATGATCATATGGTTTTTATCCTTCAATTTGTTGATATGATGTATCATGTTGATTGATTTGCATATATTGAAGAATCCTTGCATCCCAGGGATAAACCCCACTTGATCATGGTGTATGATTTTTTTAATGTGCTGTTGGTTTCTGTTAGCGAGTATTTTGTTGAGGATTTTTGCATCTATATTCATCAGTGATATTGGTCTGTAGTTTTCTTTTTTTGTGACCTCTTTGCCTGGTTTTGGTATCAGGGTGATGGTGGCCTCGTAGAATGAGTTTGGGAGTGTTCCTCCTTCTGCAATATTTTGGAAGAGTTTGAGAAGGTTAGGTGTTAGCTCTTCTCGAAATGTTTGATAGAATTTGTCCGTGAACCCATCTGGTCCTGGGCTTTTGTGTGTTGGGAGATTTTTAATCACTGCCTCAATTTCTGTACTTGTGATTGGTCTGTTCATGGTTTCTATTTCTTCCTGGTTCAGTCTTGGAAGATTGTATTTTTCTAAGAATGTATCCATTTCTTCCAGGTTATCGAATTGATTGGCATATAGTTGCTTGTAGTAGTCTCTCATGATGTTTTGTATTTCTGAGGTGTCCGTTGTGACTTCTCCTTTTTCATTTCTAATTCTGTTGATTTGCATCTTCTCCCTTTTTTTCTTGATGAGTCTGGCTAATGGTTTATCAATTTTGTTAATCTTCTCAAAGAACCAGCTTTTAGTTTTATTAATTTTTGCTATGGTTTCCTTCCTTTCTTTTTCATTTATTTCTGCTCTGATCTTTATGATTTCTTTCCTTCTGCTCATTTTGGGGTTTCTTTGTTCTTCTTTCTCCCTAACTTTAAAGAGCTAACTTAATTGTGCTGGTTTAATTAAAATAGACATGTCTTTAGAGTTATCAACACTGAATACAATGCAGACATCCAACTTTATTCTACCCGAGTTTATTAGTCAAATAAATTCATGTTATCTCTGTCACAAAATTTGTCACCAAGAAAAATAGCTTGGGATGATAGCTGACTTTGTCTAATGTCTGACGAAGTTTTCATGGGTAATCAAAACACAATTGTTAGGAACAAAGGATTTAGATAGATTTAAGTGAGAAAAGAATTTTTAGTTGAGTTTTTTGCAATAATTATGCTTTATGATATGTATACTTAAAAGTAGCTTCCAAAATCTTTTTTGGTAACTTGAAACTTTAGAGGTTTGCTAAGTTAAGTTAAATGATAGAAATTTCCTAAATACCTAGATCATCCCCAAATAAGATAAAATAACTAAAACATTAATTACTAAATATAGGTTTATCCACTGCAGCTTCCTCTTACCAGAAAAACTAAAGATATTTGGGTATACTGTAACAGAGAAGAACAATATCTGACTGCATGTTAGATTTGTTTCTTTTACTTTGACCTTTGCTTTCCATTGCTTTTGTTCTGTCTATCAGTTTACATAATGGCCTGCCTTGGGGAACACTGCCCCTCTGACTGAATGTAAACTAAAGTGCCTTTGTTAACCTCACAGGGAAACACCCTGACCCTGACCACCTGTGAATGGCTGCAGAAAATAAGGAATTAACACATCTCCTCCCCAGGCTGGCCAAAACCATGAGATATTTTGCAAGACTCATGGCCTTTTTACTTTACTTCATCACCTCCTCCCCCTCTCTGTTCTATACAAGAAACTAGCACCCCCAACCCTGATATGATGGTACTCTAGGATACTAGTCCGCCATCTTCTCAGAAGCCCAGCTTTCCAAATAACGTTGCTATTTCTTGCCTCAACACCTTGTCTCCCAATTTATTGGCCTGTCATGCGGTGAGCATAGCAAGCTTGGACTCGGTAACAATATTAGTTAACACATTTGGTGCCATGCTGAGAAATATTCTATGAGAAATCTTCTATGAGAAATCACGTTTCTAGAAATTATAAAAAGTATAAATTTTCTAATCTACAGAATTCTAATGTAAAAGACAATTCATAACTGCTTACTTTTTAGTTTTCACTAGAAATGAATGATTCCTAAGGGTTAAAAAAATCTAATATATGTGATTAAAGCTACTAGAAATAATAAGGAAAACATCTCCATATGCAAAGAAAACAGGATGCATGCTTTTTGGTAAAAGAAGATTTATTAGAAAAGACTCCTTGGAAAAGAATTTTATGTGTGGTCAGAACTGAGATTGGAATGAATTTAATTAAGCAAATGAATTTTAATGTTAAAAGTAAGCTGGTACAAAATTTAAATTTGGTTTTCCCTGTTAAAAGGATGAAGCTTTCTTGCACTACTGGTATGTTCTTGATAAGAAACTGCAAAAGGCTTTGCTATACCTTTTAAAATGATCTGCCTAAAAAAGCAAGGATTCTGCATTTTGCAAAATAAGTTCCTGTGTTCAGAAAACTGAACCCTCTCTATTAAAATAGCTACGGTTTTTGGGGTTTGTTTTTTTTTTTTTTTTTACAACTACTTAGTTTTCTTTATCTACCTTTAATGTTTTCTTTTGTCACTTTGGTTAAATGGATAACTAAGCATTGTTTCACAATGACCTATGATCCTATTTGACCGTTTTATAATCTTTGTTATTTTTGACAAACTTCCCAAAGTCAAACTCTAAATGAAGTGTTGTCTTTTTGTTTGTTTGTTTTTGTTTGTTTTTACCTAAAAATAACTTTGAAATTCCCCAGAGGGGCCTGGAACATTTCAAAAGATTTGTCCCCTCTCCTTTTAAAAAGAAAGATGTTACATTAATTAGGCTTATTTGATATGTTAAATTACATGGGAAGCATTGTCAAATAAGAAGCAATACTAAGTCTTCTTTATGTTGCATATGTATAGGTATATAAGTATTCCAGAAATTGTGTGAAATACCTAGAAATTTGATATGTCTTAGTATAATGTTATCAGTCATAACTCCAGTTATTATCTTAAAATGTTATACATTACAGAAATAACCATTTCCTTGTCATTTCCATTATAATGAACTCTCATCAGATATTCAACAATGAGCATTTTTTAGTCTTTTGTCATTTACAGAGTTATTGTTTTACTCTGATACTTTTACAAAAGCTTCCTGCAAAAGTGCTTCATCCTCAAAAAGACTCAAGGGAAAGACTTTTGACAAGTACAGCTTTCTGCTAACTTTAACATCATAGAATTGAACTGGGTAAGAATTTCCAGAACTACTAGAAAAATGATACAAGCAGAACAAATATTAATTACATGGGACTAAATGAACTGAGAAGTATGATTATAAATTTGTTCTTCCAGACTTAAGGAAACCTTTTTTTCTTTTCTCGTAAGCTACCTCTGACTTACAGCCATTTGGTAAAATATATCTTTGTGAAAAAAGATGAAACATTTATCTTTTTCTCCCTACCTGATCCCCCCAGCATTCAGAGACCCTAAGTGAGTACTCTTATTTTCATGGCAATATAGTTATTTGCCTAAGTTCACTAAGAATCTGTTCTCCTTGTAACAGGACACAAGTGGAAACGCTTGGTATATTACCAAGGCTTTGAGTGGAATATCATATTTGGGAGAGACATGCCCAGACTCAGACATGACCAGACAGCTTTAAGTAACCAAGGTTGACTTTATGGAGCCAATAAAGCCCCTTGGAAAAGCAACCTGGTACCTTGCTAACAGGGTCCCCAGCAGCCTTACCAGGTGAGTAAGAAAGGTTAATACCTGGCAAGTGCAGGAACCTCCAGATATTGGGGGACCTTGAGAGGAATTAAATCTATAGGTACTGAAGGCAAAGTCTGATGACAATTCCTTGTTTTGGCTTCCTAACTTTGAGGCTTTTAAAAGTCCAATCTGAGATTCCTTATGAAAAGTGTCAGCAAAGCAGATTTTTGAAAAGCATATACGGTCAATGATTGTTCTTGCTGCACTTATGCAAATAATCAGGCAAAGTTTGATGAGACTAGACTTATTTTGCAAACAAGTTAGCATTAATTTGGCTATCTTAGGTGAGAATTAGGGTAATTTTAGAGAGAAAAATAATGCTTCAGTAACATACTTTTGTGAATATTACATTCTAGTTCTGTTTGTCTTTGAGGGTTCATTTTTCGCCTATAAACTGGACTGTATCCTAAGGTCTAGTTTCCTCCAATGTCCGGTTACAACTCTCCAAATTAATGTCTCCAATTTTCTCCCATGCTTTTGGCTTAGAATCATTGAGAACTAAATCTGTCCTTTCTCCTGAAACCCTTCAAACTGAATCTGAGTGACGATATAAACTTCAGAGAAATCGCCACAACAGCTCATGTTTAGACAGTCTTCTTTGTGCCTTTTGCTGTATGGACCACTCAAAAAGTTTACATGTACATCCAATGACATCTTGAGAGACATTCAAACTGCAAACCAGGAAAATATGTCAGATTTCCACTGCCTGCCTTCACTCTATCTGAAGATGTTTTGAGCTTGACACCGAGAAATCTTCTCAACTAGCAGCATTCAAGAGAAATCTTCTCAACTAGCAGCATTCAGGACTCACACAATGAATTTATAATTTTCTCCAACCAGTAACCTTTGTTTTCCTTTTGTTTCCATAGAAATTTCTCTTGTTAAATACCTGATTTCTTTCACAATATAGTCCTAATTTGGGGGACCCAGCTGCATTACTCACCTCCTGAAATGCTAGATCAGCATAACAACCATATCCTTGCTTACTGTGCTTTTCCTGGTAACCTCCCATAACTGACTCCCCCACCCCCAACATCTTTTGTCTTTAGCAGAAAATGGTATTTAAAGTGATGCCTTTGGCCATTTTGAAGAGTTACTCAGTTTTCCTAGGTCTCTCCCATGTATACAGGAGATATACATGTTACTAAACTTTTGTTTTTCTTTTAATCTGTCATATCAATCTATTAGACCAGCCAAAGACCCTAGAAGAAGAGAGGAAAACTTTTTTTCCTCACCAGTATAATACTGACTTATTAAAGATAGACAGAGGAACAATTAATAAGTCAATGGAACACACTAGAGACCCCAGAAATAGGTCCAGGCAAATACAGTCACTTGATACTCTACAAAGGAAGAATAGTAGAGGAGTAAGGAAAAGAAGATCTCTTCAATAAATGGTGCTGGAACAACCGAATGTCCATGTGGAAGAAAAAAAGTGATGACACTGAATCTAATGCATACCAGACACAGAAATCAGTTCCAATAGAAGGAAATCAGTTCCATTATAACAAAACATAAAAGAATATTTATTATACATAAGTAGACATTTCTCCAAAGAAGACATACAGATGACCAACAGGCACATGAAAAGATGCTCCACATCATTAATTATTAGACAAATGCAAATCAAAACTATAATGAGGTACCACATCACATTGGTCAGATGGCCATCATTAAAAAGTCTACAAATAACAAATACTGGAGAGGGTGTGGAGAAAAAGAAATCCTCCTACACTGTTGGTGGGAATGTAAATTGGTGCAGCCACTATGGAAAACAGTATGGAGGTTCCCCAAAAAAGTATAAATAGAGTTTCCATACAATCCAGTGATCCCACTCCTGGGCATATATCCAGAGAAAACTGATTTGAAAGGATACATGCACCCCAATGTTCATAGCAGCACTATTTACAATAGCCAAGGCATGGAAACAACCTAAATGTCCATCGACAGATGAATGGATAAACAAGATTTGGTGTATATATATACAGTGGAATACTACTCGGCAATAAAAACAGAATGAAACAATGCCATTTGCAGGAACATGGATGGACACAGAGATCATCATACTAAGTAAAGTAAGTCAGACAGAGAAAGACAAATATCACATGATATCACTTATATGCAGAATCTAAAATATGACCAAATGAACATATATATGAAACAGAAATAGACTCACAGATATAGAGAACAAACTTATGGCTACCAAAGGGAAAAAGGAGTGGAGGAGGGATGAATTCAAAGTTTGGGATTAGCAGATACAATCTACTATATATAAAATAATCAACAAGGTTCTACTATATAGCACAGGGAACTATAATCAATATTCTATTAAAAAAAACATAATGGAAAAGTAGACACACACACACACATCTGAATCATTGTGCTGTACACCAGAAACTAACAAAACATTGGAAACCAACTATACTTCAATAAAAAACGCGACAAAGAAAATGAGACAAAGGAAGAATATATGCGCATTTTACATAAAGAAATAATATCCAGAAAATATACAGAACTCCTACAAATCAATATGAAAGCCCATGAACAGTCATTTCACAGAAGAGGAAACATAAATTTTGAATAAACAGAGGAAAAGATTCTTAACTCCACTAGGAATCAGAGAAATGCAAAATTAAAAGCACAGTGAGATACTATTGTAAACCCTCAAAATAAGCAAAACTTTAGAAGTCTGATAGTTTCACATGTTGGCAATGATGCAGATGAATAGGAAATTTCACCTACTACAATGGAAATGTAAACTTGAAGAACCGCTTTAGAAAACAATTTAGTATTATCTTTTAAAATTGGAAACTTGCTCACCCTTCACCTAACAATTTCACTCAGGTATATACTCTAGAGACATTGCAGAGGCATACAGAGAGATATGTTGAAGAATCTTCATGGTAACACTGTAATAGCAGAAAAATGGAAATAACTACAATGTCTAGTGAAAATAGATATGTAATATTCTATTGTAAATATAATCAATAAAATTGAGTTTGCTACAGATACACAAACGAAAACATCTTAGAAGCTTTGAATGAAACTGTTAGAATATTTGCAAATAAAACAATGAACTTGCAGAAAAAACATGACACATTTGAAAAATGACAGGATCTCCTAAGATCAGGAACAAGAGAAGGATGCCCACTTTCACAATTTTACTTGGTATAGTATTGGAAATCTTAGACAGAGAAATTTGGCAAGAAAGATAAATAAAAGGCATCCAAATTAGAGAGGAAGAGGTCACAACCTGATCATATGTGTAAAAAACCCTAAATATTTCACACAAAAAAAGTTATAGCTAATAAATTCACCAAAGTTGCTGAACACACAATCAACATGCAAAAATCAGTTGCATTTCTATATCCAAAAAGGAAATTAAGGAAATACTTCCATTTACAATAGCATCAAAAAGAATAAAATACTTAGGAATAAATTTAACCAAGGAGGTGAAAGAGTTATACAATGAAAACTACAAAACACTGCTGAAACAAATGAAAGAAGGCATAAACAAACAAAAATACTGCCTATATTCATGGATTGGAAGACTTAATATTGTTAAAATGACAATTCTACCCAAAAGTGACCTAAAGATTCAATGCAATCTCAATGAATACCCTAATGATGTTTTTGGTAGAAAAAGAGAAGGCTATCCTACAATTCATATGGAATTTCAAGGGACCCAGAAAAACCAAAACAATCTTGAAAAAGAAGAAAACATTTGAGGATTCACACTTATGATTTCAAAACAACCATACAAAGCTACAGTAATCAAACCAGTGTGGTACTGACCAAAGGGCAGATGTATAAACAAATGGACTAGAATAGAAAGCCTAGAAATAAACACTCACATATATGATCAATTACAATGTTACAAAGGTACCAAGACCATTTGATGGGGAAGAGAGTCTTTCAATAAATAAGGCTTGGGAAACTAAATATTCACTTGAAAAAGTATGAAATTGCACCCTTACATTACACCATATACAAAAATTAACTCCAAATGGACCAAAGACCTAAACTTAAGAGCTAAAACTGTAAAACTCACAAAAAAAAAGATATGAGATAATCTTCATGGCATTGGATTTGGCAATTATTTCTAGGACATGGCAGCCAGCAAAAGAAAAAATAGATAATTTAGATTTCATCAAAATTTAAATCTTTTATGCATCAAAAAACACTATCAAGAGAGTGAAACAACTAACAGAACAGGAGAAAATATTTGTAGATCTTACATATTATAAGAGATTAACATCCAGAAAGCAAAGGACTCCTATAATTCAACATAAAGAATAATGACAAGATAATTCAAAAATGGGCAAAGGACTTGAATAGACATTGCTCAAAGAGATATACAAATGGTGAATAATAAATAAGCACATGAAAATATATTCAACACCACGAATCATTAGGGAATTGCAGATGACATGATACTATACATAGAAAATCCTAAAGACACTACCAGAAATCTGCTAGAGCTCATTAATGAATTTAGTAAAGTAGCAGGATACAAAATTAATACACAGAAATATCTTGCATTTCTATACACTAACAACTAAAGATCAGAAAGAGAAATTAAGCAAATAATCCCATTTACCATCACATCAAAAGTAATAAATTACCTAGGAATAAACCTACTTAAGGAGGCAAAAGACCTGTACTCCAAAAACTATAAGACGCTGATGAAAGAAATTGAAGATCACACAAACAGATGGAAGATATACCATGTTCTTGGATAAGAAGAAACAATATTGTCAAAATGACTATACTAAACCAAGGCAATCTTCAGATTCAATGCAATACCTATCAAATTACCAATGGCATTTTTCACAGAACTAGAACAAAATATTTTCAAATTTGTATGGAATCACAAAAGACCTCGAATAGCCAAAGTAATCTTGGGAAAGAAAAACAGAGCTGGAGGAATCAGGTGCCCTGACTTCAGACTATACTACAAAGCTACAGTGATCAAAGCAGCATGGTACTGGCACAAGAATAGACACATAGATCAATGGAACAGAACAGAAAGCCCAGAGATAAACCCATGGACATATGGACACCTTATCTTTGACAAAGGAGGCAAGGATATACAATGGAGAAAGACAGTTTCTTCAATAAGCAGTGCTGGGAAGACTGGATAGCTACATGTAAAAGAATGAAATTAGAACATTCTCTAATACCATACATAAAATAAACTCAAAATAGATTCAAGACTTAAATGTAAGACCAGATACTATAAAACTCAGAGGAAAACACAGGCAGAACCCTCTTTGACATAAATGGCAGAAATATCTTTTTGGATCCACCTCCTAGAGTAATGAAAATTAAGAGAAAAAAAATGGGACCTAATAAACTTAACAGCTTTTGCAGAACAAAGGAAACCATAGACAAAATGAAAAGACAACCCACAGATTGGGAGGAAATATTTGCAAATGATGCCACCAGCAAGGGTTTAATCTCCAAAATACATCAACAGCTCATGTAGTTCAATATAAAAAAAATCAAAAAATGGGCAGAAAATCTAAATAGACATTTCTCCAAAGAAGATATACAGATGACCAAAAAGCATATGAAAAGATGCTCGACATCACTAATTATTAGAGAAATTCAAATCAAAATTACCATGAGGTATTACCTCACACCAGTAGAATGGCCCTCATCAAAAACTCTATAAATACTGGAGAGGGTGTGGAGAAAAGGGAACCCTCCTACACTGTTGGTGGGAATGTAAACTGGTACAGCGACTGGAAAACAGTATGGAGCTTCCTAAAAAAAAACTAAAAGTAGAGCTATCGTATTATCCTGCAATCCCACTCCTGGGCATATATCTGGAGAAAACCATAACTTGAAAAGATACACGCACCGCAATGTTCACAGCAGCACTATTTACAATAGCCAAGACATGAGAGCAATCTAAATGTCCATCACCAAACAGATGAATGGATAAAGATGTGGTTTAGATATTATCATATTAAGTGAAGTAAGCCAAAGACAAATATCATGTGATATCACTTATATGCGGAATCTAAAAAGAAAATGATGTAAATGAACTTATATACAAAACAGAAATAGACCCACAAACACAATACAAACTTATGGTTATCAAAGGGAAAATGGGGGGAGGGATAAATTAGGAGGTTGGGATTAACATTTATACACTACTATATATAAAATAGACAACCAACAAGGACCTACTATATAGCACAGAGAGCTATACTCAGTATTAACATATAAGGGCAAAGAATCTGAAATATATATATTGATCTGAATCACTTTGCTGTATACCTAAAACACAACACTGTAAGTCAACTATACTTCAATACAAAATAAAATTTAAAAGAAAACCCACTTTGAAAATTGTTTAAGAAAAAGAAATGCATAGCTACAGAAGAAATTGCATTAAAAAAGTCTTTAATCAAAAAGCTACAAGATACTACATCTAATTAGGATAGCTATAATTAAAAAAAAAACAGATCAACTGTTGACAAGGATATGGAGAAAACACGTGTATTGCAGGTGGGAATGTAAAATATTGTAGCCACTGTGGATAACAGTTTGGCAGTTTCTCAAATGGTTAAAAAGAATTACCATATGACCCAGTAATTCTGCTCTTAGGTATACACCCAAAAGAATTAAAAGCAAAACCTCAAAGAGATAATCCTTGTACACCTATGTTCATAGCAAGAGTATGCACAGTATTTAAAAGGTGAAAACCACCCACGTGCCCATCAACAGATGAATGAATAAACAAAATGTGGTATATACATACAAGGAGATATACTGAGCAATAAAAAGGGAACAAATCCTGATACATGCTACAACATAGATGAACCTTGAAAAAACATTACGGTAAGTTGAATAAAAGCTAGGCACAAATGGACAAATATTCAATGATTCCACTTACATGTGGTAGCTAGAGTAGGAAAATTCATAGAGACAGAAAGTAGAATAGAAGTTACTGGGGAATGTATAGAGAGGGGAATGTATAGAGAGGGGAATGTACAGAGAGGGGAATGGAGACATTTTTGGAAAGATGAAAAAAGCTCTGGAGATGGATAGCAGTGATGGTTGCACAGCAATGTGAATGTACTCAATGCCATGCAATTGTATACCAGAAAATTATTAAAATGGTAAATTTTATATTATGTATATTTTGCCACAATAAAATGTTCATTTTATCAAAATTCAACACTTACATGTGTTATATTTATTCTTAGAATGTATCAAATATCATATAATAAAAAACTGAAAATAATCTCCCTCTCAAAAAATAAACAGACCAGCATAAGACTTTACATCAGCATTGCAAAATGCTAAAAGACAACAGAACTGAATTTGCCAAGTTTTAAAGGAAAATGGCTTTGTATCCAGCATTGTAAACCTTACCAAGTACTGATCAAGGATGAGACAAAACAAAACAAAAAAAAAAATTGGGGGACATGCAGGAACTCAAAGTTTAATATCCACTCATAATAAATTAAAATTCTTAATTGAGATGGTTTGTCAATAAAATAAAAATCTAATCCAAGAAGGAGGAAAGCATGGGATACAAGTAACAGTGGCAGAGGAGTATAATCCAGAGGAAGTCAAGAAACGTAAAAAGAAATAAGAGTAAACAATACACCCTGACATTTCCAATTTTCCTGTTAGAGGCAAGTGTTTAATAACATATTTCCTTTTCTTTGGATAAAATCCCCATGATTCCACAGTGAATAATATTTCCATAATTCTATAATTATAAATGTGGTCTTATGGTGTTTAACATGGTTTTAGGATTAACATATAGATAAAACACAGAAAAATTGCTTATAGGTAGGTACATAAGAGATTGTAAAGTTTAAAAATTCTGAACAACGTAAAAATAATAATGGAATTAAAACTTTGGAAATGGAGGAGATATGCATCACAGCTAAGGAGTCAATATATTGTTTAACATTAAATCAAAAGATGGAGGCAAACATTTTTAGAATTATGGTAATTAAATCATTTCTTTTTTTATGCTTTTTTGGTAAAGTAGATACTATGGGACTAAGACCAGGAATGATGACTAGATGGGAAATGGGAGAACATTTGGTTTTTATTTAAAATCATAAAGGCAAAGAATAGAAGATCTAAAAATAAAAACATGGGAGAGAAGGGTGTTTGATGTGTTAAATTTTTTACATTTCATTGTGGGGAGTCCATAGTTACTATTTAAAGAAAACAAATCAAGAAACAAGGGCGTAAGTATGGTGCTTATAGTTCTAATCAGTGGTGTATTGGTCAATGTTTCCCAGCCAGCTACTGGGAGGGGAGCTCTAATTTGTAGCATTTGCTGATTTCTGTGGCATGATATTCCCACTATAGCCAATTTCAAGTACCAATGTGACACCAATGGGCTTGTAAAATTCCTGAAAAGTTAGTGATGGTTGTATTACAATAGGGACAAGAACCTTAAACTAAAAGAACAAACTTAGAGATAAAATTAATAGAACTATACACACACATACAGAGACATAAATAAGTGTATGTAGAATCTAGTGAAATCTGAATAAGGCTTGTAATCTAATTAACAGTATTATATCAATGTCAAATTCCTGGTTTTGAAATTATACTACACTTTATGTAAGATTAACATCAGAGAAAGCTTAGCAAAGAGTACATGGGACTGTCTGTACTATTTTTATAACTTCCCATGGCCTTTAATTATTTCAAAATAAAAAGTTAAAAAATATCTCTCAGTAGAGATAAAATAAAATTAAGAATAAACCTCTACTAGTATTGATGGGAAGGTAAGCTCCGCAGTCCCTTTAATTCACACCACAAAGGTGGTCATCAACTCTGCTTCCATGTAAGGTCAGCCTTGGCTGCCAGAAATCCACTGTGGTTGTACAAAATAGATCATTAGATGGAAAACAGGGGCCTTTTTCTTTAGCATTGATGTGTAGTGGACAGGGAGCTCTAGTTCTGATGAAATTCTTTCCTAGTGAACATGACATGTATTACATGGGGACCTCCCCCCACAACAATCCTCATCCCTGTATCCTGCTGGATGTATATGTCACCATCCATGAAGCCCATATGTATGAAATAGGAAACGAGATGGGTCAGTTTCAATGGATTCTTGTCAGAGATTGTACAATGTTACAGGAAGAGAATTGGCCATGGAATCAGAAAGCCTAATTCTACAACTTTGTGACATCATGATCTTGAGCAATTTAACAGAGCTTAACCTCAATTTTCTCTATAAAATAGGGATACAAGTCTACATAATCACAAGATAATGACTGTCAATCACAATTAAACTTTACAGGACCAGTTCTCTTATAACTAAACACTGAGGATTGATTTGAACAGAAGGTTTACTGTCCTGGATACTTCACACTGTGTATGGCACCAGCAAGTGACAACTCAGAGTCCCCTTATGAGGTTATTTCATCAGCGCACATTCACAAATCTCCATGCAGAAATGTGTTCAGGTA
This sequence comes from Hippopotamus amphibius kiboko, assembly GCF_030028045.1. Lineage (NCBI taxonomy): Eukaryota > Metazoa > Chordata > Mammalia > Artiodactyla > Hippopotamidae > Hippopotamus > Hippopotamus amphibius. The sequence goes on from NC_080203.1 coordinate 30,415,483, forward strand.
TTCTCCACGGTCTGAATTTGCAAGTGGATGTATTTTAGCTTCCGGCCCAAACTCTGTGTGATAAAATTAATCCTTGGAGCTGCTGAATTATAAGGCTGGAGGCTTCCATTGGAGGTCCCAGTGTCAGTCACAGCTCTGGATTTACAAACTCATAAAACATTAACTGCATTTCTCTGTGATTTGTGTCTGATTCTGTTTTTCACACATGATTCATAAGTGAAGTATGCTATCCCCAAATGACATCAGTGCCCTGATAAACCTATAAAATTGCTCGTGTTTAACTGTCTTCACACCCCAGAAATATAAAAACTGAATGATATAAAGATGAATAGGAAATCTAGATTTTGTAAGACTATTGGTTTCACTGTCCTAAGCTGGAAGAGTGTGAGTGGGCCAAAGCCTGACATTAGCTAACTGGGCTCTATTAGCAGAAGCTCGGGTAGGATGACTAGGCTTTCCTGGTGATCCCCGAAAAACTTTTATTTTCTGTTTTTATTTTCTTACATTTCTTTCAGGGACAGTGGTACACATTCTTTTGGGAAAAACCACTATCAGTATTTGCTGTGAAGGTTAACCATCTCTTAGACCAGGACTGTGGTAGCAGGTAGGCAGTATCAAATTTCACAAAGCCATGGCTTTAGAGATATTATGTAACTGATGGGCAAGGTTGACTCTCCAATAGAACAAAGAGGTTATTCTTCTTCTTTGTGCATTTGGTCATCAAATTCAAAAACAGTAAAAAGACAAAAAAATAATCAAGCATTATGGCCACTGCAGCTTGGTACAAAGCCAGGCTCAGGCTACACAATCCCCATGGTCATAAAAACCACAAACATGAAGAATTTCCCAAGAGCCTGGGATGGGGAAAAGGGAGGAAGACAAGAGAGCAGAAAGAAGAATAGGAACCTAACAGGAGGAGAGTAGAGATCTTTGGATGCCTCAGACAAAGTGAAGTGATTGTCAATTGAAGGGCCAGACAGCAAAGTAGCATAGGAATTCAAAAGGACTAAGCAACCTCCCCCAAGCTCCTTGCCATATAATTTACCATCTAAACTAGGAGAATTTGAGGGGTGAAAAGAGGGTGCTTTTAATAATTATGCCAGAACTACGGGTGCATATTGGGTTTATCTACAGCAGACTGGGACGTATGGTCACCCTTTTTGTAAGCTCCTCTCTGATCAGGCTCCTACCCACCTGCCTCCTCATCCTACTCTGTGAAGCAGAAGCCAGTTCTCAGGTACCTCAGCTATCTTAAGAGCAACAGCCAACTTCTTTCCCACAAAGACACTCCTGCGCAGGTTGCACGTGCCACACTCACAATCCCTGTTTGATTAGCTCAATTTCCCAGGCTCACCATACTAACAAGACTAAAGTAAAAACACCAGACCTCACCACCACCTTATCATCCACAGAGTTTAGCTGAGCCCTGACTGGCCAGTCACATTCTGTCCCTATACCTTGAACACAACCTCCGGGAAAGGAGTGGACTAACAGAGACTCATTTATCTTAGGAACTTAAACATATCTATCAGTTTCTTTTGATCAAATTTTATTTATATCAAGATCTCTGAATGACCATCTACACAGTGAAGAGGAAATGTAAAACTAGTGTACTATCCAGTGGGTAAACCCCATAGTCCAGGAATAGGTAATGGATACTACCTCTCTCCTGATGGTTAGAAGGACTGTGGAACCCAGTCCTCTAGTGCCTGTCATTTCCTTTCTTGCCATAGCTCTTTGCTTAGCCCTCCCAAAGATGATTTTCATCTCCTACGTTGCCAGACAATTCTAATACAGGCTGTTCTGGTCTGTTGCTTAAAGTACTCCAACTATCTTTTTGCTTAGACTAAAGTGTTCCAACTGTCTTTTTGCTTTGGACTTGATTACCTTTATCAAGACTCTGCTATTTCTTTTACTGTGGCTTCCTAGCACTACTTCTATGGCAAGTTCATGTGCCTAAAGCCTTTTTTGCTTAGGAGTTCTTTTCCAAGAGATTCTGTGGTCCTTTTTAAGAACTGATTCCTGGCAAATGTGCCCCATAGTCCTTCCAGATGTGACCAGAGATGCCCAATTAGTAGAGTAATACCAGCTTAGACTCCAACTGGGACCATTCCCTACAGTTACAATAAACCTGTGTATGACAAAGATCGAGTGTTATCTCTATTTTACAGTTGAGTTAACTGAGACTGAGAGGGTAAGACTTACCCAAAGGCACACTGTTAAGAAAGTAGAGAGGCAGAACTGCAGTTTAAGGGTACTTTGTACTCACCAACAGAAAAACCTACCGAAAAACAGTAAATTTTATAAAAGAAACATAATAACAAAATCAGCAAACCAAGTGTATGCAGACAATCTAGATGTTTAACATCTTTGTATCTTCACTTTCACTCCAGGGTCTAATCCTTAGTCGACGTTTATTACATACCTGTCAGTTGTCTCATGGGTATGTTGGCTGCAACAGGGCTTTATCTCATGTTAAACAGTTCACAATAGACACTGTGGGGTTTGTCAAACTATATATCTTCCTTTAGCTTAAAAAAACTCACACTGAATGCCAGAGATGCATTCCTGATTGAAAACGAACCCAGAAGCAGAACATTTAAAAGGGTCCATTAGAGGGGATATGGGGATATGTGTATGGGTACTGCTGATTCACTTTGGTGTGCCTCATGAGCTGGTGCAAGAGTATAGAGCAATTATGTTCCAATAAGGAGCTTAAAAAAAACTGAAAAAAAATTAAAAAATAAAATAAAAGGGTCCGTTAGAAACATACCAGAGCTTGAAACCACAGTAAGGAAGGGAAGAAATACACATATTCATCCCCCAAAACAGCCAAAGCCTTGCAGCCCAGAGCTGGCAAAAATGGGTTAGAGACACTAGGATAATGTGCAGCAATGATCAGTCCTTTGTTAAGGCTATCAAAGCACCACCTTTTCCAAAAAAAAAAAAGTGGAAATCCAAGTCTCCCCCCAGCCTGTGCCCATGGAAACCATTCTGCCTGCAGAAACTGCCCCACCAGGGAACAAGCTAGCATAGCTCCAAGTTGCTCCTCCTAGCAAAGTGTGAGGTCGAAATGACTCCTCTAACCCTACAACTCACTAGCATCCCATGATTTGACCATTTTCTTCCCACACTCACTCCCTTATCTCCCAAGAAAGGAAAAATTTTAAACTTTAGACCCTCAAAGCAAGTGAAATGATGGGTCAGTCTATCTGAACAAACAAGAGGTGATTCATTGGCTGATCTGTCCTCCCAAAGTGGCAGAGGGGAAGAATTTATTGCTTGTCTCAGGCATCCTTCAATCTGACCTGCAAAGCAAGCAGATTTAAAGTAACCTTAGCTTGGTGCTGATGGTTTTTTGGCCCAATTCCAAAGCCACTTCCATTATTTGCATTTCCATTTTACACGTACACACACACACACGTGTCTTTGCCATACCAAGGTCACTCAATATCAAGACCATTAAATTCTTTCTAAAATGAAGCCCATTATCAAGAGGAATTAAATAATGACTAAATACACTAAGCAGTGCCTCTGCTTTAGAAATGCTTATTCACTGTTCTGGCACTCCTTAGCAAAAATCTAGTTGTCAATATGGAAAAGTTATTTGCACCATTAGTTTAAAACCCTTCCTATCTTCCTTCAACACCACTGTCACTTACACACAGCCCCACTACCACCATAAACTTAGGTCTAGACAAGTTTGGGAAAGAGACTTTAAGGTCTAGTGTTTGGTTTCTTGCAGCCATTAGCGCTTTAGCCTTTAAAATGCTTCTCTCTCATTTTCCAGCACTCTCTCTGAGCCAAAGTCAGTTCCTATTCCATAATTCCACAGGCTGCATCATTACGCATGGCTTATAGTGCCTTAGGGAAAAGGTGGAATGTAAACAGTTCTATCCAAGCACACATTATCAAACAGAGCAGTGTGGGTGGGTGATGTACAACTTTGGACATGACATCGGCATTTCAGGTGGAAACTTCACCCACAAAATATGTAAAGGAATGAGGAGGAAGACAAAGAATTATACCCAATATTTCATAAAGCCAGGGCAGGTTAAATTCTCAATGCTGGTGTCACCCTGCTTATGTCAGATTTTGACAGGAAAAAAGAAACTCCCTTCAAACAAATTTTTGACGTCCAGGAAGCAGGCTTCTCTATCTACTTGACACCAGTACAAGTAGGACTAGACCATTCTCTTGCTATGACTTGATTCTCTTAATATTCTATGGCTATAGTCTAAACAGGTTGATCTCAACATATATTGCCTACAACAGAGAACACCAGAATTTCATTCTACTGCTCAGCTTTTTAATGAGTTCAAGTAAAATGAGTCACAAGACAAAAAATAAAAACAATCTCAGTCACCAACTCTCTGCTACCCTACTACCCATGCAATTTTAATCCTTCACTATTTCATTAAAGTCACAACTAGCTAGATACTGCCCAGTAAATAACAGTCATTCCTATCTCTGTGCCTTTATTCATTCTGGTTCATACATCCTCTTTTCAAAAGTCTATATTGCTCCTATGTTTAGTTTGTCTCACCTTCTCCATGAAGTCTTCCTTTCCTGAACTTCTGGGGTAGTGGTTTTCAAATCTTAGCACACATCAGAATCCCCTGTAGGGCTTGTTAAAACAAAGATTACTGGGCCCCACCTGCAGAGTCTGAGTCAGAAAGTCTGAGGCCTGAAAATGTGTATTTCTATCAAGTTCCCTGGAATAATGCTGATGTTGCTTGGTGCTTTATCACCAGTATATCTAGCACTTGATTATATATTTTATATACTGTCATTTACTGTTCTTCAGTTGATTTACGATCAGACAAGACTTTATGCTGGAAAGAACAGAAAACCCAATGCAAACTGGCTTAAACAAAAAGTGGATTTATTTTCTCACTGAACTGCACCGTCCAGATATTGGTTGACCCAGTAATTCAATGATATCTTCAATGACTCAATTTCCTTACATCTTTCTGCTCTGACATCTTCAGTGTCAGCTTTATCCTAAAACTGGTCCCTCTCTTGGCAATAATACAGTTGCCAGCCACGATTAAGACTACATAGTCGTTATTAATTTCCAGAGGGACACACAGAACATCTTAGCAGCATTCCACATAAGAGAACTAAAACTCACCCTGATTAGGTAGCCTGAAGCAAGTGGCTTGTGAAGGACAGGAGTGGATATCAGAAGGAAAATCTGAATATTGTTAGAAAAAGAATGTTATCCTGTAAAGGCACCCAGCAAATGTCTACTATACAACTCAGCCAGAGTATAAAACCAAGTAGGGCAGTGAGGACATCATCTATATCTCTTGTACCACACAGAGAACACTCAATAAATGGATGATTTATTACCTTCTTAAAAAAATTCTACCAATTGATTTGGATGTATCCTTATATTGCAGACTAATCAACCAAATTTTGTTCCTGATCAACCGTTTGAACTTCATGCAAAAAAATGTTGGTAAGAGTGTTCTGTATTTTTCTTATATATTGGGTTGGCCAAGAAGTTCATTCGGAAAAACCTAAATGAACCTTTTGGCCAACCGAATACATCTAAATAAGCAAGCCCCAGTCCAGACTTTTCTGTTACAATGTAAAAAAGTTCTTACTTGTTTACCACGAGAATATTTAATTCTCTTTATTTTTTATTTTTTAAATTTTATTGAAGTATAGTTGATTTACAATGTGTTAGTTTCTGGTGTACAGCAAAGTGATTCAGTTATATATATGTGTATATATGTGTGTGTGTATATTTATAATATTTATATATATATTCTTTTCCATATTCTTTTCCACTATGGTTTATTACAAGATACTGAATATAGTTCCCTGTGCTATTCAGTAGGACTTTGTTGTTTATCCATCCTATATAATAGTTTGCATCTGCTAATCCCAAACTCCCAACCCTTCCCTCCCCTAATTCTATTTAAAATGAATTTTTTATCCAAAAAATTCATGAAAAACTAGTTCCACTACCTCAATCAAAGGTCTGTGGTCTATTAGGACAGGGCTTATGGCCATGTACTATTGTAATTGTTAGGAAACTCTATGTTGAACTAAAAATTAGTTTCCTTAGAACTTTTACTCATCGATCTTAATCCTACTATTACGGGCTATGCCAAACAAGTCTTTCTTAGGGTACTGCCTGTACCTTAGGACATATATTTGAATGTAGGTGTCTTATACACTGGAAATTAACAAGACCATTTTTCATATGTTACTTCAAAGAAAAAAACAATTTGGGAAAACATGGTAAGCTGCTACATTAGTTTCCTGAGCTGCCAAAACAAAATTCCACAAACTAGGAGGCTTACAACAACAGGAACGTATTCTCTCATACTTCTGAAGGCTAGACGTGCAAAGTCAAGGTGTTAGCAGGGCCATGCTTTCTCTGAAAGCTCTAGGGAAGAATCTTTCTTTTCCTCTTCCTAGCTTCTGATGGTTGCCAGCAATCCTTGGCATTTCCCAGCTGCATCACTCCACCCTCTGCCTCCACCATTACATGGCCTTTTTCCCTGTGTTTTTCTTCTGTGTCTCTGTGATGTGATGGAAAAAGAGGCAAGAAAGAGTTGAAAGGTAAGAGGGATTCAAACTGACCATTGTTGGCTTTGAAGATACAAGAAGGGAGCCACAAGCCAAGGAATGCAGGTGACCTCCACAAGCTGGGATCGTTTGTCAGCTGACAGCCAATGAGAAACCGCAAGAAACTGAATTCTGCCAACAAACTGAATGAGCAGGGAAATGAAATCTCCCCTAAAGCTTCCAGAAAGGAACCCTTCTGAAAACTTGACTTTGATCCAGCAAGAGCCTTGTCAGACTTCTGACCTACAGAATCACAAGATAATAAATTTGTGTTGCCTTGAGGTACTATATTTGTGGTAATTTGTTACAGCAGCAATAGAAAACTAACACAAGGTAAATAATAATAATATAACTGTAATAGTTATATTATTATTATCATCATAATCACCACCACTACCACCACCACCACCCACCCACCCACCATCCACAGACCAAAAAGATAATAATAAGTGTCAGAAAAATTAAGTATTTTTCCTAAGGTTACATAGGTAGCAAGTAGCAGAGCAGGAATTTAAACAGAAGTATGCCTGACAGCAGAGGTCATGTTTTCTTGTTTGTTTTTTGCTTTTTGTTTTTTTTATTTGAACATATTAAGTAATATGATAATATAGATCTTTTTTTTGTTTTTTGTTTGTCTTAAGAACTTTTAATGAGATATAATTGACATACAATAAACTGCATATATTTAAAGTGTACAATTTGATATTTTTTTTTATTAGTAATGTATATATGGCAATCCCAATCTCCCAATTCATCCCACCCCAACCCCCCCCACCACTTTCCCCACTTGGTGTCCATTTGTTTGTTCTCTACATCTGTGTCTCTATTTCTGCCTTGCAAACTGGTTGATCTGTACCACTTTTCTAGATTCTGCATTTATGCGTTACTATACGATATTCGTTTTTCTCTTTCTGACTTACTTCACTCTGTATGACAGTCTCTAGGTCCATCCACGTCTCTACAAATGTCCCAATTTCATTCCTTTTTACAGCTGAGTAATATTCCATTGTATATATGTACCACATCTTCTTTATCCATTCATCTGTTGATGGACATTTAGGTAGGCCATTTTTTTTTTATCACAATGTTATACTGCCCATCCCAAGAAACAGTGAGATCCCAAACAAATGAGTCTTAGAAGAAATAAAAATTACATTAACCCTGTGCATCTCACAGAGTACTGACAGTGATGCCAGTAAATTTAGGCAGGCAGCTTTTCTGATCTTTGAAAATACCTGACTTCAAAAGCAGGGTTGACTTTTAGAATAACTGTAGCATGAGCAAAATGTTTATCTGCAAACCTTCTCCTTTTGCTATCTTTTCCTTAACAACTCCTTCATCCCTCTCTCCAATATCCCGCCAACCTAAAATATCTTCACAGAGCAAATGGCCAAGAATAAGCAAAATGATCCTGAAAAGTAAGTTGCAGACATTTGCTCCCTTTTCCAAAATCTTAAAACTTTATAAAGCCACAGCAATTAAGATGAGATAAGAAAAGACCAATGGAATGCAACAGAGAATCCAAAAACAGACTTATGTGTACATGAAAACTGGATATATGACAGAGTTAGCCACTGACGATCAAAAGGGAAAGAATGGGTTATTTAATAAATGGTTCTGGGATAACTATTTATGTGAAGGAAAAAAATAAAATTGGATCCCTACGTTACACCATACAAAATCAACTGCAGGTCAATTAAAGAAGACTCATTTGAAAGGCCAAACTTAAAAAAAAATTGTAAGGGAAAATATCTTTTATGATCTCAGGTTAGTGAACACATTTTAAGCATATCAGAAAAGCACTAATCATAAAGAAAAAGACCGATAATTCTGAAGCATCAAGCTTGAGAACTTGTATATCACAGGACACCACAAAGAAATTAAAAGGCAACTTACAAACCTAGAGACGACTGTTAAGTCACATAACTGGCAAAGAATTATTATCAGAAAGATATAAAGAACTCCTACAAATTAATAAGGAAAAATATAAATTGTTCAACAGAAAAATGGTCCAATGCTATGAACAGGTATTTGACAAAAGAGGAATTATAATTGGCCTATAAAACATGAAAAGCTGCACAATCTCACTTGTAATCAGGGAAACAAAATAGAAACATAATGATATGAAGTTTACAACCACCAAATTTGTAATAAATTAAAATCTGTTAATAAGAAGTGTTGGTGAAGATGAGAAGCAACAAAAACTTTTATACTCTGCTGAAAAATTGATATGAATTCTTTGGAAAAGTTGAATATGCTTACTCTCTATGATCTAGTACTTCCTCTACTATACACATACCCTAGAAAAATTTTTGAACATGTACAAGACACATGTACAAGAATGTTTCATAGCAGCACTTAATAACTGCAAAACCTTGGAACAAACCAAATATTCATCTATAGGAAAACTTGAAATTATATTCATACAACGGAATACAATATTTAAAATGAATAAAATACATGCAATAACATGAAAGTGTCTCAGAAATATAATGTTAAGGGAATAAAATCACAGTATTATCCCATCCCTATAGTGAAATGAAATGCAAAAGCAAACAATATTTTGTATAAATATATATATGTGATTTTTAAAACTGAAAATAGCAAGAAGATGATGAACACACAATGCAGTATAGTGCTTTCCTTTCATGAGGGTGCAGTTTCAAGTGCACTGATAATGCTCTATTTCTTAAGCTAGGTAGACATATGGGTGCTCATCCATTATTCTTTCGGATATACGACATGGTTCACTACAAACATTTCATACATCAACTGAGAAAATATATATGTGAAGATTGGTATTCAAACTGTGCTTCACTGAACTGCCTAAAAGACAACTATAGGAGGGGGCAAAAGGATGCCAGAGCTGTTGGAGCGTTAAGGAGGTAATACTCTGGGCTGCCCCACTCTGACTTCACTCAGAGCAGCTGCACCCTTCTGAATATAGAAAAAGGTTTGACAACCATTTCAAGCAGGATTATTTTGCAAAAAGAAGGGTGTACACTGAGTCACAAGGTTCCCTTATACACATGTATTTGCTTGTATGGCATTAGCTATTTGGCAGAAGGCCAAAGAAATTAAAAGCCTAAGTAGCAGTATCCACTATATTTCAATGAAAGAGAGAAAAAAAGAAAAACAACAAACTTAAGTATCAGTAGTCATTGCCCACAGGTGACAAATTCAAATAAAGACAAAACAGTCATGAAATGATATTATAGGTCAGGATGAGAAAACTGGTACCTACTTACATGCAACTTTTCAAGAATTCATCAGCAATGAATCGGACAAAGTAAACTTTTCCCTAAGCCTCTGCCCTTGAGTCCTTTTTTTCACCACCTGTAAGCTTCATAATAATTTCCAACATCAAAAGGGGGTCTGTTAATCTTTTTATCCTTATCTCTGCTGCTCTTTCACTCTCTCTGATAAAATGTCCCATGTGGCTATATATTTTTTCTTTTACAAAGTGTATCAGCAAATGAGAAATTTTCCCCAGCATCAATCATGAAGTATTATTGCAAAAATATTCTGATCTGGCTGTATGCTTTGGCAATTCCGACATCTACATTGAGACCATCAAAAATGCTTTTATGGCTTTTATTTTTCTTTTCTCTGCAGCATTTTCAACCTGGTGCACCATCCCTGCTGACCTGGTTTTTTTGTTTGGCAAAGGTCAGCTTTGACTGTGCCTTGGCATTTCAGCAGAGATGGAAAAATTGCTTAATGAGGGCAATTTCCTGCTCTGATCTACCCTTTAATTATTTTTTAATCATATATTTGGCATATTTGGTCATGGTAGTTCATCACTTCCTTTGCAAAGTTGCTTTGTAAATAAGAATGAGAACACTTATTCTGTACAGAATGAAATGTAGCTATCACAGGGAGGGTGAGCCTCACTTTACAGTACACTAGGTTCCCAAAAGGTTGGTACAAATGACATTTCTGTATAACCAATCTTATCTTTCCATAATCGAATATGATCATTTCTAATATGCTTCATATCCATCTTTAAGTAGTCATGTACTGATTATCTGCCCCTTAATTTTTTATTTTACTAAGGTCTCTCCTCCAAGTTGTTAATACTCTATAAAACATACACCAAATATACCAAGAGAATATAACATTTAAAGAACCAAAATGAGAAATTTAGGGATATGGGAAGGCATTTTATAATGTGACTAATCACCTAATTTGTTGGGGTTTTTAACTTTGAACTTTCATGCACAGATAAATACTCATATACAAATACCATTATACAGGATTCTGTATAAAAAGCATTTCTAAGTCCTACTGGATGACCTTGTATTGATACTCAGTAAAGGAGCCACTCTATATCGTGCATCAAAAACTAGTGATGCGGAACCCCTCCAGTGAGGGGGATCCAGCAGTGTGTGACAAGATTTGGCACATACGTTGGCACAAATTCCTGGGATTTCACTATTACTCAAAGACTTTAGGGGCTGGGAGAAATTCGAGTAATTAAGTAATCAGAAGCAATATTTTGTATTAATACAAACATTCTGAAAAAGGAAATTATATTCATATAATATTCATATTATTTAAAGTACAACTACTGGAAGAAATATCTTGCTGTCAGAAGTACTTAGAACTTTGCCCCCTCCCTTACCCTCACAGTTATAGTAAAGTTTACTCTTCTCTACCATTAGGGGTAGTTTGTCAGAAAAGCTTGAGAAGTTAGATCTACAGTATCTCTGACAAGAAGCTTTCCAGTATCTATTTGAACATTTCAAACGATGGGCGAGCTTTCACCTCCAAAAAGCAACGCACTGCATTGTTCAAAAGAACCTTTAAGGACGGTCGGGCTGCCTTACCTGCCATGGGCTTCTGCCTTCAGGTACTACTGCGCCTGCGCGTGCCCGCACGTACATGCGTTCTCTCCCCCTCCCCCATTCCGGATTAGTCTCGTTTTCCAATTAAAGACTATTTTTTTTCTTAAAGCATAAAGAGAGCAGCCTAAGCAACCTCAGCACTAACACTCTTCAAATATTCACTTTTTCTCCTTCTGCCTGACCTTTTCACTGGAATGGGGGTAGGTAAGAAGAGGTCAAAGGTAGGGTGACCTGGATGTACTTCGGCCCCCCCCCCCCCCCCAGCTCAAGAGAGTAGGGCGCATGCGCTCCTTGGGCCAGTAAGGTTGACATCCACTCCCTGTGTGCTCTGCGAGGTGAATCATGGCTGACCCCTAAGGATTCAGTCATGGTGAGGAGGATCAGTATGATTCCGTGCAGGCCAATCTTTTAGAAATGAAGATCTTTTTTGGGACTTTCAGATAAACATCTTAGGTGAAAACGATGATACCCCAGTACATTTCTGTGACCAATGCGCATTACCTATTCAAATCTACGGGCGGACGATTCCATGCAAGCATGCTTTTTGCTATGCCTGTGCTATTTTACATGGAAAAGAAGGCAATAAGATGTGCCCAAGCTGTAGTAATCCTGTGGAACGAATTAAGAAGCATAGGCAAGGTTCTCTCTTTATATGTGGCACTGTTCAAGGATGCAAGAGATCGTATTTGTCTCAAAGAGACTTACAGGCTCCTATCAGTCTCCACCATATGAGAGCAGAAAACTCTGTTGCCCGTACTTAACTTGAAAATGTTCATTCTGCATATTGTCCCCACCACCAACAGAAATCTGACTGTCTTATACCGCCGCCAGACAAGCATCATATGAACCATATTCTGCCAAAGCAATGCCTTATGATACTACCACCTACTTTGCAAACTGTTCGCACAAGCCGTATAATCAGCCACAAGAAGATATTAGTGCTCCTCCAGCAGAATTCATTTTCCAAGCATTCACCTCTTCAGTGAGTCAGGAAACTGAGTCAGAAAACCATTATATTTCAACAAGAAAACATAGCAATTTAGTAACTGTCCCTATTCAGAATGACTCAAATTCAGGTACTTGAGAATCACTAGCTCCTGCTTCTGCAATTGCTCACCATCATCCTGAATATCAGGGTCAACCCGTGGTATTGAACTCCCATGGAACTTTGCCTTCACAGCAATATTCTATACCAGCTACTTCCTCTGCCATCAATAAGTCATCAAAGGCCACATCCTTCCCAGGCCACAGGTACTTTTCACTTGACTCATAGCCAAGCTTCAGGTGTATCAGTGACTTCTACTCCACCACCTCCTCCATAGACCTGTTATTGCTCAGATGCCACCTTATATGAAATGCCTTCCACCAGGAACTACCTCGCCTCAACAGGGTAATCCACCTGTAGGTACACATCCTTCTCACCATTATAATGCTGACTCTTTACCCCAGTTTACTGAAGATCAAGGAACTCTGGGCATTTATATAACTAGGGGAAGTAAGTCATGTTATATGGCCCACACCCAGAGGACCATCCCTTCCTCCAGGAAAGCAGCATCTTCCTTTCTCAAACCTCACTTCTTGGACTACATTTCCCAGATCAGACAAGATATAAACCATATTACCAGTAGTAATACTATTTTGAACAGAAGATATGATTGCGGGGGAATGTATTGTCAACCTTCTAATTAAGCTTTGACCATCTGAGGAAGGAAAATCACCTCTTACAGAAGTGGCTATAAAACATTTAAAGTCTTGACTTTTAAAATGGTTTTAAACCTTGATCTCAGGAGTGATTTTAAGTACTTTACTATAGTGCAGATAAGTGGCTCCATTGAGAATAACTATGTTTTAACAGCTTTGTTCCTCTAGTATGGTAAATTGACCCAGAAGTGACCATTTGCAGTATTATTTCCTGGGGTGGGGGGTGGGAGGGGGACTGTGCTCTTCTTTCAAAAGTGTTGTTTTTGTTAAACCTAATGTTTAGTTTTCCTTGTGATATATTTTGTTAACCTAGGTAAAAAGAGTAAATTTAAACATGGTTGTAAAAAACAATAAGGCCCCTGTAACACAAATCTGTCTCCCCGTACCTTCCAATGTTCTTGTCTCTAGGCCCAAATTGATTTTCTTTACTGTAGTCTAGGTTCCGTGGTCCAAACCATCTGCAGGCTAAGCCCTGCCCTGGATTGTAGATGCCACACAAACCAGAAGTGTTTAAGCAGTTCTAGCCCAAATCTGTCAAATCCAGCATCAAATCCCTGTTACTACTCCAACCCTGATCTTATGCCCCAGTTTTAATGGGGCACTGCCCCTTTCCTGTGTTGAAAGATAAACTGAGGCATATTAAAAATTTTGAGTTATCAATTCGAATGGGGCAGCATTCAATCTAGCAGATAGAAAGGAGCTCTGAGAAGCGACTTTTATAGGCAGAAGGGAACAGGAACAAGGAAGTTATCACAAGCAAAAAAGCAGATTGGTTATTGCAAGGTTACTTTCCTTTAAGGGAAGGCAGGGATTAGTTAGGTAGATTACCTAACTAGTGCTGATAAGGTGATTTCTGGTTGATTGGATTAAGATTCCATTTCTGGGAGAGCCAAAGCTGTAATTAAGTCAAGTCTCAGTTTGGTGACCTGGGACTTAGCATAAATGACTCCATTTTGTTGTCATGTTTCTAACACCTGAGAGCCAGTGCTCACCTTATACTCTAGGTCCAGTTACTGAGGTTCTTCCTGTGTGTGAGTCCCTATCCAAGTAATATTTTAGGTAGTATAGGCCCTCTATGACTTTCTCTTGCCAGTGTAAGAGTAAATAATAAAATCTTAAAAATTAAATTTTCCCTAGTGCGAAAAGTAGAGAACTTTCCTCCTCCCATTTTCTTTTAGCATTTCCTTCAGAAAATTTGAGATTATAAATGCTAGCTCTGCCTCTTTGAAATGTATGTAAATCTTTTTCAAAGCTAAATAAGCCTCTTGCAGTTTTACATCCCAGGAATGTGATTCCTGGGGCCAAGGAGCCATTTCTTTGAAAAATGAACACCAAGAATGGTACCCTGTCTACCTGTCTGTGGGAATTTAGTTCCAAGATGTACCTTCTTGCTTGTAAAAAAGGATGAGAAATTTTATTTTTCCTCTGGATAGATATAATTAATGTGTATGTAATAGATTAACATTTATATACACACACACACACACACACAACATATGTACATGTTAATGGGTTAACAAGTACATAAAAGTATAAGAGTTCTTTTTTGTCTCTGCAGTCTATTGGGGAGGAAGAAATTTCTCTACCCTTCTGGCTGGTCTAAAAATTAAATTGACATGACACCGATCAACAGGAGAAAAATCACACAAAAGCTTAATAAATGTATACATGGGAGAGACCCAGGAAAACTAAGTAACTGGCCAAAATAGCTAAAGCCCTTACCTTAAATATCATCTTCAGCTAAAGACAGAAGAGGATGGGGGTAGTGGTTTGGGACTTCAAAGGGGAGGAAGGCAATTCACATGGAGATGCAAAAGCAAATGTGTCTCGTAAACAAATGTTTGCTGGGCCAGGCAGAGACAATGGGACACAGAGTAGACTCTGATCCTTAGGCCCTACCTAGAGTTTTTCTTTGCAGATATCCCTGATGATAATGAAACAGACCCACTATCCACATGCTTTTAGCCAGTTGGAGAGAAGGTCAGAGTTTCTTATAAGGCCCAAAGGGTCTTTGAGGCCTTAAAAATAATCAGCTTAAATTAATCCTCAGGCCAAAGAGACACATTTTAGTGTGGCAAATTTTGCTCCCCTACAAATCTCTGTAGCGGATTGCCTATGCGGCATGTCGCAGTCTGGTTTAATGCTTATCAATTAATAAAACTATTTCATTCTTCTCCATGTTTTATAGAGAGGTTTTATTGGCTTGGCAAGAAGTTTTATGTGTAATTGTTATTTCCCCAACAATTTGGCAATGAGGATAGGATCCATCTGGCAATTCCTGAATTGGGTGGATCAACTGAAAGTCTTGTGGCCATACAATAGTCATGTGAAAGAGCCTGAATTATAAAAATTCTTTCTAGCTCTCCACTTTTTTGGAATACTAGCCAGATATGAATCACACTCTCCAAATTCAAGATTATATTATTGAATAAGTATAGGTGATACCAGTTCTAAACTCCCTTCAGGGTCACCATTGACTTTGTTGGTAGGAAAATATAGGAACCCAGAAATATTGCCTGCAGGTCTCTCTCTCAAATTGCTTATACCTTTCTGTCACATTTGGAATGAGTATACATACGAGAATACATACGAGAATCCAGTCTTATAGTGGCCTGAGGACCGTTTCTTTTCATTCGGACAAATTAACATATTTACAGGGGTTCTTAGAAGTGCCTCATTCCAAGCATATGAATTACTGGTATTTATCATGATTATCATTCTAAGGAGAATGTGAAAAATTATTTGATAACCAGAAGGAAAGATTGAGAAAAATCAAGAAATGCAAGAATTAAAGTCATTTTCTCTTATACAGAACTGCCCTGCCTTCTGTGCTATCCCAGGTCTCTCTCTCTCTGAGTCTCTTTATCTTTCCCTATATCAAATCAACTCCTGGGAAGAAGGCAGGTAAAATCTGTTAGATGGGTGGTTCCTTCCATTAGATTTCCCTGTAAGAAGAGACAAGGATACAACTTCCCCAGCTGTTAATGAATTATTTACCCTGTTTGAAGGCATATGTTTGTATGCCTCATGTCCTAGCCTGAGTCCACTTCACATCTCAGCCCTCAAGTCCACCTCCAAGAGTCCCTTAGCAAACACCCACCATGTCACTAAAAAAAGCAGATATGATAGAAAGATGTGATCAGGGAATAATTGAGAATTTGGGTAAAAGGCTGTGTCCCTGTATGAAGGCAACAGGATAGAGTAGCTGCACTGGCCACACAGGAAAAGATAAAGGTGTTAGGCCTGATAAATATTCGCATGTGAAAAGAAACCAAAGTGCCATATAATCCTACATGTTTCTTATATCAGTATAAGGAGAACTAGACCTTCCTTTTCAGATCACCAGTGAAGCCAATGCCATTGAGAAGCTACCCAGGCCTCCCAGGTAAGCCATGTGCCTTTCTCACCAGCAGATATTAGTCATTTAAAGACTTCTTTTCTTGTGCCCAAAAAGACTTACAAAAGTACTCCACAGCATGTTTTCATTTTGTAGCCCCGCAAAAATGAGGATGTGCATTGGCTGCTACAAGGAATTCTGCAACCAGCAGACTTCACTCAGGCTGTGGAGCAAACCTGCTGAGGACTAGAGGTGATCCACCACAGTGGGTATAGTGGCCAAGGGAAGCTATCAGCCACCCACCACTGCTGTGAAAGCACTAAGGGCTTTTAAAACCTATCAAGAAGGGTTGCTAATGGTGAGCTGGGAGACCCTGCCACAATATACCCAGAAACAGGTGCCCCCCAGTTGATTTCCACCAGCAGTGTGTTGCTTTCTCACAATTCACTGGCATAGATACAGGGGCAGATCAAAATCACGCTCTAGTCCTGTTCACCTTTGTCTTGGCTCTCTCGCCAACTATCCAAACTCAAGTTAGGGAAAAGGTGATAGGGTAGCAAGGACAGACTATTTCTCGAATCTTAGCAGCAGCTACAGTTTTCTGGCAAACTAGAGAAAGACAAAAAAAGCGAAAAAAATAAAATCCACAGTGTTGGTTTAACTGAGCAGCTATTTACTAAAGGGGATAACCCTACTCTGGTCAATCTATGCAGGGAGCAAAGGAAGAAGGGAAAATTGTATATTATTATAGCAAAAAGCCAGGATATTGGAAGAGAGATTGTAGGAAGAGACTCCAGAAAATGGACAAATTCCAACAAGGGAATCAAGAAAACCAGGAAGGACAAAACCCTTAGCTGGGAGATAATTGGCAGATGGCTCAAAATTGACACACTGGAGGAATCTCAGAGGTGGAAACTGGCAAACCATATGCTTCAATAACTTTCCCTCAGGCTAACCTATCCTTGCCTTTTCTGGTAGATACTGGTGCTACTTATTCTGCAGTTACCTTGGAAATTTCTCATTTTGCATCCAGTGATAGATCAATACAGGTGTTGTTGGTATTTCATGTCAGCCTTCTAATTGTTCCTTTTCTTCAGTAGTTCCCATACAGATTATTCCTCTGACTGAGGAACATGCTTTCTTACTTCCTCCCGATTCTCCTGTCAACCTATTGGGGAGAGACCTGTCGTGCAAATTAAAGGCTATCATATTCTATACTCCAGCTGGAGTGTTTGCTGAGCTCCCTTGGAAAAAGTCACCTGATTTGGTTACTATGTGCCAGAGCGGAAACAAACTGATGCATCGCTTTTGGCCATTGCTTGGGAATAATGATATTGGTTTAACTTGAGATAGAGAACCTGTAAAAATAGCTTACAAAAAGGATAAGCCATGGCCATGTGTGAAACAAGATATCCTTTGTTTAGAACTCAGTTTGAAGAAATAAAACTAGTTATAAAAATATAGGGGAAAAAAAGGAGGGATAACTTTAAAAGTGTACTCACCCTGTAATACTCCCATACTTTTAGTAAAGGAGGAAGATAAATTTGATATAGTTGACTACTATACAGATTTGTATAATATCTTAAATAAATTTTCTGTTCCATTAATCTGTATAGTTTCTAACCCCGCAGCTATTCTGATTTCAGTACGACTGTCTGTAAAGTTTTTCACTGTAGTTAATCTATATTCTAGTTTTTTTTTTCTTTTCTTCTAGTGAATGAGTCTATAGTTTTGTTTGCTTTTACTTATGAAGTAAACCTTATGAAGTTAGAGGATTCCAAAAGTTTGGGGAGTCTTACACTGTTTTCCCTAGATGCTCACAAGAAAACAGAAATTTGTCCCACCAGGAGGATAATTATTAAATATATAGATGATTTTCTGGTAGTTTGAGAAATTAAAGAATGATGTAGAACTGATCCTTTGGCTTCCCAGGGGCTTAAGGGCTCACTAGAAAATTTGCAATATTGCCAAACTGAATATATATATAGTTATAAAAATATATATATATATATCTGAGGCATCTCTTGTCAGCTAAAAACCACAAAGTGATATGAGTCGGCCAACTATGTAGATGAAATGACCTACTACCAAAAAATAATAAAATTAAATTAAATTTTTAAAAAAACACTACTTAGAGAATTTTGGAGATAGTAAGGTATTATGGACAGTGAATTCCAGTTTTTGCAGAGCAGGCAAAACCTCTGACAATGCAACTGCATGATAATTCTTCAGATCCTCTGGTTTGATCCCTAGAATCTCAAGAGGCATTTGAACACTTGAAATTGGCTATAGTCTCTTCCCCAGATTTGGCGATTCTACATTTTGTAAAATCTTTCCTTTTTTTTTTTTTTTTTTTTTTTTTTTTTGTCCTAAAAATACAGGTGCTGCTAGTAGAATTTTAACTCTAAAGTTGGGAGTAGGCTAGACCAATCTAGATGCCATGGCACTGGGAATGCCCGAATGCCTCTGAACTGTGGTGGCAGCCACCACACTTAAGCCCCTGCATTAGGTGATTTATTTGAGTATCCCATATGTGGTGATAGTTATAAGTACATACCATCCAGCATTTGTTGGTACACTGTTAGACTAGCTATGAGCAAACATTATTATCCAATCCTAGTATTGTGCTTGGAAGATGCAATCTCTTAAACCTACTACTGTTTTACCAGATCCTAATCAAATAGATGATCACGATTGTACAATGGTGATAGAAGAAAACACTAGGCCCAGTCTGATTTATTTGATAATCCTTTTAAAGGCAGATTTCATAATCTTTACTTATGGGTCATTTACTAGAGACAAAAGTGGCCAATTTAAGGCTTTCTGTGCTGTGGTGACTTATGAAGCTTATGTTTAATCTGGAGTTAAGCTGGCATAAGCAGGTAAATTAATAGCCATTACCAGAGCTGAAATTCTTGCTTCTAGAGTTAAAAGCAAATATATATACTGTTGGTAAATATGTGTTTGGTGTCTGTAATGCAGCAGGGCAAGTTTAGAAAAATTGGGGTTTCTTGATTTCTATGAGAACTGAAATATCTCATGGAGAATTGAAAGCTGATTTGTTAGATGCTTTATAAACGCCTACTCAGATTATCGCTAATCTATTGCGGAGCTCACACAGGGCAAAATGATGAAATTTATGAAGGCAACGATTTTGCTGAAAGAGCTACAGAAGCTACTATTAAAACATGACAGACTCCAAATTTAGAAGCCCCACTTCTAACACTAGAAACCTCTGTCCATTTTCAAAAACAAGCTTCACAAAGGGAAATGAACAAATGGATTGAAAAGGGGTCTAAAAGAAATTCAACTGGACTATAGGAATTACTAACAAAATAATTCCTATATCACAGTTTTTATTTGCTTGATTAGTTTATTGTTCTGTTATCAACAAAATCAAACTGAAAGGGATTTTTTTAAGGCACTAGACTAATACTATGTCTATCAAAAAGGTGAAATTATTCAAAGCATATTAAAGAGTTTTGTTCTTTTCCAGCAGAATTCTTTACAGACCACTTCCAAGGTAGGTGCGGAAAGTTTTCCCTGACCAACTTTACCAGGAACCCAAAGGCAGTTAGATTTCATAGAATTAATGCCTATGGAAGGTAAGAGATTTTGTCTAGTTGTGATACGTACCATGTCTGAATGGCCTAGTCTTTTTCCCTCTTCAAAAGCAGATGCTCAGGCAGTGGGGTAAAGGCCCTCTTCATGCACATAATCCCTACTTTCAGGACCCCAGAGCTTACTGAATCAGATGGAGGAAATCATTTTATGTCTGCTGTTGTTGAGGAATTATACTAATGTTTGCAGATTCCTAAAAGCTATCATACTCCAAGTAGAATGAAAGCCTCAAACTCTTAACAAACTCATTGGCTAAGATTCAGCAATCTATGGGTAAAATGGCCTGGAGATCTACCAATAGCTTTGTTAAAAATTAGAGCAAGTCTTGCAAGCAATAACGTTCTCTCTTTGAAATTATGTTTGGCAGGTCTATGAATTTGGGTCGGAAATCACTTCCTCTGATTTAACTGAATTCTCTCATAATCATGTTCGATACCTAAAATGGCTTTTCTCTTCCCTAGAAGCCCTGAGACAAAGTCAGGAGGGCCTGGACGGACCTACTGGAAGAAGTCTGTCACTCCTATCACACTGGACAATTTACTTTACGTAAAAGTGTTCTGAAGGAAAGACGGGCCGTCACCATGTGGAGGAACCACTTCAAGTGCTGCTGATCACCCAAGTGGCCAAAGGGAAAGAAGACTCAGGTAGATTCATGCTTCCCACTTGGAGCCAACTCTTCAAGAGGACTGGACTGTGGTTCCCACAAAGGACTTGAAACTTAAATTTTCTAGGATATATGGTGTTGCTGCTGAACTCAACTGAAAGGAGGTATTCTAACAAATTTATTACTATTCTCAGACTGCCTTGTTGTCATTCAAAATATTAGTGAATAGTAGTATAACAGTGAATTAGTTGTTATTTCAGTTACTGTAACAATCACATTTTACTAGAAAGCAAATAGGTTGTTATACCACTCTCTTTCTGTACTCCCATAATAGTTCCCACAGTCACACATTTCTCATCAGTTCCTAACTGCACTCCCAGTATGGACATGCCTGGACTTATAAATCCAACATTCTGATTACTGGAAGAAAAAATAGAACCATATTCATTACTAACTTTTTAAAATATTGACGTGAAAGTAACTAATATGCATCCAGGTACTCAAGCCCCATATTTGACACAATGTTTTGTTAACTAGCTTGGCTGGAACGGTAGTATATAAGAACATCTGATTAATAACAGAAAAATAGAAATCTGGCATTTATGGATAGAGACTACAGAAGACAGGTGTAATGTCATTGTTAATCACTTTGGTATACAAGTTTTTTTCCAGTCCTAGTGTGGATAAACATGCCTGTTATACTATTATAATAGTTAATTAAATACCCATGGATAACTACTGAATTAGACGGAGATGAAAAATGGCCCAAGGGTTGGGTTTGTCCTCAAGACTTAAAATGATTACAGCCATGTACACTGAACACTGGAAGTTGAAGGGGAGAATTTGCCACCCCCAAATATGTCTCTTTGGCATAAGGATTACCTTGATCTGCTTATTTTTAAGAAATACCAGATATAGGAAAAGCTGTTAGTAGAGTAGAAGTTACCCTTCTGTAAGAGATATTTACATCTATAAGGGAAATCTCCATTCCTAAGAGTCTCTCCCTCTCTGTACCAAGGAAAGGAAGATGATTAAATCTCCAGAAACTTATCCATGGAGAAGGCAGCAACTTAGATCTGTGTAACAACTATACCCCAGTTTTCTGTGTTTCACCTCCCATAGCTGTACCCCACCCCCAACATCTTCTTTTGTCTTAGCTGGAGATGGTATATAAGGTGAAGGCTTGGGCCATTTTGGAGAGTTACTCAGTTTTCCTGGGTCTCACCCATGTATATGAGAGGTATACATGTTATTAAATTTGTTTATTTTTTTCCTGTTAATCTTTTATTACAGGGGGGTTTCAGCCAAGAACCTAGAAGGGTAGAGGGAAAGTTATTTTTCCTCTCCTACAAAGTTTGCTCTACACCCTTCAGTGGGTGCCTCATACTAAGACTTTGATACTAGATAATGGCCATGGGCATCTTTGTGTTTTATATCTGGGAGAAATACTTGGGAAGATTGGAATAATTACAGAAGGGTCTAGTTTATTCTGTAATTATAATGTTGCTTCTCTGACTGATGAGAACTCAGGGGAAATTTATTGGGCCTTAGGAAAAACTTAGTTAAAAATTTAGGTCATCAGGCTCCAGAGTTAAACTACTCAATAGACTTAGATTGGATGGAATATTATAAAAAACTCCAATATACTCAAGTAGTTATTTGAAAGCACAAAGATATAACAGTTTGTAAACTTAGTGTATTACAGAAGAGAATTTTTGTGCATTGTTAATCAAGAATCTGCTTTAACCATTCACCATTGGTATGATATACTTAAAATTTTTCCCCAAGGCAAATCTTATACTAATTTTTTGGTAACTGCTTTGTTCTGTATTTTACTATGGCCTTACAATGTATACTTACACTGTTGCTGGAGAAAGATATAAATGGCATTGTAGATAATTAGAAACTGTAGTTTTACTAGATAATAACAACAGAAAGGGGAAATTATAAGGGTTAGTAAAATTTAAATTTTTCCTTAGTATGATAAAGAACTTTTCCCTCTCCCTTTTCTTTTAGCATTTCCTTCAGAAAACTTGAGATTATAAATGCTCTCCCTGCCTCTTTGAGATGTATGTACTTTTAAATGGGAAATAAAGTTTCTTGCCAGTTTTATATCCCAAGAATGTCATTCTTGGGGGCCAAGGGACCATCTCTCTGAAAAGCATCAAGAACGATGGTGCCCTATTTCCATGTCTGTGGCAATTTAGCACCAAGATGCAACTTCCTGCTTCTCAAAAAGATGAGAAACTTTTCCTATGGACAGAAAGTTACCACATATATAATGGATTGTATCTGTTTGGTTATATAAAAGAGTAAGATTTCTGTTTTGTTTTTACAGTCTCTTTAGGGGATTGCCTGTGATATGCATCACAGTCTGGTTTAATGCTTATTCAAGAATACTATTGTTTTATTATTTTCTGCGTTTTGTGGGGAGGTTTTATTGGATTGGCAGGAGATTTTATGTTTATATTTCCCCAACACCAGTCACCTAACTCAAGACAAAAGTCCTTCCCTGGATCTCCAGCCTGGTGGTGAAAACCTCACAACACTGATCTCAAGCTGGACTCACCAATTACAGGCTGCTCCACGGCTGCCTAGATTTTTAGCTCTCTTAACCAGACTCTACTTAACTGACTGATGATGTGAAGCTCTCTCTTCTGTAAAATATACTGATGCCTTCAGAATGCTAAATCTCATAGCACATAGACTATGCTATAGAATTCACTCACATTTTAGTTTCCACCAGCTGCATTATATGCTTAAGACTCAAATATTTTAGTTCCCAAATCCGTTGTAAACCACTTGAACTAATTGCAATTATAAAATATAATTAGAATTGACAAAGACAAAGATACATGACTCCACACACAAAAAAAGAGTTGTTTGTATAAAAAGAAATATTGTTTTGGAAAGACCTACTGACATTTGGTGATCCCTAGTGAAAAAAACAGCTTGTCACCCTGTAGTGCGGCCCACAAAAAGGTAAACCCCAGTAATCCATAAATAACTTCCAATAAGCTTTGCTTTCTTTTAAAGTCAACTTTACTGGAGTATAACTCAGTAAAATCCACCCACTTAAGTGTACAGTTATGAGTTTTGACAAATATATACACTAGAATATACCACAATCAAGATATAGAACATTTCCATACAACAAAAAGTTCCCTCCTTGTTACTATAGATCAGTTTTACATATTGCAGTATTTCATCTAAATGGAATTATACAATATGTATTTTTGGTGTCTGACTTCTTTTGCTCAATGTAATGGTTTGAAATTAACTCATGTTGTTGAATATACGAGATTGTTATTTTTATTAAGAATTAGTATTAATATGTTAATCCATTGTATTAACATACCACTTTTTCCATTTAAATGTTGATAGACATTTTAGTTGATTTCTAGTTTGGGACTGAAATAAATAAAGCTGCTATGAACACATTTCATGTGTAAGTTATTTTGTAGACACATTTCATTTTATTGGGAATGTACAAGTCCAAAATGCTGGGTTGTATAGCAGGAGTATTTTTGACTGTTTTGTTTTGGGGGCAAATTAAGCTCAGAGACTGACTTTGTCTTTGCCAGCAATTTAGTTAACACAGATTCACTGTGGGAATTATAATAATTTCACTAGCCAAGAGAATATACGATGTCTCTTAATAAGCCAATAAAGAAATAACATACTCAAATGATAGATTAATTACACTATTGTAACAGGCAAGGTAAGATGAAAGGAATAAAGTCCAAATTTAGTTAAGATGTACCTTTTCTGTGAGTTTTGGTTTCTCCCTAAAGAAGGCTTTGCCAACCAAGCTGCTAGCATAAAAATCCCTTGTTGCTAGAGAGAGTTGCTAGGAAACAGTGGTGCTGGTGCCCATGGACAGGCTGATCTCCTCTGGCTGCTGTTCAGACCACTGCCAATAAAGGCATTGCCTTTAACAAGGCAGGAGCTAATGCCCCAAGGTCTTCAAAGAACTATTACCAAAGGGTAGCTTTTACCCAGATTGAAACTTTCGGATATTCCTCACAAACTCTCGATATTTACAGTCTAAATGTCTCCTTAACATAGTTGTTTCTCCTCCTGTTCTTACCAACAAGCCCCCAGAAGGGTCCCTCAGCAGCTGGGCTACTAAGTGCTTATCAATGACAACAAATGACAACTTACTTCATTCTCATATCAAAACAACTTTACTCCTAAAAACAACTGTTTTGTTTTTGTCATAAACAAGTGTATTAAAACTTAAGTCATAAACAAGTAGATTTGAAATAAACTAATACTCAACATTGCCCAACTGGTTTCCCAAATAGCTGCACCATTTTACACAACCACCAGCAATGTAAATGAGTCCCAGTCATTCCATATTTGCCTGAAAACTTGGGAGTGTTGGTCATTTTAATTTTAGCCATTGTGGTGGGTATAGAGTGGTATCTCATAGTGTTTTTTGTTTACACCTTTCTGTTGACTAATGATGTTAAACATCTTTTATTAGACTTATTGGCTATTCATATCTTCTTTTGAGAAGTATCTGTTTAAATCTTTTTTTCTCATTTATGTTGTATTGCTTGTCTTATTGAGGTGTAAGAGTCCTTCGTGTATTATGGATAAAAGTCCTTTATCAGAGGCATGTATTGCAAATATTTTCTCCCTGCTCATGACTTGCCTTTCAATTTTCTTCAAGAACAGAAGGGTGTTTTCTTTTATGTTTTAGGGCAAGGCTACAAAGATTTCCTCCCATAGATGATTCTTTTAGAAATGTTATAGTTTTAGTTTTTTATATTTAGTTCTATAAGCAATTTAAAGTAGGTTTAGTGCTGATATGAGGTAATGGCCAACATTCATTTTTTTCCATTGGTTTTCCAGTTTTTCTCGTACCATTTGCTGCAGTGACTATCCTTTCTCCAGTCAATTACCTTGGCAATTTCGTCAAAAATTGATTGAACATATGTGTAGGTCTATTTCTAGACTCTCTGTTCTGTCTCATTTCTCTAAGTCACAGTATACTTAAGGACAAGGGATATTACTAGCAGCATGCTGGTAAATGCTTACCAACAGGCATTTTGAGAGCATGGGACAAACAAAAAGCCCTGATTTGTAGCTTTTGCTGATTGCCAAGGTATAAATTCTCCAAACATAGTCAATTTCAAGATATTCTACACTACAAACTCCAGCTGCCTCAGACTCACCAAACTATATTTCCTTGCTCCTCAACTCAGTAAGACTCTCATTTCTTTACTTGGGTACCTTCTTCCTATTGTGAGGTCAGAAAAGTGCCTCTAGGCAGAAAGCCGAGGTAATCATAAAGATCACCTTGTTTCCCTTCTCTCAGAGATCACAGACCTGTACTGCCTCTGGTCCAAAGTCTGAAAAACAGTTGTTTCACATGTTTTTGTACAATTTTCTAGCTGTTCATGGCAAGAGGGCAAGTCTGTATCAGTTATTCCATCATGGTCAGAAGTGTTTCCCAATTAGCTTTAAATGCCTCACTCTTAAATATGAATATGTAATCACAAACAACTATATATTTAAGGAAAGCCTCTAACATGAAACATAGACCAAAACAAGCAAACAAAAGAATTTGGTAAGAAACAGATAATACAGAGAACAGAAGGAAACATTTTTTTAGAACTATTATATCTTTAGAGAGTTAAGATATTTAATCCATGGAACAAGGAAAAAGGATGCCGTAAGGAAAAATCAGATGTCTTAGAAATGAAATATATGCATATACAAATATATGTGTACATGTATATGTAATTATATATATATACACACACACTCATATCTATATATGAGATAAAATAGAAAATAAGTTATGGATTGGAAGAAAGTTCAAACATTTTTCCTAAAACTTAGAACAAAAGGACAGAGATAGACAGTAAAAAGGAAATAAAATATAGGATCAATCCAGGTCATTCAATAGTGCTTTCAGAGAAGAGAGAAAATAAAGAGTAGGAAATTAAAAGAAATAATTGAAGAAAATTTCTACATTTAAGGGCATGTGTTCACAATTTTAAAAGACCCAGCACAATGATTAACACAACACACAACAAAGCATATTATCACGAAACCTTGGAACACCCAGAATGGAGAGAAGATTTTAAAAGTTTTCAGAGAGAAAGAATGTGAAACATACAATGAATTAAAGAAGAGAGTAATATTAAGCTTCTCAACGGCAGCATTAGAAGGTATAAGAGGATGAATGCCTTCAAAATTCTGAGGGAAAATTATTTTGACCATGAATGCTATACTTTATACCAATCAAATATGAATACACACTAAAGACATTGGAGACATATAAGGTCTCAAAAAGTAAAGGATGAGCTCCACCAGAAAGAAGTAAACAAAAAAGGATGGCACCAAGGGATCCAGAAAAGAGAACCAGTACAGAAGAGAGTGGTTTTGTTGTTGTTGTTTGTTTGTTTGTTTTATGATAGTGAAGGGAAGCTCTAAGAATAACAGCTATACAGCAGAACTAAAGAGCAACCAGTCCAGACTGAAATGGCATGATGGGAAACTTCAGGAGGGATGTCTCCAAGAAAAAAAGTAGAACAGACAAATTAATTCCTGTGGCTTCCTGTATTAAGAAAAGCTGACAACTCTAGAGGGATTATGAAAGTTACGCAGAAAACTAAACCAAGTATGAGCACATTTTTAATTCCAAAGAAAAAGAATTTGTAACAAAGTGTCTTGGTCCATTCAGGCTATAACAAAATACCACAGACTGGGTAGCTTATAAACCACAGACATTTATTTCTCACAGTTCTAGAGGCTAGAAGTCCGAGATCAGGGTGCCAGCATGGTCAGGTGAACTAAATCTTCATGTTAAATAGTATGAAATCAATAGATAATGCTAAAAGGTAAAAATCAGGAAAAACCAATAAAATATGAAGGTAATAACAGAAGAAATAACTCTGGGGAACAGGAATCAGGAGTGATGAGGGCAGGTAGGATGACTGCTGCTTTTATATATGTGCCTTGCCATACTAGTAGTTGACTTTTTAAACTATGAGCATATATTGCTTTGATAAAATTTTTAATTTAAAAATAATTTCTTCCTGGCACTATTTCTAATTTTGCCTTGAATGCAATACCTTAAAAAGGGAAAGGTCAAGGCATGATTAGAAGAAGGAAAGGGATGACATCTAATACACCTGGGTTGAATTATTACCCAGTGATCTACCCTCAATATTCAGGCTTATTCAATTCCTTCCAATGTTAGATCTTCAATCCAGACTCACCAGGTTCTGGAGTCACAGACATGAGTTCAAATTATGTATTATGTGAAATCCAAATGCTCTTTTCCCCAAAACAGAGGAGAGTAATAAATTACTACTACTGTTTTTAAGACGGTAGGCCAAAGTCTTTGAGCTCTGTTCCTAAAGTTGCATATCTTCATTAAGGGAAAATGAGTACCATCTGGTGGTTTCCTGATTACATGCCCTTAATCTGGAAACACTGCTTGCTCACTTGCTTACTTGTTTGCTTACTCTTTGATATATGTGTATCTCCATAGATAAATTAGGGAGAAATCTATCCCTTTGTATTCCAAAAATGGCAAAGGAAGTTGTAATTAGATTTCATTGATATAGTTTCCTCCCTAGGGGGAAGGGGAAAAAAAGAGGGTAGGACACTTTCCCTAGCTAGAATTTTCATCTTAAGCTCCCCACAGAAGTTTGGCTCTGGATTGGGGAAGGGGGGAGGGGGAGGAGGGGGTAGGCATGGGCAGCCCTTTCATCAAATCAGTAATTCCAGCTGTGGAATTCAGGACCATCAAGATAATTTGAAGATTCCCACCTTCAGACAGAAAACTAGAGGAAGTGTGGCTAATATCAGGATATTGGGGGGGGGTATTTCATTTGATAGAAAATAATAGTAAAGTCTTAAATGAGTGTTTTAAGTTAAAATGAAATATTTAGATATGTATCTTTAAGATTCCCTGAAGTGATTTTTTTTTGATTAGCTAACCCTAGTCCTGATTATCAGATAAGAGGGCCTTTGTTGTATTGTTTACTCTTCAATTTCCCATTGTAATGCCTCACCTCATCTCACAGAAATACACACACACACACACACACACAGAGTAAATTACTGACCTAGGCTCTCAACATTCTGTATGTTTCCCATATTGTGAGGTAGCCAATTCTTCCTGCTGCACTGTGAACTTCTTCCTATACTCTGCAGCTGAGTCTGTGTCTGCCTCAACCCCATTGCCAGTCTAGTTGC
Organism: Hippopotamus amphibius kiboko; assembly: GCF_030028045.1. Lineage (NCBI taxonomy): Eukaryota > Metazoa > Chordata > Mammalia > Artiodactyla > Hippopotamidae > Hippopotamus > Hippopotamus amphibius. Next base: position 30,444,401 of record NC_080203.1, read on the forward strand.
AGATCTGTCTTTCCAAGTCTTCCCCTTCCTGTTTTAAGATATGACACTAGTTCTGACCTCTCTGGTATTGCAAAATATATCTACCAGCCCTTCAAGCTCTTTAAGACAGTCAACTCCTACCCACAGATTTTTTTCAACTCTTTTTCATGTGTGAATTCACTACAGAAAAGCTGCAGTTAACTTGGCTTTCTTTCAAGGAATGTAGTTACTGGATTCATTTTAGCCAAATGCCATTATAACAAAAATACTCTGACTTGGATTATCATGGGGTTTATACTTCCACTGCAGTGACTTTCAGAGCTTAGTGGGCATAAGAATCTCCATAGGGGTGGCTAAAATGCATATTCCTAGGCCACATTCCCCCTCAAGAGATTGAGTCAGTAGGTGTAGGGTGGAGTTCAGGAAGCTGCAGTTGAAACACCCAGGTGATTCCGATGTCAAGGGTGCTGTGGACCACAATTTGAAACACTATGCTTCCTAGCTTGGCAATAAAGCCCAAATGGATCCACTCAAGTAATAGGAACACAAATTCTCCTTTCAAGTGCTTTGAAGAATTGCATCTGTAAGTCTGCTTTTCCCCTCTGATGGCATTAAATGCAAAGAGAAAGAAATCAAGAGCAAAACTGCTGGCTCTATCCCTTTAAAGAACATCACTATTCTGAAAATGGAATGTTTGCTTGCTTCCTTCACAAAGAAAAAGTTCTGCTTGCCGTGGGAGTAAAAGGTGTTATGATTGCAAAATTTGTGTTCACCAGACAAATTCCAGTTCTTTCATATGGCTTTAGACAATGCTCTCTCTTAACTGTTTGCACAGCACTTCAAAATCCTGAGGAGGTGGTTTCAGTGTGGGCTAATGCCAGTGTTATTTAGAGAACATGCAAACAGAATCAAGACAGAGCTGTTCAAGAGAACAGAACCGTGGCCTCCCCAGCAATAGGGACTTGCACTTGTTGCAGCCACTGAGTCATCATGGAGCACAGACTGCCCACCTCTCTTATAGGTGTGGGAAGTAAATTACTTCTTAGGCTCAAACACCAGACTCTGGCTCAAACACTCCATGGCATGCTCTCCTACTCTGAATTCTAGGCTCTCATCAGATCTCAGGCAATGACAGAAATGAGAATTCATTGCAGCTCTGACACTTTGCTGACTCTAAGGCCTTGAGCAAGTCTTTCACTGCTCTGAATTTATAGAATTAGGATGGTAATATTTACCTCACAAGATGGTTGCAAAAATAAAGTTAGTTTATGAAAATACGTTAGCATAGCACCTGACAGTAAACCACTGCAACATTTATTTTTTCATTTCTACCTCATAATTTGGTCTTGGGTCAATGCCACACCAATCCCTCAATGTCAGTGAGCATCCCCAGCCACCATTTAGCTCAGGGCAGAACCCTTTGCCAATGGACACTATATGCCATTTAATGTGGTTGATTTTATGGGCTAAGCAGTTGAGAACAGTTGGGTATGGTTGTCAGTTACCAGTGTGACAGAGTAGCAAGCAGGTAATGGGTTTTAATGCTAACTGAGGAGTCTTCCCTTTTCCTTAAAAATTCCATTTTGATTCACTTATTTTCACAGTATATTAATGAGGTTTAAAAATTATATATAGCATATTCTGGATTTACCTATCACTTAAGGCATGGGCTCTCAACAGTGTAAGGGAGGCTTTGCAGTTTTCTGGAAACCTGATGAATGCTTTGAATCCTCACTCTTTTCTCTGGAGAAAAATATACACACACACAAATTTCACAGTTTATGGAGGTTCACAGAATCCCCACAGACCGTCAATGAAACCCAGGCTAAGAAGCCCTGATATAAGTATCATCACTCACCACTCTTTCTCTAGTAAAATAGGAGCCTAAGCCCTCCATATCCTGAGAACACCATGGGAACTTCTCTATGAAGGCTGTTAAAACCCCACAGAAGACTTGTGTGGGCTCCTTTAACAGACACTTGTGTTCTCAAAAGGACTACATACGGCATATGTCTAGGCAATGATGGGGTTGCCATGGTGAGGTGATTAAGAATTCAATTTTATAGTTTAGAAAAAGTCTTCCAGCTTCTGTAAATCAGGCAAAGATGCAAGGCAGGGTGGGAAGAATAATCCAAGGAAAATGAAGTTTTCTCGAAGGGCCTCATCCAAGTTTTAAGGGTCATGTTATCCACATTGCTCAAGTTCTATTGCAATTATGCTGGAAAAATGCTTCTGCTCCACTATCAGACACTGCCCACCACCTTCCCGATTCTGCTTTTTCTAGTGGGGATTTCAGAATATCAACTTGCCAGTGTTCCAATTCTCAGATATCAAGAGTCAAACAGTGAGAGACCTATTTTTCAGGTGACAAGCAGCTGGGGAAGGCAAGGATGAAACAGGCTGCATACAGTAAATAACAGGAATTAGACACCAGGCAAAAAGCAAATGGTAAACTATGTTCAATTAACTTCTATTATTACATATTTTTTAAACTTTCAGTGTAGGCACAGCATGGTTATTCATAACCCATCTACCTCCTACAGAGAGCTATGTTTTAAGGATTGGAACACAATATCATTCAGATATAAAGATAACAATCCTGGCCTTCCCCCAACAAAACATGAATGCAGAGTTGTTCCTCCATAAGAATCATCTCCATCTTCTTTCAACACTTGTGATTAAAGAAACGCTTTTAAAGAGAACACTGGTCAAGTCAGGAGTGCAATTTGTGGCCAAAGAAAAAGACATGTGTGACTCACGTATGCTATCTATGTGGTTTATATGCATGCCCTTGACCTCATTAACACAAGTCTGTCCTCATCAGCCTCATCTGAGGAATCAAATACAAACACAGGATTTGTTACTTTCTCTAGAGAGGGATGATATCCAGGGAGAAAATTAAAGAGGTCAGTGGTAGCTCCGGGGGGAAAAACGGTGACTTTGAAATTAATTGGTAAATAATAAATTGAAATATGCAAGAAAAAGGAAAAATTGAAAGAGAGCCTTAGAAATGAAGAAATGGGACTCATCCTGTTCTAATACTCAGCTAACACAGGAAAGCAGCTCTCAGCTTAGTATCTTCAGCAATGAGATCCAACAAAGATATCCAAATGACAGTTATGTCACCTGTTCATAAGACTTAAAGGATAAATATAAACTTTTCCACCAATAAGTAAGTTAGGCTTTCAAGTTCTCAGGTGTTGGTCCTATATTTTCTGCACTTCTCTGGCTATATTCTCTTCCTAAAAGACCTCATCTAGTCCCACAGCTTTACATACCATCAACACACCAATTATTCTCAAATTTATTTCTTTAGCACTGACTTCCCCCAGATCTGTATGCTCAACTGCCTACTTAATTGCAATTTCCAGGGTGACTAATAAAATGACTAAAATACATATGGGAAAGGAAATGAGAAGGAAATCAAAATGGTACAATAGGAAAGAAATACAAAAGAAGGCAGTATTGGAGTAATTAAGGTACAAAAATAATAGAAGCAATATAGGAAACAAATAGCAAAATGGCAGAAGTTTTCCTTATCAAGAATCAGTTTAAATATAAATGTGCTAAACTCACTTATTAAAAGACAGATTGGCAGTGTGGATTTTTAAAATGATTCACCTATGTGCTGTCTACAACAGACTCACTTTAGATCCAAGACACAAATAGTTTGGAAGTAAAAGGATGGAAAAAATGTATATTCCATGCATACAGTAAACAAGAGCTTGAGTGGCTATACTAATAGCAGACAAAACAGACTAAGTCAAAAATTGCTACAAGAGACCAAAAAAAGACATTATATATTGGTAAAAGGGTCAATTCATCAAGGAGATATAACAATTATAGGCATACATGCACAAATAGAAGAGCCCCAAAATATACGCAACAATTGACAGAACTGAAGATAGAAATAGTTCTACAATGATAGTTGGAGACTTCAATACTCTACTTTCAATAATGGATAGAATATCTAGACAGAAGATTAATAAGGTAATAGAGGACTTGAACAGTATAAACCAAATACACTTAACAGACACACAGAACACTCCATCCAACAACAGCAGAATACACATCCTTCTTAAGTGCACATGGAATATTCTTCAGGACAGACCATATGTTAGGCTACAAAATAAGTCAATAAATTTTAAAAGATAGAAGCCATACAAAGTATTTTCTCTGACCACAATGGAATTATTCTAGAAATCAATAACAGAAGGAAAACTGGAAAATTCACAAATATTTGGAAATTAAACAACATACTCTGAAACAACCAATGGGTCAAAGAAAATAAAATCACAAGGAAAATCAGAAGATACTTGATATAAATTAAAATGAAATCACAGTATACCATGACTTATAGGGGGCAGTGAAAGCAGTGCTCAGGGGGAAATGTATAGCTCTAAATGCATACATTAAAACAGGAGATGTATATCTCAAACCAATAACCTAACTTTATGCCTTAAGAAATTAAAAAAAATAAACCCAAAGCTAGCAAAAGAAATGAATAATAAAGGTTAGAGAACAGATCAATGAAATACAAAATAGAAAACATGAGGGGACCAATTAAACCAAAAGTTAGTTTATTGAAAAGATCAACAAAACTGACAAACCTTTACCTAGACTAAGAAAAAAAGAGAGAAAATCCGAATAATGAAAATCAGAAATACAAGAGGTGACAATTATTCCAAAACTTACAGAAATAAAAAGGATTATAAATGAATACTATGAATAATTTTATGCCAATAAAATACCAGGCTACTAAATTAAATGAAATAGAAAATACTAATAGACCTTTAACAAGTAAGGAGAATGAGCCAATAGTCAAAAACCTCCCAAAGTCTAGAACCAGATGGCTTTGCTAGTAAATTCTACCAAACATTTAAAGAATTAACATCAGTATCCTCTTCACTCAAGAATTATTGATCTTTCAAACAACAAAGTTCCCTCCTGTCATGCATTCCAATTCCTAGAATCCTCTTCTCCCACGTCTTTAAATACCCAGCTCATCCTCAAAGCTCAGCATAATGTTTGTCCTTCATAGAGGACTTCCCAAATCATGCTTGAAGGACTTCCCAAATCATGCTAATAGGCCCCCTCTACTTATTCTTTATCACAGTATGCTGTTTCTTTCAGAACCCTTATCCTTATCTGTCTCCATTCCCACTAAATTGAAGTGCCATGAGGGCAGAACCCTTGTTCATCTTATTTTCAGTTGTATAGCCAGAGCCTAACAAAGTACATAACAAACAGCAGGCAATCAGCTGCTTTTTGGTGAAATTTTGGTGAATTAATAAAGAAATTTGGTGAAATTTTGGTGAATTAATAAAGAAAATACTTTAATATCTAAGGTTTGTATAACCAGTGACTAAAAATTTGGCACAAGAAATAACTAGGTTTCAAGTTAATAGTTCAGCAAACTGAAATATACTCATCTCTGATATGTTCCAGCTTTCTCCAATCTTTTAAACATATAAATATTCTCCTAAAAATTTAAGATAAAGAATCATTTTTTTTTCTAGCTATAGCTAAATAGTATCCTTTGACATGACTCTTTAGATAACCAAATATCATATTCCCTTTAGGGAGGTCAAAAAAGACCAAACTACTAACGCTTTATTTGAACATAAACTTATGATGATAAGTCATTGTAGATACTATTAATAAGTAACAGTACACATGTATTAGTATTCCATGATGGGAGATCTTGAATAGTAAGGCACTGCCTGAATGCTACATATAGGCATATCAGTCCAAGATACAGGTGTATTCTTGGTCTACATTCTCACAGAAGACCCACATTGAAATGAGAGAAGGGTGACAACTTCATCAACTTGGTTTGACTGATTTTTTTAAACACCAATTCAGATCTCTAAAAATTATTACCCACAATCATCTAATGGACAGATTTTCTGGACAAAATGTCTTATAATCCCACAATGTCTCATAAAAAATGACCCCAAAATTGAGTTGAAGTACTTGTACTACTATGAAATTGCCAAAAGCTAAAACATGATCCAAGTCTACACTTTAGAGGTCAGACAAGGAGAAAACAAGAGCCATTAAATATTGTCAGCAGTTAGGACCCATCCACATAGCTAACGTACTGAAGGTTTACAACGGGCCAGGGTTTTTTAGGCATTTGTAATTTTTTGGGGGGGTACACCAAGTTCAATCATCTGCTTTTATACACATATCGCCGTATAGGCATTTGTAATTTTTATTGCATCTAAATCCCAAAATAAGTCTAAGAGGTAGGTGCTACCATGATGCTCACTTTACCACTAAAGAAATCAAGACTCTGGAAGGTTAGATAACTTGCCAAAGTGTAACAAGTACTTAATGGAAAAGCTAGAAGTTGAAGTCATGTAGTCTGACTCCAAGGTTAGAGCTAATAAGTTAGGCCATAATGCTCAAAGGAAAAAAAATTATCTAGAGAAAAAGAAACTGTACTGAGGATGCAATCTCAAAAATCATATTATTTCAAAATAAGTTTATTGAACCAACATCTTGACTATCCTTATTCAATGCCATTTAAATCTGAAAGTTCTCTTCATGGTATTTAATAGTATTATTTAAAGAGGATATGGATTACATATCTTAATGTGTCAATGTTCACTCTGCAGGTTTATTTAATATGCACAGACACTAGGTAACCCCACCCCTACTTTTTGGTTCCTTTTCCAGCTGAGAGTCCCAAGCAACAGCAGTTAAGATGCTGATGAAAAAAAAAGAAAACATCATTTCATGTTGAAAGAGACAAGGAGAAAATTCTATGAACAATAAAATAGTGATTACATTTCCAGGAAAGTAGCAAATCATTTACCCTTAGGTTATGGTCATACCCCTGTTGTGGTCATAAAGTCTGCCAGTTAATACACTATTTGAGTAACTTTTGTAGCCTTGGAATACAGTTTACTGTTATTGACCTCAAAGCTAATCACCGTATGGATCTCCACTCTAATAAAAACCACTTCAGGATAAGTATGAGAGTTAAGTCTTCATTTGCTGCAAGAATAACTCAGATGCTACAGGCTTCCAAATTCTGTTTCTACTTCCACCTTGGTTAAATGCTATATCTTTTCTCCTGAGATAATCATATCAGCCATTAATGGGCACCACCTCAGGAGGAGCCAAAGGTTGAAATTCAACACAAGGCCTCTCCTGCAATCGCCCACCAGCATTAGAGAACCCATTAATCTTAGGCAGTTCTGCTTTCCTTCAGAGAGATAAAGGACTCTCCACTTACAAGGAGGTCAGGGATAGCATAAAGCAAGAAGCAGGAATGATTCTTATCTAGTAACAAGAGTATTTGTTACCTAGTAATAAAAATATTCTTGTTTATCATAATTGTTCTAATGCTATATGTGCATCAAAAATGTATCCAGTATCTAAAATGGTCATATCTAATTGTTCCCTGGACTTCTGGTTCTGTGATAAGATGAAGGAGTAGATGCACAAAGTACAATTAGCAACCCTGGACATTATAAATAAAAAAACACAGGACGACTGTGGAAGGTAGAGAGGAGAAAGACTATAGGGACTCTGAGACTCAAGGAATGGCATGGTGTTAAATTCCCTGGGTTTTCTTTTTGCCTAATATACCCTGGACTGGGTTCAGTAAAAGCCTGCAACCAGGACACATCAATGTGAGCAGACTGAAAACGCTCCAAGAAAAAAACTACTCTCTCTAGCCAAAGGACAGCCTAGTAAGACAATACTTTTAGACAATAATCACCCTACTGCAGCCAAACACCATGAGCAAAAACTGTGCTCTTGCTCCAATCCATGACAGCATAGGCCAAGTAGGAAACCTAGACTTCTAGCTTTACAAAGCTACAACTAGGCACCTCTTCCCCTCTGCCAGGATGGTGACAGAGAAGTCTGAGTAGGTAGCCAGGACTTCCATTCTTGCCCAATGGTAAGGAGGCCCCCTTCCATGATGACAGTGGAGCCCACATCAAGTGCAGCAACAAGTCACCCCTTCCCCTTCCAACCAGGGTGGTGTCAGCAGAAGCCTAGTGGGGACTTGAAATTCTATCCCTGCCCAAAGGTAACAAGGGGCTCCTCCCTTTGGAATGCTAAAGGTGGCCAAGTGGAAAACATGGACTTCCATCCCTAACTGGCAGTAATGAGGCAGAATTCTGTATCTGGTTAAAATATCCTTCATGAAAAAGGGAGAAATTAAGACCATTTTTAAGGAAAATTAAGAGAATTTGCCATCAGCAGACCTATCCTAAAAGAATGGCTAAAGAAAATTCATGAAGCAGAAAGGAAATGATAAGAGAAATCTTGCAACATCAAAAAGGAAGAAAGTACAAGTAGAAGAGTAAAAAGTTGGGTAAATACAACAGACCTTCCTTTTCCTCTTGAGTCTCTACACACTAACAATGAACTATCTGAAAAGGAAAGAAAACAATCCCATTTACAATATCAAAGCAATAAAGTACACAGGGATAAATTTAAACCAATGAAGGGAAAGATCTATACACCAAGAACTATAAAATGCTGATTTAAGAAATTGAAGAAAATGAAAATGAAAAGGTATCCCATGTTCACAAACCAGAATATTGCTAAAATGTACATACCACCCAAAGCCATGTGTAGATTCAATGCTCTCTCAAAATTCCAATACTGTTTTTCACAAAAATAGAGAGAACAATCCTAAAATTGGTATGGAACCACAAAAGACCCCAAAGAGCCAAAGTAATCTTGAGAAAGAAGAAAGACGCTGGAAGCATCACACTTCCCAATTTAAAACTATTTTACAAAGCTGTATTAATCAAAATAGTATGCTACTGGCATAAAAACAGACACATAGACCAATGGAACAGACTTAAGAGCTGAGAAATAAACCCACACATATATGGTTAACTAATATGTGACAAGAGAGCCAAGAACATACAATGGGAAAAGGACAGTCTCTTCAATGAATGGTACTTGAAACACACCAAAATGCAAAAGAATGAAACCAAATGCAAAAGAATGAAGCCAGACGCCCATCTTACACCACTCAAAAATACACTCAAAATACATTTAAGTATTTAAATGTAAGACCTTAAATCATAAAAGTCCTAGAAGAAAACAGAGAAGCCTCCTTGACATGGGCCTTTACAAGATTTTTTAGATATGGTACCAAAAACACAGGAAACAAAAGTAAAACATCATCAAGTGGGATTTCCAACTAAAAAGTTTCTGCACTGCAAAACAAACAAACAAAAATCAACAAAATGAAAAGGCAACCTAAAGAACTGGAGAAAATATTTGCAAGTCATCTATCTGATAATGGGTTAATATCTAAAGTATGTAAGGAACTCACAACTCCATAGCAAAAATAAATAATAAATAAATAAATAAATAAATACAGGCTGGACCAAGAGAGACATACAAACGGACAAGTACATGAAGAGATGCTCAACATCATTAAATCATCTGGAAAATGCAAATGAAAACCACAATGAGGTATTATCTCATATCTGTTAGAATGGTTATCATCAAAAACAGAAGAGATTACAAGTGTCAGCGAGGATATGGAGAAAAGGGAACCCTTGTGCACTGTTGGTGGGAATGTAAGTTGGTAGAACCACTATAGACAACAGTATGGAAGTCCCTAAAAAAATTAAGAATAAAACTACCATATGATCCATCAATTTCATTTCTGGGTATATATCCAAAGGAGATGAAATCAGGATCTCAAAGAGATATCTGGACTCCTGTGTTCATTGCAGCATTATTCACAATAACCAAGATATGGAAACAACCTAAGTGTCTATGGATGAATACAGTAAGAAGGTGTGATATTTAACACACATACACATAGAAATATTATTTGGCCATGAGAAAGAAGGAAATCCTTCCATTTGCAATAACGTGAATGGACCTTGAGGGCATTATGCTAATTAAGTAAGCCAGACAGAGAAAGACAACATATGATCTCACTTATATGTGAAATCTAAAAAGGCCAACCCCATAGAACAGAGAGTAGAATAGTTCCTGCCAGGTCTAAAGGGTGGGGGAAATGGGGAGATGTTGGTCAAAGGGTACAAACTTACAGTTAAAAGATAAATACACTCTAGGGATCTAATATGCAGCATGGTGACTATAGTTAACAACACTGTATTGTATACTTGAAAGTTGCTAAGGGAGTAAATGTTCTTATCACAAAAAAATGCTAACTATATGAGATGATGGAAGTGTAATGTAGTCCTACTGTGGTAATCATTTTACAATATATATGTGTATCAAATCATGTTATGCAACTTAAACTTACACAATGTTATATGTCAATTATATCTCAGTAAAGCTGAGGGGGAAAGTATAAGAAGGGAGGGAGGGAGGGAGAGAGGGAGGGAGGAAAGAGAAAAAATTTGAAGAGATGAATCTGTAGTAAACAGTTTAAAAAAAATCCTAAGAAAGGATCTGATTTTAATTGGATTAGTCTGTTGCCTGCTTGTTTCTCCATACATGGGTCAGACTTTACTGTTTCTTTGCATGTCTTGCAAAGACACATCATAGTAAAAATGCTGAAAGCCAAAAAACATGAAGAAAATCAAAGTGTCACTTATAAGGAAACCCCAATAAGATTAATAGCTGACTTGTCATCAGAAACAATGGAGGCCAGAAGTCAAGGGGAAAACATTCAAAGTGCTTAAGATAACAATAAAAAACTGTCAGCCAACAATCTTATATCCCCCAAAGCTATCTTTGAATAAATGTGAAATAAAGGCATTCCTTGATCAACACAATCAGAGAATTTGTCTCTAGTAGACCCACCATACAAGAAATACTAGGCTGAAAGCAAGTGACCCCAGATAGTATTTCCAATCCACACACAAAAGCAAAAACTACTTGTAAAGGTAATTACGTTATTATAAAAGGCAGTATAAATGTGTTTCTTTCCTTTCTTCTCTTAACCAATTTAAAAAGCAATTTTAAAATATATAATTGCACTGTTGGACCTATAACATAGAAATGTAATATTTTTGCCAATAACAACATAAAGGAGGTGGTGGGGGGCAAAGCTGTGTTAGATTAAAAAAATTAGATGGCAACATGAATCAACAAGAATAAATGAAATGGGAAATAAGGCTTATATAACAAAAGCTATAAATATATACATGTTCTCCTTGCTCCAGTTACTTTAAAAGATTTAAAATGGTATAAAGTAATAATTATAGCACTGTGTTGTGTTTTTAACATATAACATGTATAGCAATAATAATCACTAAAAGGAAAAAAAGGATTGAGCTACACAGAAGTAAAATTTCTATATCTCATTGGAATTAAGTTAGTATAAATCTGTAGCAGATTCTGGTAAGTTAAGATCTATATGTAAGCCTAATAAACCACTAAGGAACCATGAGGGAAATAATGCAAAACTATAAAAAAAATTAAAGTTAAAATTTTACATTAGAAAATATCCACTTAATGCAAAAGAAAGCAGTAAAATGAGGAATAGAGTAACAAAATGAGGAATAGAACAACAACAAAAAAAAGCATGGGACGTATAGAAAACAAAAAAGTAAAAACAATTTACATAAAGCCAATTATATCAATAACAACATAATCAAAAGGCACAGTTTGTCAGAATGGATAAAACAAGAAGATCTAACTATACACTGTCTACAGGAGACACTTAAAATTCAAAGATACTAGATTGAAAGTAAAAGGATGGTAAAAGATATCATGCAAAGAGCAACAGTAAGAAAGCTGGAGTGGCTATACTAATATCAGGCAAAACAGATTTTAAAACAAAAAGTGTTTTAGAGGTAAAAAGGGTAATTTTATAATGATAAAAGGGGCAATCCATGAGAAATATATGACAATTATAAACATATGCACCTAATTACAGAGCACCAAATTATATGAAACAAAATCTGACAGAAAAATAAGGGAGAAATACACAACTTTACAATAATACTTGGAGACTTCAATAATCCACATTAAATAATGGATAGAACAAAAAGACATTAACAAGGAAACAGAAATGAACAACACTATAAAACAGCTATACCTAAAGGATATATATAGAATACGTCTCCCAGCAACAGCAGGGTATACATTCTTCTCAAGTGCACATAGAATACTCTCTATGATAGACCATATACTGGGCCATAAAACAAGTCTGAATACCTTTAAAAGGATGGAAAGCATACAAAGGATTTTTTCTACCACAAGAGAACAAAATCATAAATCAGTAACAGAAGGAAATTTGGTAAGTTCACAAGTATGTGAAATTAAACAAAACACTCTTAATAACAAATGGGCCAAATAACAAATCACAAGGGAAATTTGAGATGAATGTAAAACTTATGGGATCCAGTGAAAGCAGTGCTTAGAGAGTATTTTCTAGGTGTAAATGCCTATTTTTTAAAAAGAAGATCACAAATCAATAAGCTAATCTTCCACCTTAAGTCACTGGAAAAAGAAGAACAAACTAAACCTAAAGTAAACAGAGGTAAAAAAATAATATTAAAAGAAAAAGAAAATAGCAAAATAGGGCAAAAAAGTTAATGAAACCAAGATTTGGTTCTCTAAAAAGATAACAAAGTTGATAAACATTTAGCCAGGCTGATCAAAAGGGAAAAAAAGAGACAAGACTCAAGGGACTAGAATCAGAAATAAAAAATGTAGCTGCTATAGACTGAATGTCTGTGCACCCCCATCCCAAATTCCTATGTTGAAACCTAACCCCCAGTGTGATGATATTTGGTGATGGGGCCTTTGGAGGTTATTAGGTCGTAAAAGCAGAGCTCTCATGAATGGGATTAGTGCCCTTATAATAAAAGTGACCCCAGAGAGCTCCCTTGCCCCCTTCTGCCATGTGAGGACACAGCAAGATGATGTCAGCCTACAATCCAGAAGAGGGCCTTGCCAGAACTTGACCATGTTGGTATTCTGATCTCAGATTTCCAGTCTCCAGAACTGTGAGAAATAAATGTCCATTATTTATAAGCTAGTCAGTTACTTTGTTATAGCAGCCCAAGCTAAGACAGTGATATTGCAGAAATAAATAGGATTATGAAGAGAATGAACTACTGCATGCCAAAAAAATTAGATAACAGATAAAATAAATTCCTAGGAAACACAAATGACCAAAACTGACTCAAGAAAAAAATAGTAAATATGAATAGACTTTTAACAACAGATTGAATCTGTAATCAATCCCTCCAAATAAAGAAAAGCCCAGGACCAGATGACTTTACAGGTGAATTCTAACACACATTTAAAGAAGAATTCATACCAATTCTTGAAAAACTTTCCCCCAAAATAGAAGAGGGAACATTTCCCAACTCATTTTATGAGGCTGTTATTACACTGATACCAAAAATCAGATAATGACATCATGTGAAAAAAAAAATCTAGACTAGTATCTCTCACCAATATAGACTCAAAAGTCCTCAACAAAACTACCTGCAAACCAAATCCATCACCATATAGAAAGAGTTATACACCATGACTAGCTGGAATTTATCCCAGGAACACAAAGATATATTAACTTCAAAAAATGACTATACAATAGGAACAGAACTTTTTTTTAAAAAAAGGATCATCTCAATAGATGCAGGAAAAAAACTGACAAAATTCAACACCTTTTCATGTCAGAAACACTCAAAATAGAAATAGAGGGGAACTTCCTCAATCTGATAAAAGGTATCTACAAAAACCCTGCAGCTAGCATCCTACTTAATCAGAGATAGAGAGGACATTATAAAATGAAAAAATGTCAATCCACCAAGGTGACATAACACAATGCCAATGTTTATGCCCCAAACAACAGAGCTGCAAAATATCTGAAGCAAATACAGAAATGAAAGAAGAAATAGACAAACAATTATAATGGAATATTTCAACACACCTGTCAAAAACTGACAAAACTAGGCAGAAAATCAGCAAGGATATAGAAGAATCCAACACCACCATCAACCAGTGTCTAATTGACATTTATAGAACACTCCAGTCAACAATAGAATATATATTCTTGTCACATGCACATATAGAACATATATCAAGAGAGACCACATCCTGTGCCAAAACAAATGTGAACAAAAATTTTTTTAATTGAAACCATACAGAGTATGCTGCCCAACCACTCTGGAATCAAACTAGAAATCAATAACAGAAAGATAACAGGAAAATTTCCAAACACTTAGAAACAAATCAACATACTTCTAAATAATCCTTAAGTCAAAGAATAAGTCTCAAAGGAATTAAAATACATTGAGTTGAATGAAAATGAAAATAAACATATCAAACTTTGAGGGATATAGCTAAAGAAGTACCTAGAGGAAAATTTATAGCCCTAAATGCTTATACATTAGTCCCCCTTATCTGTGGTAGATGTGTTCCAAGATGCTAGTAGATGCCCAAAACCATGGGTAGTACCAAACTCTATATATACCATGTTTTTTCCTATACATACCTATGATAAAGTTTATAAATTAGGCACAGTAAGAGAAGAATAATAAAATAGAACAATTATAATATACTGTAAAAAAAAGTATGAAGGTAGCCTTTCTCTCAAAGTATCTTATTTTACAGATTTAACGCCTTTTCCATCTTAACTAAGCACTTACCATGCACGGTGGCTATAATTTTTTATAGTTTGAGTTGTAACAGCAAAACTAGCACAGATTTTTCTTTCTTCACAATTTCACAGAAGATTCATTCTTACTGTAGATCTTAGCAACCTCAGCACATGACTTTTTCCTTTTCTTAAGAAGTCAAAAACTTTTACCTTTTCACTTTTCTTTTGAAGTGCTTTCAGAAAAAGCACTTTACAGCTTCTCTTTGGCATATCCAGATTGCCAGGATCACTACTCTTGCACTTCAGGGCCACTTTTAAGTAAAATAAGGGTCACTTGAACACAAGCACTACAATACTGTGACAGTCAGTCTGATAACCTAGACACCTACTAAGTGACTAATGGGCAGGATATGCTGGACAAAGGGATGATTCAAGACCCAGGAAGGAAGATGTGAGATCATCACACTACTCAGAACAGCTCCCAATTTAAAACTTATGAATTATTTCTGGAATTTTCCATTTAATATTTTTGGACCTTGATTGACCACAGGTAACTGAAACCACAGAAAGTGAAACTACAAATAAGGAGGAACTACTGTATTCGAAAAGAGAAAAAGCCTCAAATCAATACCCTAAAGTTCTAACTTAAGAAACCAGAAACAAACCCAAAGCAAACAGAGGGAAGGAAATTAAGAGTGAAGTCAATGAAATAAAAAACAGAAAAACAGTACAGAAAATAAATGAACCAAATCTGGTTATTTAAGAAGATCAATAAAATTGACTAAACTCTAGCAAAACTGACAAGGAAAAACAGAAGATACTTCAAAGAGAATAATATGGATAAACACATGAAAAGATATTCAACATCACTAGAAATTAGTGAAATGCAAATTAAGACCACAATGAGATATCACTACACACCTATGAATGTACTAAAAATATTTAGCTGTACCCTTTAAATCAGTGAATTTTATGGTATGTGAATTATCTCAAAGCCTTGAAAATAAACAAAATCAAGCAACATCCCCTTCAAAATCGTGATAATTCCAAATGCTGGTAAGGATAAGTTGAAACTGGTCTCTTATCCTTTGCTACTGAGAATGTAAAAATGATACAGCTACTCTGCAAAATAGTTGGCAGTTTCTTTAGGAAAAGACAAAAAAAAAACCCTAAGCATATGTTTACCATACCACCCAGCAATCACACTCCTCAGCATTTATCTCAGAGAAGTGAAAGCTTAGGTCCACATATAGACCTATACATGATTGTTCATAGCAGCTTTACTTGCAATTGTCAAAAAACAGACAAACACAAACTTTCCCTCAACAGGTGAATGGTAGCAAACAGTGGTAAATTCATACCATGGAATACTACTCAGTACTAAAAAGAAATGAAATAGATGCATGCAACTTAGACCACACGGAAATTATACTGCATATAAAAAAGCAACTCAAAGGTCACATGTAATTCCATGTACATGAAATTTTCAAAATGACAAAATCACAGTGATGGAGAACAGATTAGTGGTTTCCACAGGTTAGAGGTATTACAGGAGAAAGGTGTATGTGTGACTATGAAAAGGTAACATGATGGAGATTTCTGTGTTGCTAAAGTAGTTCTGTATCTTGTGTTGCAATCACAAGAATCTACACGTGATAAAATAGCACATAACTATGTACACACATAATACCAATTTCCTGGTTGATTGCCCCATCTCTAGGCTCAGTCTCATCCTAATTTAGACTTATTTGGACTGGAAGCAAGCAGGATTAAATGCCTTGATCCATCTTTTCCTTTCCTCTTCTCTTCACTTGTCCACTCACCCCAGTGAGGCTTGAGAATACAAAGTCTCGAATCTTTGTGCCCCATTGCTAATAC
Organism: Hippopotamus amphibius kiboko; assembly: GCF_030028045.1. Lineage (NCBI taxonomy): Eukaryota > Metazoa > Chordata > Mammalia > Artiodactyla > Hippopotamidae > Hippopotamus > Hippopotamus amphibius. The sequence continues at coordinate 30,460,782 of NC_080203.1, forward strand.
TACTACTAGCAATACTTTCCTAAATTTCTACTGCCTGCCAGATTCTTTATATGCATTAACTCATTTAATTCTCATCAAAACATTCTGTGAGTGAGGTACTGCTTTTCTCCCTGTTTTACAAATGAGGAAACGGAATCATGGAGAACAAGTTCCTTGCACAAGGACATTCAGAAAATTGGTGGCAGAACTAGGATTCAAACCCAGATCCTAAAGCTATGATCTCTACTGTTAGAACCACAAAGTTCTCCGGTGCTGTTACATTTCCATGCTTCCTATCAAGTCACAGCTCTCTCCAGCTACTCAGTTCTCAACCTACCACTTCAGTCTCTACCACTCCTCTTGCTCTGGCCAGTCCCTTGACCCCAAGTCTCATCCTGGGGGCCACCCACTGAAAGAACGATATGATGGATGAAAGTGCTAGCATGGTGCCTAGCAATAGTAATTCCTTCAATAAATAGTATTTTTAAAAATTATAATTTACCTCATTTAATATTTATTGCAATCCTACAAAGTAGGCATTATTATTTCCTATTTTACAGATGAGGAAACTGAGGTTCAGATCAGTTAAGAAACTTATCCAAGATCACAGAATCAACAAGTCAATATTCTCACCTAAATTTTTGGCTCTAGACTTATGCTCTTTCCAATATCAGTGAGTCTCACTTAAGGCCTTGCACCAGAATTAGCTGAGGAAACTTTTTCATAGTATGTTTTCCTGGGCTCACCACCAGAGATTGAGTCAGTATGTCTGGACTGAGATCCAGTACTTTGAAAAAGCCCCTCAAGTAATGCTGATGTGAAGAACCATTGAGTTAAACTTTCATAATTCCTGGTATTTTAATCAGTAACCAAGTGTCCAAATGTATATCATCTAATCCTTAATTGTCCACCTTCTCCACAGAAAGGTCATGAAAGACTGTCAGATACTCTGCTGAGATCTGGGTACATCACAGATAAATCATATCTACAGTAACATTTTCAGAACCCTCAAAGTTGTCATTTAAAAATAAAAAAATGCCAAGGCTAAATAAGTTTGGGAAACCCAGAATATTCCCCTTTGGGAGTTTCACAATCCATGGTTGCTTATCAAAGCCTCTGAAAATTACAACTTTCAGAAAAAAAAAGTTAAAGAAAAAAGACAACTTTGTTTTTCACAATATTTTATAACTTATTGGACCATAAAACTCCTTTATTATGTGGAATGCCAATCCATGAAACATAGAAATGTTGACATACAGAGTTCCCCTTATCTAATAGCTGAGTCTAGAAACCTTATCACAGAAGTAAAAGATACTGTTGGGACTAATTTCATGACTACTTGAATTCTCCCTAAACATGCTCCTCTCTCATCTTCTCTTTCTTGATAAATGGCATCACCCTCCATTTGACTGATCAAGGCAAAAAGCTTAGGCATCTTTAATTTATCATCTTTTTCCTTCTTCTCACATACGTAATCAAGAAGACTTATAGATTCTACCTACACATTATATGCTGAGTTTTTCTACTTCTGTCTCTTCTGCTGTATCAACCCTAGTCTAAAAACACAGCTCACTTCAAAATCCTCCTAATTGGTCTCCCTGCCTCCACTCTTTCCCCACTATAATCTACAACTGAGCCTTGAACAACACGAGGTTTAAGCTGCGTGGGTCCACGTGTACACAGATTTTTTTCAATAAATAGTATTACAGTACAACTAAATCTGTGGTTGGTTGAATCTGTGGATTTGGAACCATAAATATGTAGGGCCAACTATAAATTATATGCAGATTTGACTGCATAGGAATCAGCACCCCCGACCCCCATGTTGTTCAAGGGTCAACTGTATTTTCCACTCATCAACCATACTGTGTCATTCCCCTGCTTAAAACCAAACAATGGCTTTATACTACATTTTCCAAACTACTTTCAATGACTTTTCAAGGTCACAAGGTCCCATATTAACTGGCCCCTGCATACCTCTCACCCCCTTGCTCATTCTGCTCTGGTTATACTAGCTTTAGTTCTATTACATTAAATCATATGAAACTGCCATTTTTGTAGGTCCCTAAACTCTGTCCTACATGTCTGTAAATAGTTCTTTCATTAAACTCTCTTCCCTTCATCCTTTGAATGTGTCATCCATTTCCTGTTGGGACCCTGACTGATAACTGTCTTCTTAGTCAAATCGAGCAGGACCCTATGGGGCCCTCCTGGGTACAAACACCTTTCCATGTCCCCCTTTTCTTGTTTGTAGGAAAGGGACTTTCAGCCTCCTAGACCTGCCCTGAGTTCCAAAGGGCAGTTTCAAAAAGTTACTAGTTAGGAGAGTGAGGGCATGCAAAAGAAACAATGGTACAGCAATAAAGCAGAGTCCTAATTCCTCCTCAAGGGCTATACATAACAATCTGGTACACATCTCCAAGTTCTTCTACAGGACCTAAGGCCCCCACCCAGGTAGAGAATGGTAACTTTGGGCTGAGCACAAGCACTGGACCCCAAACTGGTCAGAACCAGAAGGCTGATGATTGAGATTCCTGGAACACCACCCTGTTATCTCACCACCAACCCATCAGAGGAAGGTCACACACCCTGCAGCCCTCCCCCCAAATTTTGCCTATAAAAACTCCTTCCCGAAAAACCATCGAGGAGTTCAGGTCTTTTGAGCATGAGCCGCCTGTTCTCCTTGTTTGGACCTTGCAATAAACCTTGCTCTGCTCCAAACTCCAACATTTCAATTTGTTTGGCCTCACTGTGTGTCAGGCACACAAACTTGGGTTCAACAACATTAATGTTCTAAAATATTACTTGCTCTAGATTTTGGGCTTATGAGCCTATAGCTCACAGACTCTGCTCCTCTCCCAGTTTCTTTACGGACCTAGTCCACTTTCATGATTCCTTAAAGAACCCTAACAGCAGTGCTATAATTCCATCTGTGGTCAGTCTCCTGGGATAAAGACTGTCTGGGCCAAGCAACTTAAGGTCACAAGCTCACCTTATTTTTTTTAAATTTTTATTGCAGTATCGTTGATTTACAATGTTGTGTTAGTTTCAGGTGCACAGCAAAGTGAATCAGTTACACACATATATATATATATATATCCACTCGTATCTTGACATTGGATTCCTTCTTACCATGGTTAGCTCCACCGTTTGTGATGCAGACAGAAGCCAAATGAAACTTGAATAATACTTCTCTCTCTCACAAAAATTATCAGCCCTAAGCACCAGACCCTTGCCCTCAGTGGCCCTCAGAGCAACTCTTTAGAACACTAAGACTAGAAAACAGTTTGAAAATCATTGTACTAAACTATGCTGCCTCTTCTATAGAAATAGAAAAACCAAGGTTCCATAAGCTCCACTTCCAGCAAGATTACAACCTCATTGCCTGACCATGGTTTACTAACTTGTGCCTAAGGTTTGCCCTCCTTTTAAAAAATGTAGATATTACCATTGGCCCTCTGTATCAATGAATTCTGCATCTGTGGATTCAACCAACCATAGATCAAAAATGTTTTTTAAAAAAATTCCAGGAAGTTCCAAAAAGCAAAATTTGAATTTACCACATGCTGGCAACTATTTACATAGCATTTACATTACATTTACATTGTATTAGTTATTATAAGTAATCTAGAGATGATTTAAAGTATAGGAAAGGATGTGCATGGGGTATATGCAAATACTATGCCATTTTATATAAGGGACTTGAGCATCCATGGATTTTGGTATCTATGGTAGGAGATGGGGGTGGGGGGGCAGTTCTGGAACCAATCCCTCTAGGATACTTAAGGGATAACTGTATACTCATTTGCCTGAACATCCTAATGAGAGTGACTCTAGACCCATAACCTTAAACACTAATAAATGTGATGTCAATCTTTAGCAGACCCAAGTGCAATCTCCAGGTATACTTTGGTGGTGGTGTTTCTTTTCCAAATAGTCTAAGACTGCACTATTTCAGCATGCATATCAACTCCTTTAAGGGCAACAAAACATGAAATACAACCTTGGATAAAAATATAAAAATAATAGCACTTTATAAATTGATTTCTGAAATATTGACTAAAACAGCAGCCAGTATCCAGTAGTGTATCACCCAATATATTTCTGTAATGAGAGAATCTGAGCCAAAGAAGTTTTCATCTTCAATGTATTTTTGGAACCTGTATTTATGAACCAAATCTGTGTTGTTCATTAAAAAGTAGTTGTTTGGGAATTTGTTATGCTCTACTAAACGAGAATATAAGGACAAAAAATAAGGTCCATTATGAAGATAAACACTTTCTTGTCTCTTCCTTTTGTTTCTCTGCTTACTCAGTACTGGGTAAGGCCCTTGGGAGATACAAACGGGTAAAGGAATGGACCCTACCCTGAGGGACTTTATGGTCTGGTTGAGGTAACAGACATGTCTGAGAAGAAAAACAATGCAATAAATATGACAAGGTTGCTGATGAGTACTCTAGGAGCTTGGAGGCTGTGGATTCTTGGGTCAGAGAAGGCACCAAGAAAGATTAAATATGAACTAGGACTTGAGGAATGGCTAACATTTGGAGAGGCAGCGAGGAAATAAAGGGCATTTCAGCCAGATGGAACAAAGTGATCAAAGGCTCTATAGAGTTAAGCGTGTGTAAACCATGCTTGGGGGACAATAACTAGAATGGGGGGGGGGTCTATGTTGAAAAATAGGAAAGGTATAGCTGGGTCAAGATCATGGATGATATTCCATATTAAGGAGCTTTGGCCTTAGTCCATTAACTACTAAAGTATAGCCATCTGCATCAGAATCACCTGGGGAAGATTGTTTAAAATGAATTATAGGCCCCAAATTTAGTAACTCTCATTCAGTAGTTTTAGGGCTGGGGCCAGGAAATCTGCATTTTGAACAAGTACCCCCCCCCCCCCCATTCTGATTCCTGATAGAATGTAAGAACTCCTTCAGGCAATGGAAAACTACAATGGAAAGCCAATTAGAGGCTTTTTAAAAGGGGAGTATATAGTGATAGAGCAGTGATTCAGGAAAATAAATCCTCTAGTTGTAAGCTGGGCAGATTGAAGGAAAAGGAGATAAGGAAAGCCAGATAGATGGCTTTACAATAGCCCAGGTGTTAAGTCTAATCACTGATTTATCCAGCCCTTTGTTCCCAGGGCCTAGCATAGAGTCTGGTACATAGTAATTCACTCAGAGGCAGAGTTGCTTATGAAGCTAATGAAGCTTATGCTTCAGAGTCCCTTACTTACACAGACCCTTTCCCAGTTCCTCTCTCTTTTTAATTTAAAAAACTCATATTCACACCTATTTTTCAATTCTTTCACTTAAAGGCTCCCAAAGTAGTATAAAGCCTCACATCCCACAAAACCCTGGATCCAGTCCTACATTTAGAGTTTATTGAACTCAAAGTTTAGACAAGTCACTTAGTGATTTCCGCCTCACTAGAACCCCTTTCCTCAGTTTATTCTTTATTCTCAATATAAAAGATATGGCTTTTTTTTTTTAAACAGGGTCAGCCTATCATAACATATCACTCCTTTGTCCAAACCCTCCAGTCTCAGAGTAAAAGCCAAGTCCTCACAACAGCTCTAAGGATCTATGTAGCCCGGTCCCCTGTTACCTCTCTGATCTCATCTCCTACTCTCCCTTCTGCTCCCTGTGCTCCAGTTACATTGGCCTCTTTGCTGTTCCTTGACCATGCCATGAATATTCCGGCATGAAGGCCTTTGATATTTCTGTTCCCTTTGCCTAGAATGCTCTTCCCTACAGATATTTTCAGGGCTCACTCTCACCTCCTCCAAAGCCCTACTCAGATCTCACCTTCTCAATGACATCTTTCTGACCACCTTCCGTAAACTGCAATCCTACACACACATTCCCTGTACCACTTTCTCTGCTTTATATTTCTCCTTAACACCTATTAGTATACAGTTGAACCTTGACAACATAGGGGTTGGAGCACTGCCTCTCCGCACAGTCAAAAATCCACATATAGGGAGTTCCCTGGTGGTCCAGTTGCTAAGACTCCACACTCCCAAGGCAGGGGTCCTGGGTTCGATCCCTGGTCAGGGAACTAGATCCCACACGCTGCAACTAAGAGTTTGCATGCCACAACTAAAGATCCTGTATGCTGCAACGAAGACCCGGCACAGCCAAATAAATAAATATTACCAAAAAAAATCCACATATAACTTTGCAGTTGGCCCTCCATATCTGTGGTTCCACATCCACAGATTAAACCATCCATAGATCATGTAGTACTGTAGTACCTATCTATTGAAAACAAATCCCCATATAAGTGGACCCATGCAGTTCAAACCTGTGTTGTTCAAAGGCCAACTGTATAAGATTAATTTTCTTTTGTTTTTTACATTAGAAATGTAAGCTCCATGAGGGCAGAGAGATTTGTCTTTTGTTTACAGTTTTATCTCTACTACCTGGAACAGTACTTTGTACATAAAAGATGCTCAAAAAAGTTGTCAGTGAATGAATGAAGTCCACTTTTTAGCTATGTGACCTTGGATAAATTACCTGACAAAAGCCTCAGTTTTCCCATCTATAAAAGTGGATAATAGAATCTACTTGATTTAGTAATAAAAACCAGATCTCTGTAGAGAGCTGTACTTTTAAACAGACAATTTGTTTTCAGGGAGAAATTTCAAAGCCTTTCCAACTCATGAATAAAAATGGATATAAAACATTTTTGAAAAGAAAAGCAAAACAAAAATAATAGCACCTACTTCATAGTAGTCTTAAGTTTAAAATTAGTTTGTTTACATTTAGTGCAGAATGTTGCACAGATGAAGTAGTCAATAAATGTTAACAGGAGTCCTTAATAACTTAATCCAAAAAACATCACCTACTCTACTTCCATGGAAGACCAGCCTAATCCAGGCATAACCTATTCAGCCAGGCTCAGCCAAAGTCATCCATAGAGCTGCAACTGCAGAAGTTACTTTCATTTCTGCTCTTCCTTACACTGATGAATGCTGCTGACAAGTACAGAAGCAGACGGACACACAGAGAGGCAGATGTGACACACCAGAAGCTCAGCCAGGACGTAGTTCCAGGCAAGAAGAATGGGAACCTGTCTTGTTTCAGAGAGACACGAAAAGGGAGCCAAGCAACATGCACATTTTGTTTTATTTGTGAACAGTCACTCACAGCAGGAGCCCAGCTAAAAGACACCACCACCCCAATACATATATACATCCTGGTATGCATATCAAATAAGCCCTCTCTTTATTCCCAAGAAATCATGGGACTCTAAATCAAGAACAAGCCTACTCATGCAGAGAGCAGTAGGAGTCATAACTATTGGCATCATATGATCATTACCCAATCACTATCACCCTTTAAGTGAGAGCCAGCCCCTCTCACTCGCACATAAACATGCCGAGCTCAGTCCAAACCCAACAGGGCCAGTGCTCTTTCCAACATCTGCTCTTGGACTCCATCCTGACTCTTCATTGTCCAATTATAAGCTATAGGGTCTTCCTGAAAGGAAAGGGGCTAAGGGAAAGAGTCGTTCACGCTGCTATGTTACAATCTGCTCCTGATAAATGTGTGGGTCCAGCTTTCAGATCAAAACTCTTGCTCTCTCCTTGTTTTCTCTGAATCTACTTAGAGTAATTTTCTGAACACACTGAACAATAACAACAATTACTAGCTACCATTTACTTAGCAGTTACTATGTATGAACCACCATATTATGGCTTTTATACTCATTGTTCTTAATCGTTCAATAACGTGTTAGGTAGGTACTACTCTCCCCATTTTATAAAGGGGGAAACTGAACTGACTCAGAAAAACTAATTTATTTATATAAGGCCATATAGCTAGTAAGTGATAAAGGCAGAACTCAAATAGATCTGCCTGGCTCCAAACCTATACTTGCCATTCTATAACATTCCCATTCTAGAAAAAGGTACTTAACCACATGCATAAAACTTAAGATATAAAGTCCATATCAGTTAGGTAACGTGAAAGGTACCAAGGAAAGACTGAGCAGTTTCATTCAACTCGGAAAATAACAGCGATAGCATTTGGTTCTGGATTATAAACATATTCCTGATTTAGCCCTTCTGTATCTGTCAGAAAAGTCAATGTTTACTTGCCCATTTTAATTTGGCCCCTCTTGGTTACCTAAGAAGAATCTGTCTCCTGGTCCTCAGACATCCTAAGCAGCAACATTTAGTATGCTGGTGTACCAGCCTGCGACCACCCAGGAGAAATAAATGACATAGAGACTTTAACAAGTTTAATATAAAGAATTATTAATTATAACAGCAGATTGGAGTAACTAGGGATTGGCTAGGAAGAAGTAAAGACAATTCTAAATACAGAAACAGCACATATAAGGAGCAATCACTATCCCTAAGGGTAAGATAGAATGCCCAAAGAAGAGTTCCTCCTTACCCCATAATCCCCTTCTAACAGGTCTGAGATCCAGACATTGATGGAGAGGAGCTAACCATGGCTAACGAGATGGCAGAGAGGTTGCTGTGGTGCCACATCAGTAAAACTTGCTAGAAATCTGCTCTTTGGAACTTGTCAGAAACTCACTCTCATGTGGGTTCACGGGAAGTATCTCATCGTAGACACTTCACTACAAAACCACCTAACAGGGGGTTACCAAAAGAAGCTTTCAGCAGCTGCTGGATCCCACGCACTGCAGAAGCCACCCCACACTACAAGAGCTGGACACTGGGGAAGCCACTGGCCCTGCAGGAGCCTATTGTGTGAGTTACACACAAACGAGAAAGTCAAAAATTTCTTCTAATGTTTCTTATTAACTGCTGAAAAAAATTTGATACCATGATAACTAGAAAAAGAAAACCATTTTAAACGCCCATGTTCTTTTTCATAGATCAGACAATAAGGATATATATGGAGCTGAAAATCAAAAACACATATCGTCAAATCTGTTAAACCTCTGTAGGTTCCCAAGCAGCCTATTTCTCCTGCTTCTAGCTTCTACCTAATGCTATGCCTTCTCTCCTTTTCTCCTCTGCCTCCTGCCCAGGAAAAAAACTTGATAACTGTATTTTTGTAATTTTAATTTGGCCTGACTCTAGTTAGTAATAAATATACATTATAGAAAAACTGGAAAAGTCATCACTTTTATAGAAGAAAATTCAGAACATTCCCCAATTCAATCCAAGAGATAACCACAGTTAACATTTCAATGTATGTCCTTCTACACATATAAAAATATAGAAAATTATGTCTATATATATTGTATATATATATCCCAAACACATGCACACATATGCACACACATCCCTGCATGCACCCACACATCTACGTATATGTACACCTCCACATCTATGTACATACATTTATAATGATAGATGTATATATAGATATAAATATGAAAATATTTTTATTAACCAAAGGATATAAATGCTAAGTATCCTTTTGTTTTTTTTTATTCTAAAAGACTAAGCATTGTATATCTCCCATAAAAGAATAAGGAAAACACATTGGTTACTCATGAATTGTTAATCCTTAACAATGTCACAGTATTTCATAGTGGTTAAGGGCAGAGTTCAACAAGCAATACAACAAACAGTTCACAGGCTACATCCTGCCTTCCACCTGTTTTTATAAATAAAGTTTTATTGGAACACAGCCATACCCATTAACTTATATTTTGCTTATGGCTGCTTTTATGCTACAACAGCATAGTTGAGTAGTTGCAACAGGGACCATACGGCCTGCAAAGCCAAAAACAATTACCATCTGACGTTTTACAGAAAAATTTGCCAATCCCCCGTTAAGAGCATGGAATCTATGGTTAGCCTGCCTGTGCTAAAATTCCAGCTCCAACATTGGCTGTGTGCCCTGGGCAAATCACTTCAACTCTGAGGCTCAGTTTCCCCATCTTTATAAAATTTAAATAAAAGCACTTCACAGGGCTATTTGAAAGATTAAATGAAATGTAAGGTGCTTACAACTGTTACAAAATTAAAACCTAATGAAAAGCTTGCTGTTGTTTTTTATAAGCACACCAAATATCAACAAAAGCAATCACACACAGTGTATCTTTGGCCCTGCACCATACCCTAGAGGGATGGATCTCATTGGATGTATCCTTCTTTTGTTTTTCTTTCAGTACACAAAATGGAGGCTTAGAGAAACAAAGTCAGACTATTTACATCAAAATGGAAGTGTGCCATCTCTTTCCCTTAGGGAAAGCCCTGGCATGGGAGGTCGAATCCCTCACCCATTCAGTTGGCAGAGCCAAAGAGAACAGCAAAAGAGGCTTGAAACAAACCTAGATCTGGACATAAATATATAATGTGCTTCAGTACATAGAAGCTGCAGGAATTTCCCGAATCTCATATCACAGCTTCATTTCAGCATCAGTGAGGTTTCATTTGCATCAAGATGACACCTTCCCACCAATATCATTACACCAAGGGGTGGTGACCCACTCTCTTCACCTACCAACTAATTTAAAAGCATTAAAATAAAAATTGTAATAATGCCAGGTGATAAAGAAGTAGTTTGATTTGGGTTACAAGATATTTTTATACCATGATTTATTTTCTCAAGACTACTTCTTATAAGCTTTAAAGAACATGCATTTTCTTAAAACTCAGCATTTTTGTCTGATGGTATTATCAACTACTACAGAAGAATAAGGAAGGTTTATCTGGATAAATTGCTTTGGATAAACAAAATAAATCCAGGAAACCTAGATACTGAATTATTTCTGTCTTCTGAAGTTTTGTTTTGTTTTTGAGCAGCTGAGGAGAAATGAACAAGAATTTTGTTCTCTTCATTTTAGTAGAGTTTTCATTCCCCCCCTCACCTTGAATGTTCTTACCAATAGACATAGATGGGCAGATGGGTGGAGGCAGCATGGAAAAGAATGGGACACAATATGGTACTGTAGTGATTAGCCTCTACACAAATTGATGCTCATAATTTTTCTTGGGTTTTGGTTTCTAGCTCAGATTAAAATGGGTACAATATTTTACACTATAACAAAAAAGCAGGATGATGACTTGTGTTTCACAATCTATGCAACTGAATTCATGTTCTCTTATGATTATTTTTCCCAGAATTATTCCTCTCTGGTATATGGGGCTATTCTTTTGGGCCACTGCAGGCAGATGAAAATGTGAAAGAGTATATCATAGGCTCATATCCCCAAACACTACATTTAGATAACTAGTATGGTCTGTTTCACCAGCATGAGATACAAATATGGCCCCAAGTCTCTCAGAATGGTTTCATTTATGCATCAGGGAATTTTGTGATCATCTAGACAATACCCTCAAACATCACTACCCTGCTAGAGGGGCATGCCATACCTCTTCCAATGTTGACTATCTTTTGCTCTCAGTTATGGCTCTTCCTGAAATTTGCTGTCCACCCATTTATGCCTACAGAAATCTTGGCCATTTTTCAGATCCCAGCTCAAGTAAAACTACCTCTGTGAAGCCTTCTTGGATTCAAAAACATTTATAAAACGATATGACTACTCCTATTTCTATGAGACAGAGAATACGAGAAGACAAAAGAACTATACAGTTCATGTGAATGTGCGGAACACTGAGATGGAGTTTCTGGGATAGAGACGGAAGGAGAGCTTTGAATTTTACATTGAGTTTTCTCCCCTGAGTTTGCGGATTTGAGTTGAAGTTGTTATAAAAGCTGTAAACTGGTGAAGTAACCGGGTCTGCTTAAGACTACACTGGATCAGAACAACAGAGAACTGCCCCCAAAACACAATTAGCAGAGCACGAGTAATAAGCAACAGTAGTTTACCACTGTGGGACAGGAAAGAGCATGGAGAGAGGACCCCCCACCCTCCACGACCTTTGGTGCAGGCATTCAGAGATGACTGAAACGTTGAGAAAAAACCATCTGGTAACCCAGCCACTACTCTAACTACAAGATAATAACAGCCCACTGTTAGAAGAATTTGAAGACTGTGATGCCCTGAAGGTAAAAATAAACATACGAAAACCTAAATCCACCTTAACTCCTTACTGCATTGACTCAACCATACATTAATGTCTTAAGAAGAGGAAGCCCATTCCCAGACACAAATAATATTTACCTTAGTTTCTACTTTTTCTACACATTATGTCCATCATTCAATCAAAAATTAGGAAACAGAAGTAAAAACAGGCCATTGTCAACAGAGTAAGCAATCAGAGATGGCTCAGATGTTGAAACTATCAAAGAGGTACGTATAATAACTGATTATTTTATGTTAAAGAACTCATTATATTAAATCAATTATGATCTATATATGAAAGGAGTGAGTTAAAAAGACAATAAGCATGAAGAGATAAAGAATTTCAATAGAGATATGGAAACAAAGGAGTCAAGTGAAGTTCCAAAAAATAGTTTTGCAAAAAACCTAAATAAAGACAGACACATTGGAATAGGGCCTACCCATCAGACACACTGGAATAATGCCCCATTTTAACTTCATTCCCTCTGTAAAGATTCTATTTCAGACTTCTGGTTTCACATGTAAGGAGCATGGAAGTTGCCACTCCACTCTTACAAGTAAAAACTGAATAGACTAAAAGAGCAATGACTCTTCTTGGATCCATGAGAGAGGGGAGGACACAGGGCAAACTTCAGCCCCCAAGACTGGAAAGACATACAAGCAAACACAGGGAGTTGTGGCTTCCTAGAGCAGAGACTCATGAGCAGAAACCACCATGGAAACCAATACCAGGGTAGGAAAACCTGAACTATAATTGATGAACTGCTGAAGTCTCAGTGTGAGAAATTTTGAGTTAAAAATTCCAAGAGGTCCCAGTCACAGAGGGGCCCACAATATTGTGAGGTTTATCTCCAGCAGCTCAACCAAGTTCCCACAGTAAATATCTGTGGCGGGGGGGGGAGGGGGGGGAGGCAGAATCCACTCAGGCTCTGGGAGGGCGAGGGGAAAAGGAACCATCTTGAAATAACCAGAGAACTCTGTTTTAATTGAAAATACCTGCCCTCAGGGGAAACTAACAAGAGTCTAACTTGCTGGGCTATTATTAGAGCCTAACTGACCCAGAGAAGGAAAATACCCAACTCCAGCTCATTCTAGTCATCTTGTCCTACCTAAGGCAGGAGAAAAAGAAAAACCCTGAGAAGTTCATAGTCCTGAGGCATAGGCTCACTGAAAGACTGAGACTTAATCATAGGATTATAGACTGCATCCCCTCCCCCAACATCTCACCACCACATTACTACAGGCCTATGTACAGTAGCCCCTTTTACCTGGTACATCATGTCTGCTTATCATGGAAAAATTACAAAGTATAACAAAAGGCAAAAAACATAACTTGAAGAGACAGAGCAAGTATCAGAACCAGATATGGCAAGGATGTTGGAATTATCAGACTGAGAATTTAAAACAACTATGATTAATATGCTAAGGGCTCTAATGGATAAAGTAAACAATGTGCAAGAACAGATGGACAATGTAAGCAGAGAGAGGGAAATCCTAAGAACCAAAAAAAAACACTAACAGAAATGAAGAATGCCTTGATGGGCTTAGTAGTAAACTGGACACAGCCAAGGAAAAAATCTGAGCTAGAGGATACATCAATAGAATCCTCAAAAACTGAAAAACAAAGTGAATAAAGACTGGAAAAAAAAAAAGAATAACCAAGGACTGTGGCACAATTACAAAAGATAACATATCCATAATGGGAATACTAAAAGAAGATAGAGAATAGAGGAAATATTTGAAACAATAATGACTGAGAAGTTCCCAACATGTATGTCAGACACCAAACCACATATCCAGGAAATTCAGAGATCATCAAGCAGGATAAATTTCAAAAACAAAAAACAAACAAACAAAAAAAACCCTACACCTTGGTTTTTTGTAGTTTGAAGATAATATACCTAAGACAAAAAAATCATGAAATGAGCCAGAGGAAAAATCACATTACCCACAGAGGAAAAAACAAAAAGAAAAAGGTTTGTATCTGATTTCTCCTCAGAAACACATAAGCAAGAAAAGAATGAAGAAAATATCTGAATAAGGACTTTCTGATATAAACAAAAAATGAGGTAATTTGTTGTTGCTAGTAGACCTGCCTTGGAAGAAATGTTAAAAGAGGTTCTTTAGAGAAAAGGAAAATAATAGAAGTCAAAACCTCAGATCTACATAAAGAAAGGAAGAGCATCAAAGAAGGAATAAATGAAAGTAAAATATTTTCTTATTCTCAGCAGGTAACAGTTTGTTCAAAATAATATCAACAATGCATTTATAGATACAGGCATACCCCTCAGATATTTCATGTTTGGTTCCAGACCACCACAAGAAGGTGAAAATTGCAACAAAGCAGGTCACACAAATGTTTTGGTTTCCCAGTGTATATGAAAGTTATGTTCACACTATACTCTTATGTATTAACTGTGCAACAGTAATATGTCTAAAAAACAATGTACATACCTTAATTTAAAAATACTTTATTACTAAAAAATGCTAACCATCATCTGAGCCTTCAGTAAGTGGTAATCTTTTTGCTGGTGGAGGGTCTAGCCTCAATGTTAATGGCTGCTGACTGATCAGGATGGTGGCTGCTGAAGGTTGGGGTGCCTATGATGATTTCTTGAAATAAGACAACAATGAAGTTTGCTGCACTGACTCTTCCTTTCATGAAGGATTTCTCTGTAGCATGCAATGCTGTTTGGTAGCATTTACCCATAGCAGAACTTTCAAAATTGGGGTGAATCCTCTCAAACCCTGCTACTGCTTTATCAACTAAGTTCATGTAATATTCTAAATTCTTTCTTCTTGTTTCATAATCAATTACAAAAATAACCAGAAGAGAATTTTTTAAATGGTAAAAAGTAATACTTAATTATTACTTTAAATGTAAATAGATTAAATGATTCAATTAAAAGACAGTGAGTGTATGAATCTATGAAACAACAAGACCCACCTATACACTGCCTACAAGAGACTCATTTCACATCCAAAGACAGGCACAGAGTGAGGGGATGGAAAAAGGTATTTAATGAAAATGGAAATAAAAAGAAAGCTGCAGTAGCAATACTTACCAGGCACAATAGATTTCACAAAGACTATAAACAAGAGACAAAGGACAATGCATAATGATAAAAACATCAATACAACAAAAAGATATAAATGTAAACATATATGCACCCAAAAAATAGGAGCACCTACATACAAAAACTATTAACAGACACAAATGAAGAAACTGACAGTAACACAATATAGTAGGAGACTTTAACAGCCCACTTACATCAATGGACAGATCATCCAGACAGAAAAGAAGGAAAGACTGGTTTTAAACAACACATTAGATCAAATGGAGATTTATATATATGTAAAACATTCCAACCAAAAGCAGCCAAATACACATTTTTTCAAGTGCATATGGAACATTCTCCAGGATAGATCACAGGATACTCCACAAAACAAGTCTCAGTAAATTTAAGCAGATTGAAATCATCACAAGAATCTTTTCCAACCACAACACTATGAGACTAGAAATCAACTACAAGAAAAACCCTGCAAAAACCACAAAATATGTGGAGGCTAAACAATATGCCATTAAACAACCAATGGGTCACTGAAGAAGTCAAAGAGGAAGTTAGAAAATACCTAGAGACAAAGGAAAACAATGATCCAAAAATCTATGGGATGCAGCAAAAGCAGTCCTAAAAGGGAAGTTTACAGCAATACAAGCCTACCTCAGGAAACAAGAAAAATCTCAAACAACCTAACTTCACACCTAAAGGAACTAAAAAAAGAACAAACTATACCCATGATGAGTAGAAGGAAAGAAATCATAAAGAGCAGAGCAGAAATAGATACCAAAAAAAAAAAAATCAATGAAACTAAGAACTGGTGCTTTGAAAAAAATAAAGTAGATGAAACTTCAGCCAGACTCATCAAGAAAAAAAAGAGAGGGCCCAAATCAATTTTATCAGAAATGGAGAGAAGTTAAAACTGAAACCACAGAAATACAAAGGATCATAAGATGTTATTATGAACAACTATATACCAATAAAATGCGCAACCTAGAAGAAATGGATAAATTCCTAGAAATGTACAGTCTCCCAAGTTAACACCTATCCTTCTCAAATTATTTCAAAATATTGAAGAGGAAGGAACACTTACTAACTCATTCTATGAGGGAGCATCACCTCAATACCAAAACCAGACAAAGACACCACAAAAAAGAAAATTACAGGCCAATATTACTGATGAACATAGATGTGAAAATGGTGACAAAACATTAGCAAATCAAATTCAACAATACAGTAAAAGGATCATATACCACTATCAGGTGGGATTTATCCCAGGGATGCAAGGATGGTTCAATATCTACAAAAAAGAAAAAAAATCAATGTGATACACCACATTAACAAGTTGAAGAATAAAAATCATCTGAGCATCTCAAAAAATAAAGAAAAAGCTCTTGGCAAAATTCTACAGCCATTTATGGTAAAAACTCTCCAC
This sequence comes from Hippopotamus amphibius kiboko, assembly GCF_030028045.1. NCBI lineage: Eukaryota > Metazoa > Chordata > Mammalia > Artiodactyla > Hippopotamidae > Hippopotamus > Hippopotamus amphibius. The sequence goes on from NC_080203.1 coordinate 30,477,218, forward strand.
AAAGTATGTATAGAGGCAACATACCTCAACATAATAATGGCAATATGGCAAACCCACAGCCAACATCATACTTAACAGTTAAAAGCTGAAAGCATTTCCTCTAAGATCAGGAACAAGACAAGGAAGCCACCCCTGCCACTTTTATTCATTACAGTATTAGAAGTCCTAGTCCTAGCCACAGAAACCAGACAAAAAAAAAGAAGATGAATCTAAATTGCAATGAAAGAAGTAAAACTGGTACTGTTTGCAGATGACATGATACTATATATAGAAAATCCTAAAGACACTACCAAAAAACTATTAGTATAAATGAATTCAGTAAAGTTGCAAGATACAAAATATACAGAAATCTGTCACATTTCTATACACTAATGACAAACTATCAGAAAGAAATTAAGAAAACAATCCCATTTGCAATTTCATCAAAAAGAATAAAATACCTAAGAACAAATCTAACCAAAGAGGTAAAACACCCATACTTTAAAAACTATAACGCACTGAAAGAAATTGAAGGTGACATAAAAAAATGGAAAGATATACTGTGCTCATGGTTGGAAGAATATTGTTAAAATGACCATACTACCCAAAGCAATCTATGTATTTAATGCATTCCCTATCAAAACACCAAAGGCATTTTTCACAGAACTACAACAAAAAACTTTTAAAATTTGTATGGAAACACAAAAGACTCCCAATAACCCAAACAATCTTGAGAAAGAACAAAGCTGGAGGTATCACACTTCCTGATTTCAAACTATACTACAAAGCTATAGTCATCAAAACAATATGGTACTGGCATAAAAAAAGACACACATAAATCAAAAGAACAGAATAGAGAGCCCCAAAATAAACCCACACTTATATGGTCAATTAATCTATGACAAAGAAGGGAAGAATATGCAATTGGAAAAGACCGCCTCTTCAATAAATGGTGTTGGAAAAACTAGAGCTATATGCAAAAGAATCAAATTGGACTACTTTCCCACAACATATACAAAAATAAACTCGAAATGGATTAAAGACTTAAATTTAAGACCCCAAACCATAAAACTTCCAGAAGAAAAAAACAGGAAGTGTTCTCTTTGACATTGGTCTTAGCAATATTTTGGGGGGTCTGTCTCCTTGGGCAAGGGAAACAAAAGCAAATATGAACAAGGGAACTACATCAAACTGAGAAACTTTTGCACAACAAAGGAAACTAGCCACACAAAATGAAAAGGTAGCCTACTGAATGGGAGAAAATATTTGCAAACAATATTTCTGATAAGGGATTAATATCCAAAGTATACAAAGAACTCATACAACTCAGCATCAAAAAACAAACAATCCAATTTAAAAAAAGGGCAGGGACTTCCTAGGTGGCACAGTGGGTAAGAATCCACCTGCCAATGCAGGGGACACAGGTTCGACCCCTGCCCCAGGAAGATACCACATGCCGCAGAGCAACTAAGCCCATGTGCCACAACTATTGAGCCTGCGCTCTAGAGCCCGTGAGCCACAACTATTGAGCCCATGTGCCGAAACTATTGAAGCCCACATGCCTAGAGCCCGTGCTCTGCAACGAGAGGCCACTGCAATGAGAAGCCCACGCACCACAATGAAGAGTAGCCCCCGCTCGACGCAACTAGAGAAAGCCCGTGTGCAGCAACAAAGACTGAACACAGCCAACTAAATAAATAAACAAAAAAATAAAATAAAAATAAAAAAAGGGCAGAAAATCTGAACAGACATTTTTCTGAGGACGACATGCAGATGACCAACAGGCACATGAAAAGATGCTGAACATCACTATCACTAATCATCATTGTGCAAATTAAAACCACAATGAGATATCACCTCAAACCTCTCAGAATGGCTATTATCAAAATGACCACAAATAAGTGTTGGCAAGGATATGGAATAAAGGGAACCCTGTTGGTGGGATCATAAATTTGTACATCCACTATGGTAAACAGTATGGAAGTTCCTCAAAAAATTAAATAATAGAACTTCCATATGATCCAGCAATTTCACTTCTGGGTATTAACCTAAAGAAGATAAAAACACTACTTTGAAAAGATATGAATTGCAGCAACATTTACAGTAGCCAAAATATGGAAGCAACCTAAGTGTCCATCAATAGTTGAATGGATAAAGAAGATGTGGTATATATATATACATATATATATGTGTGTGTATATATATATATATATATACAATGGAATACTTATCAGCCATAAAAAATGAAATCTTGCTATTTGCAACATGGATGAATCTAGAGAATATTTTGCTAAGTGAAATGTCAGAGAAAGATATCATATGATCTCGCATATATGTGGAATCTAAAAAGAAAAAACAAAAACAGATTCATGGATATAGAGAAAAAAAGGTGGTTGCCAGATAGGAGGGGTTGGGGGCAAAATAGTTGAGGGGAATTAAGAGGTAATAACCTCCAGTTATGAAATAAGCCACAGTGATATATACCATAAGGAATATGGTCAATAATACTGTAAAAACTTTGTATGAAGAGAGATAATTACTAGACTCATGGTGATCATTTCATAATGTAGGCAAATGTCAAATCACTATGCAGTACACCTGAAATTAATATTCTATTTCAACTGTATTTTTTTAATTTTTTGTAAAAATGCAGTATCTGTGAAGCATAATAAAACAAGGTATGCCTATACTCTTTCTTTCCCTTTCTTGAAATCAGAAACATGATCTTGAAGGTGAACCATCTTCAGCCATGTAGACAAGGAGTATACCCTAGAAGATGGTGGAGCAACAAGATGGAAGAAATAAAGGGAAAAAAAAGCAGCAAGAACCTCATCTCTCCCACTGGCAACATTTGCTTTGCGTTTTTTCTCACAGGCCTGAAATTTTCCTAACAGGATGCAAGACTGAAAAGAATGCCTTTCACTATACAACAGCAGGAAACTCATCCACATTCTAATTATGCAGACCAAAACCTTTACTTTTGCAGGCTTCTCCTTAGCAATTTATATTCTGTCTTTCAAGGTGAATAGGTAAAGGCAAGACCTGGTAAAAAAAAAAAATTAAAGGGCAACATTAATTCATTATTTTGCCAAAGCTTGTAAGAGCCAGGAAACCCAAAATTCAAATTCTGCCTGTCCTATGTAATTTATTCTTACAAATGATACGGGGTCCACATTTACAAGAAAAAAATATATGCCAGCCATGGGATCGAGTTTGATCTTTTGAAGGAGCCATGGGATCACATTTAGCAATTAATCCATATTTTTTCCTATTTTATCTGGATTACGATTAGTGATTTCATTAATACCCTTGCAGAATTAAAAAGACAGACTTGTGTGTTTTTATATATACTTATGTTTATTTATTAGATAACTTGAACTAGACAGCCTCTATATTAACTTCACACATTCTAGAATTCCGGACTCATGCAATTATTGACCCAACTTAGGCAAATGAGGTCTTACAGAGAAGCTCAATGCAAAGCAACCTTTATTACAAGATACCATCCCCCAACACCAACCTTAAAAAGGAGAGTTCATGAAAGTATAGGTAAATTTTTATGCGCTATACAAAAGGGATGGATTGTGATTACTGATTAATCTACTATTAGTAATCTACGATAAGGGTAGGACATTTGGGGAACTTTTCATATTATTTCACACTGCCCCTTTTTTGAATGTTGGGATCTCAATTTTGGAGCTAGAGTAAGGCAAAGTCTCTCTGGCCCTAAAGTCTTAAGGTTCTACCAAACAATGAAGTATAGTAAAGAGAACTCTCAAAAAGTTAGGCATTCCAAGATCAAGTCCTGAGGGAAAACATGCCTAGTTTGTGTGGGCACAGTGTAGCTAGAACAGAGTAACGGGGAGAGAAGTAGGATATGAGGTCAGAGAAGTAATGAGGGTCCAGATCATGGAGGGCTCTATAAGGCTATTGGAATTACTTGTGTTTTACTTAACATGATACGAGAGGCATTGGAAAAGTGTTTGGACGTGATCTGATTTATGAATAGGACACTGTTGACCGCTGTATTGAGAATACACTGAAAGACAGTAATGGTGGAAACAGGGAGATCATTTATGAGGATATTGCAATAATAAAGGTGAGAGATCCTTAAAGCTTGAACTGAGAAGGAAGCAAAAAGAGTTGAAGAGAAATAGATTAGGTTTCCTTATTCATCTCATCACCAAATTCTGTACCATTTATGAAAAGCCAAATGGCATAACCGAGGGCAACACTCTCACAATAACCATCATCTTCCAATACAAAAAGCCACACCACCCCTTAACTGACTGATATTTTTATTCTCCACATTATAAAGTCTTAGTTCTCCAGCAGGTATCACTTTCCTAATTAAACAGTGCATCAATGGCCCACTGTCTAAATATTAATACCACATCTGTTAGCCAACAGAAATTCAGAGGATTCAAAATTTTTGTGAAACTGCTATAGGATGGATATTGAAAGCTCGGCCAGGGCTGTCTCTGGGTTAAGAAAAAGCTGAATGAAAGGAAGAGGCACTAGCATGCAAGTATTCTGTTGGTCTTCCTTAAAATCCAGCACACCTGTATCTCCGTTATCTTACTAAGTCAATTATGGGCCTTGGATTTTCATCACTCCAGGAACTATAATGAAGAGTAAACTGCCATGTATTGGTCTAATCCTAGATTACAATTCAAGTCAATAAAATCAGGGAACTATCAAAAATGGCATTAATGCCATAAACTAATTCAGAAAATCTAATTCAGCTGATCTCTTACAGGAACACTAACACAAATTGCGCCGCTAGATTGTTTGGAGGAGAAGAAAGAGAAAGAAAAGGAATAAGGAAATGCTTCTCTTCTGATATTAACTAACTAATCCACGTTAGGGATAGCTGAAACAGAAGTCAGACTACAAATCCCATGCCAGTGCTAAAAATAATTTTTGACCTTTTTTAAAAAAGGTAACAACCCATGGTCCCATGTGGCCTGAAAGCATATTGTGTTTGGCCCAAATAGTAACTTCAAACTCAGGTGATTTCACATTAGAAATCATTAGCATCTTTTGTAATACTAGAAGATTGATTCATACAGGATATATTCCCACATGACAAAAAATGAAGACAGTCAATTCCCATCACTAAAGTTGGATAGACAAGAAGCAGACCTATCTCAAATTCAGATCAGGAGTCAGCGATCTTGGATTTAATCACAGCTTCTGCTGTGATTAAACGACCTTAGGAAAACCAGTTAGCTGCTCTGAGCCTCAGCTTCCCATCTGGAAAAAAAAAAAGGGGGGGGCTTGGACACAAATCTCACTCCCACCTAGTCTACATTCCCAGAGTGCTAAAGGATGCACAACCACACATCAAAAGAGAGGAAAGGAATTACCCAACAAAAGATGCCAGAGAGCTGTTTAGAGAAGGAAAGTCAACCAAGTTCCAAACTTCAGAACACGTGCCAATATAACTCCAGAGGGATAAGGGTACACAAGGCAAAAATTCTCGAGGAAAATAAGAAGAAAATATATCCTTGAATGGTCTTATCATCAGGTGGTAAAGAATTTTTAAATTTAAAGAATATGAAAAAGAGAAAACAAAAACATTAGGAAACTTTCTACACAGAAAAATGAAAAACCAATATACTTAGAAATATTTACAAACGTAAGAGGCAAAGGCAAAATAAGAAAAATACAACAAAAAGAACAAACGCTTTATGTCCTACCCCCAGTTTGATGGCATCTTCCTCTCTTGGTCCTGCGTGAAAGGGAAGGCAAGAGGTAAACTCTGACCCAGTAACCAGAGGGGAGCTGTTTAAATTCGTGGACCTGATAACCACATGACTGCTCCAACCACACCAGAGAGTTGTTGCTAAAAGCCTGAGTAACTACTCGATAGCAGCCATCTGTAAACTAAACTCCATGGGGTAGGCAGGACAGAGGTTATTACCTAATTCTGTAGATGAGAAAACTGAGGCCCAGGAAAGCTAAATGAGATTGCAAAGTCATAACGATGGGTAAGTGTTAACACCAATTCTGGAACCCAGCTGGGGTTCTGCCTCAGTTGACCCATCTGTGAAATGAGCAGGTTGGGTTAGACCCATGGTTCCCACGTGCAGTGCCCTGGCCAGCAGCATCAGCCTCCCATGGGAAGTTGCTGGCAATGCAAATTCTCACATTACCCCAGACCCTGGAATCCTGACCTCTGGGCTGGGCCCAGCAATCTGTGGTCCAACAAGCCCTCCAGGCACTTCCTATGCACACCCGAGTTTGGAGAACCACTGGATTCCATGATTCCTAAGGTCCCTTCCAGGCCTAAAACATTTTTGTTAATATCTGAGCATTGACCTCCAGGGCATTTTGGCACAAAACCAGGCTGTCTCCTTGGCCTGGGACCAAAGGGTAAACAAAGGAAAAGTTTGACTGCAGTTTGTATTAGTGGCAGGAAACACTCCTTCCCCTGGGTGGAATTGCGTTTGTTAAAAGCTACCTGTCTTAAGTCACTTGCATATGGCATGTTGGTACTCAGACCAGGCCTTCTTCCTGGGGTCTATGGGGAGAGAGGACCAATGAGTCCCTCCTCACAAAAGCAAAGTGGAGGCGGGAAGGGGCGGGGGGCAAGGAAGAGATGGCCCGTCAATCACCTTTTCTCAACAAATCCTCTTAGAGCTAGAGGCCTCCAGGACCCTCTGGAGAAACTTGCTAGAGGCAACAGCAGGGGCCAACTGTTGACCTTCTCTGAGCCTGGCTGCTCCCCTTCGAATTGCCCTGACCTTGGCCAGATTTAAATGCCAGCTCAAGGCTGGCTGACACGGAGGGAATCCGCTAGCCTGACACTGAGGTCCTGCCCTGTGTTGAGGCCACCCAGACTTTCCGTCTGCTCGTCAGCCATCCTTGCCTAATCCTGGACACCCAGCAGTAGCGGCTGTCGCCTCGGCCACAGCCCAGCACCCTCACCCCAGCAGCACCGCTGGGGCTCTCACCTCTGCCGCCTCTTCCCTGCCAGAGCCACTGAGGAGGTTTTATGTCTGATGAAAGTGACAGGAAACCGGCTCCACTGGCCCAACCAGAAGCGGCTGCTGTGCAGGATGGAGGGGGAGGAGGGGAAGGTGGCGATCGTGTCCAGGGGAGGGTTGAAGACACTAACCTTGATGCGGAGGAAGCAGCTCATGAAGGCCAAGAGGAGGGATTCCCACAAGGCGCCAGAAAGACAGACTATGGTGCTGGGGGCTGCCCTTCATCTTTCACCACCCACACCTCCTGGGCTGCGTGTCGTAATTAGGGGATGGAGGACACTTGAGCAACTTGGCCTCACACCTAATGAGGAGGAAGATAAAGGCCCTCGGGGGGGAAAGCAAAAGACCCTCAAGCTGGGCTCAGGAGGCTCTCTTTTCTGTGAGGCTGTGGCACCGGCACTGGAATGTGCCCGGAATGAGGGGGCCCCCGTGTTGCTGAGGACAGGAAGGAAGAAAAAAACTGTTGAGGGGAGGCAAATTCCTCAGGCTGACGAAGCTTCCCAAGGAAGATGTGGTGATTCAGTTGGACCATGGGCAGATTGCTTTTAGACTTGACAGTGTCCGTAAGTGAGTTAATGCCCTCAGAAAATTCCAGATAGAAGAGGCAAAAATAAAATCCAAGCATCATAAATAATTTGTGATACTGAGAGAAATTATGCCTGTCTCTATCAACCTGTTTGATGAGATACAAAATCACTGTATGAGCCTATAGATTATGAAAATAAATGGAAACCAGGTGTTGAGGAGGCAGTTGTTGAGGAAATTAAAAAGACAAAACGAGAAAAAGTCTGAGGGTAAAGCCACCCTAAAAGAATTCTTTATCTTGGGGTGAAAGTTTTGAAGAACGCAGAGTTGCTCAGAAATGTGGTTCAGAAACTCAATGAGCCTATTTTAGAGCAACTGAAAGATATTTGGCTCAAGTTCTCAGATGCTGGTGAGCCTATGAATTTCATCGTTGAATTTCTCTGAACTCAGTGACTATTTCTCACATGAGGTGTTGACTAAAACATATATAATAAGGTCATACCCATTTGGACCACAAGTTATAGGCTGCATTGGGTGCCAAACACATTGGAAGAAGAAGAATGTCACTCAGAATGCATTAAACAGCAGGATAGCAAAGGAAATGGGACTTCTAGAGTAGGGTACAAAAAAACTTTCAAAGACTCATACTTCAATTACTTTTGTACTCCTGAAATGCCTAAGTTTGGAATGCTAAGTGGGGTTGTTACAACTAAAATTCCCGAAGATCTTCAATTGCGGTTCTTTCACCATGAGCATACAAGATCAGTATTATTATACTCGACAGGTCAGGACACACAGAATGATGATGACTATGACACAGGGGAAGAATCAAGTAAGAACAAGAAGAAAAGCAAGAGGAAGAAAAAGATTAACCAGAAGTGGAAGGAGAACCTTAAAACAAACACAACTTTGCAGAGTGAAGCTGCAGTGAGCCAGGGGTGTTATGTATCATTAAAGAATAGTCTAAACATACTGTGTCACTTACAGCTTTTTTTTTCTTTTTTTAATTTTCTAGGTAGCTAAATAAGAAGCTTTTAAAAGGTTTAAAAACCAGTGCTTTCAGGACTTCCCTGGTGGCGCAGTGGTTAAGACTCTGCGCTCCTAATGCAGGGGGCTCGGTTTCTATCCCTGGTCAGGGAACCAGATTCCACATGCATGCCGCAACAAAGAGTTTGCATGCCACAACTAAGGAGGCCTTTGAGCCACAACTAAAAGAGCCCACCTGCCACAACTAAGGAGCCTGCCTGCTGCAACTAAGACCCAGGACAACCAGATAAATAAATATTAAAAAAAAAAAACAGTCAACCTGATTATATTTTTAAAACAAAAAACAGTGCTTTCTTTTTGGAATTTCAATGGTCTGCACTTTTCTGCCAGATACAGAATTCACTGCATCGTTGAACTTCCATAGTTTGGTTCCTGTGAAGTACTTTTGTCATAGCTATAAGCCTACAGCTGTAAAATAACAGAATGCTTAATGGAAACCAAGAATGGCTTAGAAAACCTTCCTGAGAAACTAAGTAGTTTTCAAGCTAGCTTGCATGACTTGTGCCTTCATCATTGTGCACTAGAAATGTAATCTCTTGTACTCACTAGTAAACAATGCACTTTCAACCTGACCATGCACATGGTTAAGAGTTCCAGTAAGACAATCTTCAATAACTGTTAGCTTATTTGAGGATCTTTGCACTGACAGTTAAAAGAAATTTAGCATCAGGTGATTAATCACTGGGGTGTTAATAAAGTCTTGTCTTCATTTTATACTTCATCATGAAGTACATTTAAACTTAACAGGGCAGTTTTTGTATCACTCTACCTTCTAGGAGTGCTATCTTTTCAACTTTTGGTAAACCTGTATCAATTTAGTTGAAGGAAGGCTAAAATATCAAGGGAGAAAAGATGCTCTAGAGCAGTGGTTTTCAAAGTGTGGCCCCCAATGTAATGATCTAGGAGACCACATAGTGCAGCTGAACCCAGCCCCGTACTTTGGCTAAGACAACAGAGGAAGAAGCTCACCTTCACCTAAGGTAAGACCAATCTTAACTCACTGGCTCAAAAGTGTTACAGGTAAAGTGACCAGGACAGCAAGGACCCACCTGGGGAAGAGATTAGAACTCCTTGGGGCCTGAGCCACATACCCCTAGTGGTGGTAGTGGAGAAAAGTGTAAGGCACAAAGCTAGTGGAAGAAGAATACAGATACTAAGATGCCATTTTAAAACATGCAAAAAATACTATGTACTTTGGGATGTAAATGTATATTTAACAACATCTTTCATTCCAATAAATGTAGGCAAAGTAAAGGTGTGCATGGGAATGGAACACCAAATTCATGATACCAGTTACTATTTGAGGAAAGGATGAGCAGAACTTCAATTCCATTTCTAATGTTTTATTTCTTAAACTAGAGAGAGATTACATAGGCACTGAGTAGGTTCTTATTAGTGTTCACATTAATATTGCTATAGTCTTATGTGTGACTTTAGGTAGTAAATGGGGCTAATCTCTAGAATCTAGGTGAGAAAGTGGGTGAAAGGTAGTTAATCAGAGAAAGGGAGTTTGGGGAGAAGGCCTTGTTTCTACAATTAGTTAAGGTTACTTAGATACCCAATCTGGATGGCATTAACATTTCTTCTCGCATATATTAAAATAGCATACTTCACAGTCAGCCTCCCTACATCTCAAGCTCACTGTATGGAACCTCAAAGGGCCTTATTCATCTTTCTGTCTTAAAGTACCAAATACCTCTAGAGACAAGTTGACCTGAGGCATGAAAGCTATGAAAGTGGGACCAGACTTGTATCCCTAGATCCTGAGCCTCTTTATTCAGTGCCATCCTCTTAATTCTCAAGCAGTGACCCCTGTTCTCCTCCTCAACTCCACAATTATCTCCAGGCCCCTAGCATCAGGGTCACTGTCACTCTTCATATAGGCATCCCTTTCCCTGGGAGCACCCCATGCCCCAGATCTTTTCTTCATTCCTCTACTCGTTGTCTCCTCTAAAAATTTCTGTTCCACTTCAAGACACTGCCTTGAAGCAATACCTGGTTAATGATACTTTCAGGTAGGTTGTGATACCGAGTTAGCTTACAATGTTCTTATCTCTGAAAGGTCATGTGAAATGGTGTTATTAAGATGGGCAATTTCAGACCCCGAGGCAAAGCAGGGGAAGAACATTTTAGACGATTTTAACTTACACTGTGTAAGGAGACAGTAAGTTGGCTAACATGTAACCTCTCTGACCTCTGAAAGTTGCAATTTAGAGTAAGCTAACCACAAAGCAAACAAACGTTAACACTGGTGAAAGTCCCTGCAATCTTACACATACTTTTAATTACCAAATTAAAAGACATTTTTCTATGAATTTTCCCCCTCAATCTAAAGATAGTTATACTCTCTGGCAATATGAGATGTATTGGTATCTAGGGAAATTACCAAAACTTCACAGAAATTCAAGGCTCAACTTTAATCTCACCCATTGGGGGCTCCTCAAATTCATAAATGTGATCCTACAACATAGTAACATTTGGTTTTGTACCTTGTACAATTAACCAATATGGAGAAAGCAAGTTGTTTATAGTCATTTGATAAATGTTTTTTGTATTTATTCTGTTCCAGGTATTGTTCTGGGTGTTTGGGGACATACCAGGGAAGAAAACAGACAATAAGCCCTGCCTTTGTGGCATTTAACTCTTGGTGGTGCTCAGGAAGGTGGGGGAGTGGGGATAGGGGTAATAAAAACAAAGATAAAATTTATTAAATGGGAAAAGTTCAAAGCTATGAAGGAAATAGAAAGGGTGGTGATATGAGAGTGTTTGGGGTGGCACTGGGTGACAGCTTTGGTTCATCAGAGACGATCCCCTGTGAGTGTTCTTTGACTAAAACCTGAATTCCAAGGAGGTGGTAGCCATGGGACAATTTGGGAGGAAGATTCCCATGAAAACTGCTAAGAACGTAAAAGTGGGGGAGGGGGACATTTCTTCTATACAGAGGGTAAGCATTTACTGATTGAGGGTGGACAAGAGGACCAAATTAAAATTCTGCTTCCTCTGAAAACAAGTGCATGCTTAGAAAGTGAGAAGACCCTGACAAAACTCACTAATAACCCTAAATTCTGATAATGTTCATTGTACATTATCATGTTAAATATTTACAAAAACCCTGTGGAGTGGTAACTATTCTCTTTTAGATGAAACTGAGGACCATACAGAAAGCTTACCCTAAGCCACACAGCTATAATAACAGAGGCACAGAAAACTTTAACATGATAAAGAATATCTATTTGCAATCAACAGCCAACTTCCTATTTAAGTGTTGGGGACTGGGAATCTCTAATCAGAGTGGAATTAAAAATTATAGTTTCTTACCAACCTGGAAAAATGAAACTGAACTATATACTAAATAGCAGAGTGATCATTTCTGGATAGTGAAACTGTGTGATTTTTATTTTCTTAATTCAGGCTCTGCCCCTTACTGGCTGTGTATCCTTGGGAATGTTGCTAAACCCCTCTGCGTTTTGGTTTCCTTATTTGCAAAAGATTGATAATAGTAGTAATCACATGATAAGGTTGTTACAAGGAGTAAATAATCTATGTAAGTGTATAAAATAGTGCCCAACCTATAACTACTTAATAAATGCTAATGATTAATATAATTTTAATTTGCATTGAGTTTGAGCATATGTCCATATGTTCAAAAGCCATTTGTCCATATGTTTAAAAACCATTTGTATTTATCTATGATTTATCTACCCATGTCCTTTGCTTATTTTTCTGTTGACTTATTATCCTATTCATTTGTATGGGCAAGATATGTGTGATTTTTGATTTCCTGTTAAGGCTTATCTGTTTTCTTAATCTGTTGTAAAAATTATGTATTATTTTTATAAAGAGGAGAAGTGTGGATACTAAAACTTGCTGGAAAGACCTTGGAGGGCCTTAGCAGACCTTTTCTTGACTCTACTCATTCCTAAATGCACCACAAACTCTTCTGCTAACTCTACCACCATCTCAATGGTTGTTTGTTTGGGAGGCCAATCTACTTTTCAGGACAAAGGGCAAACTCCTTACAGAAGCATTCACGGCCCTATCTACCACTCTGCCCAATGCTCCTGCTACTTTATTCCACAGATAGGTACACACCCACACACCTCTGGCACTGTTCTTGCTGCTTCCTTTACCTACAGTAATCTCCCTCCTACCCCTTTTTACTGCCATTTGAACTTCTAGCTTCAAGACTCCCCTGAAATGCCCCCTCTTGAGCACTTTCCCAGGCACCAGCCCACCTCCTTCACCTCTCCAACCCCCACCCACCGGCTGCAGCTAATCATTCACTCTCCCATGCTTCCTTAGCACTTTGTGTTTATTCCTGTTACAGCACTTGACAACTTGTGTCATTGTCCAAGTGTCTCTCTAACCCTCTAGATCATGAACCAGAACAAGCCATGGGTCTTAGACACCTGAGAGTCCCCCAGGCCCTAACATAATTCAAGACAGACAGTAGGTGCTGAATATGTGCTCAGTGAATGTTTAAATGACCAGGGTCTGGAGTGTTCATCCTATAGCTTCAAGTGGACAGCCCGGTTTTTCCTGACCTGGAAAGACACTTCTACGGTTTGTTTTGTTTCATTTTTTGTTTCTTTTATAACACACTATCTCCTCTAAAGTAAATAGTGATGGCCCTGTTGAGAGTTCTGAAGAAAGAATGTACAGAGATAGGAGGAGGTTAAGAAAGCAGAAATACTCTGCTTTCATAGGAAAGAAAAAAAAAAACACCATCTTCCCAGAAGTATGTGCTTCTGCTAAGGAAGAGTGGAGGCAGCCCTGTCATAGCATGCAGTAGGAAATGGCGGTGCCCTATTAGACACCTTCCTCACCACAGGACCTCCATCACATCACCCAAGTTGGCCCTCTCATCAGAAGCAACATCTGCTTCCTTTGCCTACCCCAAGGTTCAGGCCATTTTATAGCCAGGGAACTGCTGTAGTTATAAGGGCATTTTATTTTTTTTGATCTTTATTGGAGTATAATAGCTTTACACAGTTGTGCCAGTTTATGCTGTACAACAAAGCAAATCAGCTGTATTTATACATATATCCCCATATCACCTCCCTCTTGAGCTTCCCTCCTGAGCATCCCTCCCACCCTCCTTATCCCACTCCTCTAGCTCATTAGCAATCATCAAATTGATATCCCTGTGTTAGGCAGTTGCTTCCCTCTAGCTATCTATTTTACATTTGGTAGTATATACACATCAATACTACTCTTTCACTTTGTTCCATCTTCTCCTTCCTTACCTCCCCACGTCCTCAAGTCTTTTCTCTGCCTCTGCATCTTTATTCTTCCTATATCAATGAGTTCATCAATACCATTTTTTTAGATTCCATATATATGTGTTAGCATACGGTATTTGTTTTTTTCTTTCTGGCTTACTTCACTCTGTATGACAGACTCTAGGTCCAACAATCTCACTACAAATAATTTCATTCCTTTTTATGACTGAGTAATATTCCTTTGTATATATGTGCCACATCTTCTTTATTCATTCATCTGTCGGGCATTTGGGTTGCTTCCATGTCCTGGCTATTGTAAATAATGCTGCAGTCAACATTGTGGTACATGTATTTTTTGAATTACGGTTTTCTCCAGGTATATGCCCAGTAGTGGGATTGCTGGGTCATATGGCAGTTCTATTTTTAGTTTTTTAAGGAAACTCCACACTGTTTTCCATAGTGGCTGTATCAATTTACATTCCCACCAACAGTGCAGGAGGGTTCCCTTTATTCCACACCCTCTCCAGCATTTATCGTTCGTAAATTTTTTTGATGATGGCCAATCTGACTGGTGTGAGGTGATACCTCACTGTAGTTTTGATTTGCATTTCTCTAATGATTAGTGATGTTGAGTATCTTTTCATGTGTTTGTTGGCCATTTATATGTCTTAGGAGAAATGTCTGTTTAGGTCTTCCATCCATTTTTGGATTGGGTTGTTTGTTTTTTTGATATTGAGCTGCATATATATTTTGGACATTAATCTTTTGTCAGTTGCTTCATTGGCAAATATTTTCTCCCACTCCGAGGGTTGTCTTTTCATCATATTTATGGTTTCATTTGCTGTGCAAAAGCTTTTGTTTCATCAGGTCACATTTATTAATTTTTGTTTTTATTTCCTTTACTCTAGGAGGTGGGTCAAGAAAGATCTTGCTGTAATTTATGTCATAGAGTGTTCTGCCTATGTAATCCTCTAAGAGTTTTATAGTGTCAGGCCTCACATTTATGTCTTTGATTCATTTTGAGTTTATTTCTGTGTATGGAGTTAGGGACTCTTCTAAATTCATTCTTTTATGAGCAGCTGTCCAGTTTTCCCAGCACCTCTTACTGAAGGGGCTGTCTTTTCTCTATTGTATATTCTTGCCTCCTTTGTCAAAAATATGGTAACCATATGCACATGGGTTTATGTATGGGCTTTCTATCCTGTTCCATTGATCTATATTTCTGTTTTTGTGCCAGTACCATACTGTCTTGATTACTGTAGCTTTGTAGTATATTCTGAAGTCAGGGCGCTTGATTCCACCAGCTCCCATTTTCTTCTCAAGATTGCTTTGCCTATTTGGGGTCTTTTGTGTTTGCATATAAATTGTATAATTTTTTGTTCTAGTTCTATGAAAAATGCCATTGGTAATTTGATAGGGATTGCATTGAATCTGTTGATTGTTTTGGGTAGTATAGTCATTTTCACAATGTTGATTCTTCCAATCCAAGAACATGGTATATCTCTCCATCTGTTTGTATCATCTTTGATTTCTTTCATCAGTGTGTTATGATTTTTGGCATAGAGATCTTTTGCCTCCTCAGGTAGGTTTATTCCTAGGTATTTTATTCTTTTTCTTGCAGTGGTAAATGGGAGTGTTTCCTTAATTTCTCTTTCAGATTTTTCATTTTTGGTGTATAGGAATGCAAGAGATTTCTGTGCAACAATTTTGTATCCTGAAACTTTACCAAATTCTGTGATTAACTCTAATAGTTTTCTGGTAGCATCTTTAGAGTTTTCTACATATAGTACCATGTCTTCTGCAAACAATGACACTTTTACTTTTTCTTTTCCAGTTTGGATTCCTTTGATTTCTTTATCTTCTCTGATTGCTGTGGCTAAAACTTCCAAAACTATGTTGAATAATAGTGGTGAGAGTGGGCACCCTTCTCTTGTTCCTAATCTTAGAGGAAATGCTTTCAGTTTTTCACCATTGAGGATGATGCTGGCTGTGGGTTTGTCCTATATGGCCTTTATTATGTTGAGGTAGGTTCCCTCTATGCCCATTTTCTGGAGAGTTTTTATCATAAATGGGTGTTGAATTTTGTTGAAAGCTTTTTCTGCATCTATTGAGATTATCATATGGTTTATATATCTCAATTTGTTAATATCATGTATCACATTGATTAATTTGCCTATATGGAAGAATCCTTGCATTCCAAGGATAAACCCCACTTGATCATGGTGCATGATCCTTTTAATGTGTTGCTGGATTCTGTTAGCTAGTATTTTGTTGAGGATTTTTGCATCTATATTCATCAGCGATATTGGCCTGTAATTTTCTTTTTTTGTGACATCTTTGTCTGGTTTGGGAATCAGGGTGATGGTGGCCTTGTAGAATGAGTTTGGGAGTGTTCCTCCCTCTGCAATTTTTTTGGAAGAGTTTGAGAAGGATAAGTGTTAGCTCTTCTCTAAATGTTTGGTATAATTCACCTTAAAGCCATCTGGCCCTGGGCTTTTGTTTGTTGGTAGATTTTTAATCACAGTTTCAATTTCAGTGCTTGTGATTGGTCTGTTTATATATTCTATTTCTTCCTGGTTCACTCTTGGAAGTTTGTACTTTTCTGAGTATTTGTCCATTTCTTCCAGGTTGTCCATTTTATTGGCATATAGTTGTTTGCAGTAGTCTCTCATGATCCTTTGTATTTCTGCAGGGTCAGCTGTTATTTCTCTTTTTTCTTTTCTGATTCTGTTGATTTCTCTTCTCCCTTTTTTCCCTGATGAGTCTGGCTAATGGCTTATCAATTTTGTTTATCTTCTTAAAAAACCAGCTTTTAGTTTTAATGATCTTTGCTATTGTGTCCTTGATGTTTTTTTCATTTATTTCTAATCTGACCTTTATAATTTCTGTCCTTCTGCCAACTTTGGGATTTTTTTGCTCTTCTTTCTCTAATTGCTTTAGATGTAGGGTTGGGTTGTTTGAGATTTTTCTTGTTTCCTGAGGTAGGATTGTAGTGCAATGAACGTCCCTCTTAGAATTGCTTTTGCTGCATCCCATAGGTTTTGGGTCGTCATATTTTCATTGTCATTTGTTTCTAGGTATTTTTTTTATTTCCTCTTTGACTTCTTCAGTGACCTCTTGATTATTTACTAGAGTGTTGTTTAGCCTCCATGTGTTTGTATTTTTTAGTTTTTTCCTGTAATTGATATGTAGTCTCATAGTGTTGTGGTCAGAAAAGATACTTGATATGATTTCAATTTTCTTAAATTTATTGAGGCTTGAATTGTGACCCAAGATGTGCTCTATCCTAGAGAATGTTCTGTGTACACTTGAGAAGAAAGTGTATTCTGTTGTTTTTGGATGGAAAGTCCTATAAATATCAATTAAATCCATCTTGTCTAATGTCTCATTTAGAGCTTGTGTTTATGTTTGGATGATCTCTCCAATGGTATAAGTGGGGTGTTCAAGTCTTCTACTATTATTGTGTTACTATCAATTTCCCCTTTTAGGGCTGTTAGCATTTGCCTTATTTATTGGGGTGCTCCTACGTTGGGTGCACAGATATATACAATTGTTATATCTTCTTTGATTGAGCCCTTTATCATTATACTGTCCTTCCTTGGCTCTTGTGATAGTCCTTATTTGAAAGTCTATTTGGTCTGATATGAGTATTGCTACTCCAGCATTCTTTTGATTTCCATTTGCATGGAATATCTTTTTCCATCCCGGCACTCTCAGTCTGTATGTGTCCCTAGGTCTGAAATGAGTCTCTTGCAGACAGCATATATATGGGTCTTGCTTTTGTATCCATTCAGCCAGTTTGTGTCCCTTGTTTGGAGCATTTAATCCATTCACATTTAAGGTGATTATCGATATGTATGTTCCTATTACCATTTTCTTAATTGTTTTGGGTTTGGTTTTGTAAGTCTTTTCCTTCTCTTGTGTTTCCTGCCTAGAGAAGTTCCTTTAGCATTTGTTTTAAAGCTGATCTGGTGGTGCTGAATTCTCTTACTTTTTGTTTGTCCATAAAGCTTTTAATTTCTCCATCAAATCTGAATGAAATCCTTGCTGGGTAGCGTAATCTTGGTTGTAGGATTTTCCCTTTCATCACTTTAAATATATCCTGCCACTCCGTTGTGGCCTGTAGAGTTTCTGCTGAAAGATCACCTATCTCTTATGGGGGTTCCCTTGTATGTTTTTCGTTGCTTTCTCCTTGCTGCTTTTAATATTTTCTCTTTGCATTTAATTTTTGGTAGTTTCATTAATATGTGTCTCAGTGTGTTTCTCCTTGGGTTTATTCGATATGGTACTCTTTGTGCTTCCTGGACTTGATTAACTATCTCTTTTCCCATGTTAGGGAAGTTTTCCACTATAATCTCTTCAAATATTTCCTCAGAACCTTTCTTTTTCTCTTCTTCTTCTGGGGCCCCTATAATTTGAATGTTGGTACGTTTAATGTTTTCCCAGAGGTCTCTGAGACTGTCCTCAATTCTTTTCATTCTTTTTTCTTTATTCTACTCTGTGTCAGTTATTTCCACCATACTATCTTCCAGGTAACGTATCTGTTCTTCTGTCTGTTATTCTGCTCTGCATTCCTTCTAGAGTATTTTTAAATTCAGTTACTGTGTTGTTCATCACTGTTTGTTTGCTCTTTAGTTCTTCTAGCTCCTTGTTAAACATTTCTTTCATTTGCTCCATCTGTGTCTCAACACTATTTCTGAAATCTTGGATCATCTTTACTATCATTATTTTGAATTCTTTTTTCAGGTAGACTGCCTATCTAGTCTTCATTTGCCTGGTCTTGCAGGTTTTTACATTGTTCCTTCATCTGCTGCATCTTTCTCTGTTTTCAACATTTTGCTGAACTCACTGTGTTTGGGGTCTTCTTTCCTCAGGCTGCACAGTCGTAGTTCTTCTTAACTCTGTTGTCTATCCCCAGTGGGGAGGTTGGTCCAGTGGGTTGTATAGGCTTCCTGGTGCGAAGGGGGGGACTGGTGCCTGTGTTCTTGTGTGTGGAACTGGATCTTATCCTTCTGATGTGCAAGGCAACATCTGTTAGTGTGTTTGGCTGTATCTGTGAGCTTAGTATGACTATAGGCAGTCAGTCTGCTAATGGGTGGGGTTATGTTTGTCTTCCTAGTTGTCTGGCTTCAGTTATCCACTACTGGAGCTTGCTGGCCTTTGGTTGGAATTGGATTTTAGTGTAGAGAATGAGACCTCTGGGAGAGCACTTACTGATTAATATTCCATGGGGTTGGGAGTTCTCCTGTGATCCAACATCTTGGACTCAGCTCTGCTGCCTAAGAGGTTCAGGTCTGACCCCTGCCAGGGGCACTAAGACCCAGGAAGCTGCACAGCATGGAGAGAAAGGAGGTAGAAGAAGAGAAAAGAAAAAAAGAAAAAAAAAAGAAAGAAAGGGAAAGGACAGACATATCTCCAAGACAGGTGGTGAAAGCAACAATGAGCAGTCAAAATCACACAAGGAGATGCACACACTTGCACTTGCAAAAGAGAAGGAAAGAGAAGAAAAGAAAACAAAGAAGAGAGGGAGAAAACAAAGAAGGGAGTAATCAAACCAACAAATAAACAAACCCACATACACATATACGCAGTAAAGATTAAAGTAACAAATACATAAAACCAGGAACAAGTCAAACAAACCAGGAAGTCCTCCAATACTTCTACATAGGTCCCTGCACCTGCTGTGGGGAGGATGGTGGAGAGCTCAGACTGTCATCTGGTATTAGTCCTGCGTGTATTTGCCCCAATGGTCCACAGTTGCCCCCTAAGTCTACAGCCTCTATTGTAGAAACAGTCATCTATTCAGGTGATCCACAGATGCAGGGTCTATCAAACCTACTGTGGGTATTAAATCTGCTCCTTCTGCAGCTGTTTCCCTTTCTCTTCTTTGGTCCTATAGTCCCCAGGGATCAGTTTTGGTTTTAGTCCCTTCTCTGCATGTGGGCTGCTCTCAAGAGTCAGTTCCCTGCCCAGGCAAGAGGGGGTGAAAGAGGGTGATTGGGCTCACTTGCAAATTCAGCTCGGGGGGAAGGAGAGATATGGCAGTCTAATTGAAATTTGTGGGAGAAAAGATGGCACCAAAGTAGAGGGACGTGGAATGCATCCCTCTCCACAGATGCACTGGGAACACACCAAAAGATGCAATAAATCCCACAGAGAACCAACTGAACACAAGCAGATGATCTCGGACACCAGAAAGGACCACAAGGATCCCAACAAAACCAGTAGGGAGGCATCTACGACAGCTCAAAGAGGGTGAAGCGGCGGAGCTGTGGCAGATGGGAGGGAGTGAGAAACACGAGGAGGGTCCTCACCACAGCTCAGCGTTCCCAGACTGAGACATCGATTCACAGCTGAACAGAGGGTCTGGGAGCGGGAGCATGGGAACCGGAGAGCTGGTTCAGGGTGAGAAACATTGTTGCCAGTAAGGTGACGGACCGAGAGGACAGGAGGGAAAGGTCCGCAGCGAGGAGTGCCTGCCCCTGAAAGTTGCCCCGCCATGATGGCAGCTGGATGCTGCAGGCTCACGGGTGGGGGGGAGGAGCCGCGGGTATAGCCTCTCTCTCTCTTTCGGCGCCTGCAGTGGGCAATGGACAGACCCCTGTGGGCCACCTAAGGCACTCAGGGATAACAGGGACCCTCAGGTCCTCAGACAGGGCTAGCTTAAAACCACTTGGAATGCCGGCAGCAGGGAGGCTGCCAAGAACAAAGAAGCCCAGAGAGAGGCCCAACTCTGAGACATTCTGTTTACACCTGAGCCACCGGCGCCCCTCTGCAACAGGCACCTCCAAGCCCAACTGAAACGACAGAGCGCCACTGCTCACTCACTCCCAGGGAAAGGAGCCATTATTGTACCCTCTCCCTCCCCACACACCAATGCTTACAGACAAACAATAAAGGAAGCTCTGCTGGTCACAGAATAATACAAAAAACCCAAGGCGAGTAGAAGGACACTTACAGCTGAGACTCTGAGGAAACAGAAATATTAGTATCAACTCTATTGAACTGCTCCATTCTGGGATCAGTTCCATTTTTTTTTTTTATTAATTACGCTCTTAGTCCTAAAGGATCTACAAGTTTTATAACATATTTTTTTATTCTATTTTTTATTCTATTCATATTTTTAGCCTTTTTATATACTTCTACTTCTAGCTAAGTTTTTGGTAGTATGGACTATATATCTCTCCTACCTTCCTTTCATCTCTATCCTTTATACATTTCTATTCCCTTCTTTTTATTTACATATTTCCAGGCACACTATGATCTTCTGTTCCCCTGTCTTCCATCCATTTTTAGTTTATTTTATCCTAACATATAAGCAACACTATCGATCTGCTCAGACTCCTTGCTCTATTCTCCAGATGACACACCACCTTGGTATTTAATATTAGGTTTTTGTCTTTATCTTAGTTCTTAGCACAATTGTCTAATTTCATTCTGAGACTCTCCATTCTGTCTGGTGGTACTCTAGCTCTTTTTTATATTTGATCCTAGCTTTCAATATCTCCCTGGACTTGTATTTGTAAGTGTAAGGTGTTATTTGTTTGTTTGGTTGGTTTTGCTTTTGTTTCTGTTTTGTTCTGTTTTGGTTTTCAATTTCTGTTGGGTTTCTCTTTGAATATCTGATAGCATACTGGGGTTCTTCTGTCAGGTCTTTCCAGAGCCTTATGTCCTAATGGATTCAGTAATTGTGTGTCTTATACATGTATGTGGTTCCTAGACTTAGTATTTGTTTAAGCCAACACTTGGACATTAGTCTGGGGCTTGGACAGTCTTCGTTAAACCCATTCATCACCGGGACAAGCAACCCCAGAAGTTTGGACTACCATGAGGAAACAAAGAAACACCATGCAGGCAAAGGAGCAGGAAAAAAACCCACAAGACCAAATAAATGAATACGAAACAGGAAAAATGCCTCAAAAAGAATTCAGAGTAATGATAGTAAAAAGGATACAAAATCTCGATAACAATATACAGAAAGTACAAGAAACAGTTCATAAGAACTCAGAAGAACTAAAGAACAAACAAACAGAAATAGATAACAAAATAACTGAAATTAAAAATACTATAGATAGTATAACCAGCAGAATGACTAAGGCAGAAGAACGAATAAGTGAGTTGGAAGATCGAATGGGGGAAATAACTGCCACAAAGCAGGAAAAAGAAAAAAGAATTAAAAAAATAGAAGACAGTCTCAGAGACCTCAGTGATGACAATAAGCATACCAACATTCGAATCATAGGCATCCCAGAAGAAGAAGAAAACAAGAAAGGGTCTGAGAAAATATTTGAAGAGGTTCTAGTGGAAAACTTCCCCAACATGGGAAAGGAAATAATTCACCAAGTCCAAGAAGCACAGAGAGTCCCATACAGAATAAACCCAAGGAGAAATACACCAAGACACATATTAATCAAACTAATGACAATTAAACACAAAGAAAAAATATTAGAAGCACCAAAAGAACAGCAAAAAATAACATATAAGGGAAAACCCATCAGGATAACAGCTGACCTTTCTACAGAAACTCTGCAGGCCAGAAGGGAATGGCAGGATATCCTGAAAGTCCTGAAAGAGAGAAACCTACAGCCAAGAATACTCTACCCAGCAAGAATCTCATTCAGATTTTATGGAGCAAACAAAAGCTTTCTAGACAAGCAAAAGTTAAGAGAATTCAGCACCACCAAACCAGCATTACAACAAGTGCTAAAGGAACTTCTCTAAGTAGGAAACACAAGTAAAGGAAAACACCTACAAATACAAACCCAAAACAATTAAGAAAATGGTAATTGGAACACACATGTCAATAATCACTTTAAATGTAAATGGATTAAATGCTCCAACCAAAAGACACAGACTGGCTGAATGGATACAAAAACATGACCCTTCTATATGCTGCCTACAAGAAACCCACTTCAGACCAAGGGATACATATAGACTGAAAGGAAAGGGATGGAAAAAGATATTCCATGCAAAGGGAAGTCAAAAGAAAGCTGGAGTAGCAATACTCATATCAGACACATTAGACTTTGAAACAAAAACTATTACAAGAGACAAAGAAGGACATTACATAATGATCAAGGGATCCATTCAAGAAGAACATATCACAATGGTAAACATCTATGCCCCCAACACAGGACCACCTCAATACATAAGGCAAATGCTAACAGCCATAAAAGGGGACATCGACAGGAACACAATAATAGTGGGAGACTTGAACACCCCACTTACATCAATGGACAGATCATCCAAACAGAAAATAAATAAAGACACACAAGCTTCAAATGACACATTAGAACATCTTGATTTAGATATTTATAGGATATTCCATCTAAAAACGACAGAATACAATTTCTTCTCAAGTGCACACAGAACACTGTCCAAGACAGATCACATCTTGGGTAACAAATCAAACCTCAGAAAATTCAAGAAACTTGAAATCATATCAAGCATCTTCTCAGACCACAACGCCACGAGACTAGATATCAATTACATGAAAAAACCTGCAAAAAATACAATCACATGGAGGCTAAACAATTCACTCTTAAACAACCAAGAAATCACTAAAGAAATCAAAGAGGAAATCAAAAAATATCTAGAAACAGAAGACAATGAAGACACAACAATCCAAAACCCATGGGACGCAGCAAAAGCAGTTCTAAGAGGGAAGTTTAGAGCAATACAGTCCTACCTTAAGAAACAAGAAAAATATCGAATAAACAACCTAACCTTACACCGAAAACAATTAGAAAAAGAAGAACAAAGAAACCCCAAAGCAAGCAGAAGGAAAGAAATCAGAAAGATCAGAACAGAAATAAATGAAAAAGAAAGGAAGGAAGGAATAGCAAAAATTAATAAATCTAAAAGCTGGTTCTTTGAGAAGGTAAACAAAATTGATAAACGATTAGCCAGACTCATTTAAAAAAAAAAGGGAGAAGATGCAAATCAACAGAATTAGAAATGAAAAAGGAGAAGTAACAACGGACACCTCAGAAATACAAAACATCATGAGAGACTACTACAAGCAACTATATGCCAATACATTGGATAACATGGAAGAAATGGATAAATTCTTAGAAAAATACAATCTTCCAAGACTGAACCAGGAAGAAATAGAAACTATGAACAGACCAATCACAAGTACGGAAATTGAGGCAGTGATTAAAGATCTCCCAACAAACAAAAGCCCAGGGCCAGATGGATTCACGGGCGAATTCTATCAAATATTTAGAGAAGAGCTAACACCTATCCTTCTCAAACTCTTCCAAATTATAGCAGAAGGGGGAACACTTCCAAACTCATTCTACGAGGCCACCATCACCCTGATACCAAAACCAGGAAAAGATGTCACAATAAAAGAAAATTACAGACCAATATCACTGATGAATATAGATGCAAAAATCCTCAACAAAATACTCGCTAACAGAATCCAACAGCACATTAAAAAAATCATACACCATGATCAAGTGGGGTTTATCCCTGGGATGCAAGGATTCTTCAATATACGCAAATCAGTCAACGTGATACATCATATCAACAAATTGAAGGATAAAAACCATATGATGATCTCAATAGATGCAGAAAAAGCTTTTGACAAAATTCAACATCCATTTATGATAAAAACTCTCCAGAAAATGGGCATAGAAGAAAATTACTTCAACATGATAAAAGGCATATATGAGACACCAAAAGCCAACATCACTCTAAATGGGGAAAAACTGAAAAAATTCCCTCTTAGAAGAGGAACAAGGCGGGGTGTCCACTCCCACCATTATTATTCACCATAGTTTTGGAAGTTTTAGCCACAGCAATCAGAGAAGAAAATGATATAAAAGAAATCCAAATTGGAAAAGAAGTAAAATTGTCACTCTTTGCAGATGACATGATGTTATACATAGAAAACCCTAAAGACTCTACCAGGAAACTGCTAGCACTAAGTGATGAATTTAGTAAAGTAGCAGGATACAAAATGAATGCACAGAAATCTCTTGCATTCCTATACGCTAACAAGAGAAGAGCAGAAAGAGAAATTAAGGAAACTCTCCCAGTCACCATTGCAACAAAAAGAATAAAATGCCTAGGAATAAACCTGCCTAAGGAGGCAAAAGATCTGTATGCAGAAAACTTTAAGACACTGATGAAAGAAATCAAAGATGACACAAACAGATGGAGGGACATACCATGTTCCTGGATTGGAAGAATCAACATCATGAAAATGACTGTACTACCCAAAGCAATTTACAGATTCAATGCAATCCCGATCAAATGACCAATGGCATTTTTCACAGAACTAGAGCAAGAAATCTTACGATTTGTATGGAAACGCAAAAGACCCCGAATAGCCAAAGCAATCTTGAGAAGGAAAAATGGAGTTGGTGGAATCAGCCTTCCTGACTTCAAACTATACTACAAGGCCATAATGATCAAGACAGTATGGCACTGGCACAAAAATAGAAAGGAAGATCAATGGAGCAGAATAGAGAACTCAGAAGTAAGCCCAAACACATATGGGCACCTTATCTTTGACAAAGGAGGCAAGAATATACAATGGAAAAATGAGAGCCTCTTCAATAAGTGGTGCTGGGAATATGGGACAGCAACATGTAAAAGAAAGAAATTAGAACACTTCCTAACACCATACACAAAAAGTAACTCCAAATGGATCAAAGACCTACATGTAAGGCCAGACACTCTAAAACTCCTGGAGGAAAACATAGGCAGAACACTCTATGACATCCATCAACGCAAGATCCTTTTTGACCCAGCTCCTAGAATCATGGAAATAAAATCAAGAATAAACAAATGGGACCTCATGAAACTTAAAAGCTTTTGCACAGCGAAAGAAACCATAAACAAGACAAGAAGACAACCCTCAGAATGGGAAAAAATAGTTGCCAACCAAACAACGGACAAAGGATTAACCTCCAAAATATACAAACAGCTCATGCAGCTTAATACCAAAAAAGCAAATAACCCAATCCACAAATGGGCGGAAGACCTAAACAGACATTTCTCCAAAGAAGACATACAGATGGCTAACAAACACATGAGAAGATGCTCAACAACACTAATTATCAGAGAAATGCAAGTCAAAGCCACAATGAGGTATCATCTCACACCGATCAGAATGGCCATCATCACAAAATCTGGAAACAACAAATGTTGGAGAGGGTGTGGAGAAAAGGGAACTCTCCTGCACTATTGGTGGGAATGTAAGTTGGTACAGCCACTATGGAAAACAGTTTGGAGGTTCCTTAAAAAACTACAAATAGGACTACCATATGATCAAGTCATCCCACCCCTGGGCATATACCCAGAGAAAACCCTAATCCCAAAAGAAATATGTACCATAATATTTACTGCTGCACTATTTACAATAGCCAGAACATGGAAGCAACCGAAATGCCCATCAACAAATGAATGGATAAAGAAGATGTGGCATATATATACAATGGAATATTACCCAGCTATAAAAAGGAATGAGATGGAGCCATATGTAATGAGGTGGATAGACCTAGAGTCTGTCATACAGAGTGAAGTAAGTCAGAAAAAGATAGACAAATATTGTATGCTAACTCATATATACGGAATCTAAAAATGTTACTGATATACTCAGTGACAAGACAAGAATAAGGACGCAGATGCAGAGAATGGACTGGAGATCTCGAGGTTTGGGGGGGCAGGGTGTGAAGGGGAAGCTGAGATGAATTGAGAGATTAGCATACACATATATATACTACCAACTGTAAAATAGATAGCCAGTGGGAAGCTGCTGTATAACAAAGGGAGTTCAGCTCCATGATGGATGATGCCTTAGAAGACTGGGACGGGGAGGGTGGGGGGGAGTCGAGGGAGGGAGGGGTATGGGGAAATGTGTATAAATACATATGATTGACCTTGGTATACCTCAAATACTGGTACAAGAGTGTAAAGCAATTATATTCTATAAAAAAGAAAGAAAGAAATTTGTGGGAGTCCTTGCAGCAGCAGAGGTTGACGTGAGCCTGAGGTGTGCCATGCATTCTCCCAGGTAAGTTTGTTCTGAACAGGGGACCCTTGGCATTGGCAAGCTGTACCTGCTGCCAGGAGGGTGTGGCCAATGACCTGCCTTACAAACAAGTGATGAAACGGAAGAATCTACACCCAAGAATACTCTACCCAGCAAGGATCTCACTCAGATTTGATGGAGAAATCAAAAGCTTTACAGACAAGCAACAGCTAAAAGAGTTCAGCGCCAGCAAACTAGCCCTACAACAAATGCTAAAGGAACTTCTCTAAGTGGGAAACATAAGAGAAGAAAAGGATCTACAAAAACAAAAACAAAAGTCAACTGAGATTTTAATCTTAACACTATGTGTCACTATTAATTCCAAATGGATTGAATTAAATGTAAACATTAAGACTTCCAAAAAGAAGAAAGTATAAAATTTATCTCTGAATGAGGAAAAGTTTGCAAACTTATGATGTCAAAATGAAGAAAAAGAAAATACTATTAGATTTTAAAACAAAAAAATGAAAAACTATACACTTAAAAATATTAAGCGACTTAGGGCTTCCCTGGTTGCGCAGTGGTTAGGAATCCACCGACCAATGCAGGGGACATGGGTTCGAGCCCTGGTCCAGGAAACTCCCACATGCCATGGAACAACTAAGCCCGTGCACCACAACTACTGAGCTCACACACTACAGCTACTGAAGCCCATGTGCCTACAGCCCATGCTCCACAACAGGAGAAGCCACTGCAATAAGAAGCCTGTGCACCGCAATGAAGAGTAGCCCCTGCTCTCTGCAACTAGAGAAAGCCCATGCATAGCAACGAACTGCAGCTAATAAATAAAAAATTAATTATTTTTTTAAAAAAGAAATATTAACTGACTTAGAAGGCAAAATCAAACTAAGAAAACATTTTCAACAAATGGTTAATATCCTAAATATTATATAATCCCATCTCATTCTATCTACCTAACTCAAATCTTGACAGAAGGCAGGGGATGAACTCCAACTACACAGATGATAAAGCTGAGGCCTAGAAATGATAACTATTCCAGGATCACATGGTGGCGGGGGGGGGGGGTGCAAATATTAAAATGAACTCTAGAACTCAGATTGGGATTCTGCCTCATTTTTGCTGACTTTATAGTAAGGATTTTGGATTAGAGATTTTTGACATTGCCCTCCAAATTTAAATCAATGTTTAATGGCAACACCATGCTCCATTCTTGAGGTGAGACAAAGGAAAAATAAAAACATTGAAATTTGGTTTCCTTTTGATGAAAGGAAAAAAATCCCTCTTTACCATTATATTAGTATTATTTTCCCTAAATGTAACATCGAGATATTATTTGCAATGCTTTTTCAAAAATTATTTTTAGTGTTACAAAACTTTTTTTTTTACAGAATGAGTACAAAATAGTAGTTAATTTCTCCATAATTTTCAGAATTACTTACATTTGAGGTCTTGATTAAGTGGATCTTGAAATCAATAAAAAGTCTTGGACTGTCACCTCAGAAACATCCTAGGAAGCTTGTCCTTTTAATGTCTGTCATGCTTAGCTCTTAGGAGATGACCTGGTCCTTTAAAAGAAGCATCTCTTTTTTTATTCAGTCTTTGGAAGCTTTAAGTGAATCTGTCTGGGTTCATTATACACCTTACAGCTCCTGACATTTCCCACTTCTTCATTACTCAGTTCTGACTGCAACCATTTCAATTGTCTCTACTCTTTTCCAAGTATCTTTACTTTAAATCATCCACATTTTTCTCTATCTTCTTGGAAGGTTTTTACTACTGCTAATATCTGAGCTATACAACATTTTTAAGACCCTGTCCCTACTCACATGAGCCATTACCAGGTGGGAATTCCTCACAGTTCACATGGCCCAGGGTGCCTCCATAAATAATTATTTTGACAATAATTAAATTAAAAGCACTGGAGGCTTGTGGACCTGAACACAGGTCAGAACCCTAAGGTGTCCAAGAACAGGGAGGCAATTGTGAGCAATTGGACAACCTAAGGGTCGTTCATTGGATGCAGGGCACGTCAATCCTCGCTTCTCAGCAAATGAGCTTGGAGTTTGAGACAAGGGGGGAGTTTGAGACAAGGGGCGTGGCTTATTAGCCACTCTTCCGGCCCTGCCCCCCATCTGCGGCCTAGAAGAATCTTTTCCGCCTTACCTGGCCCCCTGCTGTCTGAGGTGAAGCTTCGGTAGGCCTCTCCCAGTGTCAGGCCCCTGCCCTCCTTGTCTTGGGGCCTCCTCTGTCCTCCCCTCGCGGCCACCCCGTCCTCAGCTCCCTCACCACCAACCTCAGCTTCCCCTCAGGGCAGCCACCTTGGTGGGCACCGCCTGCGACGGGCGTCGTCGTTGCCCCAGCCGATCGCTGCACGCCCGGTTGAGGTAACTGCCCTGTGCCATGCCGGCCACGGGGGATGGAGACCCGGCCCTGGGAGGCCCGGACGGCTCCGCGGGGGCGTGGGCCCGGGAGGCCAGAGCCGGCGACGGGGTGGACCGCGACTCCGGGCCTCCCGGGGCCCACCCAGCGCCAGCGCTGGGGGCCGAGGCAGCCGGAGTCATGGGGGCCCAGGGAGGCTCGGGAGTGGCGGCCCCGGAGGGCGATAGCGCTGAGGAGGATTCAGACATCCAGCCGGCCGAGGAGGAGGAAGAGGAGCGCGAGGACGAGCTGGACCTCGTGGTGGACGAGCGCCAGTTCCCCATGGCGGCCTTCCGCTTCATGTTCCTGGACCTGATGCACTCGCTGCTGCACAGCGTCTACCACAACGACCACACCCTCGTCCGCCACCGCGGCGGCCGCGTGATGGTCCGGGCCCGGCCGTGCTCACCCGACGGCTCGGGCGGGCTGGTCGGGCTCCCCGCGCTCCCCGCACTCCCCACACTCCCCGCACTCCCGGCGTCCGATGGGCCGGGCGAGGAGCCCGCGGCCCGGGAGCCGGTGGCGAAGGCCGTGGCCCGGAAGCCCGAGGAGCCCGAGAAGCCAAGCCTGTTGGAGATGGCGGCCGAGGGGGCCCACGAGGCCAGCCTGTGGGAGGCGGCCGAGGAGGAGGATGAGGACGCCACCCTGTGGGAGATGGCGGAGGAGGAGGCCGAGAAGGAGCCCATTGAGGAGGAGGCCGAGGCACCCACCCTGTGGGAGATGGCGGAGGAGGAGGCCGAGGAGGAGCCCAAGAGGGCCAGCATGTGTGAGATGGCGGAGGAGGAGGACACCACCCTGTGGAAGATGGCGGAGGAGGAGCCCACTGAGCAGGAGGCCGAGGCGCCCACCCTGTGGGAGATGGCAGAGGAGGATGAGGGGGCCACCCTGTGGGAGATGGCAGAGGAGGAGCCCACTGAGGAGGAGGCCGAGGCACCCACCCTGTGGGAGATGGCAGAGGAGGATGAGGGGGTCACCCTGTGGGAGATGGCAGAGGAGGAGCCCACTGAGGAGGAGGCCGAGGCACCCACCCTGTGGGAGATGGCAGAGGAGGATGAGGGGGTCACCCTGTGGGAGATGGCAGAGGAGGAGCCCACTGAGGAGGAGGCCGAGGCGCCCACCCTGTGGGAGATGCCGGAGGAGGAGGACATCACCCTGTGGGAGATGGCAGAGGAGGAGGAGGAGGGGGCCACCCTGTGGGAGATGGCAGAGGAGGAGGAGGAGGGGGCCACCCTGTGGGAGATGGCAGAGGAGGAGCCCACTGAGGAGGAGGCCGAGGCGCCCACCCTGTGGGAGATGGCAGAGGAGGAGGAGGGGGCCACCCTGTGGGAGATGGCAGAGGAGGAGCCCACTGAGGAGGAGGCCGAGGCACCCACCCTGTGGGAGATGGCAGAGGAGGAGGAGGGGGCCACCCTGTGGGAGATGGCAGAGGAGGAGCCCACTGAGGAGGAGGCCGAGGTGCCCACCCTGTGGGAGATGGCAGAGGAGGATGAGGGGGTCACCCTGTGGGAGATGGCAGAGGAGGAGCCCACTGAGGAGGAGGCCGAGGCGCCCACCCTGTGGGAGATGGCAGAGGAGGATGAGGGGGCCACCCTGTGGGAGATGGCAGAGGAGGAGCCCACCCTGTGGGAGATGCCGGAGGAGGAGGAGGAGGGGGCCACCCTGTGGGAGATGGCGGAGGAGGAGCCCACTGAGGAGGAGGCCGAGGCGCCCACCCTGTGGGAGATGGCAGAGGAGGAGGAGGGGGCCACCCTGTGGGAGATGGCAGAGGAGGAGCCCACTGAGGAGGAGGCCGAGGCACCCACCCTGTGGGAGATGGCGGAGGAGGAGGAGGAGGGGGCCACCCTGTGGGAGATGGCGGAGGAGGAGGCCGAGGAGGAGCCCATCCTGTGGGAGTTGGTGGAGAACCCTGCCGCTCTTGAGGGTCAGCGGCCGGCAGGCGGGCCAGTGGGCGGGCGTGGGGAGCTGCAGGCCAGTGGGCGGGCCGGCGGGCGCGGGAGCTGCAGGCTGCGGCCCGGTTGGTTGGGGACCCGGGATCCAGAGGGACCCAGGCTCAGACGTGGGCCTCGGGAGGTGAAGCCGGGAGTCGGGGCCTCCACGAGCTGAAGGCCAGAGGGGTCCAGTAGAAGCCCAACTCCATAACGACCTCTCCAGTTTCGGGGTGGGGGGGGGGAAATAAGCTGCCCTCTACCAACCCCTGGTAAGAGATCTGAGATGATCGGTGCCATTTACGAGCCCACAGGTGAAGGTCAGTGGAGGCAGGTGTTCGGGAGGGAGCTGGGGAGGAGATGGAAGAGAAAAGAACAAGCCAATGGCTTTTGGTTCCTGGCTTTTTAAAAATGTCAAGATTCTTAGAGAGTTCATCCCAATACATTATGAACTGATATGGGAGCACTTGGTCACAATAAAATATTCAGGGGGGTGAGGAACCAATGAGCTTCACCATAGATTTAGTCATCAAAGCAAAACATATTTTTGCAAGCAAGTTCTGACCAAAACATACAGAATGCATCAGACCCAGACGATTCTGATCCATTCTCTAAAGGGCCAGAAGTAATCAGCAGCACAGGGTGACAGATTTACTGGAAAAAGAGAAATAATGTCACTGTGAAATGATCAAGCAGGAGAAAAGTGAGGGCCATAGAAGTGTTGTATCAACCAGAAGGAAGGTGCCCAGCTACTCTCTTCCTAGTTGCTCCTATCCTCCTGCTTCTCCTGAGGGTAGAGAACTGGATGTCAGTTGCTCTTCCTTATGAATTGGGATTTTTTTCTGTGAATGTCTGGTCCCAAAGTCTGTATTATTCTTCACTAAAGCAATAACTAAATATCTTGATGAGAACTCCTGTGAAGTGGTCCACATGCCGAAAGTGAGGAGAAAACCAAGAAGTTTAACAAAAAAACAAGAATCTGAAAAGGATCTGGACCCAGTACAGGACAGGCCCAGAAAATCCAGGTATCTGTGTATAGCTTTGAAAATAACCCAACTGTTCCCAGGCATTTACCAATTTTTTTTTTTTAATTCTTACAGTAAGTTAAGAAAAAGTTTGTTTAAAATTACTTCAGTGATTCAAATTTACCTACTTAGAATGTTAATAGAACATTCACGCACCTACTAATATAAAATGCGTTAGGTACTGAAATATACTTCATGGCTACTCATTTGTTCTTGTGAGCTTTTTTGTCCTCTACCTATAAGACTACTAACAAGTTGTAAATGTATCAATACCTAAGACCAATATTTGTTTAGAAGACAGCTCTAGAAGCAGCAGCAAAAGTAGCTGGGCTGTGCCCTTAGTGAGACCTTCATTACTTAGCCACAGAACTGCAGTTTCCTGTACTAAGAGATGATGCCTTTTAGAATGTGACTACTTACAAATAGCAAAAAGCTCAGAATTTCAAGTAGGACCACATTTAGTGATGAATACCTAAACATTTGTTCAGTTGTAGATTTTTGTATTTTATGTGACAGTCAAAAGAAGAGCAACTTAGTCATAGAGTGACTGCTGTTTATCACTGAATTGGTAATGAAGTCTTAAGGTCTATCTTGTCTTCGAGCATATTTAAATGATTAACTAACATTTTTCTTTTTCTTTTCCTGCATTTTCACAGCTGTGTATTTCATAATAACAGCCTCTTTCTCATATGGTAGATATTGAAACCGAGGGTCTGGGAGGGTAAGGGAGTATCGTTTGTGGAATGAGCACGGGCTTTTATTGTGGAGAGAGTAATTTAAATCCCAGAATGGCCTCTCAAGGGGGAAAAATAGTATTTATGGTTTTGAGCAAGAGGGAGACCAGGTTGGTATGATCACATGATTGAAGCCATCGGTTGTACAAGCACCCTGTATCCAAGGTGCAGGTTACAAGAGGAAAACGTGTTGTTCTCTACCTGTTGAGACAGAGCCCTCAAATTGCAGCATTTATACAGAGGGCTGGCTATTTTCTTAGACTTAGAAAGTCTCTGGTGCTGGTTAATTCTGTATAATTGTTAATTTTCTCTCATTTCATCCTGCAGTTGAGAGAAACAGAAAGAAGATGGAAAAAGAAGAAAGGATCTGTTGTTCACAATGTTTAGGTTTTTCGTTTCTCAGAAGCCCATGGGAATGTTATTAACGCTGATTCCATTCCAAAATGCATCACCCAAAAAGTGATATCCAATAACATAAGACTTTTCTCTTTTACAGATGTATTTGACAGCATTTGTTCTAGTTAAAAATGTTTGTTTTAAATTAATAAACTGAAACACAGGCAGATTTTATGTAGGTAAATAATCCCGACTCAAATCTCTTTTACCTTTATTTGACCCACTTTACCTTCATAGAAAGGCATCACTTGCCACCATTTGGTAAGCCTGTTTCAAATTCTTTTATTGCAACCTAAAATAAAATGTCAAGTTTAAAACAATTTTTGTAAAGACAGAAATGGAGGCTGAGTCTTTAGAGCTGAGCTGTTTACCACATTAGTCTCCAGCCACGTGTGCCTGTGAGCATTCAAAATGTGGCTAGTCTGAGTTGAGATGCGCTGTAAGTTGTTATTTTTTAAAAGTAATGTAAATTCTCATTAATAACAGCTATTGAAGTGATAATCTATTGTTAAATAAATATAATATTAAAATTACTTTCTCCAGTTTCTTCTTACTTTTTTAATGTGGCTACTAGAACATTTAAAATTACACATGACTTGTGTTATATGTGTATTTTACAGTACTGCTGTGTGCTTTTGAAGAAAACCTGATGGGTAGCCCAGCTTGCCTGGAGGCCAGATGGTGCTCCTGAGACCAGACATTGATTTGGAAAGCTGGTTCTCAAAGTTTGTTCCTTAAAATAGCATTATCAGTATCACCCAGGAATTCTTAGGCTCCACTCAAGACCTGTGAATCAGAAACTCTGAGCGTGGGCCCAGCACATTTTTTTTTTTTACACTCTTTATTGGAATATAATTGCTTTACACTCTTGTACTAGCTTTTGAGGTACACCAAAGTGAATCAGCTGTATTTATACACATATCCCCATATCCCCTCCCTCCGGTGACTCCCTCCCACCCGCCCTGTCCTGGCCCTCTAAGGCATCACCCATCATCGAGTTGATCTCCCTTTGTTATACAGCAACTTCCCACTAGCTCTCTATTTTACAAGCACCAAACTTTTTTTATTTAAAACAATCGTAGATTCAGAGGGCCAGCACATTTTAACAAGCCCTCCAGGGGACTCTGATGCAGCTAAGGTTTGAAAGCACTGGTTAGGAGCCACAGGGGGAGACACTGAGACCCACCTGTGGTGGGACCAGCCTGCGTTCACTGGCTTGGGACTGCTGTGGGTAAACTAAAGAGGATGGCAAGGGCTGGACTGGGCATGAGATTAGAACTCACAGGGGCTGAGACACAGAAAGGCTAAGAATGGGTGACGGCAGCAGAAAAATGCATAAGGGAAAAAGCTGGTTCCAGAAGGATACAAACATGATACTGCGTATATGAAGTCTAAGAAAACGTTCAATCACCATATATTGATTGTGGATACATAGAGTAACAGGCAGTGCATGTGAAAGATGTATACAAATGCAGCATACAAGTGGAAGGCATGCAGTGGAAAGATGAACACCACACTTAGGATGGTGGTTACCTCTTGGGGAAAGAAAGGGAGGGGAATTCTGTTGGGAAGGGCTCCACAGGGGGCTTCAACTATATTTGTAATGTTACATTTCTTAAGCTGGGTGGTGGGTATGCAGATGTTGATAGTATTATTCTCTATACCTTTGTGTAGGGTCTAAAAGATTTCATAATTTAAAATGAGAAAAATAAAAAGAAGAAAGGGAGAAAATGGATTTAATCTCTGAACTCTATTTAAGGAAATAGAAAGATACAGTTGTGGATGACTGGAGTAGAGGATCAGAGAAGGGGAAGGGCCTGGGGGGTTGAGACTAGACAGCCTCATTTCTGCATTAAGTTAAGGCTTCCTAGGTACCTGAAACATGGTCTAGCTGGGGCACCCTTTGTTCCCACGGGCTTGGCTCCTGGCCTTCTTATAGATAACTGATAACCTCTCATGTTCTATGGTGGCACGTCTTATATTCTAACTACACACACACACAATGCATTCCACCTATTCCACCAACACCAACCCCTGGACTGAACTCCTAAATGGTTGGGACCTTAAAGGGTTTTATTTATCTTTCTTTCCCAAAGCCCTAGGCAATGAGTTTTCCTCTTAGTGGGTACTTAATGTCTATTAAAGTGACGTTAACATCCCCCAACTCTCTTTTTGGTCACCTGTGTTGACATTTTAAAATGTATTATCACATATTATTCCTATGGCTAGAACCACATGGTGAGATAGAAGGCAAAGTACTCCCTGCCATCATTATTTAAACTGAAAGGGCAAGCCAAGTAGTATGATTTGAGGACCTTCAAATTGGTTTTGACTTGTTAGTGTTTATGCTGTGCTAGTTGTTAATAAAGTATTGCTTCTAGACCCAGGCAAGAGGGACCTCTGTCCTGAGCTCTATGCTTTACAGGGCCCACTTTGGTCCTCTTCCAACCATACCCCTCTCTGTAGGGCCAGGAGCCCAGCCCATGGGAACAAGGGATATGCCCCTGCTAGCCCATGTTCCATGTACCTGGTACCCCTGAACAGTCCCAAGCCCCCTTCCAGGGCCTGTGTGCTCCCCTTAGAGATGTCCTGGGGAGGGCTGACTGCACTGCTGGGGTATGTGCTCCCAGGCCCAACCTGGAGGGGAGGGGGGTGATTGTGATGCCCAGAACGGGATGGGGCCTGGCCTAGGAGCCAGAGCATAGGCAGGGGGAGCCTAGAGGGGGCAGCTCTTCCCATACCATTGGAGCAGAACTTGGAAGAGCTGGAGAACTCTCAGCCCCAACCTGGCCTTTCAGGTCATTATGAAGGTACATTTGTCATGGAAGGAGATAAACCACTAAATAAAACGTGCTGTAATAGGTGATTTAAACATTTCAAATATTTAGATATATCTCATGTGGATCCCCAACTGAACTCTTTTTCTGAACCCTGCAAATATTACAAGTGTTACAGGAGGGCCAGATTAAATATCTGGTTGATCACCCCTTTCCCTTCTTCATTCCGTGTTACACTTTGTTACCTGAGCATAGTAGGCCCCTTGCATCTGAAAGTGCCTTATTCCAATAGTCCATCTTGCTATAGTACTTGGATCTAGTCCCTGGTCCAAAGTTGATAAGAGAGTGGATCTTAAATGTATGTAGATATTTGTAGCCATATGTAGACAGTCAAGACCTAGGCAGGTTAAAATAACAACAGCTGTTAATGGTGATAGTTATTCCAAATAGACAAAGCAAGTCTTAGCAAATTCAAGAAAAGTGAAATTTTATCAAGCATCTTTTCTGACTGCAATGTTATAAAACTAGGAATCAATAACAGGAGGAAAATTGGAAAATTCACAAATACATGGAAATTAAACAATGCACTCCTGAACAACTAATGGATCAAAGAAATCAAAGGGAAATGAAATAATATCTTGAGACAAATAAAAATGGAAACAACATACCATAACTTACAGGATGCAGCAAAAGCAGTTTTAAGAGGAAAGTTTGTAGTAATAAGTGCCTACATTAATTTAAAAAAAAATCTCAAACAACCTTATATTACACCTCAAGGAACTAGAAAAAGGAGAACAAACCAAGCCCAAAGTTAGCAGAAGAATGGGAGTAAGATTTGAGAATAAATGAAATAGAGAATATGAAAACAGTAGAAAAAAAGATCAGTGAAACTAAAAGTTGGTTTTTTGAAAAGATAAGCAAATTTGGAAAACCTTTAGCTAAACAAACCATGAAAAATAAAACTCAAATAAAATTATAAATCAAAGAGGAACCATTATAACTCACACCACACGAATACAAAGGATTTTAAGGGACAACTATGAACAATTACACACCAACAAATTGGATAACCTAGAAGAAATGGATAAATTACTGGAACCATACAACCTACCAAGACTGAATCATGAAGATATTGAAAACTCTGAACAGAGCAATAACAAAAAAGGAGCTTGAATCAGTAATCAAAAGCTCCCAACAGAGAAAATTCCAAGACCAGATAGTTTCCCTGGTGAATTCCACCAAACATTTAAAGAATTAATGCCAGTCCTTGCTAAACAATTATCAAAAAATTGAAGAGGAGGGAATACTCCCAAACTTATTTCACGAAGCCAGCATTACTCTGATACCAAAACCAATATCCCTGATGAAAATAGATGCAAAATTCCTCAACAAAATACTAGCAAACTGAATTCAACAGCACATGATCAAATGGGATGTATCCCTGGGATGCAAGGAAAGTTCTAAATATACAAATCAATAAATGTCATTCAATGAGGTATCACCTCACACCGATCAGAATGGCCATCATCACAAAATCTGGAAACAACAAATGTTGGAGAGGGTATGGAAAAAAGGGAACTCTCCTGCACTGTTGGTGGGACTGTAAGTTGGTACAGCCACTATGGAAAACCATTTGGAGGTTCCTTAAAAAACTACAAATAGAACTACCATATGATCCAGTAATCCCACTTCTGGGCATATACCCAAAGAAAACCATAATCCCAAAAGTAACATGTACCATAATGTTTATTGCAGCACTATTTACAACAGCCAGGACATGGAAGCAACCTAAATGCCCATCAACAAATGAATGGATAAAGAAGATGTGGCATATATATACAATGGAATATTACTCAGCTATAAAAAGGGATGAGATGGAGCTATATGTAATGAGCTTGATAGACCTAGAGTCTGTCATACAGAGTGAAGGAAGTCAGAAAGAGAAAGACAAATATTGTATGCTAACTCACATATACGGAATCTAAAAATGGTACTGATGAACTCAGTGACAAGAACAAGGACGCAGATGCAGAGAATGGACTGGAGAACTCGAGGTTCGGGGCGGGGCGGGGGGTGAAGGGGAAGCTGGGATGAAGCGAGAGAGTAGCACAGACATATATATAGTACCAACTATTAAATAGATAGCCAGTGGGAAGTTGTTGTATAACAAAGGGAGTCCAATTCGAGGATGGAAGATGCCTTAGAGGACTGGGATGGGGAGGGTGGGGGGGACTCGAGGGAGGGTGGGGGGGTGTTGAGGGAGGGACAGAATATGGGGATATGTGTATAAAGACAGATGATTGAACTTGGTGTACCCCCCAAAAAATAAAAATAAAAAAAAAAAAAACAGATGATTGAACTTGGTGTACCCACCAGAAAATAATAAATAAATTTAAAAAATTAAAAAAATAAATAAATAAATAAATAAATGTCATTCACCACATTAATAGAATGAAAGATAAAACTCATACGATCATCTCAACAGATAGGGAAGAAAAACATTTGACAAAATTCAAAATCTTTTCGTGATAAAAATCTCAACAAATTAGGTATAGAAGGAACGTACCTCAACATAATAAAGGCCATTTGCAATAAGCCCACAGCTAACATCATACTCAGTGGTGAAAAGTTGAAAGCTTTCCCTCTAGGAACAGGAACATGATAAGGTGCCCACTCTCACCACTCCTATTCAGGATTGTACCAAAAGTCCCAGCTAGAGAAAGTAGGCAAGAAAAATAAAAGACATCAAAATCAGAAAGTAAAAAGTAAAGTTGCCTCTGTTTTCAGATGACATGATCTTATATACAGAGAACCCTAAAGACTCCACCAAAAAATATTAGAATGTTAGATCAATGAATTCAGTAAATTTGCAAGATACAGAATCAACATACAATAATCAGTTGCATTTCTGTACAGTAAGAACAATGTATCTGAAAAAGAAATAACAAAAACAATCTCATTTACAATACATCAAAAACGGTAAAATACTTAGGAATACATTTAACCAAGGAGGTAAAACATCTATACACCAAAAACCGTAAGACATGGAGGACAGAAACTGAAGAAGACACAAAGGGAAAGATATCCCAATTTCATGGATAGAAAGAATATTGTTAAAATGTCCATACTACCCAAAGCCATCTACACATTCAATACAATTCCTATCAAAATTCCAATGACATTTTTCACAGAATAGAAAAAAATAATCCTAAAATTTGTATGGAACCACAAAATAGCCAAAAACAATCCTAAGAAAGAACAAAGCTGGAGGCATCACACTTCCTGATTTCAAACTATATTACAAAGGTATACAAAACAGTATGATACTGGCATAAAAACAGACACACAGAACAATGGAACAGAATCAAGAGCTCAGAAATAAGCCTGTGCATAACTGATCAACTAATATTTGATAAGGGAGCCAAGAACACTCAATGGGGAAAGTATAGACTCTTCAATAAATGGTGTCGGGGAAAGTGGTTGTCCACATGCAGAAGAATGAAATTGGACTCTCATCTTATACCACTCCCAAAAATTAACTTGAAATGGATTAAAGACTTAAACATAAGACCTGAAACCATAAAACTCCTGGAAGAAAACATAGTTTCCCTATGACAAGTTCCTTGATGTGGGTTTTGGCAAAGATTTTTTGGATATGGCACTAAAAACACAGGCAGCAAAAGCAAAAATAGACAAGTGGGACTATATTAAACAAAAAAGCTTATGCATAGCCAAGGAAACAATCAAAAAAATGAAAAGGCAACCTACAGAGTGGGAGAAAATATTTGCAAATCTCTGATAATGGGTTAATATCCTATATATATATATATATATATATATATATATATATGGAATCTAAAAAAAATGGTACTGATGAACCCAGTGGCAGGGCAAGAATAAAGACACAGATGTAGAGAATGGACTTTAGGACACAGTGGGGAAGGGGAAGCTGGGATGAAGTGAGAGAGTAGCACTGACATATATACACTACCAAATGTAAAATAGATGGCTAGTGGGAAGCTCCTGCATAGCACAGGGAGATCAACTTGATGCTTGGTGATGACCTAGAGGGGTGGGATAAAGAGGATGGGAGGGAGGCTCAAGAGGGAGGGGATATATGTACACATATAGCTGATATACTTTGTTGTACAACAGAAACTAACACAATATTGTAAAGCAGTTATACTCCAATAAAGATCTGGAAATATATATATATATATGTATATATATATAAGGAACTCATACAGTACCAAAAACAAAGATAAATCCAATTTTAAAACGGGCAGAGGACCTAAACAGGCAAATGACCAATAGGTATAGGGAAAGGTGCTTATTAACATCTTTAATCATCAGGGAAATGCAAATTAAAACCACCTTGAGGTATCTCCTCACACCTATTCGGATGACTATTATCAAAAAGACAAGACAAAACAAGTGTTGGTGAGGATATAAAGAAAAGGGAACCTTTGTACACTGTTGGGAGTGTAAATTGGTACAGCCACTACGTAAAATGGCATAAAGTTTCCTCCAAAAAAATTTTAAAAAAAACTACCGCATGATCCAGAAATCCCACTTCTGCATATATAGCCGAAGGAAATGAAATAACTACCTGAAAGAAATATCTGCACCCCCCTGTCCACTGCAACATTATTCACAATAGCCAAGACATGGAAACATCTAAGTGCCTGTGCATGAATGAATGGATAAAGAAAATATGATATGTATATATACATATACACACACACATATACAATGAAATATTGTTCAGTCATAAAAAAGAGGAAATCCTGAATTTTCTGACAACATGGATAGACCATGAAGGCATTATGCTAAGTGAAATAAGTCAGAGAAAGACAAATACTGTATGATATCACTTACATGTGGAATCTTAAAAAAAAAAGCCAAACTCATAGAAAGAGTAGAATGGCGGTTGCCAGGGGCTGCAGGGTAGAGGAAATGGGGAGATGTTGGTCAAAGGGTACAAACTTCCAATTATAAGATGAACAAGTTAGGGGGATCTAATGTACTGTAGTTAACAATACCGTATTGTATCCTTTAAAGTTGCTAGGAGAGTGGATCTTAAATGTTCTCACAATAACCACCACCACCAGAAAAGGTAACTATGTGAGATAACGGATGTGTTAACTAACTTTAACGTGGTAATCACTTCACAATATATGTGACTATCAAATCATCACGTTGTGCTTCTTAAACTTACACAATGTTATACACCAAATGTATCTCAATAAAGATGGGGGGGAAGAATTGAGGTATCAAGCCATGAAAAGACATGGAAGAACCTTAAGTCATATTACCAAGTAAAAGAAGCCAATTTCAAAAGGCTATATATTGTAGGATTCCAACTACATGACATTCTG
The DNA here is from genome assembly GCF_030028045.1 of Hippopotamus amphibius kiboko. Lineage (NCBI taxonomy): Eukaryota > Metazoa > Chordata > Mammalia > Artiodactyla > Hippopotamidae > Hippopotamus > Hippopotamus amphibius. The sequence goes on from NC_080203.1 coordinate 30,518,642, forward strand.
AAAAAAGGCAAACTATGGATGGATCAGTGGTTGCCAGGAGTTGGGGGAAGGAATGCATGAATATGCAGAGCACAGGGGATTTTGGGGGCAGTGAAACTATTCTGTGTGATGTGTAATGGCAGATACATGTCATGATACATTTCTCAAAACCTAAAGAATGTACATCAAGAGTAAACCCTAATGTAAACTACGGACTTTGAGTGATAATGACTTGTCAACATAGGTTAATTAATTGTAACAAATGCACCACTCTGGTGTAGAATGTCGATAGTCAATAATAGTCAATAGTCGGGGAGGCTGTGAATGTGTGGCAGCAGGAGGTATACGAGAAATCTGTGCACCTTCTGTTCAACTCTGCTGTGAACCCAAAACTGCTCTAAAAATTAGTCTATTAAAAAAAAATCCGTGGACTCCCATATGCCTATGTAATAATCCATGAACTTATTCTATTTTTCCCTTCCCTCTCTTGTTCCTCCATATTTTTAGTTGTGCTATTTATACCTTATGATATATATTTCAGTTATGAATTGTTTATCACCTTTATCCCAAACTTTTAGTCTTTGGTCTATAATTAGATTCAATGCAAAAAAAAAAAAATGGATAGAGACAGGAAGCAGGTAAAAAAATAAGGAGTGCACTCTTTTGTATTTAAAAAAAACAAGAAAACAAACAAAAAAACCCCCAAACCTATCTAGAAGCATTTGCTTCTGCTAATGAAAAGTAGAGAGTAGAGATAGCCCTGTTCATAGCATGTGGTAGGAAATGGGGGTGCCCTATTAGGCACCTTCCTCACCACAGGACCTGCATCACATCACCCAGGTCTGTCCTCTGGTCATGGGCAATAGGCCATTTCTTCCCCCAACCCTTGGGCCAGGCTTTACTTACACCCTAGGACCCTCTCAGGCCTTGTGTGAATTTTAACACGGGTACCGTGGAGACAATTTCTTGCCTTTATTGCCTTACCCAAGGAAGGGATACTGCCATCTTTTTGAGTTCAAGTCCTTACCCCTCTGTGAAACCTTTCCTGGGAAAAGCCTACACACTGTGGGACTCCCTAACTCTCTGTTGCAGAGTTGAGTGAGTCAATAAACGAGACTGTAAAGATGGAAATATCTCACATGCAACCTTCCTCCCAACTAGACTTGACCCCTTGTCACCGGAGATAGTGACCCCTGCATTTCTGTCCCCAGCAATGTTTCATACGAGTCGTTGAACATAGGTGCGCAGTAAATATTTACTGGTTTCTCTGGGATGGGTGAGGAAGGCTGGTCTGTATCTTTCAGAAACCCTAGGTCATGCTTATTTACTATGTGGCTAGTTAGTAACCTTCTCCTGTCAAATGTCACTGGAGCTCCATAGACAAGAAGCAGACCTATCTCAAATTCAGATCAGGAGTCAGCGATCTTGGATTTAATCACAGCTTCTGCATTAACTAAAACGACCTTAGGAAAACCAGTTAGCTGCTCTGAGCCTCAGCTTCCCATCTGGAAAAAAAAAAGGGGGGGGGCTTGGACACAAATCTCACTCCCACCTAGTCTACATTCCCAGAGTGCTAAAGGATGCACAACCACACATCAAAAGAGAGGAAAGGAATTACCCAACAAAAGATGCCAGAGAGCTGTTTAGAGAAGGAAAGTCAACCAAGTTCCAAACTTCAGAACACGTGCCAATATAACTCCAGAGGGATAAGGGTACACAAGGCAAAAATTCTCGAGGAAAATAAGAAGAAAATATATCCTTGAATGGTCTTATCATCAGGTGGTAAAGAATTTTTAAATTTAAAGAATATGAAAAAGAGAAAACAAAAACATTAGGAAACTTTCTACACAGAAAAATGAAAAACCAATATACTTAGAAATATTTACAAACGTAAGAGGCAAAGGCAAAATAAGAAAAATACAACAAAAAGAACAAACGCTTTATGTCCTACCCCCAGTTTGATGGCATCTTCCTCTCTTGGTCCTGCGTGAAAGGGAAGGCAAGAGGTAAACTCTGACCCAGTAACCAGAGGGGAGCTGTTTAAATTCGTGGACCTGATAACCACATGACTGCTCCAACCACACCAGAGAGTTGTTGCTAAAAGCCTGAGTAACTACTCGATAGCAGCCATCTGTAAACTAAACTCCATGGGGTAGGCAGGACAGAGGTTATTACCTAATTCTGTAGATGAGAAAACTGAGGCCCAGGAAAGCTAAATGAGATTGCAAAGTCATAACGATGGGTAAGTGTTAACACCAATTCTGGAACCCAGCTGGGGTTCTGCCTCAGTTGACCCATCTGTGAAATGAGCAGGTTGGGTTAGACCCATGGTTCCCACGTGCAGTGCCCTGGCCAGCAGCATCAGCCTCCCATGGGAAGTTGCTGGCAATGCAAATTCTCACATTACCCCAGACCCTGGAATCCTGACCTCTGGGCTGGGCCCAGCAATCTGTGGTCCAACAAGCCCTCCAGGCACTTCCTATGCACACCCGAGTTTGGAGAACCACTGGATTCCATGATTCCTAAGGTCCCTTCCAGGCCTAAAACATTTTTGTTAATATCTGAGCATTGACCTCCAGGGCATTTTGGCACAAAACCAGGCTGTCTCCTTGGCCTGGGACCAAAGGGTAAACAAAGGAAAAGTTTGACTGCAGTTTGTATTAGTGGCAGGAAACACTCCTTCCCCTGGGTGGAATTGCGTTTGTTAAAAGCTACCTGTCTTAAGTCACTTGCATATGGCATGTTGGTACTCAGACCAGGCCTTCTTCCTGGGGTCTATGGGGAGAGAGGACCAATGAGTCCCTCCTCACAAAAGCAAAGTGGAGGCGGGAAGGGGCGGGGGGCAAGGAAGAGATGGCCCGTCAATCACCTTTTCTCAACAAATCCTCTTAGAGCTAGAGGCCTCCAGGACCCTCTGGAGAAACTTGCTAGAGGCAACAGCAGGGGCCAACTGTTGACCTTCTCTGAGCCTGGCTGCTCCCCTTCGAATTGCCCTGACCTTGGCCAGATTTAAATGCCAGCTCAAGGCTGGCTGACACGGAGGGAATCCGCTAGCCTGACACTGAGGTCCTGCCCTGTGTTGAGGCCACCCAGACTTTCCGTCTGCTTGTCAGCCATCCTTGCCTAATCCTGGACACCCAGCAGTAGCGGCTGTCGCCTCGGCCACAGCCCAGCACCCTCACCCCAGCAGCACCGCTGGGGCTCTCACCTCTGCCGCCTCTTCCCTGCCAGAGCCACTGAGGAGGTTTTATGTCTGATGAAAGTGACAGGAAACCGGCTCCACTGGCCCAACCAGAAGCGGCTGCTGTGCAGGATGGAGGGGGAGGAGGGGAAGGTGGCGATCGTGTCCAGGGGAGGGTTGAAGACACTAACCTTGATGCGGAGGAAGCAGCTCATGAAGGCCAAGAGGAGGGATTCCCACAAGGCGCCAGAAAGACAGACTATGGTGCTGGGGGCTGCCCTTCATCTTTCACCACCCACACCTCCTGGGCTGCGTGTCGTAATTAGGGGATGGAGGACACTTGAGCAACTTGGCCTCACACCTAATGAGGAGGAAGATAAAGGCCCTCGGGGGGGAAAGCAAAAGACCCTCAAGCTGGGCTCAGGAGGCTCTCTTTTCTGTGAGGCTGTGGCACCGGCACTGGAATGTGCCCAGAATGAGGGGGCCCCCGTGTTGCTGAGGACAGGAAGGAAGAAAAAAACTGTTGAGGGGAGGCAAATTGCTCAAGCTTCCCAAGAAAGATGTGGTGAAAGAATACCCATAGCTCACCCAGAATACAGCCAGGATGCTCAGCAGTTATCTAAGGCCATTAAAAATGTTCAGTTTAAAATTGCTCATAGGCTAAATTTCATAGAGAAGTTCGTGATATTTTACAAAATGCTTCTATCAAACTCTATTTGATAAAAGATTCAAAATCATCAATGCAATTTATGAGCTTACAGAAAATAAGCGCAAATGCAAAGAGATGTAAAGGAAGCACTTATCTAAAAAATGGAGAAGACCCAGCTCCAGGAGGCAGTAAAGTCTGAAGTAAAAACAACCCTAAAGCTACCCTCATTTTTGGTGAATGTTTAAGAAAATACAGATGTTTGGAGACATAGTTTAGAAACGTGATGAGTCATTCTAGAGCATCTAAAAGATACTAGACTCAAGTTTTCAGAGACTGGTGAGACTGAGTTTCACAGAATATTTCTTTGAACCCAGTGAGTATTTCTAATCATTGGTCCTGATATTGCACTCAACAAGCTATTTCTTTGGGTTAAGACATTGTGTGTTAATGTAACAAATGATTCTAAACAGCATCTGCACAAGTTAAAAACTATGTAGGGGACTTCCCTGGTGGTCCAGTGGTAAAGAATCCACCTTCCAATGCAGGAGATGTGGGTTCAATCCCTGGTCAGGGAACTAATATCCCACATACTGCGGGGCAACTAAGTCCGTGCACCACAACTACTGAGCTCACGCACCTCAACTAGAGAGCCTGCATGCTGCAAACTACAGAGCCCACGTGCCCTGGAGCCTGCACACCACAACTAGAGAAAACCAGCATGCCACAACTAGAGAGAAGCCTGCACGCTGCAACGAAAGATCTCACATGCTGCAACTAAGACCCAACGCAGTCAAAAATAATTAATTACTTAATTAAAAGCTATGTAAATATTAGTGATTGTTTATTAAATCTATTTACTGGGGTTAGAAACACTAAAGAATGGAGACAGGAAAAGAAGATGGTGCTACAAGGTTGCAGATTTTGCTAAGAACCTTACTTTACCCTCCTCACTATTATGCTGAAAAACACCTTAGCAAAACAAAGCCTAAATTCCTCTTCTCCATGGTGGTAACAATTGATCACTGTATTGTCCCTCACAATCTCCATAAGCCATCCTAAACAAACCTATAGATATTGGGTGTTTCTTGCAAACACAGTCACACATATTAAAACCAAATCACCCTCCCTAAGTGACTTCTATTAAAAAAAAAATCTGGAGCCATTTCTTTTGCCTCTCCTCAGCAACTTTCATTTCTTCTTATTTGAGGCTAAATCTAATGAAGAGATGCCTCCCAAGTAAGAACAAAGCCCATGATCTCAAGGAGTACCCACCCTTTTATAATACTTAGGAATCCTACCTTCAAGATTAATTTACTAAGTAATGTCAGATCCTCAAAGGCTTTCTTGCCATTGACCCTTCAGTAAGCCTTCAGAGGAAGATGATGACCTCTGTATAGATAAGCTAAACCAGTGGTATCCAAATTTTGTTGCACATTGCACTCACTAGGGGATCTTTAAGAAAAAAAAAAGCCTTGTTCCCAACCCCGCTCCCCAGACATTCTGATTTAATTGGTATGGGGTGCAACTTGAATATCAGCAGTTTTTAAATCTCCCTGGGTGAGAATTCCCAAAGTTTGGGGACCACTGGTGTAAATCCTCAAGTTTATCAGGGTTTTTTCTGTGTATTTTCTGAAATTGTCCTGCTCTGGCTTTAGTAGTCATATGCAGTTAGAGTGTATATATGTGTGTGATTTCATATTTTTTGATAGGAATATAGTTTTTCATTCTTTACAATATGATTAGCCTTATTCTTTAGCATTTATTTTCATTATCAATGTTAATAATATCACACACACTCCCCAAAATACTAGATAGACTCATGAACAAATTATCTGTCCAAAATTAGATATTTGCAAGCCAAATAGCTCTCATACAACCTGGGAAGACCAATTTGAATTTACTTTCCAGTGCTCTGCTCCTTCTTGAGGATATAAACATCAGGGAAAACCTCTGGGATAGGATGGGCTGCAATGAAGCCCTCTTTTAAGTCAGTAATCCTAAAGAGCCACTCTGCTCAGAGCCTTTGGCTGCCAGGAATATTCAATTATTCTCAGATAAAAGTAAGTCAGGCAGCTACTTATGCTTTTATCTCCTCATTAGTGTTAGCCCTAATACTGGTTTATAGAAGGACTGCTGTGGGTAGTGGGGTGGTGAATGAATATATCTATTTATATAATACAATGACCTTGTACTAATTCAATGTATAGAATCTTAGAATTTGGAGGGGAAAGGGATTTTAGAACTCAGACCAGCTCCTCCCTCTCAGCTCTGCTACTTCTAGCTGTGTGATCTTGGACAAATTACCTAGCCTCTCTGTACCTCAGTTTCTTCATTTATAAAATGGATATTATAGTACCTACTTCACAGGATGGTTGTGAGTATGTTTAAAGGAGGTAATATTTGTATAGCACTTAGAACAGTTCCTAACTCACAAACTGATTAGCTATCCTTATTATATCAGACCCTGTGGTAAAAAGCTTTATATGTATTTATCTAATTTATTTATTATAAGGACCCTGCAAGGAAGTTGTCATTGTACCATTTCATGGATGAGGAAACAACTGAAGCTCAAAGTTAACAACATACAAGGTCATCCTGCCATGCGTGGAGCTGTGAGAGGAACCCAAGTCTGTATGTCTGATTCTACAGCCCACATAATTTGAGAGCAGCATGGTCTCTCATGTGCATGTGTGTGTCCTAGTGAAAAGGAAAGAGTTTTGTCACTGAACTCAAACATCAGTGGCCCCAGCAACACTATTTTGGGCTCCTCTGACAGAGGATAACATGATACAGAAAGATCCCCCCCACCACATACACACAACCTTAACTTTATCATAGGCAACTCTGGTAACATAAGGGAACCTATCAGAGCAATGGCATCCACCAACAGGGTACTTCTCTACTCAGTAAAGCAGCAGCAAGACCCACTATGCCCATTGGTGCACTAAAGAGACTAAGGCGCCTGATGGAACAGGGCTTTGATATAAGCTGACACTACCATACCAACAGAGCAGTGACAGTATCCAGTGAACCAGCAGATGTGTGAAAAACACAATACTCAAAGAGAATAGCTCTACCTAGTGAATCAATAGCACCATCGGGTACAGAATAAAAGGTATGTGACACATTTCTTGGGTATCTCAAACACATAGCAGATAGTAGATTCTTTTCAAGCTCCCACACCTGCACAAGCTAGATTCAGGGAACTATATTTATTTATTCATTCATTCAATAAATGCTGATTTTGTATCTTCTCTAAAGATACCAAGTGCTCTGGATGCCAAGGATATAATGGTGACAAAGCTTCCAATTTTGCATGGCAAAATTACGTTATTCAAATAATTATACAAATACAAAATTGCACTTATGACAAATGCTATGATAGAGATGGATACAGTAATAGGAGGATTTTTACCTAGTCAGTGAAAATGAACAATAAAATGAGATCCGAGGGATGAATAGGCATTAATGAAACAGTGGAGGGAAGAGCATTCCAGACAGAGGAAATAGTATGTTCCAAGGGCCTGTGGCAAGATAAAGACTAAGTACAAAGACTTGAAGACATAGTACAATATGAGGCTGAAGTCTCAGATGGAGCACAACCATACAGGGTTTTATAGATCACAGTAAATAATTTGGTCTTTATCCCAAAATCCATGGGAAGCTTTTGAAAGCTTTTAAGTAGGAGAGAGAATGTCATATGATTAATATTGCGAAAAATCACTCAGTCATGCCACTCCTCTGCTTTAAATCTTCCTAAGGCTATCAATTACACTCGGGAGAAAAATCCAAGTCCTTGCACCATGATCTGCAGAGCTCTAGCTCCTGGCTACTTCCCTTACTCTCCCTTTGTTACCTCTGCTCCAATCACACTGGCTTCCTTGTTATTCCTAGAAAATGCCAACCTTTTTCCCACCCGAAAGCCATTAAACTTGCTGTTTCTTCTACCTGGAACGTTCTTTCCCCAGACATATGCATGGATCACCCCCTCTCTTGGTTCAGGTCTCTGCTCCAATGCCATCTACTCAGAGAAGTCTTCTCTGCAAAGTCCTCCTAAAATCACACCCCCTGACACTATTCCCTTGCCTGTTTAATTTTTCTTCATGGCATTATCACAACCTAACATTTTATTAAATATTTTCTTACTGTCCATGTCTCCCAATAGTATGTAACTCTATGAGTTCAGGGGCTTTGTTTTGTTCCCTGCTATACTACCAACATGTAGAATGGTGCCTGGCATATGGTGGGTACTTCATAAATATATTTTGATTGAATGAATGAATAAATTAATGACTGCAATGTAAAGAATGTATTGAAAGGAGGCCAGAGTAGAAGTAAGGAGGCTAGTTAGGAGACAGTTATAGTATTCCAGATGACAGCTGAAAAGAGTTTGGACTGGCATGGTAATGAGAGTAAGTTCTTAGAAACATATTGGGGAGAGGGGGTAAAATTGATAAGATGATGATGGATTAGATGTAGCAGGTGATAAAGGGGGAAGAATGTTAAGGATGACTCCCAGGTTACATGTTAGAATCTTCTTGCACAGTATTTCCTAACAAATTCCTAGCAAGCATACTATTTCAAATATGATTTGTTAAGGACCCTAAAATAGCATTTCCATGTAATAAAATCATACATACAGAGGTTACTACAGAGCCACCATCAGAAAGACTAGACTTGACCCTGTTCTACTGGGGAAGACTGATCTAAAATGACTGTGTCATCTGGCAGGGGGCCCTCATTCCCCTCCTCCTTCCAACACCACCCACAATAGCTAACCATACACATTTGAAGTAATGGAACAAAAGCAGATCAACCAGGCCACGTGAGAATGGCAGCTTCATCCCACACTCAACCAACACAGAATCATCTCCTAAAACTACATTAGCCATTAAAAAGAAAAACTACAAATTGAGGGGGATTTTGCAAAATTTTGGACTTTACTCCTTAAAACTGTCAACTTGAAAGGGAGCAGAATTTGCCACTCCAAAATGCCTCTTTGGCATAAGGATTATCTTGAGCTGGCTATTTTTAAGAAACAGGAGACACAGAAGAAGAAGCTCGGAAAACCAAGCAGGAGGTACTCTTTTGTAAGAGACATTTACACCCATAAGGGAAACCTCAATTTGTAAGGGTGTCTCCCTCTCCCTACCAGGAAGAGGACGATGAGAAATCTGTAGAAATTCTCATCAATGGAGAAGGCGGGGACTTAAATCTGCATAATAACCATGCCTTTGCTTACTGGGCTTTGCATGAAAACCTCCCATAACTGGCCTTGTTCACCTCCCCCCACCAAATCTTTTGTCTTTAGCTGGAGATGGTATTTAAGGTGGTGACTTGGGCCACTTCAGGGAGTTTTCCTGGATCTCTCCCATGTATACAGGAGGAATACATGTTATTAAATGTCTGCTTTTCTCATGTTAATCTGTCTTTTATTATGGGGGGAAGGGTCTCAGCCAAGACCCTAGAAGGGTAAAGGGAAAATTATTTTTCCTCCCCTACAATACCATCAAAAACAAGAAAAGTCTGAGAAACTCTCAAACCGTAAGGAGCCTAAGGAGACATGCTGACTAAGTATAATATGGTGTCCTGGATGGGATCCTGGAATAGAGAAAGGGTAGTAGGTAAAAACTAAGGACATCTGAATACAGTATATTTAGGTGATACTAATGTATCAGGATTGGTTCATAAGTTGTGCCCAGTGTCTCACACTAATGAAAGATGTTAATTAACAGGAGAAACTAGGTGTGGAACACGTAGGAACTCTTCATACTATCCTTGCAATTGTTCTGTAAAACTAAACCTTCTAAAATAAAAAGATGTTTAAACTACACAAAAACACACACACAATGCATGATCTCACTCCATTACCTTGTTCCCCATGTGTAAACAGATCAGAATTCTCCCTTTCAAGTGATTTCCTACAGGTGCTGGTTTTTATAAACACTTGATCTTTTCAGACACAGTACTTTCAAATCCTAAAAGTGTTAAGGAAAAAGCTGACCTGTCTCCATTGGTAGGAGAAGAAAATTAGAAGTGAAAAAAGAATACAAAACAGTTCCTACTTATCCATTCAGAATTACTAGAATACTGAGCAGCATCAGGGTTATATATGGCTTTGCTTTGTTTTGGGGAGATGGTTTGTAAATTACTGCTTGTCTAATATTTGTTCACAATTACCACATCTGTCCTCCAGGAAATAGCCTTCTCAATAAAAGACTCATTCAGAATTCTTAGAAGTCTTTCTGTTAAATTGTGACATACCTAGGTAAGCCACACAGAACAGTAACGTCATTAAATTATTCCCACGCTCCCTACATACCCTACAAACATACACACACACACACACACACACACACACACACACACAATTTAATGGAAGGGGAAGATAATGCAGCAAGGGAGGAGAATTAAAAAGTTTAGAGGAAAGTCCCAAGGCAGCACAAATTACAGAAGTGCAAAATTTCAAAGCTGGACTAAACCCTAAAGATCATCTGGTCCCAAATCCGCATTGTGCAGACGGGAGCCTGAGACCCAGAGAGATCAGCTGATTTACCTAGGATCACGAACCTTAAATGCTCTTTCAACATCAGGCAGCCTCACTCCATTCATACTCTTTAGTTTCGTCTACACACAGATCCAATAAATTATTTATGAGGTCAATAAAAAAGCTCATAGAGGTAATTTGACTTGTGTTTATTAAACAAATTAGGAATAACATTGTGTATAGTAGATGGGTCCATAAAACTATTTTTTTACCCTGATTATGACTAGCTGTGGTATTTTGTCCTTTTAATAAAAACTGACCTCACCATAAGAATCAGAAATGAATGCATGAAGGAAATACAAGAGTCAAGTTCTAATTCAGACTTTGCATTGTATTCTATGTCTTGGACCTCAGTACAACTGAGACAACTGAGCTTCAGTTTCCTCCTTAAATAGGAACAGCAATTTCCTATCTTATTCAGGAGCCAATGGGAATTATTATAGCTTGACACCCTCTGTCATCTTTCTCATCTGAAGAGTGATGGGATTCTCCTTAGTGTTGTAAAGTCCTAAGTGTGCTATTTTGAGCAGCCTAGGCCACCATCTGCTCTTCTTACTGACTGATCACCCACCATTCCAGAGGTCACACACTCTTAATGGCACTTGCTTTCACCTTAAGGTCTTTGGGAAGTGTAGTAGAAAGAGCAAAGGACAGACAGGAAGTCAGAAGACTGTTCCATGCTCACAGCTGCCACTGCCTTTCATATGACCTTCAATAGGTCACTTCTTCCATTTGTATAATGAAGGGATGGGACCCCAATCTAAGGTTCTCTGTGGATCTGAAGATCCCTATGAGCCCTTTCACATGACTCTAGAATTCTATATTCAGGCAACACCAGGCAGGCTGAAAGTGTAGATGACATACAGCCTCTAGTGTCCATATCAAGTTTTCAAATTAGCTACGAAGTTCATCTCAACATGGGGGCTTCCAGTACCTTTGGCCACTCCATGACCCACACAGGGGGTTGCTGAAGTGACTCAAGGGGAGGAAGGAGGCAGGTCCCCTTGTCCAGAGGCAATTAATTAACCTTGAATTTATTAAATTATCTGTACCCCATGGTCTGTATTCCCCTGAATAGAAGGGTGGGAAAACCAATAATGACATTGTTTCTGCAATGAAAGTTGATAATTACAAAATAGAATTTCTCAGTTAGGTGATAAGGGACACTGACCCTATTCATATTTATAAGCCTGGTATTTCTGAATCTCATTATGTCTATTTCACAGGTAAGGAAGAAATGTACTTTCCCATTTTTCTTACCTCAGGTACCCAATACACACTCTGTAGAGAATACAGAAACTCTGTAATTCTAATCTCAACACAGGTTGAGATTAGAAAGCTGCTTTCAGTGGGGAAAGCGGGGAGGGTTGGGGGGGGAATGAATTGGGAGATTGGGATACCAGACTGTACACTCTAAATATATGCAGTTTATTGTAAAAAATAAAAAAATAAAAAAATTAAAAATTAAAAAGAAAGCTGCTTTCAACAAATATCCCAACTAGAGGAGCTCTGCTCACTTCCCTGAGCAAAATAGCCAGGCCATCTGACCCACAAGGGTAGAAACACTTCAAAATCAGCTTTTTGAGGACTGGAAAAGAATGTGGAAACCAGATTATTAAGAGTCCCAAAGGCAGTGAACAGGTTCTAGGTCTGAGTAAGATGGAGTAAGCACACTCCAAGCTGCCTTTTCTATTAAACGCAGCTATAAAACCTGAACAGAAAGCATGGAACAGCTATTTGAAGAAAAAGTAAAAAGTAACAGGCAGTTGGAGAAGAAGACCGGAATCAAAAGCACCACTGACCCAAAGCTTGGTTTCCCATTTTTCCTCTAGTACCCTCTGACCTAAACCCAAAATCCAGAATTGAGCACCAGGTCAGGATAGAGAGAATTCCACAAAGCCCTCTAATTCAGGTTCAAGGCATGGGAAACAAGTTTCCTAACACCTGGACAGAATGGAAGAAATCCCCTTTTTCTATTCTGCTTTCTTTTTTCTCTCTCCTCTTCTCTTTTCTTCTCTGTGCTCTCTCATGGCCAAGCCCCAGGCAACTCCATAAAGAAGGCAGCAGTGGCAGCAACAATGGGGGCCCAAGGGCAGCTAAGCACAGAGGGAAGGTCAGAGAAGCAGTGATCCCCAGAGAGTGGGGGAAACCCCACTATTTTTTTTTTCTCTCTCTGTCTTCCCATCAGTTGGTCCCAGATGTGAGCACTACTTGGGAAGTGCACAGAAGAATGCAGTAACGAAGGCCAATTTTCTGGCCAGAGGACCAAAAGGGAAGTCTCAAAGAACCAGAAAGTACAGAGGATATGGCAAAAAAAGAGGAGCTTGCCAAAGTGGCCTGGCCCCCAAACCTGTTGTTTATAAACTTCTTGGCTCACTACTAAGCTGTGCACATTGGATCTGACCCAAAAGTATATAGCAAAGATTTTGAGAACTGAACTCCAGGATAGACCACTGCCCATGTCCCATACTGGCCACTAGGCAGGATAGATACAAACAGCATTGCAAAGGCTTTGAAAATGGATCTAACACTGAAAACAAAATCCACAGAAATCCGGTAAGAACTTGCAGCCCAAACCCAACTGAGTAGATTGCCTGCTAAAACAAAGACATCAACTTTCTCCATGCATTTAAACAAGACCCAGAGGCTCATAATATTCAAAATGCATAAGATAGAATTCAAAAGTACTCAGCACATGAAGAATTAGGAAAAACTCAACTTGCATGAGAAAAGACAAATCTTGAAATGAATGGAACTATATAGAGCATCTCAGAAAAAATAGAAAATGTAAAGAAAAAATAGAAATTTTAGAACTGAAAAATACAAAAGTAAAAAAGTTTTTAAAACTCACTAGATGGACTCAATAGTACAGTATGGTGCAGAATAAATATCTAAAGAAATAATGGCTGAAAACTTCCAAAATTTAGCAAAATATATAAACCTACAGATTCAAGAAACTCAGCAAATCATAAATAAGATAAATAAAAGAAATCTATGCCCACGCACATCATAATCAAACTGCTGAGAACTGCTCATAGTAAATCTTAAAACTGGGTAGTGTGATTTATCCAACTTTGTTCTTTACTTTGCAAATTGTTTGGCTACTGCGTTTCCTTTGCTTTCTATATAATTTTAGAATCAGCTTGTGCTTATATATACAAAATTACTGCTGGGTTTGGGCAGAATTGACAACTCAAGTGTGTTTAGTCTTCCAATACATGAGAATGATCTATCTCTCCATTTATTTGAGTCTTCTTTGTTTTTTTTAAAAACTCATCTCCTTTACCCACTCAGAGTGGTTGTTGTTTTGTGTTGTTTTTAATAAATTTATTTATTTATTTATTTGTTTATTGGCTGCATTGGGTCTTCACTGCTGCTAACAGGCTTTTTCTAGTTTTGGTGAGCTGGGGCTACTGTTTGTTGTGGTGCGCAGGCTTCTCATTGCGGCAGGTTCTCTTGTTGCAGAGCACGATATCTAGGCGCGCAGGCTTCAGTAGTTGCAGCATGTGGGCTCAGCAGTTGTAGCTTGTGGGCTCAAGAGCACAGGCTCAGTAGTTGTGGCACACGGGCTTAGCTGCTCCGCGGCATGTGGGATCTTCCGAGCCCAGGGATCGAACCCATGTCGCCTGCACTGGCAGGCAGATTCTTAACCACTGCACCACCAGGGAAACCCTTCTTTGATTTCTTTAATCAGCAGTTTGTGACTGTAGCATATAGACCCTATACATGTTTCATTAGATTTATATAAAATTATTTCATTGTGGAACTATTATAAATGGTATTATATTTTTAAAATTTGGTTTCTAATTATTTGATGCTGATATACACAAATATAATTGATTTTTGTGTCAACCTTTTATCCTGTGATCTTGCTAAAATCTGTTATTAGTCTAGAAGTTTTATTATCAATTTGTTAAGATTTTTCTACACAGAAAATCATGTTTGCAAACAGGGAAAATTTTATTGCCTCCTTTTTAATCTCAATGCCTTCTACATCTTTTTCTTCCCTTACTGTACTAGCTAGAACTTCCAGTACTGTATAGTGATGAACAGGAGTGGTGAGAATAGAAATCCATGCTTTGTTCCCACTGTTAGGAGGAAAGCATTTGATACTTTACCATTAAGTATGATGTTAGCTGTAGGGTTTTTGTAGATCCCTTTTATCAAATTGAGGAAGTTCCCTGTATTCCTAATCTGCTGAGAGTTTTTATCATGAATGGATGTTGGATCTTGTTTGAAAAAAAAAAAAAAGATCAGTGGATAAGCTTATGTGGATTCTCTTCTTTAGACTGTAGTTATGGTGGATTATATTGATTGATTTTTGAATATTGAACCAGTCTTGCATTCCTGGAATAACCCCACTTGGTCATGCTGTATTATTCTTTTTATATTGCTAAATTCAATTTGCTAATATTTTGTTGAAGATTTTTATATCTATGTTCATGGGGAATATTAGTCAGTTGTTTTCTTATAACATCTATAATCTGGTTTGAGTATCAGGATAATACTAGCCTCATAAAATGCATTGGGAGGTTTTCCTCTTCTGTTTTCTGGAGGAGATTGTATAGAGATTGGTGTTGTTTCTCTGTTAAATGGTTGGTAGAATCCTCCAGTGAAACCATCCAAATCTTAAGTTTTCTTTTTCAAAAGGCTTTTAATTACAGAATCAATTTATTTAATAGCTATAGATCTACTCAAGTTATCTGCATCTTCTTGGGTGAATTTGGTGATTTGTGATTTTTGAGGAATTGGCCCATATCATCTACATTGTTGAATTTAGAATAACATAGACTTATTCATAGTATGCCCCTTTCGTCCTTTTATTGTCTGTGTGGTCTGTAGTGAAACCCCCTCTTTCATTCCTAATGTTAGTCATTTGTGCTTCTCTCCTTTTCTTTGTCAGTCATGCTAAAGGTTAATCAGTTTTCTGAATCTTAAAAGAACCAGCTTTTTGGTTTTATTGATTTTTCTGTATTGATTTTCTGTTTTCAATTTTACCAGTTTGTGCACCCTATTCCTTCCTCTGCTTTCTTTGGTATCTCTTCTTTTTCAAGTTCCTTAAGGTAGAAGCTTAGATTACTGATTTGAGATATTTTCTCTTTTCTATTTCAAGCATTTAGTGTTCTAAATTTCCATCTAAGCACTGCTTTAGATACATACTGCAAATTTTAGTATGCTGTATTTTCATTTTCATTCAGTTAAGAATATTTTCTAAATTTCCATATTTCTGCTTTGACCTATGGATTATTTAGAAATATGTTACTTAATTTCTGAGTGATTGCAGATTTTCTTGCTATCTTTCTGTTATTGATCTCTAGTTTAATTTCACTATAGTCAGATAGTATACTTTGAGTAATTTAAATTAATTTGCCAAGATGTGTTTTTATGATCCAGCATATGGCTTATCTTTGTGAATGCTAATCTCAAAGTGCTTTTCAGTTTATACATTCAAGAGTCTTGCAGAGACTGCAAAGTAGTAGCTCTACTAAGATAGGGTCAGCAGAGGGGAAATTTGAGAATTTGGACAAAATGCAAGCAAGGAGAGAACCTCTGTCTTAACACAAAAGTAAAGTCATTGGAGACATATCTGTGAAAACTTATCAGACACACCTCAAAAATCCCTTTAGGAGACAACTGAGAAATTTCATATGAACCCTATATAACCTATGTCACCACACTTAAGCACTGTTGTACTCTCTTTTTTCATATATATCTTTGCAAATTGCATAGGGTCTCATGGAACTTTTAGTTGAAAGTCCTAGTCACCAAGGTCCAATGAAAATTGATTCCAAAGAGATACCAAAAGAAAATCTGACAATTTATGCTAACCTCACAGAAACCTTCCAGTTTACCTTTTGCCTATGTTGATAAATAGAAAGACACGTTTAATTCTGTCTCCTGTGTGTGTGTCTCTACCTTTGGATTGAAACAGTTATACCTTCTATCCAAAGCTCTCTAGGGAGACAGTAGAGCATAGTGACTAAAAGCAAAGACTCAAATATAAGACCTAAGTTCACATTCTGGCTCTAACCCTTACTGACTGAGTGAAATAGAGCAAGTTCCTTGGCCATTCCAAGTCTCCACTTTCCCTTCTATAAAATGGGATAACAGCAGTACCTATATCATACAATTTTTGTGAGGAGTAAATGGGATTAAACATAAAGGTCCTGTCAGCTACATGCAAAAGAATGAAACTGGACAATTTTCACACACCATATACAAAAATAAACTCAAAATGGATTAAAGGCTTAAGTATAAGATCCAAAACCACAAACTCCTGGAGGAAAACATAGGTAGTATGCTCTTTGACATCAGACTTAGCAATGTTTTTTTGGATCTGTCTCCTTGGACAAGGGCTACAAATGCAAAATAAATAAATGGGACTATATCAAACTAAAAAGCTTTTGCACAGTGAAGGAAACCATCAACAAAACTAAAAGGCAACCTACTGAATGGGAGAATATACTTGCAACTGTTATATCCAATAAGGGGTTGATAGCCAAAATATATAAAGAACACATACAACTCAATATCAGAAAAACAAACAATCCAATTTAAAAATGGCAGAGGATCTAAATAGACATTTTTCCACAGAATACATACAGATGACCAACAGGCACATGGAAATATGCTCAACATCACTAATCAGTAGGGAATTGCAAATGAAAACCACAGCAAGATATCATCTCACAGTTGTCAGAATGTTATCAAAAAGACAAGAAACAACAAGAGTTGGCAAGGATGTAGAGAAAAGAGAACGCTCATGCACTGTTGGTGGGAATTTAAATTGGCCCAGTCACTATAAAAACAATATGGAGATTCCTCAAAAATTAAGAATAGAGCTACCATAGGATTCAGCTATTCCACTTCTGGGTATTTATCCAAAGAATATGAAAAACTAATTTGAAAAAAAATATGCAACCTCTATGTTCATTGCAGCATTATTTATAATAGTCAAGATATGGAAACAACCTAGGTGTCCATCAATAAATGAATAAAGAAGATATGGGGTGCGTGTGTGTGTGCGTGTGCACGTACACACACACACAATGGAATATTAGTCATAAAAAAGAATGAAATCTTGCCATTTGCAACAACATGGATGGACCTAGACGATATTATGCTAAATGAAATAAGCCAGACAGAGAATACAAATACCAAATGATTTCACTTATATGTGGAATCTAAAAAACACAACAAACAGAAAACAGAAACAGACTCATAGATACAGAGAGTAAACTGGTAGTCACCAGAGGGGAAGGGGTGGGGAACTGGTTGAAATAGGTGAAGGGGATCAAAAAGTACAAACTTCCAGTTATAAAATAAATAAGTCATAAGTATGTAATATACAGCATAGGAAATATAGTCAATAATGTTGCAATAACTTTGTATGGTGACAGATCGTTACTAGAGTTATTGTGGTAATCAATTTGTAATGTATATAAATGTCAAATTACTATGTTGTACACCTGAAAACTAATATAACATTGTATGTCAACTACACTTCAATAAAAAAAAAATTAAAAGTAAATAAATGTATAAATATAAAGGTCCTGGAACAGTGCCTGACACATAAAAAGTGCTCAGTAAATGTTGGTGATGATGATATTCATGATCTGATCCATACCATATAAGACCTGAAGCTGTAACAAGGGCTCCCAGACTTTGGTATGTGGATTCACACATGTCTGAAACGCCTCAAGGGTTCAAAGGGCAGGAACAGGACTGAAAATAGAAGTGAAAGATGAAGGTCAGGAACAAAAAGAATAGAAACCTGCAAGATTGCTGAGGTGTCTACAGCTCATAGTGCATGGGAATCTCAGAGCAATTTCTCTCTTTTTTTTTTAAATTATATTTTATTTTTTTATTTTTATTTATCAGCTGTGTTGGGTCTTCACTACTGCATGCAGGCTTTCTCTAGTTGTGGCGAGCAGGGGCTTCTCCTCATTGTGGTGCACAGGCTTCTCATTGCAATGGCTTCTCTTATTTCGGACCACGGGCTCTAGGTGCTGGCTTCAGTAGTTGTGGCATGTCGGTTCATCAGTTGTGGCTCATGGGCCCTAGAGCACAGGCTCAGCAGTTGTGGCCCACGGGCTTAGTTGCTCCACGGCATGTGGGATCTTTTCAGACCAGGGATCAAACCCGTGTCCCCTGCATTAGCAGGCAGACTCTTAACCACTGTGCTACCAGGGAAGCCCTCTCAGAGCAATTTCAAAGTTTAATGTCAAGGCATATAGTGCTCATACATACATCATTGTCTAGGAGGATAAAAGGGAAGGCCACCATTAATTCTCCTCTTGTAAGAAAACTCATGATTGGACATGAGGAAGAACATCTTGACTGTGGAGACCAAATGTGACTAAACTATCAAAATAGTCTTGAGGAAGAGATAACTACTTATTCGAGTACATTAAATATTTACCAGCCTGAATACAGGGGCTATGTCAGAGGATATCTTTAGGTCTTATCAGCTTCACGACTCCATAATTTTTTTATTGAGGTACAATTGACATATATCATTATATTAGTTTCAGGTGTACAACATAATGGTTCAATATTTTATATATTGCAAAGTGATGATCACAAGTCTAGTTAACATCTATCACCATACATAGTTGCAAAAAATTTTGTTTTCTTGTGACAAGGACTTTTAAGATCTACCCTCTTAGCAACTTCCAAAATGCAATACGGTACTATTAACTTTGGTCACCGTGCTGTACATTACATCCCCAGGACTTAATTATTTTATAATGGGAAGTTTGAAATGATTCCGTTTTTAATGTCCACACTAATGTTTCTTCCTAATCCACATAGAATAGGTCTACAACAAAGAAAATCTGTTAAAGAAAGAAAGAAAAAGAAAAGTAAAGAAGTTGACTCCAGGGACTTCCCTGGTGGTCCAGTGGCTATGACTCCATGCTCCCAATGCAGGGCCCTGGTTTCATCCCTGGTCAGCTACAACTAAGAGTTCACATGCTACAACTAAAGGATCCCTCATGCCACAACTAAAGATCCCACATGCTGCAACTAAAGATCCTGTGTACCGCAACAAAGACCTGACACAGCCAAATAAATAAATAAACAAAAAGTTGACTCCAAAGAGGAGGAGAAACACACAAAAATACATGAGGTTGTTTGGATGTCTTACTTTAAGTCACATGGATGTTATACAAACAGAGCTTATGAATACATTTTGGTCTGAAAAGGACACAAAACTTAGAAAAGACTGGAAAATGTGAAGAGATATAATCTCAGTAGCAGGAGGAAGATATTATTTTGACAAAAGAATTATTAAAAGGATCATGGGGGAAAAACACTATTCAGTCAGAATTTTCAATGCTGACTGAAAAGGTGAAGGAACATATAAAAACAGTGCATTGGTGTTACACAGTATTTTATCCTTTACCCACAGTCTAGACCAAAGTATCTGAGCCAACAGATGATCTTTTCCTTTCCTCAAAACTGTACAATATTAACATAATCTTGAGTGTGGCCCTAAGAGGGTAGAGAGGTTGAGATACACTATTATAAAACAGGCCAATCTCAACCAATTTCTCAAACTGCTATCACTTCAAAATAAAAAGACAAGGATACAGGAGTATTCTGGGAACCAAAGAGACCAGGCTGCTGTCACTCAACAGGACTTTCATTCCAAATTTGAAAGGTTCATTAATCTCTTAACCATCCACCTAAATCTAAGAGAGAAGGAAATGGAGAGCTTTGAATATGAATTCTCTGGCCCTACCTTTGTTCCTGGTCACACAGGAGACAGAAATATACACTCTCTCAGAAGACCCAGAAGAAACTCTCAGTGCCCAGAGAATAGAAGTGGGTAAAGGAGAGAGTTTACACCATGGCAGGAATATGAATGTGGGATCTCTATAAATCAAGGCTATAGGACAGTGCCTGAGTGTCTGCTTTTTGTGTTGTGTGAACAGTAATATTAGACTGTGTCCCCTGCATTCCATTTGCAAAATCTCTTACCCATAGATCCACTTGGTTTCCAAGTAGTAACCTATATGCATGATGCATTGGCTTGTACAGTAAGCTCCCTACATACGAACCTTCAAGTTGCGAACTTTCAAAGATGTGAACATGCATTCCATAAACGTCAGGCGTGAATGAAATTGCAGCTTGCCTTCCATCTCCTATTGCTGATGATCCTTCAGCTCTACCATCTCCCACTTCCTCTCCCTCCTCCAGTCAGTAACTCTTCTTGCCTGTTCACTCAATGCCACCGCCTGTATGCCAGCTGTTGTACTGCACTACTGGACTTTTCAAGGTACTGAAGATTAAAAATGTTTTATTTTTTGTTTGTTTTTTATGTATTATTTGCCTAAAAAAGTATTATAAACCTATTACAGTACAGTACAATATAGCCAATTGTGTCAGTTGGGTGCCTAGGCTAACTTTGTTGGATTTACAAACAATTTGGAATTACGAATGCACTCTTGGAATGGAACTCGTTCGTATGTAGGGGGCTTACTGTAAAATTCAAAATTGATGACTTACCTACGATTTATTGCTCTAACTTATGGTCATGCTGAGCCTAATCAACTGACTACCTAGCAGTGTTTATACTAAGCATACACCAAGTGCTCAGCCCTGGATCTAATGAGTTCTAGGAGCTAGAAGACTTCAGGTGAGAAACTAAAGGCCCCCAGTTCACTCTATGGTTTTTGAAGGTGGGCTTTTATCATTTATGTCAGTGACTGGTTATCTAAGTGAAACAGAGTCCCAAGGTAATAAGGCCAATTCTTATAATGAGCAGTTAGAGCTTTGCCCTGCCCCTAGGTCGCTATGCTTAAAAGGGAAACCAGTGATCCAACATTCTCAAGGAAGGAAGGCAATAGTGTGGGGATTATTCAAAGTGTGATCCCAGGCTCACCTACATCAGAATCACCTAGAGATGAATATTAAACCTACAGATTTCTGGGTTCCACCCCAGATTTGTTAAGTCAGAATCTATAGGTTAGAGTCCAGGAACCTATGTGTTATTAAGCTCCCCCAGGTGACTTTGATGCTAACCAACATTTGGGAATCACTAGCTTTCTGCAAACTCATCCCTACAATGAGATCTCAAGTAATCAATCAAAAAAGTATTTTGCTGCTCAGATACAGACCTGATCCTCTCAGTAAGCCTCTGTTTTCTTTCTCTGAAATAGAGGTAGTAATAGTACCTAACTCTTACAGGCTATGGAGAAAATTACAAGGTGTATATGTACAAAGCTTCAGACAATGCCTAGCACAGGGCAAGCCATTCAATAAATTTTAGTAATCATAATAAGAAAAAGTCCAAGCTTCTTACTGAAGCCCTTCCAATCCTTACGTACCTATATTACCTCATCTCCAACCACTCTCCCCATCTCACCTGACAAGTTGTACTCAAGACAGACAAAACCAATTCAGTTTCCTCATACACTATGCTACCTTTTATCTCTACTCCATTGCTTATACTCTTTCCTTGGCCTGGAAAGCCACAGGATGCAGCTCTTTGACTTAGAAAGATCATGCTTGATCTTCATGTCTTAAATCATTGGTTTCTTCTAGGGGAATCTTATTGGACCCCTAGGTCAAAGTTAGGAGCCTCTTCTCTTTGTTCTCTCAGCGCCCTGAACTCTGTTTATGTGTTTGTTTACCTGTCTGTCTTCCCCATTTGAGAGCAACCTCTTTGAAGTCATGAGCAGTGGAATTTTGTGGTTGTTTCTCTAGTTGTTGTTGGTAATTTAAAAACATCCAGAAAAGTACAAAAAATAACACAACAATCATCTATGTTTCTAACATCCATAAGTAAACATTCTTGACATTTTGGCACTTTTGCTTCCAATATTTATTATTTATTTCCTTCAAAAATAATTTATGAAAACATTAGGGACTTCCCTAGTGGTGCAGTGGTTAAGAATCAGCCTGCCAATGCAGGGGACACGGGTTCAAGCTGTGGTCTGGGAAGATCCCACACGCTGCGGAGCAACTAAGCCCTTGCGCCACAACTACTGAGCCTGCACTCCAGAGCCCATGAGCCACAACTATTGAGCCCACGTGCCACAACTAATGAAGCCCATGTGCCTAGAGCCTGTGTACCACAAGAGAAGCTACCACAATGAGAAGCCTGCACACCACAACTAGAGAAAGCCCATGTGCAGCAACGAAGACCCAATGCAGACAATAGATTAATCAATTTTTTTAAAAAAAGAAAACATTGTCCACTGTTTTGGAATAAAATGTTATAGGTAAAGCCAAATGTCCCCTTGACCTCCACTCCCAGAGCCCTATTCCCTCCCTGTCTTTCCAAAGGTAACCAAATACTAACATGAATTTGATATGTATCCTTCCAGTCTTTTTTATACACTTACAGACATAACTTGTCCCCATATAAAATATATAGTATTGGCTTATACAAGGTTCAGTCAAAAATTATCCACACTCTGGCTATAGAATTTATTTTAATTCACTTTTAGAGAAGACAAATACATCATTTTTCGACATAATCTCCTTGCTTTTCAATACAATCTGTCCATATGTCAACAAGCTTTTGTATTCCCTCATTGAAACACTGAGCCACGAATGCACCGCTGTCTTCACTTCTTCATCAGAAGTGAATCTTCGTCCTCATAGGGCTGCTTTCAGGGGACCAAACAGGGGAAAGTCCAGTGGAGTAAGATCAGGACTATAGGTGACCTTCTTCATGACAAAACACTTTCTCCATACTGTGCACAAACTCTTCGATAAATAATGGTACCAGGTACACCCTCAGACCACAAAAAACGAATCACCGCACACTGTTCTTCTTTCGTGCAAATCACAAGTGGGGCATCCATTTTTGCTTGATGTAACACATTCACACCTGCACAGCAGTGACTGGGGAGACAGTAGCCTTGAATGGAAAGTGCCGATAAGACCGTGTGGCCAACAGAAGTTTTAATATAACCAGAGTGCAGATAAGTTTTGACTCACCCTCATACATCATATTCCAAATGTCACGGGACTGTGTGTATCATTCTGTCATTTCTTTCTTTCATTCCAAAATGGTTTTGCAATATATCCATGTTGATATATATGTCTGGTTAATTCCTTTTAATTGCTGTATAATAATCCACTATATATGGGGATGAGCCAAAAATAATCCACATTCTGGATTCTACAGCCAGAATGCGGATAATTTTTGACCCACCCTCACAGATGTACCCTATTTTATTTAACCATTCCCCTGCTGATGAACATTTAGGTTGTTTCTAAGATTTTGCTAGTACAAAAAGTCACAATAAATATGCTTTGTTACATATCTCTTGGTGTATAAGTGTTACTTTAATAAAGAGACCTAGAAGGAGAAATGCTAGATTGTAGGGAATGGGAATTTGTAGCTGTACCAATGTTGATGCCCATCAGCATTATTCAAGAGTTGTCATTTCCCTACAACCTTACCAACACTTGCTGTTGTCAGCCTTTAAAATTTTGCCAATATTCAGAGAAAAAGGATATCTCACTGCTGTTTTTGACCACTTTATTCATCTCTATAACCCCAGCTACCAGCAAGTACTTGGCACATGTTAATTGCTTGGTAAACATTTCTTTTTTTTTTTTTAGCTCTTTATTGGAATATAATTGCTTTACACTGTTGTGCCAGTTTTTGCTGTACAATAAAGTGAATCAGCTGTATTTATACATATATCTCCGTATCGCCCCCCTCCCACGACTCCCTTCCACCCTCCCTGTCCCAGCCCTCTAAGTCATCACCCATCATCGAGTTGAGCTCCTTATGTTATGCAGGAACTTCCCACTAGCTATCTATTTTACATTTGATAGTGTATATATGTCAATGCTACTCTCTTACTTTGTCCCAGCTTCCCTTTTGCCCCCCACCCCGTGTCCTCAAGTCTGTTCTCTACATCTACATCTTTATTCTTGCCCTGTCACTGGGTTCATGAGTACCATTTTTTTAGGTTCCTTATATATGAGTTAGCATACGGTATTTGTTTCTCTCTTTCTGGCTTACTTTGCTCTGTATGACAGACTCTAGGTCCATCCACCTCGTTACAAATAACTTAGTTTCATTCTGGTAAACATTTCTGATAACGCCACCTATAGGTCCTGGCTCTGGCTTGCTGATAATTCCAAACACATCTAGGAGTCTCCTTTCAGCAAGAACCAGAGCAAGATCCCAGTTTCCTCACCTCTAGGCAAACCTCTGAGGAAAAGGTAAAGGGACAACTGCAGGTGGCATAATTTCCGTTAGAGATTTATCATTCCCTAAAATGACATTTAGTGAATGATTCTTGACTTCTGGATCAATAATCTTTTACAATCAATCAGGTTAGGGTCTAGCTCCTTCTACCCAAGAGCTAAGGGCACATAAAGACAACAGAAGTGGGAAACAATGTATCTGTTCCCCAGTGACTCTGCTGGACCAGTGGAAGGAAGACTGGTATACAAGGAATGGTTTAGCTTTCTAGTAGTCTCCCTGGACATCCTTGTTATAAATATTATGTGTTCATTAAAATATGTTTCCTTTTCTTCCTGGGCATACATCTAGACCATATTTACCATATCCCCTGTAGTTAATTGTATTCATATGATTGATTTTTGCCCAATGGAATATGAACCAAAGTGATATATATTATCTCCAGTCCTGACCCATTAAAAAACCTTTATATAATATCCTCCATCTTCTTTTCTTTTGACAGCTGGCTGGAATGCAGATAAACCCTAGCACACCTTTGGCAATGCCATGTTGAAGATAGCAGCTCCATCTTATGAAAAGAGTCTGGGTCCCTGGATTCACTACTTAGAGAAGTGATACAAGTAAGAATGAAACTTTATTGGTTTAAGCCACTAAGATTTCAGGGTTTATCTGTTACAGCAGCTAGCATTCACTACAGCCAATACAATACTATACCTAGAATATTTGGCAAACCTTTTCAAAAACAAAAATAATCCAGCGTTTACCATGTCTAAATGGGGAGAGTTCATATTCCTTTGGAACAAGACGTAGAATTGGCAATTATCTGTTAGAATAACTGTTATCTGTTAGGATAATTGTTAGTCTCACAGGATGGAAAACAACAACAACGAAGCATAATTGACATATCTACCAAAGCAAACGCTATGTAGTAACCATTGAAAAAATTTCCCAAAAGATTCCAAGACTGAAATAAACATCATTGTTGTAAGAAAAAAAAACTTATCTAATCAGCTCTAGTGCCTAATCAAGTTATAAAATGAAAGAGGAAGACATTACTAGCAAGTCTCCACTACAACTGTTAGGCAAGAATTTAGTTTAATGGTATCTGAAATGAATGGTCTTCAACAAGAGCTGACACTGCAGTTCTCAGCAGAAAGGCTCCAGGCTGCTAAAGTAGCTAGAGGCTGCAACACTGCAGCTTCCAGTCTGAAGGCTGAAAACACACAGGAGAAGGGCAGATGCAGAAAAATAAGCCAGGAATGGGATACAGGGAGGAAAGAATGAAGAAGTGGGAAATCTTGTGTGTATAGTTCTAGACTACCTGATTCAGGATTAAATTTCCCATATTTCATTAAGATTTTGCTCAGTTTATAGTGACATGGTTTTAATTCTGGAGGTTCCTCACCTATAAACGTTTTCTTGACAAGGCAGGATCTGTCTGATTCATCTCTGTATAGGGACTGCTCTGGGTACAGTGTAGACCTATAACAGGCTCTCAAATAATGGGGATTGAATGACAAGGATAAAATATTTAGCAAAATGCTGCAAAGGTACTTTTCTAGGAGCCTCACAAGGTAGAAAGGAGGAGGCTTCTACATAACATTTGGGTCTTTGCAACAATAAAGTCTTCTATACAACAAGCAAATATTTATTTAGCAGCCCTTCTGTGCCAGTCGCTGTGGTAGCAAAGAATTACACAATCCTACCCTCAAGGTAGTGGAGCAGAGATACAAGTCAGTTGGCACCTAGAATATGTGATCAGTACTCTCACAGATGAAAGGCAGGACAGGGTGCTGTGGGAGCTGTCGGATGCCAGCTTGCCGAATCACAGTAAGTGTTTCAGAAGAGACTCATTGAACACCCACCGTGTGCCAGGTCCTGTGCTGGACGCTGGAGTTACAGACGTGCCTGTGACACTCACTCATGTTCTAGGAACTCCAGGAGCTCATGACAGACTCGAGGGAGACATATCCACCCAATAACCCCAAGGAAAAGGGCTGAACAGAAAGTGTGCTATGGGAGCACAAAGGAAGGTGCCGCTCACTCAATGTTTCCAAGGCTGTCTTTCCCAACGAAACTCCACTTATTCCACAACTATGGCAGAACAACAGTTTCATGAGGCTACACCCTGACGTGCCCAGAATGAGGATTCCCCCTTCCCAGGACTTCCTGGAGGTAAAGCCATTCAATCCCAGAAGGAAAGCATGGTGATTTCTGAGCTCCTGTTCATCTCAGCGCTGGGTTTAGACATTCCCCTCGGGATGCCACTCCCCAAGGAATCAGATTCACACTATTAGGCCCCAGTGCTTTTTTTCCTTTTCCTCCAAAACTTGGTTGGTTGTTCCTCATTTAGGAAACTAAGTTTATAGTTAGGGACCTGAAATAATTAGTTCCGCTTATTATATCTTACAACCCCAAAATAGAGAAAACAAACTCAAAAGGCCTTACTGTTTGCGTGAATGATACAGAATATCTGTTGGACCAGTCTCTGGGGACTCAATGGTGCCCTCCATGGGACATGATCAGAAGACTCATGAATTTAGAACTAGAGAGCCAGAGCCAGAAAGCTTGGAGGAATCTTAGAAATCTGTAACCCATGGCAACCCCTTAATTTTGCAGATTGTTCCTCTGAGGAAAAGGGAACTATCCAAGGCCTAATGGGTAGTTAATGAGGCCACTGAAACTGCAATCCAGGCTTCTTAATCACTTTTGAGAACCTAAGATTCAGGTCAATGTAGGAACAAAAGATATCCTGAGAGAGTAAGAGATCTCCTAAGAGAAAGAAAATTGAGGGCGCTAAGACCCAGCTGGCTCACCCCACATGGAAATCCTCCCTCCAATACTAACCCTGGAAAATAAATAGGTTGGATTTCATTAAAGGAACGTCCAGATTCCTTACATTTCTTCCCTCATCCCACACCCCCAACACAAACAAATACCAATACCCACCTCCAGCTTGTAAGAAAAACAAGACAACTGTATTGGATTGCTCTCTTTGGGAGCAACCCTATTTACCTATACTGAAGCATGACATGTAAAGAATGAGAGAGTCGTTGATTTTAAAAGAAACATCCCTTCCTTTAGGGGTATTCCTCTACCGCCACCAATAGATCATACATCAGCTAATACACAATGATGCACTGAGGTCGTTACAGAATATAAATTTACAAGTGCAACTCCCAAGAGTGTCTCTCACTTCAGAAGGGCTGTGTCATGCAATGGGATGGATAGGGAAATGTTGATTCACCCTGAACAGCAGTGGGGGAGAAACAGAAGGCACTCTGTGGGCCACAGACAGCACTTGATATGGGGAAACAAAGAAGTACAGGAATGAGACCTGGCCTGATCCCCCTCCCATGGGTCTCAGCCACCCTTTGGAGGTTGTCAGAAAATGGAGAGGAAATAGAACAGAATCACAGACCTGAAAACCACAGACCTCAGGACCATCATATTCCCAATATGTTTTCCCTCTCCCTTTCCAGTCTGTCAAATAAGAAGTGTCTGGGCCTAGGTGCCTAAAAGCATCTTTTGAAGATAGGGAACAACTGCCACATCAAAATGATGACATTTATCAAGAAATCTGAAATACAACAGTTCCACATCAAGATGATGGTTATGCGAGGATTCATGCGAGGATTCCAGCCCATACCGACTTGAAACAAGGAGCTGCCATGCCCCAGGGGCCCCTAGATCAGGCATCCACATATTTTTACTCCCTGACAGGCAGGGTCTACACCCCTACTCAGCCTTGAAGCAGTTACAGAAGACCTTCACACCTCCACTTCCCATAAGAATACGGGAGTAAAATCTCTGAGAGGGGAATGAAACAGGAGGGATGGCACAGGGCACAACTTTTAAAAGAATGACATAGCCATAGGACATGACAAAAACTGGTTAGAACCAACTAGGTCCAAGATGGCAGAAGATTCGACTTCCAGTAGAGCTTGAGCCTCATTAAATGCTCATTGTAATACATTAGCATATGCTAAATGACACACCCACAGGTGCCATGACAGTTCTGAGCCTAACCATAAAAGGCCAAAAAGTGGGTGGTGGCCCAATTCCTGGAAATCCCCATCCCTTCCCTGAAATAGTTGGAATACGCCTCCCACTCATTAGCGTCTGGAATTACCAACCCCTTAAAAACTAACCACGCCATATTTCTGGGTCTCTTGCCTTCTGAGAGTGCCCACACTCTGTGGAGCATGTTTCTCTCTAAATAAATCAAGAAAGAAAGAGAGAGAGAGAGAGAGAGAGAGAGAGAGAGAGAAAGAAAGAGAAAGAAAGAAAGAAAGA
The DNA here is from genome assembly GCF_030028045.1 of Hippopotamus amphibius kiboko. Taxonomy (NCBI): domain Eukaryota; kingdom Metazoa; phylum Chordata; class Mammalia; order Artiodactyla; family Hippopotamidae; genus Hippopotamus; species Hippopotamus amphibius. The sequence continues at coordinate 30,547,473 of NC_080203.1, forward strand.
AAGAAAGAAAGAAAGAAAGAAAGAAAGAAAGAAAGAAAGAAAGAAAGAAAGAAAGAAAGAAAGAAAGAAAGAAAGGAAAGAGAGAAAGAAAGAAAAAGAGAAAGAAAGAAAAAAAGAATCTGAACAGGGAGATGCTGTAAAACATGACTTTGAATCCAACAGTCATTACTAATCATACTCTTTCAAAAAAAATGAAAGAAAGAAAGAAACCTGCAAGCATTCCAGTTGAGTATTGCCCTTATCTCAAGACTTACACATTCAAGCAGAAGGGAATTACATGTCTCTTATTGATACCGTTGTCTTATTTCCGCATTCAGCCAGTATCAAACAAAGGAAAGGATGGGAGGGTAGGGAGCAATAAGAGAATAATTTATCTCCACAAAATAATGGTCTTAGAGGACCCTCCAAGACCCAATTTACACAGATGCTTTTTTCCTTCAAACTCACATCACACTTGGGATTCTTTTTCATCTGCATGGGAAAAAATGGTTTTGCAAGTGTTGAGCTTAATTGATTTGCAGCCATACTACCTCAGACCCTAGAGGAACCAATTATATATCCCATCATACCCAGGGCCCATGGGAAGCAGACTTGCCCCCTGAGACTTGTAGATGTTTTACAGTCAAATAATATGATTAACTCAAAGTTCCTCCTTCAAGAGGGACACCACAGTTCTCTCATCCTTTATGCGGGCTTAGGGAAACTGACTCTATTAGAAATGTGATATAGCAGCCTATGATAGCCAGAGAGAGTATAACTCTAGAGAAGTCAAATGAATTGATGAAATGCTTTGTTTGCCTAGTTATTTCTGCCACTTTACTAATGAAACAAAAGATGGGAGGTGGCATTTTCTCTTCTACAGGCAAAGAGTTAATAGCTCTGAAGCACCCAGAGATAGGCCTCAGATAGACCAAGCACTTATAGCAGGTTGTGTATACATTTTTAGGGGCTTGGAAAGCTTCAAGCACTTTCAAGTGCTTTCAAGCATATTAGTCTTGCTTCACACAAAGCATAATAAGCCTGGTTGATGGCAGAGAAATAATAATGTTGTTAATCTAAGCAGCTTGGAAGTGAATCATCCACTCCAACAACCCAGATTGATTTTATGCCCTTTAGACAGTCTGACTCAGTCCTTTCCCAGAGGGCTAATGGACAATCACTAGCTCATTTAGGCTCCATTCACACTTCTCTTTGTTTACTCATGGACAAAGAAGCCAATGGCCTCCAGTGATCCAGCCTGAAATGCTGGCCTTAAGTGATTTTGTGCCTCCACAGGAAGAGCTCAGCTATTACACAAAACTCAGGGCTGCAAACACCTTCTTCCTTAAATTTATCAGCCCTCTTTGGTAACTGCTATTATCTAGGGAAGATGGTAAGGATAAGGTCAGTGTGAACCAGGGGAAAATCCAAATAGGAAAATTTAAAAGAAACGCAATCTTATTACTCTCAAAGAAAAACAACTCAAGCTGGACTCGAAATGCTTTAAGGAAGTGTTGTCCCAGAATGACCCCGAGAGACCTATCTAATAAACAATTAGGAATTACTTGCAATTGAGAGATCCGTTACTGCTATGTAAAAGAACCTTCTGAACTAAAGTATTTACAGTTTCTTAAGATAGTTTAAAGTCTTAAGGGCATTAAACAGTCCTATATGAAACCAAGATGAAACTCTGCAGGAAGAAACATTTTGCTAATATTAGCAAATGCTAATAAATGTTGAAGTTGTGTGATGGGTACATGGAGGTTCATTATACTATTCTCACTCTTTTTGTGCATGTTTGTTTCCATAATAAAGTTCTTTTTTAATACATTGCTGAACAAAGGTAACTTTCAGGCCAGCCCTCTGAGTTATTACAAATTTGAAATTATTGGGATTAATATTAAAGCTTTGACTCTATTAAAATTTTTATCAAAGCTCCCAGACCGTTGAACTTCACTCTCCCAAACTCAGCCTGCCTATATTCAAGCTCAAGGCAAGGGTAATTGAGATCCAACAGAGCCATGTTTGTTCTGCTTCTGGTGAAAATATCAAGGGAAGCCCGGGAGAGGGAAAGAGAAGGTATCCGGCCAGGAGATGAAGGACTAGCTTTCAAAGCCAACGCCTGTTTTGATGGTATCGCCTGCTGTCAGCTTCCCCCTTTTCAGAGGGATTTGTCATAGAGAGAAATTGTCCTACATCTTCTCTCTTGCTTTGGTTCTTTCAGCTGCCATCATAAGTAGGCCACTTTCGTAGCCAGGATAAGCTCAGCTAGATGGAGAACCCATGGGGGACTTTGGCTTCGGTCCATTGTTTTACTCTAATGAGGGAAAGACTTTCCAGGCTCTGGAGTAGCTTGCATACTGGGGCAATTCTTAGTCAAGCACATTTCTCATTTGCCTTTGTTCTACTGAACATCTTCTTGGAGGAGCTTGGAGGGGCACTGAGGCTTAGAAATCCTCCTATATGCAAATAGTTTCATATTACCAAGAGAGTATTTCCAGGCAAGATGCAATAATTCCTATAAACTAATTGCACTCTCCCTGAGGCAAAGTAAACTGAATTCAGAAAGGAAGATATTTTACAAAGTGAATTCCATACAAGTCATGCAGTACAGTAGGCTTTTTCAAGACTTCTGAACTGCAAAAATAAGAGAAAATGTTGGCTAAACTGTCTGCTGTGGTTAGTGACTTGGAATAACTAGCACACTCACAAATCTACCCTTGTCTCCATGGAGACAGCAGGGCTAGCAACTATCTAAACATTATACTACAAGGTATTACAGATAAGCATCAGGGGCCAGAGGGGAATACTATAAAGTAAAAAGAAAAACATGTCCAGCCGTTTCAAACTATAGTCCTACCATAAAACCATGGGATTCTATGATCTTGCCTTGTTGTGTTTTTATTATTATTCCCACTGAATAAATTCCCTCCCCGTTAAGCAAAGAGGAATCTAAAGCTGAAAGATCCAATGTGATTGAATTGACCTTAATGTTCTTGAGGGAAACTGCCTTAAAGACAGCCTTAGGTGTACACTGACTCGAATTACCTTTGATACTGTTTGGCAAACATTTTTGAGACTTATTATATGCTACTCATTTAAAAACTTACTGTGTGGCAGGTACTGTGCTAGGCACTGGGAAAATGACACTTTAAATTTTTCAAATGTGCTTTCACAACTGTAACGACATTTGACCCCCTGGATAATGTAGGAATTGTCATTGACTGTGTTTTACAGATAAGGAAATTAAAATTCTGAGAAGTGAAAAGATTTGCCCAGGGTCACAAAGGAACATTGTAGTGGATCCAGAATCTGGACCTTGGTTTCCTGACACCAAATCCCACTTTAGTTTCAACTGTATAACACCCTAACACTCAAAGGCCAGCCATAGCACTTCATAATGAGGGATGCTAGTATGAATTAAGTCACTTGACTCAGCATGGCCCCCAAAGAGCACTCTGACTGTGAATCCAAAACGGTAACTCTTATTGCTGGTTTTCAGTTTGTGAAAGTTTATCAAGCTGTGTACTTATGACATGTACGCTCCTCTGTATGTATATTATACTTCAATAAAACCTTCTCCCCTCACTGTCCTGAAAGCATGCTTTCCTGTGTAGACTGATCCTTGGACTTCCTAGGCCCCATGCATTCAGCCTTTATGCCCTAGCGTCAAACAGGTTTGGTTTTTCACCTGCAAACCCTTTTGAACTCTCCTTCCTAAACCATCATCTACCACCTTAAATGTGTCTCTCTCTCATGGGGTCTCTATGGGGTCAGCAAATCTCTAATGCCTTTGCTTCCCTGTCTTACTCTGAGCCAAAGGGGAAGAAGTGCTCTGACGGGTTCCCTGTAGACTGGACCCTGTGCTCCCCCGCCACCAAAAAAACAAACAAACAAACAAACAAACTGTAATTCACTTTTCTAACCACCCTGTTGAGAGTCTTTCCATTTGACCAGAGGAAGCCATGCAGTCAAAACTAGCTTTTTCACATAGCACCTGACTCTTGAGGGCAAAATGCTCTGTGGTGATTGAACTGAACTGCAATTTATGAAGGAGAGGATAAATGGGACCAGGCTAAGTGCCCTTTGCCTTTGGGCTCCTAGACCCCCTGGAGCTTACTTACTCACTTCCAATAACTTACCTGTTCTACTACTGGCATAGGAGCTGTGCTCAGCCACTTCCCACCCTATCCCCACAGCAGTTACTCTTTCCAACTGAGCCCAGAGAACCAAGGGGTACAGGAATTGAAATCCATTTACCATTCCTGTTTTCAACTCTCATTTCTTCATCCATATGATCTCTTTCAACATCATAACCTTATCAGGGTAACGAAGAGCAGACATGTATCATTAGCTTTCTTGTACAGATAGATAAACCAAGACCCAAAGAAGGAAGTAACTTTCTGAAAAGCACCTGGGTAATTAGGGTTTGGCACCATTTTTCTCCACAGTACAACAGGAATAAAGTTGTCTAGAACTGGAAAAATGGTACCAAGTCTTTGCCTGCAAGCAGTCAGGGGAGAGCTCATACTAAATATTTCAGCTTTCTTTACCCTTCTACTGGCTGGAGCAGCTGATTGGAGAGAGCACAGGGATCTAGGCCGACCCACAGATTTCTTCTTAACAACCTCCCAGTGTTTAATAGTTAGTCAGTACCAAAAATGCAGCAGGTTGAAACTGGAGACAGAAATTGGGATTAAGAATTGTAAACCGGGAGAGGGCTTCTATATCAGAGTGATGGAATACCTCAACTGTGAACTGCCATCACCCAAATCACTAGATGTTTGGGTCATTTCAGTAAAATAACAGGGCTATTTTCTTGGATGGATGATTTGGTGGGTGAATATTTGTCTAGCAAGTTATTTAGCATCACATCACATGGAAAACAGAATGAATCATAGAAACAGAAATAAATCAAATACTAAGGCCTGTTTATTATATCAGAGATGAGAATACTAAGGCTTAGACTGGTTAAGTGACCTCCTAAACTCAAGCAGCTATTTAGTGAAAGAACTAGGATTAGACTTTATGTCCCCTGACTCCCAAGCCAGTGTTCTTTCCACTTCACTGGCTGAATCTATTACAATTTAATTGTATGTTTGGTCATCAGGCAGATGTGGCTAAAATAGAAAACACATGAAAAAATGGCCTTATTCCTGAAAGAAAAGAATAACAAAAAAGACCAAATAACATAGGCATTTCCCATTTCACACCTATAAATTGAGATTTAGGTCTACATCCTTAAGAAAAAGAAGTATCCCTCATAACCCTAGAAAAGGCAGCTCTTCTAGGAAGGAAGTAGGTCTATTAAAGGCCCTAACATCCTGACAGTTACTAATCCTGACTTGACTTTGACAAATTATACAATCCCCATGCCTCAGTTTCTCCATCTGCACATTGATAACTACATACCATAGTACCATAGCTCTCAAGCATCTCTGAAAGTAAGGGAACCACAAGGACATCTTGACTCTTAAGTCTCATTACCACCCCCTGCCCCCCATTTACTTAGTCACTAGTCCTGTTAACTGCATTTCTCAAATATCCTTTAAATTCAAACCTCTTTTCCCTCTTTAATGTTCCTGCTTTAGTTCAGACCCTCCTTATCACTTGCTTAGATTACTTCATCAAGCTCCTGACCACTCTCCTTGCCCCCAATCTCTCCCTACTCCAGTCCATCCTCCACATTGCCACCAAGGTAATCTCTAAAACACCAACCTGGCTATGTCATGCTTCCATTAATTAACACTTTATTCCCTGAAAAAGTCTAAAATCTCTTAGTATGACAAATAAGATTCTACTCTGTCTGGCCCTCATCCACTTCTTTTTTTAATTTAATTTTTATTTATGTTGGAGTATAGTTGATTTACAATGTTGTGTTAGTTTCAGGTGTACAGTAAAGTGATTTGGTTATACATGTACATGTATCTATTCTTTTTCAGATTCTTTCCCCATATAGGTTATTGCAGAATACTGAGTAGAGTTCCCTGTGCTATACAGTAGGTCTTTGTTGACTATCTGATATATAGTAGTGTGTATATGTTAATCCCAAACTCCTAATTAACATCTACTTCTTATACAGCTTAACATCTCCCATCACTCCTCCTGATAGCCTATCTCCTATGCAGATAATGCTTCAGTCACCTTGAATTTCTTACCATCCTATAAACAGAGTATAATGTTTAATGTCTTTTTACCTCTGCCTAACATATATGTCTCCTCCTTTCCTCTTTCAAAACTTCCTACTTATCCTATAAGACTCATCTCAAATGTTACCTCTTCTGTGAAACATCGGTAAGATTTCCATGAAGAATCCCTCCTATCAAGAATAAACAAATGGGGGCTTCCTAGGTGGCGCAGTGGTTGAGAATCTGCCTGCCAATGCAGGGGACATGGGTTCAGCCCTGCTCCAGGAAGATCCCATTAAAAAAAAAAAAAGAATAAACAAATGGGACTTCATGAAACTTAAAAGCTTTTGCACAGCGAAAGAAACCATAAACAAGGCAAGAAGGCAACCCTCAGAATGGGAGAAAATACTTGCCAACGAAGCAATGGACAAAGGATTAACCTCCAAAATATACAAGCAGCTCATGCAGCTTAGTACCAAAAAAGCAAATAACCCAATCCACACATGAGCAGAAGACCTAAATAGACATTTCTCCAAAGAAGACATACAGATGGCCAACAAATACATGAAAAGATGCTCAACATCACTAATCATTAGAGAAATGCAAGTCAAAGCCACAATGAGGTATCACCTCACACCGGTCAGAATGGCCATCATCAAAACATCTAGAAACAACAAATGTTGGAGAGGGTGTGGAGAAAAGGGAACTCTCCTGCACTGTTGGTGGGACTGTAAGTTGGTACAGCCCCTATGGAAAACAGTTTGGAGGTTCCTTAAAAAACTAAAAATAGAACTACCACATGATCCAGTAAAACCACTACTGGGCATATACCCAGAGAAAACCATAATCCAAAAAGAAACATGTACCACAAAGCAACCTAAATGCCCATCAACAGATGAATGGATAAAGAAGATGTGCCACATATATACAATGGTATATTACTCAGCCATAAAAAGGAATGAGATGGAGCTATACGTAATGAGGTGGATAGACCTAGAGTCTGTCATACAGAGTGAAGTAAGCCAGAAAGAGAAAAACAAATATTGTATGTTAACTCATATATACAGAATCTTAGAAAAAAAAAATGGTACTAATGAACCCAGTGACAGGACAAGAATAAGGATGCAGATGCAGAGAATGGACTGGAATACACGGGGTTGAGGCAGTGGGGGGTGAAGGGGAAGCTGGGATGAAGTGAGAAAGTAGCATAGACATATATACACTACCAACTGTAAAATAGATAACGAGTGGGAAGTTGCTGTATAACAAAGGGAGATCAACTCGATGATGGGTGATGCCTTGGAGGGCCGGGACAGGGAGGGTGGGGGGGAGTCGCGGGAGGGAGGGGATATGGGGATATGTGTATAAATACAGCTGATTCACTTTGGTGTACCTCATAAGCTGGTACAAGAGTGTAAAGCAATTATATTCCAATAAAGAGCTTAAAAAAAAAGAATCCCTCCTCTATGTTCTCATATCATCCTGGACACAAAATCATCATAGTAGTTGTGTTCCTTATGATAACCATACTGTATTGTCAGTTTATCTCCTGAGTTTCTTGCAGGGAGGGCTGTAATTTTTTTCATCTTTGTATCCCAAATATACAGCACAGTGTCTGGCCTCAAATGTTGCTCAATAAACATTGTTAAATGAATGGATGACATATGATAAGAACTGCTATTTATGGTCAATATACAGCCTATATGGTCAATAAATAAGGCATGATTAGGCTTCCTTGATGACCCCACTCTTTATCTGAAGCTTTTATCTAAGGATTTAGAGAATTTAGAATTGCCAGCTGGAAGAAAGAAAAGTTTGTCTGACTATATTTTCCTTTGAGAACTGTTGATAATTTTGCGGATATGAGGGAAAGGGAGTGACCATCAGTCTACATTTCAGTCTTTTAGCAGTGACAAACCTCTCATTGTACCACTCCACTTTTAATTTTGATTTCAATTCCCTGCCATTATACCACCTCTCCTAAAAGAATTTATTTTCCCTTTTCCTCTTTAATACCCCCCAACTTTATCCTCCCCCCCAACACACATACCAAAAGCTGATTTTTATTGCATGTATTTAAGTAAACTGTCAATCCATTATGCAATTTACATCGGAAGGCTGGTAATAAAGTAGGACCTTCTGCAAGGTCATTTGTGTACTCTCTGATATCTGGGAAAGTGCCGAGAGAAAAACAGGTAGATAACTCAATCTGTCACGTGGATCTAAGGAGACTGTACAAATACCTCATTTCCATAACAACATCGTACTTGGTGTCCCAACATAATGAATGAATATGCTATGACTGAAGACTAAACAGAGGCTAATGGTAAATGCATTAATTAGCGACCTGTTTACACTTCTGGGAAGCATGGCCATTTGTTACAGCTGCTGTCATACAAGAATACTGACTGGGTTTGGGTCTCTACTCTGGGAATGCATATAAATTTGTGAGATTCTCCCACATTATCACTTGCTGACAAGCATTAATGACACTAATGAAGGCAGAAGACCTTGATTCAAACACACAAATGATTAGAGTTGATAATAGATTTGTGAACAGGGCCCTCATTAATGAATTTATTAACGATGCAGAGATGGAAGTTAAAAAGAGATGTCTAGACATGTATTTATAGCACCTCCACCTCCTTCAATCAAAGGTAATTCTTCTATCTCTTTGATTTATCGGTTTTTCAGTTATATGCCTGAGAAAGCAGAATAATCACGTTCTGGTAAAAGAAATCCAGAGAAAAGAGGATAGATCCAAGAGAAAAGAGGATAGATCCAGCTCTATTCAGTTAATGAAAATAGTGAATGAGAATATCTCATGAAATCAAAAGATCACCAGATCTTGTCTTAGGAAATATGTGGTGATGGATGCAAATTAGAGGGTTTATTCAGAGAAAAAGGAGCATTTACTAATCATGCCCAAACCTAGTTCAAGTCTTCTAGTTCAGAAAAAGATGGGTATATTATTACCAATTTGCCTCCCACATCATTGATTCTTAGGTAACTACACCCTCGACAAATAGTCACATTTTAGTGAGGGAAGTGGTATGTGTTGACATTTCTGTTAACAATTTACACTGTCATTATCTTTTTTTTAGCATGATTGAATGGCCAAATCCTTCTCTTTCTAAGCAAGAGAGAACAACAGAATGCCAATGTTTGCAGACTGATGCCTGTAGTCATTCAACTGTTTGCACTGGTTTAACTGACTCGTACACAGGTTTTATCAAAGACATAATACAATACAGAATGCCAAAACAACTGACTGGGGCAAACAATTCGAAAAAAACAACTGGTTTGTCCAGTGTAGGAAGAAATTAACAAAGCCAATTGAAGTATTAAATTAGCCTTTTACTAATGACTTCACTGAAGAGACCCATCACTTCAAGTGAAGTGCTCAGACCAGGGGTCCTGAGTAGGTATAATTGTATTAAGCAGTGAATAATACTTTAGTTCTATCAAGTTGCATTATCAACCTGAGAATTCCAATGATTAGGCTGTAGATGTAGCTCTGTATTCTGAGGCATAAGACAGACAAGGAAGTCTCTGCCATCTTTTAAGTGAAAACTTATTCTCTTAAAACTTTAAAAATTGTTTAATGCCACATAAGGGCCCCAGAGTGAAGGCAGAGAGATTGCATTTTTAAGAGAGTGACTACCCACTTAGGCTGTTAGGCGTTTTAGGAGTCTGTTTTAATAGGAATCTGGTTTGAATTAAGAATAAAATGAAGCTGTAACACACAAGAGGCCAAATACTAGCCCTGAGTTTGGTCTCAGAGCCGAGAGACAGATGGCTTCTCATTGCCTCTCAGATGCTTTTATGTTATAAGCATGTTGATTATTTCATTCTGCTAAGAATCCGTATGTTCTGATCACATGATCAGGCAGCTCCCCGGAGAACATGCAGGATATGGATAGTTTCCAGCTGCTTCTTGTTGCCTTTGTGTTACAGATCCATATCTGTATAGCTAATCATAGTGATTTTTAAAACCATAATTGGGATTCTCTCTACCCAGGGTCCTGTTGCCTCTGGGCCCAGTCACAAGTCAGCAGGTGGCATCTAGGGTTCAGCTACTATTTAGAGCTGGGACTCAGAACCAGGGATCCAATTTAGCAGATCACCAAAGCCACAGGGTAAAGCTGATGTTGTGAGCAAGGGTATTAAAGCACAACTCTAATTGCCAAGATGCTTGGCATCACACGAAACAAACTGGTCCAATGTTCAAGAAATTTCACCATTACTAATTAGGTAGCTGGTAATGGGACAGTTCAGTCCATACAGCCACATTGGATATTCATTGCAAACCAATGTTTACTTACTTATTTATTCCTGTATTAATGTAATGAATATTTATTGACTATCTATTATGTGCCAGTCTTTATACTGGGTGCTAGGGGTTCAGCAGTGAACAAGAGAGAGACAGTTCCTGACTTATTTTTTGTTTATTTATCTTGCTGAGCTGCACTATGTAGAGGTTTATGACTCTGCAGCCAGACAACATAGCATGTAAATCCTGGCTCTTCCACTTACTAGCTTTGTGACCTTGGCAAATCACTTTCCCTGTAAGCCTTAGTTTCCTCATCCCCAAAACTGTGATAAAACTAGTATCTGACTCATTGAGTTGGTATGAGAAATAAATGGGTTAATGTATGCTAAAAACTTAGAATCGCGTCTGTCACATGGTAGTACTACGTACCTGTCAGACAACTATGTTCCGTAGCATCTGCTGATCACACTGGAAACAACAGTACAAAATTCATGATTTAATGTTTGCAAGGAACAGCATGGCTCCTCTTACCATTCACAAAAAGGATTCTCCTACTTCTGAGGTAAAGGGGTCAGTATAACTTCAAAACCTACTACCATTAAACTCCTAAGACAAATCTCTACCATCTCTTGATCTCCATTACCTCATCTGTAAATGAGAGCTCGTAACTAAATGATCTGGTAGTAGGGATTGAAAACACTGGGTTTGAATACTGGTTTCACCATTTACTAGCTCTATGATCTTGAGCAAGTTAATCTTAAGAGCTTTTGTCTTTGGTGTTCTGCAATTTCACCATGGAGTATCTAGAAAGCAAATTTCTTTTTATTCATTCTACTTAGGATTCATGCCTCTTGAATCTAAATACTCACGTCATTCATCAATTCTGGAAAATTCTCAATCATTCTCAATTTAAAAACTGGCTCTCCCCCCATTCTCTCTAGTCTTTCCTTTTGGAACTCATTTTAGACGTAATTTGGACCTTTTAATTCATTTATTTAAATTTTTTATTTTTTTATTTTTTTATTGAAGTATAGTTGATTTACAATGTTGTGTTAGTTTCACATGTACAGCAAAGTGATTCAGTTATACATACATTTTTTTTCAGATTCTTTTCCATTATAGGTTATTATAAAATACTGAATATAGTTTTCTGTGCTACATATAGTAGATCCTTGTTGGTTATTTGTTTTATATATAGTGTGTGTAATGTTAACCCCAACCTCTTAATTTAGCCCTCCTACCCTCTTTCCCCTTTGGTAACCATAAGTTTGTTTCCTAAGTCTGTGAGTCTGTTTCTGTTTTGTAAATAAATTCATTTGTATACTTTTCTTAGATTCCACATATTAGCGATATCATATATTTGTCTTTCTCTGTCTGACTTATTTCACTAGCATGATAATCTCTAGGTCCACCCATGTTGCTTCAAATGGTATTATTTCATTCTTTTTTATGGCTGAGTAATATTCCATTGTATGTATGTACCACATCTTCTTTACCCATTCATCTGTCTTTGGATATTCAGGTTCTTCCATCTCTTAGCTATTATAAATAGTGCTGCAGTGAACACTGGGGTGCACATATCTTTTCAAGTTATGTTTTTTTCTCCTGATATATTCCCAAGAGTGGGATTGCAGGATCATATGGTAGCTCTATTTTCAGTTTTGCAAGGAACCTCCATACTGTTCCCCACAGTGGCTGTATCAATTTACATTCCCACCAAGAGTACAGGAGGGTTTCTTTTTCCTACACTCTCTCCAGCATTTATTATTTGTAGACATTTTGGTGATGGCCATTCTAACTAGTGTGAGATGATACCTCATTGTAGTTTTGATTTGCATTTCTCTAATAATTAGTGATGTTGAGCATCTTTTCATGTGCCTTTTAGCCATTTGTATGTCTTCTTTGGAGAAATGTCTAGATCTGCCCATTTTTTGATTGGGTTGTTTGTTTTTTAGCTATATGGGCTGTTTGTATATTTTGGAGATTAATCCCTTGTTGGTTGCATCATTTGCAAATATTTTCTCCCATTCTGTAGGCTGTCTCTTCGTTTTGCTTATGGTTTCCTTAAATCTATCCTCCATGTCTCTTAACCTCTCTTTAACGGTCTCATACTACTGGTTTAAATACAGGACGCTAAAATATCAAGACATATGCCCTCAGTAACTTTGATTCAAAACTCTGTCAATTAACCCAGTAAGAGAGACAATTCACTCAAATAGATTGGTTAATTTTTTTAATATGACTAGTCACCTGAGTGAACTGTTTTTAATGCCCTAAAGATCGTCATAAAGAAAATGGACCATCCAAGGATTTCCAAAGTTATTCTCAAAGCAAAATCTAATTCTCATTTGGGGAGAGGACATGAAAATTGTAAGCTAAATGGAGATGCTTTTGACAATAATTACTCATCTCTCATGTTATAAGTTAGAAAAAAATTGCTAAAGCATTTAGAAAGAAGCTTATGCTATTTTCACACACTACAAAGAGGACCAAGACAGCACTTTCCAGTTAATTATTTGCTTCTAAAATGGAGAAAAACCTCTTAAAATATTTAATAGGCGTCAAATTTTAATACAAGAGACTTCCTTTTTTTTTTTTTTTTTTTTTTTTTTTTTGGCACATGGGCTTAGTTGCTCCATGGCATGTGGGATCTTCCTGGAGCAGGGATCGAACCCATGTCCTCTGCATTGGCAGGCGGATTCTTAACCACTGCGCCACCTAGGAAGCCAAGAGACTTCCTTTAAAAAAGTATTACAAGACAAGGATGCCCACTCTCACCACTTTTATTCAACATAGTATTGGAAGTCCTAGTCACAGCAATTAGTCAAGAAAAACAAATATAAGGCATCCAAATTGGAAATGAAAACATAAAATGTCACTATTTGCAGATGACATGATATTATACATAGAAAACCCCAAAGACCCCACCAAAAAAAAAAACTATTAGAATAAATGAATTCAGAAAGGTGGCAGGATACAAGATTAATATACAGAAATTGGTTGCACTTCTATACACTAGTAACAAGCCATCAGAAAGACAAATGAATGAAATAATCCCATTTACAATTGTATCAGAAAGAATAAAACAACTAGGAATAAATTTAACAAAGGAGGTGAAAGAGCTATACACTGAAAACTAAAAGACGCTGATGGAAGAAACTGAAGATGACACAAATAAATGGAAAGATAAACTGTACTCAGAGATTGGAAGGATCAGTACCATTAAAATGTCCATACTATTCAAAGCAATCTACAGATTCAATGCAATCCCTATCAAAACACCAATGGTATTTTTCACAGAACTAGAACAAATGATCCTAAAATTTGTACAGAACCACAAAAAGACTCTGAATTGCCAAAGCAATATTTCAGAAAGCAGAACAAAACTTGAGGTATCATGCTCCTTGATTTTAAACTATATTACAAAGCTACAGTAATCAAAACAATATGGGACTGGCACAAAAACAGACACATAAATCAATGGAACAGAATAGAGAGCCCAGAAACAAACCCACACTCAATTAATGTATGATAAAAGAGGCAAGAATATATGATAGGAGGGAGGGAATATGGGGATATGTGTATAAAAACAGATGATTGAACTTGGTGTACCCCCAAAAAAATAATAAATAAATAAAATTTTAAAAAAAAGAATATATGATAGGGAAAAAATAGTCTCTTCAGTAAATGGTGCTGGAAAAACTTGACAGCTAAATGCAAAAGAATGAAACTAGACCACTTTCTTAAATGATACACAAAAATAGACTCGAAATGTATGAAACATTTAAATGTAAGACTGAAACCATAAAACTCCTAGAAGAAAACATAGTCAGTACACTCTTTGACATTAGTCTTATCAATATTTTTTTTAATATCTCTCTCTCAGGCAAGGGCAACAAAAGTAAAACTAAAAGGCCTTCAGACTTCCCTGGTGGCACAGTGGTTAAGAATCAGCCTTCCAATGAAAGGGACATGGGTTTGAGCACTGGTCTGGGAAGATCCCACATGCCACAGACCAACTAAACCTGTGCGCCACAACTACTGAGGCTGTGCTCTAAAGCCACAACTATTGAGCCCATACACCATAACTACTGAAGCCAGTGCACCCTAGGGTCCGTGTGCCACAACTACTGAGCCAGTACACTGCAACTATTGAAGCCCATGCACCTAGAGCCTGTGCTCTGCAACAAGAGAAGCCATCACAATGAGAAGCCCATGCACCACAAAGAAGAGTAGCCCCCACTTGCCACAACTAGAGAAAGCCCACACACAGCAAAGATGACCAAATGCAGCCAAAAACTAAAATAAATAAATAAAATCATTTTTTAAAAAAAAAAAGCTTTTGCATAGCAAAGGAAACCATCAACAAAATGGAAAGGCAACCTACTGAATGGGAGAATATATTTGCAAATGATACATCTGATAAGGGGTTGATAATCAAAATATATAAGGAACTCATACAACTCCATATCAAAAAAAAAAACCAATTTTTTAAATAGGCAGAGAATCCAAATAGACATTTTTCCAAAGAAGACATACAGATGGACAACAGGTACATGAAAAGGTGTTCAACATTGCTAATCAGCACGGAAATACAAATCAGAACCACAATGAGATGCCACCTCACACCTGTCAGAATGGCTATTAACAAAAAGGCAAGAAACAATAAGTGTTGGTGAGGATGTGAAGAAAAGGCACTATTGGTAGGGATGTAAACTGATGCAGCCACTATGGTAAAGAGTATGGAGATTCCTTAAAAACTAAAAACAGAGTTACCATGCAATTCAGCAACTTAACTTCTGGGTATTTACCCAAAGAAAACAGAAACACTAATTCAAAAATATACATGCACCCCTGTGTTCATTGCAGCACTATTTGCAATAGCCAAGATATGGAAGCAACCTAAGTGTCCACTGATAAATAAATGGATAAAGAAGTTGTGGCATAATCTATAAAATGGAATATTACTCAGCCATAAAAAATAATGAAATGTTGTCATTTGTGGCAATATGGATGGACCTGGAGGGTATTATACTAAGTGAAATAAGTCAGACAGAGGAAAAACAAATACCATATGATTTCACTCATACATAGAATCTAAAAATCAAAACAAATGAACAAACAAAACAAAAGAGAAACAGACTCAAATATAGAGAACAAACTGGTGGTTGCCAGAGAGGAAGAGAGAACAAAATAGTTAAAGGGGATTAAGAGGTACAAACTTCCAGCTATAAAATAAATAAGTCACAGGGATGCAATGTGCACATGGGGAATGTAGTCAATAATTCTGTAACAACTTTGTATGGTGATAGATGGTAACTGGTCTTATTGTGGGGATCATTTCATAATGTGTAAAAATATCACATCACTATGCTGTGCACCTGAAACTAATACAATGTTTTATGTAAACAATAACAATTTTAAAAGTATTATATAAATACAAAAAGTGTTAATACAAAAAAGTATTAACTGACTTCCTATAGTGTACCTAGCTCAGTATGTGATACTGAGTCTATACAAGACACAAAAGACATGGCCCCTGTTCTGAAGGTAGATGGAGTCTTACCAGAAAAATACAAGCTAACCACATAAGAGAAGGAAGAGCAAATAGAGAAAACTTTCATCTAGTATCTGCTATGCGCTGGGCATGTTCACATCTAATCCTTACCACACTGCAGCAAGATATGTTGTTTATTCATTCATTCATTCATTCACCCATTTATTTAAATGATGTAGGTGTGCCCAAGGTCAAACCACTAGCAAGAGAACAAGTGCAGATTCAAATTCAGGTCTGACGCCAGAGCCATTATTTCTACTATATCACACTGCTAAAGGATTAATTAAATCATACAGACTAAGTAAGGAATACTGACAATAGAGGCAGTACCGCATATGGTTGAAATTATGGAATTTGGAGTCAGAATGACCTGAGTTCAAATACCAGGTGTGTGACTTTGGACAAGCTACTTAACCTTCTGGAGCTTCTTTCCTTATCAGCAAAGCAGGCATAGTAATAATATCTACCCATGGTGTTGAGATGATAAAGCAAAATAATATATATAAAGGATTTCGCATAGTGTTTTCCATAGTAAACAATAGCAAGTATTCTTAGTATAACACTGATTTGAAAAGTTATCTTTTTAAAACCAAAATTAAATTTTTCTGTTTCTGCATTCCAAAGAAGGAGGCATATTTCATGCCAGTAATGATATGTTCCCCTCCCCTCACAGAAACTGGTGGGAATGGAGAAGAAAAATGGATTTCATAGCCTCTGCCAGTTCTTTTGAGCTAATAAACTAAGGGACTCCAGAAAAGACGGACTACAAAACATAAAAGATATTTTGGATACGCAAAAGGAGGCCCTAGGCCATAAGAAGTGGAAAGCCAAATTGTTCTCAGTTAACATGGCAATATAATACTTCTCCATCAACCCAAATCTTCAGTTGACATCTCGATAACATATATAAGAATTGTGGGGCACTCCCTCTAGCAAAAACACTGGAATTACAACTAACTGCTGAACAACCATCGACAGAAAGACACTGGAACTCATCAAAAGACACCCCACATCCAGAGACAAAGGAGAAGCCGCAATGAGACAGTAGGAGGGGCGCAATCACGTTAATATCAAATCCCATAAATGCTAGGTGGGTGACTCACAAACTGGAGAACTGTTATATCGCAGAAGTCCACTCACTAAAGTGAGGGTTCTGAGCCCCACTTCAGGCTTCCCAAACTGGGAGTTCAGCAACGGGAGGAGGAATCCCCAGAGAATCAGACTTTGAAAGCCAGCGGGATTTGATTGCAGGACCGCTACAGGACTGGGGGAAACGGAGACTCCACTCTTGGAAGGCACACAAAAAAGTGTGCTCACCAGGACCCAGGGGGAAGGAGCAGTGACCCCATAGGAAACTGAACCAGACCTACCTGCTGGTGCTGGAGGGTTGCCTGCAGAGGTGGGGGGCAGCTGTGGCTCACCGAGGAGACAGGGGCACTGGCAGCAGCGGTTCTGAGAAGAGCTCATTGGCATGAGCCCTTCCAGAGTCCACCATTAGCTCCACCAAAGAGCCTGTAAGCTCCAGTGCTGGGTCGCCTCAGGCCAAACGACCACCAGGGTGAGAACACAGCCCCACCCATTGGCAGACAAGCAGATTAAAGTGTCACTGAGCTCCACCCACCAAATTGGATTAAAGTTTTACTGAGCTCCACCCACCCAGCCCAACCCACCATCAGTCCCTCCCATCAGGAAGCACCCATGAGCCTCCTAGACAGCTTCCTCCACAAGAGGGCAGACAGAAGAATCAAGCAGTATCAGAAGTATTCCATCTTGTGGAACTGAAAATCACAGCCACAGAAAGACAGAGAAAATGAAAAGGCATAAGACTTTGTACCAGATGAAGGGACAAGATAAAACACCAGAAAAACAACTAAATGAAGAGGAGATAGGCACTCTTCTGGAAAAAGAATTCAGAATAATGATGGTGAAGATGATCCAGGACTGTGAAAAAAGATTGGATGCAAAGAGCGAAAAGTTGCAAGAAAAGTTTACCAAAGACCTAGAAGAATTAAAGAACAAACACACAGAGATATGCAACACAAGTACTGAAATGAATATGGGGATATGTGTATAAAAACAGATGATTGAACTTGCTGTACTCCCCCAAAAATAAAAAAAAAAAAAAGAACTGAAATGAAAAATACACTAGAAGGAACCAATAGCAGATTAACTGAGGCAGAAGGGCGAATAAGTGACCTGGAAGACAGAATGGTGATAATCACTGACACAGAAAAGAATAAAGAAAAAAGAATGAAAAGAACTGAAGACAGCCTAAGAGACCTCTGGGACGATGTTAAACACACCAACATTCACATTGTAGGGGTCCCAGAGGAGAAGAGAGAGAGAAAGGACCTGAGAAAATACTGGAAGAGATTATAGTTGAAAACTTCCCTAACATGGGAAAGGAAATAGCTACCCAAGTCCTGGAAGCACAGAGAGTCCCAGGCAGGATAAACCCAAGGAGAAACACACCAAGACATACAGTAGTCAAACTGACAAAAATGAAAGACAGAGAAAAGTTATCAAAAGCAACAAGGGAAAAACAACAAATAACATACAAGGGAAACTCCCATAAGGTAAACAGCTTATTTCTCAACAGAAACTCTGCAAGCCAGAAGGGAGTGACATGATATATTTAAAGTGATGAAAGGGAAGAACCGACAGCCAAGAATACTCTACCCAGCAAGGATCTCATTCAGATTCGATGGAGAAATCAAAAGCTTAACAGACAAGCAACAACTAAGTGAATTCAGCACCACCAAGCCAGCCCTACAACAAATGCTAAAGGAACTTCTCTAAGCGGGAAACATAAGAGAAGAAAAGGACCTACAAAAACAAAAACAAAACAATTAAGGAAATGGTAATAGGAACATACATAGCAATTATTACCTTGAATGTAAATGCACTAAATGCACCAACCAAAAGATACAGACTGGCTGAATGGATACAAAAACAAGATCCACATATATGCTGTCTACAGGAGACCCACTTCAGACCTAGGGACACATACAGAGTGAAAGTGAGGGGATGGAAAAAGATATTCCATGCAAATGGAAATCAAAAGAAAGCTGGAGTAGCAATACTCATATCAGATAAAAGAGACATTAAAATAAAAAATGTTAAGAGACAAGAAAGGGCACTACATAAAGATCAAGGGATCCATCCAAGAAGAAGAGATAACAATTATAAATATATATGCACCCAATATAGGAGCACCTCAATACATAAGGCAAAGGCTAACAACTATGAAACAGGAAATCAACAGTAACACAATCATAGTGGGGGACTTTAACACCCCACTTACATCAATGGACAGATCATCCAGACAGAAAATTAATAAGGAAACACAAGCTTTAAATGACACAATAAATCAGCTTGATTTAATAGATATCTACAGGACATTACATCCAAAAACAGCAGATTACACATTCTTCTCATGCATACATGGAACATTCTCCAGGATAGATCACATTTTGGGTCAAAAATCAAGCATAGGTAAATTCAAGAAAATTGAAATCACTTCAATGTTCACTGCAGCACTATTTACAACAGCCAGGACATGGAAGCAACCAAATGTCCATCAACAGATGAATGGATAAAAAAGATGTGGTACATATACACAGTGGAATATTACTCAGCTGTAAAAAGCAATGAAACTGGGATATTTGTAGAGGCATGGATGAACCTAGAGATTGTCATACAGAGTGAAGTGAATCAGAAAGAGAAAAACAAATATCATATATTAACACATATATGTGGACTATAGAAAAATGGTACAAATCAACCAGTTTGCAAGGCAGAAATAGAGACACAGATGTAGAGAACAAATATGTGGACACCAAATGGGGAAAGCGGGGAGGGTTGGGGGGGAATGAATTGGGAGATTGGGATACCAAGTTGTACACTCTAAATATATGCTGTTTCTTGTCTGATAACTGTATCTCAATAAAAGTTCTTAAAAAGAAAAGAGGTGAACTATATACCAATAAATTGGATAACCTGGAAGAAATGGATAAATTCTTAGAAAAATACAATCTCCCAAGACTGAACCAGGAAGAAATAGAAACTATGAACAGACCAGTCACAAGTACAGAAATTGAGGCAGTGATTAAAAATCTCCCAACACACAAAAGCCCAGGACCAGATAGATTCATGGGCAAATTCTATCAAACATTTAGAGAAGAGCTAACACCTATCCTTCTCAAACTCTTCCAAAATATTGCAGAAGGCGCAACACTCCCAAACTCATTCTACGAGGCCACCATTACCCTGATACCAAAACCAGGAAAAGATGTCACAATAAAAGAAAATTACAGAGAGGAAAAAGATAGCGGCGAAGTAAAGGGACGTGGAATGCATCCCTCTCCACAGATGCATTGGGAATACACCGAAAGATGCAACAATTCCCACAGAAAACCAGCTGAACACCAGCAGAAGGCCTCGGACACCGGAAAGGACCGCAAGGAGCCCGACATGACCGGTAGGGAGGCATCTACGACAGCTCAAAGAGGGTGAAGCGGCGGAGCTGTGGCAGACAGGAGGGCGTGAGAAACATACGGAGGGTCCGCAGTGCAGCTTAGCATTCCTGGACCAGGACGTCGATCCACAGCTGAACAGAGGGTTCGGGAGCAGGAGTGTGGGAACCGGGGAGCCGGTTCAGGGTGAGAAACATTGTTGCCAGTAAGGTGACGGACCAAGAGGACAGGAGGGAAGAGGTCCATGGCGAGGAGTGCCTGCCCCTGAGAGCTGCGCGGCCATGATGGCGGCTTGAGGCTGCAGGCTCACGGGCAGGGGGGAGGAGCCACAGGCATAGCCTCTCTCTCTCTCTTTCGGCGCCTCTGCAACAGGCAGTGGAGAGACGCCCCCGTTGGCCACCTAAGGCGTTCAGGGATAACAAGCACCCTCAGGCACTTGCATGGGGCTAGATTAAAACCCCTTGGAATGCTGGCAGCAGGGAGGCTGCCGAGAAAAACAACAACAACAACAACAACAACAACAAACCCGAGAGAGGCCCAACTCTAAGACTTTCTGTTTACGCCTGAGCCACCGGCATCCCTCTGCAACAGGCACCTCCAAGCCCAAATGAAACAACAGTGCATCACTGCTCACTCACTCCCAGGGGAAGGAGCCACTATTGTACCCTCTCCGTCCCCACACACCGACGCTTACAGTCGAACAATAAAGGAACCTCTGCTGGTCACAGAATAATGCAAAAAAACCCAAGGCGAGTAGAAGGACACTTACAGCTGAGACTCTAAGGACACAGAAACATTATCTGAGGCTTGGACAGTCTTCTATAGACACCTCTATCACCAGGACAAGCAACCCCGAAAGTCTGGACAACCATGAGGAAACAAAGAAACACCATGCAGGCAAAGGAGCAGGAAAAAAACCCACAAGACAAAATAAATGAGGAGGAAATAGGAAAAATGCCTGAAAAAGAATTCAGAGTAATGATAGTAAAAATGATACAAAATCTTGATAACAAAATAGAGAAAGTACAAGAAACAGTTCATAAGAACTCAGAAAAACAAACAGCAATAGATAACAAAATAACTGAAATTAAAAATACTCTAGATGCTATAACCAGCACAATGACTGAGGCAGAAGAACAAATAAGTGAGTTGGAAGACAGAATGGGGGAAATAACTGCCACAGAGCAGGAAAAAGAAAAAAGAATCAAAAGAATAGAAGACAGTCTCAGAGACCTCAGTGATAACATTAAGCATACCAACATTCGAATTATAGGCATCCCAGAAGAAGAAGAAAACAAGAAAGGGTCTGAGAAAATATTGGAAGAGGTTATAGTGGAAAACTTCCCCAACATGGGAAAGGAAATAATTCACCAAGTCCAAGAAGCTCAGAGAGTCCCATACAGAATAAACCCAAGGAGAAATACACCAAGACACATATTAATCAAACTAACGACAATTAAACACAAAGAAAAAATATTAAAAGCAGCAAGAGAATAGCAACAAATACCATATAAGGGAAAACCCATCAGGATAACAGCTGACCTTTCTACAGAAACTCTGCAGGCCAGAAGGGAATGGCAGGATATACTGAAAGTCCTGAAAGAGAGAAACCTACAGCCAAGAATACTCTACCCAGCAAGAATCTCATTCAGATTTGAGGGAGAAATCAAAAGCTTTCCAGACAAGCAAAAGTGAAGAGAATTCAGCACCACCAAACCAGCCTTACAACAAGTGCTAAAGGAACTTCTCTAAGTAGGAAACACAAGAAAAGGAAAAAACCTACAAATACAAACCCAAAACAATTAAGAAAATGGTAATTGGAACACACATGTCAATAATCACTTTAAATGTAAATGGATTAAATGCTCCAACCAAAAGACACAGACTGGCTGAATGGATACAAAAACAAGACCCTTCTATATGCTGCCTACAAGAAACCCACCTCAGACCAAGGGATACATATAGACTGAAAGGAAAGGGATGGAAAAAGATATTCCATGCAAAGGGAAGTCAAAAGAAAGCTGGAGTAGCAATACTCATATCAGACACATTAGACTTGAAAGTAAAGACTATGAAAAGAGACAAGGAAGGACACTACATAATGATCAAGGGATCCATCCAAGAAGAACATATCACAATGGTAAATATCTATGCCCCCAATATAGGAGCACCTCAATACATAAGGCAAATGCTAACAGCCATAAAAGGGGACATTGACAGTAACACAATAATAGTGGGAGACTTGAACACCCCACTTACATCAATGGACAGATCGTCCAAACAGAAAATAAATAAAGACACACAAGCTTTAAATGACACATTAGACCATCTCGACTTCATTGATATTTATAGCACATTCCATCCAAAAATGACAGACTACACTTTCTTCTCAAGTGCACATGGAACATTTTCCAGGATAGATCACATCTTGGGTCACAAATCAAACCTCGGCAAATTCAAGAAACTTGAAATCATATCAAGCATCTTCTCAGACCACAATGCCATGAGACTAGATATCAACTACAGGAAAAAAACTGCAAAAAATACAAACATATGGAGGCTAAACAATTCACTCTTAAACAACCAAGAAATCACTAAAGAAATCAAAGAGGAAATCAAAAAATATCTAGAAACAAACAACAATGAAAACACAACAACCCAAAACCTATGGGATGCAGCAAAAGCAGTTCTAAGAGGGAAGTTTATAGCAATACAGTCCTACCTTAAGAAAGAAGAATTTATGATAAAAGCTCTCCAAAAAATGGGCATAGAAGGAAATTACCTCAACATAATCAAAGCCATATATGAAAAACCAAAAGCCAACATCGTTCGCAATGGGGAAAAACTGGGAGAATTCCCTCTAAGAACAGGAACAAGACAAGGGTGTCCACTCTCACCATTACTATTCAACATAGTTTTGGAAGTTTTAGCCACAGCAATCAGAGAAGAAAAAGAAATAAAAGGGATACAAATTGGAAAAGAAGAAGTAAAATTGTCACTCTTTGCAGATGACATGATATTATATATAGAAAACCCTAAAATCTCTACCAGAAAACTGCTAGCACTAATTGATGAATTTAGTAAAGTAGCAGGATAGAAAATTAATGCACAGAATTCTCTTGCATTCCTATACACTAACAATGGAAGAGCAGAAAGAGAAATTAAGGAAACTCTCCCATTCACCATTGCAGCCAAAAGAATAAAATACCTAGGAAGAAACCTGCCTAAGGAGGCAAAAGATCTGTATGCAGAAAACTTTAAGACACTGATGAAAGAAATCAAAGACGACACAAACAGATGGAGGGATATACCATGTCCCTGGATTGGAAGAATCAACATACTGAAAATGACTGTACTACCCAAAGCAATTTACAGATTCGATGCAATCCCGATCAAATTACCAATGGCATTTTTCACAGAACTAGAGCAAGAAATCTTACGATTTGTATGGAAACGCAAAAGACCCCGAATAGCCAAAGCAATCTTGAGAAGGAAAAATGGAGTTGGTGGAATCAGGCTTCCTGACTTCAAACTATACTACAAGGCCATAGTGATCAAGACAGTATGGTACTGGCACAAAAATAGAAAGGAAGATCAATGGAATAGAATAGAGAACTCAGAAGTAAGCCCAAACACATATGGGCACCTTATCTTTGACAAAGGAGGCATGAATATACAATGGAAAAAAGACAGCCTCTTCAACAAGTGGTGCTGGGAAAATTGGACAGCTACATGTAAAAGAATGAAATTAGAACACTTCCTAACACCATACACAAAAATAAACTCCAAATGGATTAAAGACCTATATGTAAGGCCAGACACTCTAAAACTCCTAGAGGAAAACAGGCAGAACACTCTGTGACATCCATCAAAGGAAGATCCTTTTGGACCCAGCTCCTAGAATCATGGAAATAAAATCAAGAATAAACAAATGGGACCTCATGAAACTTAAAAGCTTTTGCACAGCGAAAGAAACCATAAACAAGACTAGAAGGCAACCCTCAGAATGGGAAAAAATAGTTGCCAACCAAACAACGGACAAAGGATTAACCTCCAAACTATACAAGCAGCTCATGAAGCTTAATACCAAAAAAGCAAATAACCCAATCCACAAATGGGCGGAAGACCTAAATAGACATTTCTCCAAAGAAGACATACAGATGGCCAACACACACATGAAAAGATGCTCAACATCACTAATCATTAGAGAAATGCAAGTCAAAGCCACAATGAGGGATCACCTCACACCGATCAGAATGGCCATCATCACAAAATCTGGAAACAACAAATGTTGGAGAGGGTGTGGAGAAAAGGGAACTCTCCTGCACTGCTGGTGGGAATGTAAGTTGGTACAGCCACTATGGAAAACCATTTGGAGGTTCCTTAAAAAACTACAAATAGAACTACCATATGATCCAGTCATCCCACTCCTGGGCATATACCCAAAGAAAACCATAATCCCAAAAGAAACATGTACCATAATGTTTATTGCAGCACTATTTACAATAGCCAGGACATGGAAGCAATCGAAATGCCCATCAACAAATGAATGGATAAAGAAGATGTGGCATATATATGCAATGGAATATTACTCAGCTATAAAAAGGGATGAGATGGAGCTATATGTAATGAGGTGGATAAACCTATAGTCTGTCATACAGAGTGAAGGAAGTCAGAAAGAGAAAGACAAATATTGTATGCTAACTCATATATACGGAATCTAAAAATGGTACTGATGAACTCAGTGACAAGACAAGAACAAGGATGCAGATGCAGAGAATGGACTGGAGAACTTGAGGTTTAGTGGGGGCGGGGGGTGAAGGGGAAGCTGAGACGAAGTGAGAGAGTAGCACAGACATATATATACTACCAACTTTAAAATAGATAGCCAGTGGGAAGTTGCTGTATAACAAAGGGAGTTCATCTCAAGGATGGAAGATGCCTTAGAGGACTGGGACGGGGAGGGTGGGGGGGGGACTCGAGGTGGGGGGGAGTTGAGGGAGGGAGGGAATGCGGGGATATGTGTATAAAAACAGATGATTGAACTTGGTGTACCCCCCAAAAAATAAAAATTATTAATTAATTAAAAATAAACCTCCTCAAAAAAAAAAAAGAAAGAAAGAAAAGAAGTGTGGGGGTTCAAAGAGGGGCAGATAAGATGGGAGGTGGTCTGTGCCACATTACTCCAGTGATCACCATGTTTCACTCAGCTAATCTGGCTGCACGGAAGGGAAAGATCCCATTGTTTTTTTTTTTCTTTTTAAATTTTTATTGGAGTATAGTTGCTTTACAATATTGTGTTAGTTTCTACTGTACGGCAAAGTTAATCAGCTATACGTATACATATGTCCCCTCTTTTTTGGATTTCCTTCCCATTTAGGTCACCACAGAGCATTGAGTAGAGTTCCCTGTGCTATACAGCAGATTCTCATTAGTTATATATTTTATACATAGTATCGGTAGTATATATATATGTCAATTCCAATCTCCCAATTCATCCCACCACCCTCCCTTTCCTCCTTGGTATCCATACGTTTGTTCTCTATGTCTGTGAGAGACTCCTTCTTTCTTCGTTGCTTCATAGACACTGCTTTCAAACCTTCTCAGATAATGAAGGCTCATGTTTCCTTCCATCAGGGAGCAGCAAGAACCTGGATCTCCCTGCTAGAACTACAGAAGAAGCTGTTTAAAAAGAGCTAGAATAATCAGACAGGGTTGTCTGAAGGACATGGATTTTGGGGTTGGACCTGACAGGGTGAATTAGAGTCAATGTATAGTGAGAAACAGGAAAGAAAGATTCCAGGAAGAAAGATGGAAATAGAAATGATACCTCGATGAGTCTAGAATATAACTCTGCCTTGGAAAACAAAAGGAGCTAATTGCCTCTTAAATACACCACATTGATATGTGGTCCCGTCTTCTTATGACTTCCACACAGAAGGAAAAGGCAGCTAATGACCCAGTAGCTCTGCTTGGGTTAGAAGAAGGTGAGGACAGGACTAGGATAAAAAGGGACAACTCTCCTCAAAGGCAGGCCCGGCAAATTCTCCTCATACCAGGTCACAAGCTGGACTATACAAGGGTTATTTAACCACTGCTTTCCCCTCAATCCAACATTATGACTCTTATTGGAGAGCTTACTGGGTTACTGTTGAGGTATAATCTCAACAGTAATAAGAGGGTAGTACCTCCTGTCACACTTACAGAATCAGCATTAAGTCTGGCTGCTCATAACAACAAAAAATAACAACAGTATCTTAAACAAGTAGAAGCTTCTCTCTCATGAAGAGAAGTCTGGAGAAAGGCAGTCCAGGGCTATTGCAGTTCCTCCACAGCCATCAGGGCCCCGAGCTCTATCTCACTATTCCATGATCTTTAGCTTGTTGCTTCCTGTTCCAAGATGGCTGTTCAAGCTCCAACCACATTGCAGCTGCAAGGAAGCAGGAAGGAGCACCACTTCCTAGATTTCTGACACAACACTTCCATTTACATCTTGTTGGCCAAAATAACTATACAAATAATGGCTAGCATTTCTAGAGTGTTTACTATTGTGCTAGATACTGTTCTAAAGACATTACAAATATAAACTCACTTATTCATCACAGAAACAATATAGTAGATACTATTATGATATCATTTTACAGATGCAGAAACTGAGGTACGGGGAAGTAAACTGGCAGTTAGTAAGAGATGAGGCAGAGATCTGAAAGGTACATAGCCTGCTGCCAGAATCTGCGTGCCTAACCACAGTGCTCCACACACTGCTAAAACAAGCTCAGCCTCACCTGGCTCCAAGGAGGACTAGTAGTCTTTTAACTGGGTAGCAATTAACTCGGCACATATTGAGCGGTTTTACTAGGGAAGAAAGGGGAAACTGGTATTAGAACGCAAAGAGCATCCTCTGCCACACCTATGTCAAAGGTTTGAGATAATGTCTGTGAAAGCACTTTGAAACACAGTAAAAAGTACACATATAATGCAGGTAGAGCAAGTTGCCCTGTCAGTCCCCAGAGAAATATCAGATAACTCTCTGGGAATTCTGGGATATTTTCTCCTGAATTGGGGAAGGGAAACTCTATCTGATAAACCATTGTTTTGTCTTTCCCAAATAAGAATGTGTAAGTGAAGCGGTGTTTGCTAGGGGTCTCTGGGAAAATCCCCTTTAAGGGGCATGTAGGGCTTTCCAAACAAAACTCATGTCATAAGGAAACTTTCTCTCATCACCAGACTGTTCCTTAGAGCAGTTAAAGCCTATAGGTCTCAGACAGAAAGTCTGCTGATACAAACTGACTGCCTGACAGCAGCTTGAATTTAAATATTGTATCAGTAAGGGTTCTCCAAAGAAACAGAACCGACAGGATATATATGTATATGTATACTGAGACTTATTTTAAGGAATTGTCTCACGTGACCGTGACCATGGAGGCTGGCAAGTCCAAAACTTATAGGGCAGAATATCCTCAGGCAGAACTTCTATATTATAGCCTTGAGACAGAATTTCCTCCTCTCGGGAAACCTCAGTTTTTGCTCTTAGAGCTTTCAACTGATAGATGAAGCTCACCCACATTATGGAGGGAAATCCCATCCCTTATACCTACCATGCTTGGGCAGATACTTAAGCTCTTTAGGCCTCTAAAATGGATTGATAATACCTTCCTCAAATAAATGCTGATAGGATTATATGTAATAATGAATTTTTTTTAAGTTCTACCAAAGTTCGGTATTATTTTCTACAAGATTGCTTTGGAAATCAAGGCTCTGAGTGTAATGTGACATCCTTCAAGGTGGCCCCAATGGCTAAGGAAGATTCTGTAGTTATAGCATCTGGGCTCATAAACCTTATAAGAGGAGGAGCTGCCCAGGTTAGCCACTGCCTCCTGATCTGTACTTTGAAGTGAAACTTTGAGCTCAATAGACCCATCTGGGTGAGTTGATCCTCTGGCACATTTTGTTTCCATTTGAAGAGGCTGGTCAACTGAAAGAGGCTAAATAAATTTAGGGGAAAAAATGGATTACACAAAGTTAAACAGATGACTTTACAGCAGGACTTATCAGAGCCTTAACATGAATTATAAATCTCTAAAAGGGCCTTCTAGTATGCAGCATCAGAAACTTCTCTAACAGCAGAATGCTTTTTGTTAAGAGAACCACTGTTTCCATTTTGTAGAACATCTTACATAACATTGTTTGAGAAACTGTGCTTCACAAAAATGCACAGTACAGGGCTATTTTTTTAAATCATTATTTATTAGAATGTGCTATCATTTCTACCTACTGCTTGTCCTTAATCCTGAGAGATCAAGGAAGATCCCCAGAATGTTTCAAAGAGTATCATTAGAGAGCTTCACAAAGTGCTATATGATCTTTCCCTAACTAAATTTAAAATGCCAGCTATGATTATACTAGACTTTAAAGTTGAAATGCTTCAGTTAAAAATCTAACACACAAACAGAAATTCAAGAATCAAGAAGGGGGACTTCCCTGGTGGCGCAGTGGTTAAAAATCCTCCTGTCAATGCAGGGGACACAGGTTCGAGCTCTGGTCTGTGAAGATCCCACATGCCACGCAGCAACTAAGGTCATGCACCACAACTACTGAGCCTGTGCTCTAGAGCCCACAAGCCACAACTACTGAGCCTGTGTGCTGCAACCACTGAAGCCTGCGCGTCTAGAGCCTTTACTCTGCAATAAGAGAAGCCATTGCAACCAGAAGCCCACACACTGCAAAGAAGAGTAGCCCCTGCTTGATGCAACTAGAGAAAGCCCACGTGCAGCAATGAAGACCCAACGCAGCCAATAAATAAATAAATAAAAATAAATTTTAAAAAATATCATTTCCTGCCTTAAAAAAAACAGAATCAAGAAGGAACTGAGTCTTCTTGACAAAAGGCACCTTCTAGAATGATGACCTTATGTTTCTCTTCAGCAGTAGTTTCTCAGCTTGGAATGTGTCTAATCATGGAGCTTTTCTGGAAGCAATGTCTGTATCTACACGTGTCATCTAGCTTTCTAAAGAATGACGGTCAGCCAAACAATCAGGGGGTTTCCCCTGGCCATTTTAGTAGAGGTGCAGAACTAACTTTTTCTTCTCAAATTCTTTTGCACATTTAGACAAAACCCTTGACATAGGTAACCTCACTTCCGCCCGGCACCCTAGTGCCATACCTTACTCTTGTAACACTGAGCAAACTCCATGAGGGGGTGACCAAGACCACCGAGACAGCCAAACCTGCAGGTGCACTGGCATTGGTAGCCCCCTGCAAGCAAAGAGCAAACATGTGTCACCCCACCAACATTCATATCAAGCTATGATTATCCCAACAGAACTGTGAATACTACAATCAGAGGTCTCCTATCTGATAATTCTGTCTCTTAATTTGGTAAAGGGACATAATAGTTGCCCTGTAGCAACTCTTTCACTCCTCCTAGTCCAGTGGTTCTCAAACTTGAGCCTGCCTCAGACTCACCTGAAGGACTTGCTGCACACAGATTGCTGGGCCATCTCCAGAGTCTCAGTCAGCGATCCCATGGCATTCGTGTTGGCATGGCAATCAACTTCTCCCAACCCCTGATGTAGACGGTCTGTGGCCTCCTCTTCAATATATTGTCATCTTGGACACATCAGTCAACTGCCACCACATAAAAACTGGTGCTTAAGCTAACTTAGACCCAACACGTGAGCATTCTTCAGATGTGGAAAACTAAAAGAAGGGTTGTAACAAAATTCACCCACAGGTTCACTTTCTAATGGTGATATAACTGTTTTATTTTATTATTAACTTGTTAATTTAGCAAGAAAATAAAAATACTTAGTTTAACCCTTACTTTAATTATAAGCAAATCATTAGTCAGCAAGAGCAAAAGCTAAAAGAATTAAAAACTCCTAAGTACAAAGCAAATACCTTTGCCTTTAATGAAACGCTGTAATAAACTTTATTCACCTAAAGACTTTCTTTTTTCCTTCCTTTCTCTTCTTTATTTCAGAAGAGACATCTTCAAAAAGGCCATTCTCTTTCTTAGTTGCTTCTGGACTGTTCTGGGATTCTTTCAGGGTACTCGACCCTGCCACTTGAGCCTGGAAACTGGAGTCATTCATTCCTTATTTCATTCAGCAAATGTTCACTGAGCATCAACAGCACATCTGATATATTACTAGGCAATACAGGTACAATAGTGATTGAGAAAGACAATGCCTCACCCACATGGAGCTTACATTCTAGTGGGAGAGACAGACATGTAACAGAGCAATTACAAAATACAGGAAGTAGTGCAGGGTGCAACGAGATCACATACGGGGAGCACCTAACCCAGATTTGAAGATGGGGTAGATAGTCAAGTTTTCCCAAAGAAAGTGTCACCCAAAATGAATCCTGAAAGATTAAGTAAGAACAGAAAGAACATAGTGCTTTTAAGAAATTGAAATAATTTCAGTATAACTGGAGCATAGCATGTGCTGGTGAGCCTTCTTACCTCATAACTTTGTTTCATTATAATCAGGTTAATAAATGGAAAAACACAAACTGGGGTGACTACGTGGTTCACAAAGATGCCCCAGTGGTCCTGTCTGTGCTGCCTCTCCTCACTTCTTTTGGAGAAACACTCCTCCTCCCCTCCAGCTCTAGGCATGTGGCCCAAACAGTAGCTGCCATTCTTTTTACATGATTCAATATCCCTGGCTAGAGTAACTGGCTGAGAAGTGAATTTGGCTGCTTCAAAACTGGTCATGGATAGGGTCCCATGCTCTTGGCCATGGGGGTTAATCTGGCGTTAAGCATGTAACTCAAGAGAAATCCATCAGAGCTCTTCCCCAAATCTTGCTGGACTGGAGCTGGCAAGGAAGGATCCCTTCCTCTCTGGTCGATGAGCTGTGAGTATGTGAGCTCAGAGCTAGTGTAGCCATGTCCTCCACCACAGAGGGAATCCTATCTTCAGTATAAGACAGAGAAGCAAAGGCAAAAAGCCGAGAGAATCCTGACAGCTTTTGAGCCTCTAGTTTTCAGTCCCGAAGGCCAACACCGAGCCTGCCCTAGTTAGTTCCTGTCCTTTCCAAGGCCTGGCTGTTCAGCATTTTCTCCAAACCTGTGAGCCACCAGGCACCCTTCCTAACTAACTTCAGCTTGTTCCACCTGGGTCTCCATCACATACTTGTGTGCTCTCTACTTGTCATGTTCTTCTGAACTGCTTTTCTCAAAATGGGTATGGAACAGCCATGAATATGTAGCTTGTTTCCAACTTGCTCAAGGCTTTCTCCATTTCTTCACCTCATTTCTTTACATCTTTATCCATGTTCCTTTTCTGAAGACGTAGAAACCAGCAACTGAAACAGAATCAGGTTTCACACAGGAGTGAAAAGGCCCTCTCACACCGGTCTTTCCTTTCTGCTCTCCTGGCAAAAATCGTTGCTCCATGGGACCAATTAGCTACTTAAGGGTGAAGGAGAAAGTGAGTAAAGTTGGCCTTTTCAGAGAACTCTGTACAAGCCTTCTAACCCTGGCTTGAGTCACCTGAGCCACTCAGGACTCTGCCCTAACTGGGTATCCAAACTAGGAAGGAAAGGAGGTCACTGAGCACAGGACACAACAGAGTTGGCCAATAGAGTCCACTGTTGACTCACACTCAACACAGCAAAAATAGAACTCCTGTCCTCCCCCTAACTAACTCCTTGGCCCAGCTCCCTTATTTCTTGCCTTATCATTCTCCTAGTCACCCAGACCTGAAATCATGGGATTTATCATTAATTTCCCTCTCTCTGCCTACACTGTAGTCAGCGAGATACTGATTCCTACCAATTTTTTCTTTGAAGTATCTTTTATAGTCATTCTTTCCTCTCCATTCTCACTGCCAGAACCCACATCCAGGATCCATCACCTCCTGCTTGACCAATCTCTTACATGGTTTCTCTGACATCACCTCCTCTCCCCAAACCTGGGCTGAAAGGACCAAGGATAGGCCCCTGGTCTAAGGGTTGCCAATCCACACTCTGGCCAGTGACCTAAGACAAAGCCTAGTACAAACATATGAACCAGGACAATCAGATTCTCTCTCAGAAATCTGGCCTAACTAGAATTTTTGAAGTAGCATATAATTTTAACAGTGTTGACCTCTAACCTCGCTCAAATTTCCTTTTCAAAGGATTATTCAATTGTATGAAAATAAAATCTATAGATATTTCCCTTAAAACTAAAAAAGCAATTTGGCCTAAAAATACTAGAGGGAAAGGGAGAGGGGGAGGGGGTGGGAGAGAGAGAGAAAAGAGGGGAGAGAGAGGTAGGAGGGGGAACGGGGAGGGGCGGGGGGGAAGGGGAAGGGATGGGGAGAGAAGCAGGAGCTGAGTCTGAAAGGATGCCTGGAGAGAAGGCATGAGGAAGAGTCAGAACTTTAAAGGGGAAAGGAGAAATCTGGAACCTTGGTGGGCTCTACAAACCAAAATTATAGGGAAGCAGAGATGATGAGTAATACAACAGAAAGGATAACCTGAGCTGAGGGGGAAAGGAAGGCAGTCAGGAATGAGGGGGAATAGGGCTGAGTGGCGTTACTAGTATGACACTCGAGTGACAAGTCTCAAATTCTGCTGCTGGGGTCGCTGAAGCTGCCACGGATCCAAGTACAGTTCCTTTCCTAGCCTCACCAGCCCATATCACCTCTCCCTCCTCTTCCCCACTAAGCCCTATAGTCTGACACACGTGATCTAGCTGCTCATTTTATGCTGACCTGTATTTTTCTCTATTTATTCCACGTTTTTTAATCTCCCCGACAGTCTCTTGAAGTCATAAGGAGCAGGAACAGATTTCGTGTGATTTTCAAGCAGCCCACTGTATCGTGAACACGGTAGATATTCATGAGTCTCGGTTGTTCAAAAGGGATCTACGCGGAGCGCTAAATAGCCCAAGAGGCACATCATAAAACCTCATTACTACAAAACTACCGCTCATGAGAAGGCTGCACTAAGGGAGCCTGTGCTGAGAGTGTGGCTGTTGAGATAATATCCGAAAAGAGGGGCTCAGCTCAAGGTTAGGCTGCCCTCAGACCTATGGCCCTGGTGAGAGGACCACACTTTATTTCCCCCAGCAGGAGAGAGAGAATAGCAAAGGCCTGAGCCCTGGAAATGTTTCCTGATGGCTTAACGTCATGAGGTCTCTCCATCTACTCTAGGGAAAGCATACAACCCTGACCCTATGCTCCTTTGGGAACCAGCACCTCAAGACACAGGCCAGGGAAATGCCAATCTATTCCTCCTTTCTTCCTGGAGCTGACCCCCACCCACCCCCCAGAGAAATGCTCTGCTCCCCTCCTCTGAGGACAGCTGTCTTTCCAGGCTAAACCCAAGTCACCTTTGGAAAAGGTCACCATTCCATGTGGGAATTTTAAATATCAAGAGATGCTGAAACGTTCTTCTTAGAACTTTTCTCAATCACGGCATTTCAATACACGAGGAGAGTGTGGCTCTACCCAGTGTCATTTCCAAAATTGACAAAGGACCCATACATCAGCAAGGCTATTTTGACACTCCTTTATGAGTCATAAAATCTCTATTCAACACCCACTCCCTGAGTTGAGGGTATTATTTATTCCAAGGGTTCCATAAGAGGTCTCCACTAAGTACAGGATAATCTGCTTCTGAAAACCATAGTTAAGAAAAGGGCAAGTTTCTTGTCATCCTCAGAAACTAATATGCAAAAAATAAATCTGACTAAGAACATGTGGGTGGGAAGGTACATGGGAAGAGGATTTAAGTAAAACTTCTCCCATGTTACCCACTCAGAAGCTATTGCTGAGCTGTGCCTTTGTTTCTTGGTTTCCTGTTTTTGCTTATAGCAGATAAAAACTTGATGGCAATGATCTTAATTTTCTCTGTCAGCCTTCCAAGCTCATGGGGGTGGGGAGAGGGTAGAGGCTGTTCTTGTCTTCAGGCAGGAAACCACAGCTCAAGAAAAGGGGCTCCAGCAGCAGATGGAAAATCTGGATGATCCCGCGGCTGCTATGCACACATCTAGAACTGCCTCCCAATCTAGGATGGGGACAGCGTGTCAGGCAGGAGTCTAGATGGAGGTACAGACCTGAGATATCTTGAATCTGGAAAATGTACATGAGAGATGTTAATAGATTTAAAGGGGACTTCACCTTTACCTAGCCAACCCAAGGGTTTGAAATTCCAACATTAGAAGCTCAGTCATCTCATTCATTCACTCCTGTATTTGTTGCCTTTTCCCCAGGAGTCTTCTTTAAAAAGAGAAATACCCACAGAAGGAACCACATACAACCACTAACATTTCAGTGTGGATTAATCTGTCAAATTCTTTCACTAGATGTATATAGAGAGAAGATGGAAGAGGGGAGGCAGGGGTGAGAGAGAAAAAGAGAGAGAGAGAGATGGAGGAAAGGGATAAAAGTCATGCCTTCCTGCCTTCTAAAAGTGGATTCACAATCACCTCTGCCAACTCCTGAACATCAGAATGGATGTCAGAAACTGAAAGCCTCACTTTCAGTTTCCTGTGTGTCTGGGCAAGGGGCCTGCCAGCAATCTGAGTCCTTATATATTTGGAGGGATGTTGATGAAAGGAAGTCCATTTCAGATATCCTCACAGTGCCACCTCCTCCCCTTCCAGAACCCACCACCACAGCCTTTGTGAAGACTATCTGAGACACCGTGGCTTTATTTATATTCTGTCTAGAATGCTGAGTCCCAGCTCATTGCCTCAGTACTAGCTATTCCCTCTGCCTAGGGAATAGGTATGCCTCCTGAAATTTACATAAATCCTATACCCTCTTCTCAGACAGGCCTTTCCTATCTAGCACGTGTCTACTCTAGCACATCGCCAATTTATTTTCTTTATAACACTTGTCAGCACCTGATTTCATCTGATTTATTTTTGTTTACTTGTTTAATGCTTTCTTCCCTCCATATCACCAACTAGAATTTCATGAGAATTTCAAATAATATCTGTTTCATTCACATGTGGGCCTAGAACAGTGCCTGACCCATAGAAAACACTCAGTAAATATTTGTTGAATAAATGAATGGATGGATAGATGAAAAATGAGTCGCTACTCTCAACACCAACCATAATTGGATGCCCTCATGATCACTTTTAAATCATTTGCTCAGTGTATGAAAAGATGTTCCACATCACATGTCATCAGAGAGATGCAAATTAAAACAAGATACCACTGCACATCTATTAGAATGGCCAAAACCTGGCATACTGCCAACACCAAATATGCTGGTGAGGATGTGGAGCAAAAGAAGCTCTCATTCATTGCTGGTGGGAATGCAAAATGCTACAGACACTTTGAAAGACAGTTTGGTGTTTTCTTAGAAAACACACTCTTACCATACGATGCAGCTATTGTGCTCCTTGGTATTTGCCTAAAGGAGTTGAAAACTTATGTCTACATAAAAACCTCCACACAGATGTCTGTAGGAGCTTTATTCATAATTGCCTAAACTTGGAAGCAACCAAGATGTCCTTCAGTAGGTGAATGGATAAATAAACTGTGGTACATCCAGACAAGGGAATACTACTCAGGGCCAAAAATAAATGAGCTACCAATCCATGAAAAGACAGGGAGGAACCTTAAAAACACATTACTAAGTGAAAGCAGCCAATCTGAAAAGGCTACATACTGTATGATTCCAACTATATGACATTCTGGACAAGGCAAAACTATGGAGACAGTAAAATGATCAGTGGTTTCCAGGGGTTGGAGGGAGATCAGGAGGAAAGGATGAATAGGTACAGCACAGAGGACTTTTAGGGCAGTGAAAATACTGTTTGATACTATAATGATGGGTACATATCATTATGCAGTTGTCCAAACCCATAGAATGAACAGCACCGAGGGTGAATTCTAAGGTAAACTATGGACTTTGGGTGACTATGATGTGTCAGTGTAGGTTCATTAGTTGTAACAAATGTACCACTCTGGTAGGCGATGTTGACAATGGGGGAATCTATGTATGTGTGGGGGCACAGGGGTCTATGGGAAGTCTCTGTACTTTCCTCTCAATTTTGCTCTGAACTTAAAACTGTTCTAAAGAAATTAAGTCTTTAAAAAAAGATAGCTATCCCCGGAACGACTCACCACTAATCCATTCATTCATAGTAGAGGGAGTGAAAACCTGGTGACTCTTCATATCAAACTCCCCTGTCCTAACTAAGTACTGTCTGCCTAGGTGTGACACCCAGTGGAGCAGAGCTGGAATATATCCTTCTTACTTTAAGCAGCCTTAACTGCAGTATCTAACAGAAAGAGGAAGTCCTACATCATACGACTGATACTGAAGCAATAATACAAATACAGTGGTGTCCTATCAGAGCACAGATTTTGCCCAGGACTCACACATAGTTCACAGTCTCACTGTGCTAGATTAGACTGTTTTAACATGTTGCTTTATGAAAGCTGGTAGTCTAAGAACACACGCAGGAAGACCCAGGACAGAAAGCCATGATTCCGGGAAACCACCAATATGTCAAAGTGAGGTGTCTAGACTAGGCAATAGGTTGGTACCTAGGCAGGGAGGTTGTCAGGGATCAAAAAGCACATGTGAACCCAAGGTCAAGGTGAAACAATGGAACAGGAGCCAGGCAGGAGAATGAAAAGCTGTAGGCTCTTGGTTTGACAGCCCAATCAAGCTGGGGCTCCAAGGCTGGGCAAAGCAGTCAGGAACCACCAGGATGTGTGTGACAAAGGGTAGGGAAAGGCCTCTGGTGAAAAGCCATATGTGTGTTCAGAATCCTGAAGACCTGCAGAAAGCAAATGTTTGGGACAAAGTGAGCAAGACAGTAAACCAGAGGGGACAGGCTCAAGGAGACCCGGGTTCAGAGGCCAATCCCTGTCCTGATTAGGAAGCTTCTTAGATGTTTCTTATAATGAAAGAACCCTGCATGAGGAAGCAAGGAAGTGAATCAGCCTAACTTGAGTAGGGAGCATAATGGTCAGAATGAAAAATAAGAATGAGGGCAAATTGTATAGACAGTTTTGTTGGCAACTACCTAAACTCTGAATCTAGAAAAGGAGGGGGGTATGGGTGTGTCTGTGTGTGTGTGTGTGTGTGTGTGTGTGTGTGTGTGTGTGTGTGTGTGTGTGTGTGTGTCAGCTGCGGGGGTTGGGGGAATGTGCTCTTCAGAACTTTTCTATAAGCAGAAACCAAAGTTACTAGCAGCCAGCATCTGACTAGGCTCCAGAGAAGGCACCAATGAACCATGCTGGGGAGCGGCTCTGCCATGCACCCTGGCGGCCTTGCAAAGGGTGGAACTGCAGCCTAAGCCTTCTGTGATGCTTTGTGATTCTCCTGGTACATGACAGGACGGGAGGCGGCCTGTAGAGATCTATTACGAGTCCATCTCCCACTGGTCTACCTTCCCCTCCCACCCCCACCCTCTCCACCCCTGCCCTGCAGGCCATCATGAGACAGTTTCTCTTTGCCTCCCATGTCCCAGTGAGGTATGGGGTTTTCTGCCTTGCCTTCTCAGAATATCTAACTGCTTTAATATATAATATATAAACATAAATTTATAAAATATAAATTTTATATAAATATAAAATATAATTTCTAGAATTCTTTTTTTTTTTTTTTTGACTGCACTGCGCGGCATGTGGAATCCCAGTTCTCCAACCAGGGATCGAACCCATGCCCCTTGCAGTGGAAGCGCAGAGTCTTAACCACTGGACTGCCAAGGAAGTCCCAAAATATAATTTCTAATATAAATTTATAGAAATATATATTATGCAGAATATAAAGCTACTTTGTAGCAGCCTAGATGGGGCTTCTCAGCAATGGAGTGTCCCACAACTCATGCTGTGATCATCTGGCCCCCTTTTGTTTCCGTGTTATCCTTTTAGTGTGTGGGACGAGGACCACATAAAGCTGGCACTTTGAGCTTATTCTTCTTTTCACTGCCTATGTAAGTACTAAACTATCTAAACCTAAAAGTGGCTCAGAGTATCCTTACCAGTCGAATCAGTCAGGTCTTGGCCTTGGCCTTGCCTTGTGTTGTATTTGTGAGATTGACAGGCCTCAGACAGGAAAAAAAGGTAAGCTTCTCATTTGTACTATGATGTTTGTTGTGAAGGATTTCCCTGCTGGGTAGTTTGGGTGAAAACATTCAGATACACGTTAATCCCCTCTGAAGAAACCCTGATGTGGTCCAAATCCACTGCTGAGCCCTTACTCAGCCAGGTCCCTGTTGACACACGTACTTTGAAGCTATTGGCTGTTTGCTACAGGGGGACAGGGCATCCCAGCAATGCAGGCCCACAGGACCCATGGACATTATCCTTACAGAATCACAACAGTTCATTTTGCAGCAGGTCTCCACTTCACTCACCTCAGTCCAATGAGGACACAGCCATTTGTAAAGATTTCTAGAAAAGATCACACTCTCCATCAACCACTGCAATCCTTGATCTACTAGGACACTCTTAAGTCTTACATGACTCTCACACTGCGGTGGTGACCAGTGAAGTCCCTCCCTGTCCCCATAAAGGCAGGGAGGCCAGTACAAAACACCCACAGGGAGGCTAGCATATATAGCACAGTCCTTGACCTCCAGGAATTTATACTCCAAGAAGAAAGTCAAATTGAGCCACAAAAACAAGCACTTAGGTATATCATATATGGTGCTATGTAATAAGGTTCAAAGCAAGGGTTACAGAAGTAAAGGAGGGAAGGAAAACTTGCTTCTAATTTGGGGGATTAAGGATGACATTGTGGAGGATGTGGCATTTGAGCTGGGCCTGGAAAAAAAACAGATAAAATTTCAATAAGCACAGAAGGGATAATAATTGAGCAAACCCGAAAAACTAAAAGACCCTGGAATATAGGTAACTCTGGAAACAAAAGAGAATTTTTTTATTTTAATTATTTTCTTTAGAGTGATTGGAAATGACCTTTGCATCAATAAAATATGGACAGGATACTAAAAGCAAGAAACTGAGAACAAGAAAAACCTTGACAATTTAAAATATAATTGCCAAAACAAGAGGCAATGGACAGTGAGTAAATGTAAATAAGCAAATGTAAGGAGAACCCGGTCATTAGAAATATTGAACAGTTGAAGGGAAAGAGAGAAGAAAGCAGGCAGACAATTAGTAGAATAGTCAGAAACAACAAAATTAACAGCAGCAGGTAGGGATCCCTTAATTCCAACAACGTGCTAGTTGCTTTACATACATACTTTACCTCATTTAATCCTCACAAAACACAGCAAGGTAAATACTGTTATTAAGAAACCAGAGCTCAGAGAAATAAAGGAACTTGACTCATGTCAGACAAGTAGCAAGTGGATGAGGTATGTCTGACCTCAAAACTATTGCTCTTGGGGCTTCCCTGGTAGCACAGTGGTTAAGAATCTGCCTGCCAATGCTGGAGACATGGGATCGATCCCTAGTCCAGGAAAATCCCACATGCCACGGAGCAACTAAGTCCACGCGCCACAACTACTGGGCCTGAGCTCTAGAGCCCACAAGCCACAACTATTGAGCTCACACATGTCACAACTACTGAAGCCTGCACGCCTAGAGCCTGTGCTCTGCAACGAGAAGCCACCGCAATGAGAATAGGCCCCGCTCGTCGCAACTACAGAAAGCCCACACTGAGCAATGAAGAGTGAATGCAGCCAATAAATAAAAATAACTAAACAATTTTTTTTTTAAAAAAACACAAAAACTATTGCTCTGAACTCCCTCATTTGCAGGAAGGCAAAGGGGAAGCAGCAAGGAGGGGAAGAGGTGGAAGGTGCCAGGCCTGAAGCTGATGTGTACGGGAACAAGGTCCTTCAGGAGCTGGGAAGGGACAAGGTCTCAGGCACAAGCGGGGAAGTGGCAAAGTGATGGAAAATGAGCCTGCAAGAGGGTGAGGGGCCTTTCTTCCTCCAAGACTCCAAACATCGCTGAGGAGACCCAGGGAGGCTGAGACGCAATGACGTGGGAGCAGACTGGCACCAGATCAAAAAGGACCTTGAAACCAATGCCAGGTCTGCCTCCAAGAGCAAGCCACTTATGCCTGATGACTCATTCCCCAGGACAAGGCCAGCTCCTGGCCAGCAGCCACTCAGGATGCTGCAGCAGGGCACTGCTCTGCACCAGGAGGTGCTGTCACATCCAGCCCCCTCCACTGGTCTCCAGGAAGTGTGGCCAAAAAAGAAAGCCACCTTTGACTTTGTGTCACTAAACCATTTTCTTCCTGTTGGCCAACTGGAGGGCAAAAGGGATAAAAGTAAACAAAGGAAGGGATGTTGCAATTCCAAATTACTCCACAAAATGTTTTCTAAATGTGTCTGAGCTGGCCTCCTATAAAGGGCAAGAGGGGCACAAAAAACTGACTACTCCACCCTTGAAAATTGTCCAAGAGGAGTAGTCCCTCAAGTCTGAATTCCAAAACCCCAGAGCAGGTCGCCTTTTCAAAGAGCTAAGTTGATTTTATCACTAGCTTTAGTCTGAATTCGCTGCACATTTCCTCCGTAATCCAGGATGTGATAAGAAACCAACATAACAGGAATTCATCTTCCCCCAAGGAAAGGTGAGCCTCTCTGAGCGCCACAGAGACAACTGGAACCTAATTACATCGCCTCTTTTCAAGCCTTCCAGTAAAAGTGTAAAATGGAAGAGGACTGAAAGAGGTTGTTTAGCACAGCTACAATGTGACCACGTTTTCTTTTTAAAAATGACACACCAAGTAGATGCCATTTTTAGAAAATGATCTGAAATCAGAGCAAGTGTCACACTGTAGCAAAAAATAAAGACCCTGATTTGAGAGCTTTGGACCCTGGGTCCCCCAGAGCAGTATTTCCTTGTTAAATTTGATTAATTTCACACAAAGGGTAGGCCGAGAAGCCTGATCAGGAAAAAGAAAAGCACCTTTGTGAAGAAAAACAAGTATGTGGCCTTCAAGGAGCTAAGCACATGTTCAATTTTGTGTTTTAAACTTCTCAGCAGACTGCAGATCTATAAAGGGAATCACTGAAAGTGAAGATAACGGCGACTTACCCAGAGGATCAGGCTGTTTTCCGCAAGATGGGGCGAGAAGTGAGAAAGCAAAATCTTTGCTTCAGTTACACAAACTCCCTCTCCTTTGCAGAGAAACTTGATAGCTGAAATGGAGCCAGACGCTAATGCAGGAGCCACTGCCAATAACTCTGTGCTTGTCCAACACTGACATCTAGTGGTCAGTTCTGAAATGTATTTTTATTTTTGAAAAGGATCCATTGGAAGCACCAAGTAGATAAATGCCCTCTATGCTTTTTATTGCAAAAGATGTTTCTTCTTTTTCCCTTTGGAAAATACTGAATTATAATTTAATTTTTGTTTCTGTAAAATATACAGTTATTCAATTTATATTTTTAGTTTAAAAAAGTTATAAGGGTTGTTATTCTCATTAAATAAGACTTGGCAGGTGTGTGAAAAAAGCACGGGATCTCTAATCCGAATTTGTTGGGTGTGATCATCTCATAGGCATAAAGCACTAATCACTGTCCAAAGCATGACCAATTATATTATCTCGTAAGATATGCAACAACTCTGAGATGGCGGAATTAGGATCATCCTATTTTGCAGAAAAGGACACAAAGGCCCAGAAAATCTAACTAATATATCCAAAGTCATAGAGCAAGTCAGAGGT
This sequence comes from Hippopotamus amphibius kiboko, assembly GCF_030028045.1. Taxonomy (NCBI): domain Eukaryota; kingdom Metazoa; phylum Chordata; class Mammalia; order Artiodactyla; family Hippopotamidae; genus Hippopotamus; species Hippopotamus amphibius. The sequence goes on from NC_080203.1 coordinate 30,589,503, forward strand.
GATGCTAGTTCTAGAATCAAGGTGTTCCAATTGACAGGCCAGGATTCTTATCATTAAGGCATATTTCCCTTTGTGGAGATAAATAAATTACTCTCAGCTGGTGAGGGAAAAGGCAAATGGGGACGCAAACACACACAGGCTTGCTTTTGCTCTGCACTGTTAAAGCCCTGACATTAACTAATGAGCACAGGGAGAAAGCCACTGTGGATGATAGCCGCACTCCATTTTAGTCCATCGAGAAAGACTTGGCTAAAGCTAATGGACCCACTGGGCATTATTAACCTTCCCCTCCAGCCTACCAGAATCAGCCACCACAATGAAATGCAGGGGCTGATCTTTACAAACACCCTGGACTGTCATCCAAAGAGCTTGAGAGCTGGTTACCTTATGCCCAGATTTATGCACCTTCCCCCAACGAGGGCACAGAGCTGCATCCCACTGATACTAATAAGCTCCCTAATTATCAAAATAGAGGTATATAGGGAACGTCAGGACAGGGGAGGCACACTTGAGGGCAGGATGAATGGATTGTAAACTTATACATTTCTTTCTTCTGTGGGCAACCAAAGGCTTCAGAATTTTAAACTGGGATTTTTATTTTTTAGCAGGATCATTAGCTGGGACTCTAAATACGAGAGATCAAACCATGAAGATTTCAACGCATGTGAGCACTTCATAAATGTTCTCTGGAATGAAAATATTGCCATGAGATTCCCAAAGAGGTGTGGAGCATCTGCCTTAGATGCCTGTGGCCAAACTTGTACTGTTACCGCTTTGCTAGGAGAAGGAACTGAAGCATGTTGTGGGGTGGAGATGGGAAGTAAGAGAGACCAGTCAACCAGACAATGGGGAGTGCAAGTCAACCCTGGGGGTTTAGATGGCTTTGCCCCAAAGCAGCTCCATCTCTAGAAAATCAAGGTGTCAAATCCTACCATTAATGTCCCTTTAAAATGGCAAATTAAAATGGCTAGCAGTCTCTGTGCACATTGTTAATACTGGGCAGCTTCCCCCTCCCTGCCCCTGCCTCCTCTACCCTACCCCCCCACCACCACCTCAGAAGCTCCAGAGTGCTTACCACCTTCATCCAAATCATCCTGGAAGTTTTAGCCTAATGGCTTGAGTTACTCCAAATAGTCAGATGGAGATTTGGAATCACATTCAGAAACCTCTCTTTCAAATGTCTGTGCTCCCAGGAATTCTGCTTGATAGCATAGAGTATTGAACTTGTAAGGTGTTGGAGCAGGATGAAGGGAGGGAGGATTCTACCTTTGACAATTAGTACCTCTCACATTAGGGAACAGGAGAAGGAAGGGCTCCAGATTACAGGGTAAATTGTTATCAATCTGACTTTTGGTGTCAGGTTACTAATCTGGAATCCCCCAAATCATGCCAAGTTACAGGTTTAAAAAAAATTAATAATCATAAATAGCATTTCTCTGGTTTTCACCCAAATCCATTATTATGGTACCTCTAGGTCCTCCACTATTTCCATACTCCCCAGTGATTGTCTCAAGTCTATTCATAAGGAAGCCTTCTCAGCCTTATGGACTTCCTAGGCCTCCACTACCTATAAAAGCCATATCACAGGCAAAAAAAAAAAAAAAAAAGCCATATCACAGGCACCTCATCACTGCTACCAGTGTTCACCATGAATAATAAGGGCTTTAACACTTGTACCAAGGATACTGCTTCTGCCTGTTCCCGAAGCCTCCAGAGCCACATCAAGCCACCGATGCTCCCTTGCACTACTCTTAAAACAAAATGGCCCCCGGTGCTACTGCTATGCCAATGACTGGAGGCCAGGTAGCATCTACAGCTCTGTGCTGCTCCTGGTGTCACTGATGTACCACAGCCCTCCAAGTGCCAAAGCTGAGTTCTGTTCCCTGGAAACCCCATGTGCCCGAGTTGGCTATGTTCTGAGCCAACTCTCAATTAGTTCGGTATAAAAGCTGTGCTGCCTTTTCTCCTTTCCAATGTCTCACAGAGTTCTTTAGAGAAACTACTATTTTTCCTGCTTGTATCTTGTTTTTACTTTCACTATCCGCAACCTTTGTGTCTATTTAGACAAATCCTTGGGGAACTAGGTCAGTAGGTAAATCTGAATGGCAGGCAATAGACTATACTCAGATTTGCCCAAACCCTCTAACAACTAAGGCACTATTATTGGACCTAGATGTGAACATGACTCTCAGAAGTCTCCTTGGTAACTCATGAAGGAGTGGGATGGGGAAGCTCTTTAGAGCATGCCCAAAGAGATCTGAATCCTAGTGGAGAACCCAGCCCAGGGTCTCTGTAGGTCTCTTCTACAGGAGATTTATTCCCAGTACATCATTCTTGGAAACCAATCCAAAAGACCATGGAACTAGGCAGAAAATGACCAGAATTTGAATTGTGGTTCTATCATTTATCAGCCATGTGAGCCCTGAGCAGGCTGGTTAACCTCCATCTACTAGGATAATAACTTTCCTGACTACCTCCAGGCTTGCCCATTCAAGAAGTATGTATTGAGCTTCTTTCTAAAAGATAGAAGACACAGCCAGGCCTGTCACAAATGTAGAGAATAGTCACAGATTTTGCTAGGTATCAGCATGCAAAATAACAATATTTTTGAGAAAATATTAGTTGAGTTCTTATTCATTGTCCTGCACTTTAATCTCATTCCTCACAATAGCCCTATAAGATGAGCATGATTAAGCCCATTTTATAAGTGAGGAAAACAGAAGCTCCGTGAAGATCATAAATTTATTCAAGCCACACATCTAGTAAGTGGTGGAACTGGGATTCAAATCCAGGTCTACCCGATGCCAGAATCTGTGATTTTTCCACCAGACCATACTGCCTCATGTATATAAATAGCTATAATACAAGGTAGAAAGTCATTCATCTCATAAGGCATAGATGAAGTGCCATGGAATCAAATGAGATGCATACGAAAGTGTTTTATAAACAGTCAAGCTGACACAATTGTAAGGTGCTTCTGTTATTATCATTAGGGTAAGTGCTCTATAAGATATGCTAGCTGTAAAATCCCATCTGTAAATAGGAGTTAACCAAGCCTTGTAGAGGTATAAAAGAAAGGAGTATTTAATTTCAACTGCAACAGATCATTGGAAGGCAACTGGTGCCTCAAATTCAATCACTATTCTAAATAGCCCAGCATCTGTATATGGGCGTGGGTAACCCATATGAGCAGATCGAGAGCTCCCAGAGCTCAATGGCAGCACCCAAGCAGAATGGAAATGAGTTCAGCACGTTGCAACATGCTGGATTGGCCTTCCGAGAGGACGTATTGGGATGGGTTGTTAAGATCAGTTGGTGAAGCAGGACCTTGTTCAGGATGTATGGACCACTGTGACCACTCTGGGCAAGACCGTGTACCCTAGCAGGGTGTGAGGAGCTGGTTTTTGAATGCAGGCTGACACAGAGGCTCTTTGTTGTGAGTTCAAGGTTGTGATACTCATAGCTCACCTATACTGAGCACCTCCAATGTGCCAAGCACTGAGCTAAGCACAGAGTACATCTTAAGCCATCGTATTGTGATGAAGCCAATTGTATTTAATTAAGAGCACGTGTTTTGAAGTACTACAAGTGACTGTTTTACATTCGATAAGTTAATTCAGCTCTCTGAGACTCAGTTTCCTAATCTGCAAAGTGGAGATCATAATGCCTACCTCAGAGAGTTGTCATGAAAATTAAATAAGTTAATGAATTTAGTACAGTAAAGCAATACTATACCTAGCACATATGAAATGTTCAATAAATGATAGATAATGTTATTGCTATTATATTTTTATATTGAAATTTCAGCAAGGATCATTCTTTTGACTTCTAGGAAACAGTACTAGAAAGTCCATTCTAGGTATATTGGTTACCTATTGCATAACAAGTTACCCTAAAATTTAGCAGCTTACAATAACACATTTATTATCTCACAGTTTTTGTGGGTCAAGAATCTGGGCATGGCTAAACGGGGTTCTCTGCTCTAGGGTTTCTCACAGGCTATAATTAAGGTGTTGGCCAGGTCTGGGGTCGCATCTCAAAACTTGACTAAGAGGATCCACTTCCAAGCTCATTTGTGTGCTTGTTGGCAGGACTCAGGTCTTCACACGCTGTCAGCCCAAGCTTCCTCACTGGCTATTGGCTGGATGCCACCCTTGGTTCCTTGCCAAGTGGGCCTCTCCAACATGGCATCTTGCTTCAGCAAAGCCAGCAAGAGAGAGAGTCAGCTAGCAAGATGGAAGTCACAGTCTTATTACCTAGTCACAGAAGTGATATTCCCCCATTTTTGCTGTATTCTATTCCTTAGAAGTCATTCGCTGGATGCAGCCCAAAGAGGATTACACAAGGGCATGAATACCAGGAGCTGGGGATCACTGAGAGTCACCTTAGAAGTTTGCCTTCCACACTGAGAAAGGTAATAAACTCGAGTCAAAGAGAAACTCTTAAAGGGCTTTGGTGTATAAAATTAAGATTCAAAGTGAATTGTGAAAATAAGTATAGGCTATTAAGGGAAAAATTAATAAGGAAAGATATTACTAGGTGTTTTGGAGGTTTTGTTTCCCTCTGATAATAAAAGGATTATTTGTTTGTTTTTGATGAATGTTTAGCTTGCTTAAGTTAATTTTATAATAAGATGATTTTCACAGGGAACCGTATTCAGTATCTTATAGTAACCTACAATGGAAAAGAATCTAAAAAAGAATGCATGTGTCTGTATAACTGAATCATTTTGCTGTATACCTGAAACTAACATAACATTGTATATCAACTATACTACAATTTAAAAAATGTATTTAAAAAAATTTTAATCATGATCATACCCATTTTACGGATGAGGAAACTGGCGCAGAGAGAAGTTGCTCAAGGTCCTTAAGAGCAAAATTGGATTGGAATCTAAGTCTATTCAACTCCAAAATCTCTGCTTTTTTCTGCTATATCCATTTGCCCACCATATTTAGCTAATTAGTGTGATTTGTTCCAGTTTAGTGTTCATGTTTTAGTTTTTCCAATGCCTTACTTTTGACTATGCAATATATATCCTACCTTTATTTCCCACACCCATAATCTTATCATAAACTTTATCCCCACCCAAACTGATAGTAGTTGTTGTTTAGAAATTTAACACCAATTCTTCACAACTTGGAGCAAAACATTTTTTTTTTTAATAAATAGGTGATATTTTGTTTGTGTTCCTGTGGTCCTCAGGTGCTAGGTGATATTTTGTTAATGCTTTTCTGAAAGTACTCATTAGGATTTCATTTTTGTACCATTCTGGTCCATACCAGCAATCTTTGCCAGTGTGTAGCAAACTAGATTTTCAGCATGATTCAAAATTTGTATACATTAAGAGTGCAGAGCACCTTGGTACTGAAAAGCAAAGTAGAGAATAAAAGGACTTATCATAGGAGTAATCCAGCCTCCATTGCAAGGATATTTTTTTAAGCAAACAAAACAAATTTTACATATAGCCAGCATTGACTGAACACCCAGCGTATACACACAAGGAACTTAAGCTCATTAGATACTGAGCAGGATACAATCCTCTATAAGACATAGGAGATCCCTGCACTCAGGGAGCAATGCCATCCAGCATGTACCCAAGTGAGCATAAGCTCCTCAAAGCAGACATTTCCAGAAGGAGTCACTTCCTATCCAGATTAACTGCTTGAAACTACAAAATGAATTCTTTACGTCACCAGGTTTTTCATGGGTATATAAAACAACATATCCATCCTGTCCTCACCTGTGTTTGGCTAGTAGACTTTCTTGGATCTTGGAGATGGTGTTAGTTGCCAAGGCAGGATTTCTCAGTTAGACGGGAAGCATCAGTATGTATCATATGCTTCCACTTATCTCCTAAGGATATATATGGAGCAGTATATACTCAGATTATTTCTGGAAGGACATGCAGAAAAATAACATTTGCCTCTAGAGAGGAGACGATTGAGAACTGTGGGACTGGGGTAGGAGAGGAAGACTCACTTTTCACTGCATGATCTGTTGTATAATTTGAACTTGTTACTGTGTTTATATATTATTTTACTAAAATACTTCAAATAATTTTTAAAGATTCAAGAAATAAATCAAGAGTTCTTAACTAGGCATGCAATCAGAATTTCTTATAGAGCTTTTGGCAAAATACACATAGAGGCAGTTTAACCTTAATAGTTGGGGTTCTGGAGTCAGATTACATGGGTTTGAATATCTCCACCACTGGGCAAGACATGGAGAAAATAATTTGACCTCTCTAAGCCTCAGTTTCCTCCTCTGTAAGTGGTGTCTCTGTTATAAAGCCTGCTTTTCTGAGAAGTAGGATGAAAGGAGGCGGCTTTGGCAAGAGGTGCTCCTGGAACTTGATTCAACAGATAAAGTAAGGGAAAAGATGGCTCTCATCCGTCATCTCACATTTCCAGACTGGAGTAGGGGTAAATAGCCATGTTGTGTCTATAGATTTGAAATTAAAAAATGGTAATAATGAGACTTGTTTCACTGAAGCCTCAATTGCTTTCCACAACAGTCTCTATTGCCTTTACTTTGCTTCTAAATGGGGCCATTCAAGAGAATTTGTCTTTCTAGGATTTTGGTCGTGATGAATAATTGTAGAACACTATTTGCCCTTAATTCTTTGAGTATGAAAAGGCCTGTTTGGCTGTCTGATGTTAGAGCAGAAGAAGGGAGTGGAATGAATTGAGAATTGGGCAAACCTCCACACAGCTGGCCAGAAAAGTCCCAAGTGCCAGGCTGCCCTTTCTACCCTTCTCTTGCATTCATGCTCCAAATCCAGGATGCCAAAACTAATCCACCTGCCTTGCCACTCTAAATGAACTTCCGCTCCCTTTAGTAGTCTACAACATACAAAAACACTTTGGTCTAAGCATAGAGAAAAGAGAGGCCGGTGAAGAGAAAGCACTGACTGGACATTTCCAGAAAAAAAAAGTCTGCTATCAAGAGAAAATAATTTCATTAAGGGATTTGTTTTCAAAATTGGTCCAAGATGATGGCTATTGTTGGTAAGCAAATAGAAGACATTCTTCTTAATCCAGAATGGCGCAAATTTCCAGAGATATAATCAATTCTACATAGCAGCTTCCAGGACATGGCTATGTTACTCCACTATGCACTCCAGTATGTACTCTGTTATGGAGCACAGGAAGCTCAGCTCGATGCTCTGTGATGACCTAGATGGGTGGGATGAGGGGAGGGAGATCCAAGAGGGAGGGGATATATGTATACATATAGCTGATTCACTTCATTGTGCAGCAGAAACTAACACAACATTGTAAAGCAATTATACTCCAATTTAAAAGAAAATTTTTAAAAGAATCACTAGTGAAGTACTGGGCGTTACCCTGAAGTAGGGTGACTAGAGTGCCTTGTGGAAGTAGAGATGACACGATCACAGGTGACAACATGCTTCCAATTAAGGCCTAGGAATCAACTGGAGGAAATTTTACAAAAAGAAAATCCCTAGGTCCCTCTTCAAATCTACTGAGTCATAATCTCTAAGAAGTGGTAACAGAGCTTGTATGATATTAATAAGAATTATGGCTAATATCTATTGAGAGTTTGCTATGTGTGCCAGACATCATGCTAAGCATTTTACATGTATTATCTCATTTAATCCTCACAACCACCTTCAGAAGTGTTCACTACTATTATCATCACCCTTTATCAATACAAAGGTCCATGACTGTTTTCACTGTGCTCCTTGTTAAGCATCTTTCTTCAGTATCCTCCCTTAATCCACTTGAAAACAAATGCTCTTCTGTATGGCCCAAATTGTTGGGTTTTTTTTTTCTCCTAAGTTTACCCATTTTACGATACTGCTTCCTTGATGGAAATAAAATCCTTTTCTCAGCCCAAGATCCAAGATCCAAGCCCACAGCCCTGCATGCCTTACACTGTTTCCCTATCTTACTCAATGTCCTATAGAACTCACAGTGAGACTGCTTAGAAATTAGATCTGAAAAGAAATTCCCGGGGGGGGGGGAACCTGGGACGAAGTGAGAGAGTAGCATTGTCATATATACACTACCAAATGTAAAATAGATAGCTAGTGGGAAGTTGCTGCACAGCACAGGGAGATCAACTCGATGATGCGTGATGACTTAGAGGGGTGGGATAGGGAGGGTGGGAAGGAGGCTCAAGAAGAAGGGGATATGGGGATGTATGTATACATATAGCTGATTCACTTTGTTCTACAGCAGAAACTAACACAACAGTGTAAACCTATTATATTACAATAAAGATCTGAAAAAAATAAAATAAAAAAATTCTCTTTTAATGGGCAAAGCACTCAGTAGGAGAAAGGCAGAGGCCGTGAGGCTGTCTTTTGCAGGCAAAGGGGTCTTCTTGGTCTTAAAGTAGCAATACACATCAACTTCCTCAACTGGTTATTTATAATATTGATAACCACTAACATTTATTGAACACTTTATTATGTTCCAGGCACTGTACTACATACTTTAAATTTATTATCTCATTTAATACTCAATATAACCTTGTAAGGAAAGTACCAATTTTATCCCCCATTTTACGGATGAAAAGACTGAGGCCAGAAAGGCAAAATGATTTGCCAGTGCCCACTTAGGTATTAATTGACAGAATGGGAATAAAATCCAGTTCTATCCCAACTCCAAAGTTGATATATTTAACCAGTCTCTAATGTCAAGACCAAAAGAAGAGATATAATTGGACTTGTCTTTAATCGTGTTTGTGTATGGGTGGGTTTGGGGGATTTTTTGTTTGTCTATAAAAAAAGAAGAGGGTTTCATTTTCCAGTCTACTTCGCCTTAGGAAGCAAATATTGTGAATTAGTGGCAAGGTAGATTTCTGGCCTGGCTAACTGATATGTATCAAAATCACAAATCAGTGTGTTAGAACTGTTGTCTTTTTATCAAGTAGTATAAAGAAGTAATTTCTCCCTCTAAAGTTAACATCTGAAGAGATTACACAGCACCCAATTCCCTCTCAGGGGTGGAATCTCTTGGTATCATCTCCAAAACCTACATTTCTATCTTTTAGCCCCAACAATGCAATTCTGATAGGCTGTGCCCTACTCAGAGATCCTTCAGTCCTCTCCCTTCCTTTTCAGTATACATCTTGAAAATGCTCCCCCAAATACATTTTAGACCCCCTAAGTACAAAGCCTTCTTCCCAACTACCCATGATCAAATTGCTGTCGGTGACAAAAAGCCCTTCTCAGTACATGTTACTACTTTTGGAGGGGAATACAGGAGCCTAAAATCTGTTCCCTTGCAGCCAATGACTCTGTTCATAGTGGGGAACTAGATATGGCCTCTCTGAGAGATAGGAAAGAGGCAAAGAGAGTTCTCAGCAGCATAGGAGTTCTCATACCTCCCTCTCAAGCTACTCTCCTTCAGGTGGCTGAGCTATCAGAACTAAGAAGGGGAGGTGGAAGGTGGGCTAGGTATGAAAAAACTAGCTTTCCCATCAGAGTCAAGCAAAGGAGAATTCGTGTTCATTGCAACCAGATACTTAAGTGCTCTCTCCAATTTGGTCTCTCACTCTGCAATTTTTCTTCTCACTGTTTTTAGTCATTTTCTGTGTGTCACTACCACACACAGGCTCATACACATATCCTGCTCCACAGCTTCTGTCCCTGCTTCCACTCTGTCAATACAACCACCAATGTGCCAATGCAACTACAAAGAAATACCATAGACATGGTTTACATTTGCATTTCTTATACACGAACACACACAGACACATACACACACCCCTGTACCTACACCTCCTCCAGGGACATGTAACTTTTCACAAAAGGATACTCCTGAAAATTCAGTAAATATGCAAATTTTTATAGATGAAAATCAGTTTAAACTTAATTTAAATGAATTTCCTAAATCATTTTCACACATACAAGCATTTATTACAATAAATATAATTTTCATTGACAGTGGGCACAAAAGCAAATAAAACATGGATGGAAATACTTTGCACACTGTAGAAGATTAACAAATACTACTTATCATCATTATTCACTAAGCAGGTAGGGGTGATAATGGGTACAATTTAAAGGGTTCTGCTGTAAACCATTATTTCAACATGATTAATCCTTCCTTAATGTAAACATTTATACAAATGGATTAGAATACACTGAATACAATGTAAGTCTTCTTACATTGAAGCAAATCTACTTACATTAGACCATGATTGCTCTTCATTTCTATTATATCCAAATTTGATTATTAATTTTTTTGAAAGCAATGATGGGTATGGCATTAAAAGACAAAGCACTGAATGAGAAAGGGTTTTAATTCCTTCTCTATTACCAACTGACTGCCTTTCATTGCTCCAACTTCCTCATATGTATTTTTTAAGTGGTCATAATACCATCCTGCATATTTAATGTGGTTATTGAAAAAGGTAAAATGAAATAATATATGTGAAGACAAAAACTCACATATAAAGCATAAGGCAGTATACTAGGCAGAATTCTGAGATGAGCCCCTCATGTACGTACATCTTCTCTCAGTTATTCAAACACACACTTAGGTGCTACTGTAAAGAGATTTTGCAGATAGAATTCAGGTTCCAAGTCAGTTGGTCTTAAAATAGGGAGATTATCTGAATGGGCCTGACATGACATAAGCCTTTAAATCTGAGATTTGAAATACAAGGACTTGATGCGCTGTTGCTGGCCATTCCACCATTCACCCAACTCAATTCTACTCTTCAAGTCTGATTCTTTCTGTCATGTGGCCAAATGGCAGATTCTTTGTGGAAGCAGGGTGATATTGACATATTAACCATAGTGGTTCCCATCCCATTATTTCCTGTTATTATTTTGCTTTTCTCATCCCTCCCACCCATACTAAAGGAGTCCTTGGGCCACAGAGAGGATGAATCAGATGTGAACCAAAAGAATTATATGCTAGTGGAAATCCCTGTGCCCTACCAGCCTGAACCAATTTCCTAACTTCCTGGGTGGAACCCAAAGAAGTGGCAAGCCCTGCAGAGTTATTCCTCACTAACATGTAAAAGGGGTAATAGAGATGGTTGTGTGATGAATCTACACAAACAAGCTTGGAACAGCCTCGTAGGACTTCTCCAGAGTGATGTGGGTGCAGCCAGATGTTTCTCATGTATCCAAAGGAGCAAGGAAGTAGCTGAGAGAAAGCTGAACTTGGAGAGACTTACTGATCAGGACAAGAAGAATTCCAGTGGATGGATACCACAGTGGAAAGAATACCTCAAACATAGATGTCACCTGCAGCTGGGGTGGAGAGTGCTGGTACTCAGAATTCACTAAGGAAACCCTGAATTGACTGAGACTGCTTAAAGAAAAAAAGACTGAAGACTGAAAATAAGTTTCTGCCAACTGGCTGAATGGAAGCTGAAAACAAATATAGGAAAAAAGGTTACATTTCCAGCACTTGTAAGTAATATGGACTTGTAACTGAGCAGGACATCATGAGGCCTTGGGGTGGGGGTGGAGGCCCTTCCCCCATGTCCTCTGCTTTAGCCTCTCTCTGAAGTACCTAGATAACAGTATCTAATGCACAATTCCTGAGTTGTTTTACAGATGCTAAAAGCCCCACCAAAGGGAAGAAATTAACTAGCTGATGACCAAAAATACCTAGCCCCCAGGCCTACTGCAGCCTGAGGACTGGTGAAGTTAACCCCTGTGACACGGCCCTGTTACCTCACCATCAACCAATGAGAATTGTGCACAGACTGATCACATACTCTGCGATTCCCCTCCTCACCTGGCCTTTAAAAATGCTTCCCTGAAACCCATCGGGGAGTTCTGGCGTTTTGAGCTCTAGTTGCCCTGAACTCTTTACTTGGTGCCTTGCAATAAACCCTGCACTTGCCTTCAACAGAACCCAGTGTCGGCAGATTGGCTTTACCACACATAGGCAACGGACCCAAGTTTGGTTCTGTAACAGACTGAAATTCATATCTACCATATTTGCTTCCAGTTGAGGCTCTTCACAAAGGAAGGAATCTGATGGCCCCAGTTACATGCTAGGCCATGGGGTCATGAGCCAGTGAGGCTATTGCTGTGCCTGAACGGTCAGGTACTCATCCCTGGTCCAATAAGGAGAAGCGGGTCTGAAGTTTATTAGTAGAGATAAGTTGACTACTTTAAAAGAAATCTCTGTGGCTTAACATAAAATGGTTTAATGATTTCTTTTCAATGGTGAGAAATAAACATGAGTGACATGTATTATGAGGTCTGATATGGATTGTGGGGTGGGGTGGGAGGAGAGCTCTACTTCAGGCAGTTATTCAGATATCTGGGCTCTTTCCACTACATGGCAATTTTAGGGCCTCTGAGTCCTCCACTAGATCCTATTCATCCAGCAGGCAGATTTTGTAAGGAGAGTGAATAGAAGGTTACAAGGGAGGTTTCAGTGGGCCAAGGCTAGAAGTGGCACTTATCATTTCAGGTCACATTCCATTGGTGAGAACTGTGACACAGCCCCATCTACAGCAGGTGGGCAGGGAAAGACAGTGTGGTGAGCTCAGGAAAAAAAGACACAGACATTAGTGATCCCTAGTAGTCTCAACCAGGCCATGAGAACAGATGAAGGGCCAAACCAGGTGGTAGTAGTTACTGTCCTTTCTCCCTCTCCAAAAGGCTGTGTACAATGCTTTTCACAAAGCAGATGCTTAAGGAGCAAAACCTATAGTAATAAGAAGTTCCCTGAAATACCATCTGTTTTTAGAGCAGAAGTTGCCAGAATAGATAAGTAACGCTTAGGAGAAGACAGGAAGAAGTGAAATTCATCACGCTAAAAGCTGCCTGACTAAAGGTTTCAGGCAAAAGCGAAAAAGCATAAGCAAGTCACTTTGAAAGCTGTAATTACATATCTTGATTACAACCATGATGAGTCATGGAGCTTGGAATTTCATCCTGTGTCAAAGCCTCCAGGTACGGAGCATTCTTGAATCTCATTTTTATTCTAAGCAAAAAGTGAGAGGCCAACCACCACCAAGCCAACTGAAAAAGCCATAGTCCCCTTGACACATTTTGCTCTTAAGGTAACACAGACCAGAAGAACCCAAAAAGAACCATCGAGATACAAACCCCAACCTTCCAAAGTGCAAAATATCAACAAAGCATACCTACAATACAAATTGTGATGTCTTCTTTTGTAAATTAAATCCTGCTTTAAAAAAATAAATAAAAAAAAAAAAAAATAAAAAAATAAATAAAATATTTCCAGAAAAATATGAAAGTATTTAAGAGGTGTATGTATAGGAGTTGCAAGCTGAGGAATTCATGCAATTGTTACTTTTTTCCTATTTGCCATGGATTTTTAAAAACAAGGTTTCTCTGGGAAGGGAGAAAAATATTAGCAATACTAATTTGTAGCTTTAAAACATTATTTTTTAAAAGTACAAACATCCTGTTCCTTAAGGCTTTTAAAGTTCTAATCTGAAAATCAGCTGTAACACTTGCATTTTCATGGATACAGGTATACACGGTCAGCCTGCAGTTAGCCAGAAAATTCCATTCTGTGAGCACTGTTTAAAAGAGGCTTTGCTAGAAATGCTTATTAAATGAATAAATAACGAAATTGAACCAACATACTGCACATGTCCCTGGCTGATCTATAGATCTAAATGTCTTCTGAAGCACGAATGGCCTGACATTTTATCTTTGGATGAGTATTGCTGCCAATCATTCACTTACCATTTCAAAAGTTTCGTTCATTTCCCCACAGGAAACTCTCTGAACCCCAAAATGCTAAAAGAAAACTGGGAGGATTTGTGATCACAGGCTTCTAGGGGCTGTCTGAGGGGCACCGTGGAGGTTACCTTCATGGTAAACAGCTTTTCGGCCAAAGCGCACTGGCCACCCAGACCAAGGGCACCTAAGACAAGAGGCTACTCTCCTCCTAATGAGGAAAAGCATCCTCTCTCCCAGGGAGTGACCCTGTTAAATTTGAAGGTCACCGCTTATCTCCTTCCTGTCTGTTAGAGTATATGCTCAACAACTGAGATAAGTTATCTTTATTAGCTTAAGAGCAGACCTTCCTTAGAGCCTACAGAGCAAGGGCCCCACAATAATGTCCCTACTGAATAGTCCGAAAACTCTCTCTCTTCTGACATCTAAACCTTTTATTTATTCAAAATCTGTACTGATTTGACCTAAACTGCAATGGAATGCCTATTGTTGCTATTTTGGAAGAAGGATTTGTTGAGTGAATACACAGTAAGTTTATTACACAAGTAAGTTGGATGTGGGGCTTCATAAGCTCGAGTTTAAAAAGCACGCTCAACACACATCTCATTTATCCTCATAATCATCCTATAAAAGAGGCTTTATTGTCCCTATGTTACAAACAAGGAAACTGGAGGTCAGAAAGGTAAGGTAACTTGCTCCAGGTTACACAGATTGGGTTGTAAATAAGGACATAGACATCACTGTCATCAACATCATCATCATTATTATTATAAACAATAATAGCATTCAGTAAGTATTAACCAGTGATTATGTAACGGGTATCTTATTAACTGTTTCACATGTATTATTGAATTTAATTTATATAATCAGCCCGTAGATTAACTATTACTGTCTTTCCCATTTTACAATGAAAAAGTGTCTCAGAGAAATAAAGCAACTTGCCCAAGACTAATAAGTTTTAGGATATGTTTAACCTAAGAAAATAAACTGTATTTTAGAAATTTGGCAAATTCATTTTTCAAACACAGTTACAAATAAAAGTAATTCTTACCTACTCACTATAAAAAATTGGTAAGGTTCTCTAGATGGAATTTTATCGGTAGTCTGAGTTACCATAAGCTATAAAACTGAATTCCTGTATTAATCAATTTAGATTTTTCACTCCTCCAAAATCCCCACATTTTAACTGAATTAGTTTATTACTAATTATTAAAGTTTTGGCATTTGGGAGGGGTGAGAAACATCCAAATTATAATTTGAAAAAGCATATTCCTGTTGAAATTGCTTTGATTTGCTTTAAGTCATGATATTTAAAAAATTTTGAAATTTCAAACTGCATGGAAAAGGTGTGACATTCTATACATATCAAAAGGCAGTCACATACACCATGATCAAGTGGCTTTTATCCCTGGAATACAAGGATTCTTCAATATTCACAAATCAATCAATATGATACATCATATCAACAAATTGAAAGATAAAATCCATATGATCATCTCAATAGATGCTGAAAACACTTTTGACAAAATTCAACATCCATTTGTGATAAAAACTCTCCAGAAAGTGGGCACAGAAAGAAGTTACTTCAACATGATAAAAGCCATATATGACAAACCAACAGCCAATATCATTCTAATGGTGAAAAACTGAAAGCATTCCCTATAGGAACAGGAATAAGACAAGGGTGCCCACTCTCAGCATTATTATTCAACATAGTTTGGGAAGTGTTAGCCACAGCAATCAGAGAAGAAAATGAAATAAAAGGAACCCATATTGGAAAAGAAGATGTAAAACTGTCACTCTTTGCAGATGACATGATATCATACATGGAAAACCCTAAAGACTCTACCAGGAAACTGCCAGCACTAAGTGATGAATTTAGGAAAGTAGCAGGATACAAAATGAATGCACAGAAATCTCTTGCATTCCTATACACTAACAATGAAAAAGCAGAAATAGCAATTAAGGAAACTCTCCCATTTACCATTGCAACAAAAATAATAAAATACCTAGGAATAAATCTGCCTAAGGAGGCAAAAAGACTGTAAGCAGAAAACTATAAGACACTGATGAAAGAAATCAAAGATGATACAAACAGAAGGAGGGAAATACCATGTTCTTGGATTGGAAGAATTAGCATGGTGAAAATGACTATACTACCCAAAGCAATTTACACATTCAACGCAATCCCTATCAAATTACCAATGGCATTTTTCACAGAACGAGAACAAGAAATTTTACGATTTATATGGAAATGCAAAAGATCCCAAATAGCCAAAATCAATCTTTTTTTTTCCAAGCTCTTTATTGGAATATAATTGCTTTACAGTCTTGTAGCAGCTTTTGAGGTACACCAAAGTGAATCAGCTGTATTTATACATATATCCCCATATTCCCTCCCTCCCAGGACTCCCTCCCACCCTCCCTGTCCTGGCCCTCTAAGGCATCACCCAACATCGAGTTGATCTCCCTTTGTTATACAGCAACTTCCCACTAGCTAACCATTTTACAGTTGGTAATATATATATGTCTATGCTACTCTCTCACTTTATCCCAGATTCCCCTTCACCACACCCCCCAACCCCGAGTCCTCCAGTCCATTCTCTGCATCTGCATCCTTATTCTTGCCCTATCACTGGGATCATCGGCACAATTTTTTTTTAGATTACATATATAAGAGTTAGCATACAATATTTGTCTTTCTCTTTCTGGCTTACTTCGTTCTGTATGACAGACTCTAGGTCCATCCACCTCATGACATATAGCTCCATTTCATTCCATTTTATGGCTGAGTAATATTCCACTGTATATATGTGCCACATCTTCTCTATCCATTCATCTGTTGATGGGCATTTAGGTTGCTTCCATGTCCTGGCTATTGTAAATAGTGCTGCAATGAACATTATGGTACATGTTTCTTTTTGGATTATGGTTTTCTCTGGGTATATGCCCAGTAGTGGGATTGCTGGGTCATGTGGTAGTTCTATTTTTAGCTTCTTAAGGAACCTCCAAACTGTTTTCCATAGTGGCTGTACCAACTTACATTCCCACCAACAGTGCAGGAGAGTTCCCTTTTCTCCACACCCTCTCCAGCATTTATTGTTTCTAAATGTTTTGATGATGGCCATTCTAACCTGTGTGAGGTGATACCTCATTGTGGCTTTGACTTGCATTTCTCTGATGATTAGTGATGTTGAGCATCTTTTCATGTGTTTGTTGGCCATCTGTATGTCTTCTTTGGAGAAATGTCTATTTAGGTCTTCTGCCCATTTGTGGATTGGGTTATTTGCTTTTTTGGTATTAAGCTGCATGAGCTGCTTGTATATTTTGGAGATTAGTCCTTTGTCCGTTGCTTCGTTGGCAAGTATTTTCTCCCATTCTGAGGGTTGTCTTCTTGTCTTGTTTATGGTTTCTCTCACTGTGCAAAAGCTTTTAAGTTTCATTAGGTCCTATTTGTTTATTCTTGATTTTATTTCCATGATTCTAGGAGGTGGGTCAAAAAGGATCTTGCTTTGATGTATGTCATACACTGTTCTGCCTATGTTTTCCTCTAGGAGTTTTAGAGTGTCTGGCCTTACATTGAGGTCTTTAATCCATTTGGAGTTTATTTTTGTATATGGTGTTAGGAAGTGTTCTAATTTCATTCTTTTACATGTAGCTGTCCAATTTTCCCAGCACCACTATTGAAGAGGCTGTCTTTTTTCCATTGTATATTCTTGCCTCCTTTGTCAAAGATAAGGTGCCCATGTGTGCTTGGGTTTACCTCTGGGTTCTCTATTCTGTTCCATTGATCTTCCTTTCTATTTTTGTGCCAGTACCATACTGTCTTGATCACTATGGCCTTGTAGTATAGTTTGAAGTCAGGAAGCCTGATTCCACCAACTCCATCTTTCTTTCTCAAGATTGCTTTGGCTATTTGGGGTCTTTTGTGTTTCCATACAAATCGTAAGATTTCTTGTTCCAGTTCTGTGAAAAATGCCATTGGTAATTTGATAGGGATTGCACTGAATATGTAAATTGCTTTGGGTAGCACAGTCATTTTCACAACGTTGATTCTTCCAATCCAAGAATATGGTATGTCTCTCCATCTGTTTGTATCATCTTTGATTTCTTTCATCAGTGTCTTATAGTTTTCTGCTTACAGGTCTTTGGCCTCCTTAGGCAGATTTATTCCTAGGTATTTTATTATTTTTGTTGCAATGGTAAATGGGAGAGTTTCCTTAATTGCTATTTCTGCTTTTTCATTGTTAGTGTATAGGAATGCAAGAGATTTCTGTGCATTCTTTTTGTATCCTGCTACTTTCCTAAATTCATCACTTAGTGCTAGCAGTTTCCTGGTAGAGTCTTTAGGGTTTTCCATGTATGATATCATGTCATCTGCAAAGAGTGACAATTTTACTTCTTCTTTTCCAATTTGGATTCCTTTTATTTCTTTTTCTTCTCTGATTGCTATGGCTAACACTTCCCAAACTATGTTGAATAATAATGCTGAGAGTGGGCACCCTTGTCTTGTTCCTGTTCTTAGAGGGAATGCTTTCAGTTTTTCACCATTTGGAACGATGTTGGCTTTTGGTGTCTCATATATGGCTTTTATCATGTTGAGGTAATTTCCTTCTGTGCCCACTTTCTGGAGAGATTTTTATCACAAATGGATGTTGAATTTTGTCAAAAGCTCTTTCTGCATCTATTGAGATGATCATATGGATTTTATCCTTCAATTTGTGGATATGATGTATCACATTGATTGATTTGCATATATTGAAGAATCCTTGCATCCCAGGGATAAACCCCACTTGATCATAGTGTATGGTTTTTTTAATGTGCTGTTGGATTCTGTTAGCTAGCATTTTGCTGAGAATTTTTGCATCTATATTCATCAGTGATATTGGCCTGTAATTTTCTTTTTTTGTGACATCTTTGCCTGGTTTTGATATCAGGGTGATGGTGGCCGCTTAGAATGAGTTTGGGAGTGTTCCTCCTTCTGCTATATTTTGGAAGAATTTGAGAAGGATAGGTGTTAGCTCCTCTCTAAATGTTTGATAGAATTCGCCTGTGAATCCATCTGGCCCTGGGCTTTTGTTTGTTGGGAGATTTTTAATCACAGTCTCAATTTCCAAACTTGTGATTGGTCTGTTCATATTTTCTACTTCTTCCTGGTTCAGTCTTGGAAGATTGTATTTTTCTAAGAATTTATCCTTTTCTTCCAGGTTATCAAATTTATTCGCATATACTTGTAGTCATCTCTCGTGATCTTTTGTATTTCTGCGGTGTTAATTGTTACTTCTTTTTCATTTCTAATTCTGTTGATTTGCGTCTTCTCCCTTTTTTTCCTGATGAGTCTGGGTAATGGTTTATCAATTTTGTTTGTCTTCTCAAAGATAACCAGCTTTTAGTTTCATTGATCTTTGCTATTGTTTCCTTCCTTTCTTTTTCATTTTTTTCTGTTCTGATCTTTATGATTTCTTTCCTTCTGCTCACTTTGGGGTTTTATTGTTCCTCATTCTTTACTTCTTTCAGCTGTAAGCTTAGGTTGCTTATTCGATATTTTTCTTGTTTCTTGAGGTAGGATTGCATTGCTATAAACTTCCCTCTTAGAACTGCTTTTGCTGCATCCCATAGGTGTTGGGTTGTTGTATTTTCATTGTCATTTGTTTCTAGATATTTCTTGACTTCCTCTTTGATTTCTTTAGTGATTTCCTGGTTGCTTAATAGCATATTGTTTAGCCTACATGTGTTTGTATCTTTTACATTTTTTTTCCCGGTAATTGATACCTACTCTCATGGCGTTGTGGTCAGAGAAGATGCTTGATATGACTTCAAACTTCTTGAATTTACCCAGGCTTGATTTGTGACCCAAGATGTGATCTATCCTGGACAATGTTGCATATACACTTGAGAAGAAAGTGTATTCTGTCGTTTTTGGATGGAATGTCCTATAAATATCAATTAAGTCGCGATAGTCGAATGCATCATTTAAAGCTTGTGTGTCTTTATTTTCTGTTTGGACGATCTATCCACTGATGTAAGTGGGGTGTTAAAGTCTCCTACTATTATTGTGTTACTGTCGATATCCCCTTTTAGGGCTGTTAGCATTTGCCTTATGTATTGAGGGGCTCCTATGTTGCGTGCATAGATATTTACAATTGCTATATGTTCTTCTTGGATGGATCCCTTGATCACTATGTAGTGTCCTTCCTTGTCTCTTGTAATAGTCTTTACTTTAAAGTCTAATTTGTCTGGTATGAGTATTGCTACTCCAGCTTTCTCTTCACCTCCACTTGCATGGAATATCTTTTTCCATCCCTTTACTTTTATTCTATATGTGTCCCTTCGTCTGAGGTGGGTTTCTTGTAGGCAGCATATAGAAGGGTCTTGTATTTGTATCCATTCAGCCAGCTTGCGTCTTTTCCTTGGAGCATTTAATCCATTTTCATTTAAGGTGATTATTGACATGTGTGTTCCTAACATCATTTTCTTAATTGTTTTGAGTTTGTTTTTGTAGGTCTTTTCCTTCCCTTGTGTTTCCTACTTAGAAGAGTTCCTTCAGCAATTGTTGTAAGGCTGGTTTGGTGGTGCTGAATTTTCTTTGCTGTTGCTTGTCTGTAAAGCTTTTGATTTCTCCATCAAATCTGAATGAGATTCTTTCTGGGTAGAGTATTCTTGGCTGTAGGTTTTTCTCTTTAAGGACTTTCAGTATATCCTGCCATCCCATTCTGGCCTGCAGAAGATCAGCTGTTATCCTTATGGGTTTTCCCTTATATGTTACTTGTTGCTTTTCTCTTGCTGCTTTTAATATTTTTCCTTTGTTTTTAATATTCATTAGTTTGATTAATATGTGCCTCAGTGTATTTCTCCTTGGGTTTATTCTGTATGGGACACTCTGTGCTTCTGGGACTTGGTTAATTATTTCCTTTCCCATGTTGGGGAAGTTTTCCACTGTAACCTCTTCATATATTTTCTCAGACCGTTTCTTTTTTCTTCTTCTTCTGGGATGCCTGTGATTCAAATGTTGGTGTGCTTCATGTTGTCACCAAGGTCTCTGAGACTGTCTTCCATTCTTTTTATTCTTTTTTTTCTTTCCTGCTCTGTGGGAGTTATTTCCCCCATTCTATCTTCCAACTCACTTATTCGTTCTTCTGCCTCAGTTACTCTACTGTTTATACCATCTAGAGTATTTTTAATTTTGGTTATTTTGTTGTCCATTACTGTTTGTTTGCTCTTTAGCTCTTCTGAGTCCTTATTAACTGTTTCTTGTATTTTCTGTATTTTGTTATCCAGATTTTGGATCATCTTTACTATCATTACTCTGAATTCTTTTTCAGGCAATTTTCCTATTTCTGCTTCATTTATTTGGTCTTGTGGGTTTTTTTCCTGCTCCTTTGCCTGCGTGATGTTTCTTTGTTTTCTCATTTTGTCTAATTCATAGGATTTGCTGTCTCCTGTCCCTATGCTGTATAGTACTAATTCCTCGTTTCTGCCCTCTGCCCCCTGTGGTGGGGTTTGTCCAGTGTCTTGAGTAGGCTTCCTGGTGGTGGGGGGGGTCTGGTGTCTGCTTTCCGGTGTGTGACCCTGTGTATTTTCTCTCTGATGAGCATGGCCATGTCAGGAGGTGTGTTTTAGGTTATCTGTGAGGTTAATATGGGTTTAGGTAGGCTGTGTGTTGATGGGTGGGTTTGTGTCCCTGTCTTGTTTGTAGTTTGGTGTGAGGTGTCCAGCAATGTTAGTTGCAGACAGTCAGATGAAGCTGAGTCTTAGACTCTAATACAGGGCTATGTGAGAGTACTCTGCAGTTAATCTTCCCTGTGTCTGAGGACTCCCTAGTAGTCTAGCATCCTGGATTCAGTGCTACCTCCCCAGAGCCTCCTACTTGACTTCAGATGGAGTAGTCCAGACTTCAGAGGTTGCTTGTCCTGGCAATAAAGGAGTTTAAAGAAGACTGTCCAAGCCCCAGACTAATGGCAGAGTGTTGAGTCAAACAAATACTAAGTCAAGGAAACACATACATGTATAAGACACACAAATACTGAATCCAATAGAACATAAGGCACTAGAAAGACCTGACAGAAGAACCCCAGTATGCCATCAGACAATCTGAGAGAAAACCAACAGAAATTCAAAAACAAAAAAAAACCACAAAACAACAACAACAACAACAACAAACACCACACACACAAACACAAATCCAGGGAGATTTTGAAAGCTAGGATCAAATATAATAAAGAGCAAGAGTACCACGAGACAGACTGAAGATTCTCAGAACAAAATCAGACAATTATACTTAGAACTAAGACAAAGACAAAACCTAATAATAAAAACCAAAGCAGTGTGTCATCTGGAGAATAAAGGAAGGAAACAGAGCAGACTGATAATATTGCTTATACGTATCTTAAGATAAAATAAACTAAAGAAGGATGGAGGACAGGGCAACAGAAGAATATAGTGTGACTGCAAACATGAAAAGAAAATGAAAGAAATAGAAATGTATAAAAGATAGAGATGAAAAGAAGGTAGGAGAGATACAGTCAGCACTACAAAAAACTTAGCTAGAAATAGAAATATATAAAAAGGCTAAAAACAAAAATAGAATAAAAAATAGAATAAAAAAATGTTACAAAACATGTAGATCCCTTAGGACTAAGATCATAATTAATAAAAAAAAAAAAAGACCAAACCTAGAACTGACCCCAGAATGGACCAGATCAATACAATTAATAATAATATTTCTGTTTCCTTGCGGTCTCAGCTGTAAGTGTCCTACCCGCCTTGGGCTTTCTGTATTACTCTGCGACCAGCAGAGCTTCCTTTATTGTCTGTCTGTAAGTGCCGGTATGTGGGGAGAGAGAGGGTACAATAGTGGCTCCTTCGCCTGGGAGTGAGTGAGCAGTGGTCCCCTGCCTGGGTTACAGTGGCTTGGGCAGCTCAGGCTGAGAGAGCGACTCCAACCGTGGCTCCTCCCCTCTGCTACAACTCCGCTGGGGCACCCTGCCTGGGTCACGGCAGCTCAGTCGGCCATGGCGGTGCCTGTTGCAGAGAGACCCCGGTGGCTCAGGTGTAAACAGAATGTCTCCAGAGCTGGGCCACTCTGTGAACTTTTGCCTCTCGGCTGCAGGCACTCTAGGCCAGCCCCGCCCAGGGGCCTTTGTTATCCCTGAGTGTGTTAGCCCCTCCCAGAGGGGTCCTTCCTTTGTCCTCACAGGTGCTGAGAGAGAGAGAGAGAGAGAGAGAGAGAGGCTACACCCACAGCTCCTCCCCCCTGCTTGTGAGTCAGCAGTATCGAGCCTCTGCCATGGCTGCCCAGCTTTCCAGGGTAGGCACTCTCTGCTGTGGATTTCTTCCCTCCTGTCCTCTCAGTCCGTCTCCCCACTGCCAACAATGTTTCTCATCCTGAACCAGTTTTCTGGTTCCCATGTTCCAGCTCCCAGACCCCCTGTTCAGCTGTGAACTGATGCCTCAATCCAGACACACTGAGCTGTGGTGCGGACCCTCCGTGTGTTTCTCACTCTTTCCCGTCGGCCACAGATCAGCCGCTTCACCCTCTTTGAACAGTATGAAATGCCTCCCTTTTACCCAGGGAAATTCCCTGTTGGAGAAGGAGTTTCCCCATCAGATAAGGGATGTTTCCCCGAATTTGGCAATCTCCCCTCTGTCTCAGATTCCCCCGTGCCAGGGTGCGGGACCCATCCCTTTCTTTTCTTCTCCTCCTCTTTCTCCTTTTTTTTTTTCTCCCTCTGTCCTACCCAGTCATGTCAGGATCTTTTCAGTCCTTTCTGGTGTCTGAGGTCTTCTGCTGGTGTTTAGCTGATTCTCTGTAGAAATTATTGTGTCTTTTGGTGTATTCCTGATGCATCTGTGGAGAGGGATGCATTCCATGTCCTTCTACTTCTCCACCATCTTTCTTCCCAAAGCAATCTTGAGAAGGAAAGATGGAGTTGGTGGAATCAGGCTCCCTGACTTCAAACTATACTACAAGGCCACAGTGATCAAGACAGTATGGTACTGGCACAAAAACAGAAATATAGATCAATGGAACAGAATAGAGAGCCTAGAGATAAACCCACGCACATATAGGCATCTTATCTTTGACGAAGGAGGCAAGAATATACAATGGAAAAAAGACAGCTTCTTCAATAAGTGGTGCTGGGAAAATTGGACAGCTACATGTAAAAGAATGAAATTAGAACACTTCCTAACACCATACACAAAAATAAACTCAAAATGGATTAAAGACCTCAATGTAAGGCCAGACACCATAAAACTCTTAGAGGAAAACACAGGCAGAACACTCTATGACATACATCAAAGCAAGATCCTTTTTGACCCACCTCCTAGAATCATGGAAATAAAATAAAGTAAAAAATAAACAAATGGGGCCTAATGAAACTTAAAAGCTTTTGGACAGCAAAAGAAATCTTAAACAAGACAAGAAGACAACCCTCAGAATGGGAGAAAATACTTGCCAACGAAGCAACGGACAAAGGACTAATCTCCAAAATATACAAGCAGCTCATGCAGCTTAATACCAAAAAAGCAAATAACCCAATCCACAGATGGGCAGAAGACCTAAATAGACATTTCTCCAAAGAAGACATACAGATGGCCAACAAACACATGAAAAGATGCTCAACATCACTAATCATTAGAGAAATGCAAGTCAAAGCCACAATGAGGTATCACCTCACACAGGTTAGAATGGCCATCATCAAAACATTTAGAAACAATAAATGCTGGAGAGGGTGTGGAGAAAAGGGAACTCTCCTGCACTGTTGGTGGGAATGTAAGTTGGTACAGCCACTATGGAAAACAGTTTGGAGGTTCCTTAAGAAGCTAAAAATAGAACTACCACATGACCCAGCAATCCCACTACTGGGCATATACCCAGAGAAAACCATAATCCAAAAAGAAACATGTACCATAATGTTCATTGCAGCACTATTTACAATAGCCAGGACATGGAAGCAACCTAAATGCCCATCAACAGATGAATGGATAAAGCAGATGTGGCACATATATACAATGGAATATTACTCAGCCATTAAAAGGAATGAAAGTGAGTTATTTGTAGTGAGGTGGATGGACCTAGAGTCTGTCATACAGAACGAAGTAAGCCAGAAAGAGAAAAACAAATACCATATGCTAACTCATATATATGGAATGTAAAAAAATGGTACTGATGAACCCAGTGACAGGGCAAGAATAAGGATGCAGATGTAGAGAACGGACTTGAGGACACGGGGTGGGGAGTGAAGGGGAAGACGGGATGAAGTGAGAGAGTAGCATTGACATATGTGCACTACCAAATGTAAAACAGATAGCTAGTGGGAAGCTGCTGCATAACACAGGGAGATCAACTCGATGATGGATGATGACTTAGAGGGCTTAGAAGGTGGGAAGGAGTCCTGGGAGGAAGGGGATATGCGGATATATGTATAAATACTGCTGATTCCCTTTGTTGTACAGCGAAAACTGGCACAACAGTGTAAAGCAATTATATTCCAAAAAAGGTCTTAAGAAAAGAAAAAGGCTGTCAAAAGTTATCATTGCTATAGTTGATTCTCCTCTCCAATGCACACACACACACATACACACACACACACACTCCATCATCTCTGGTCTTAGAGATTCCCACCAGGGCTTACCAGATAGTGCACACACATACAGACAGGCACACAAACAGTAACCCAGAGCAAACTAAGCCCCTACTATGTGCCCATCAGCTCATAACATTAGAACACATAATACTCCTCCTGGAGCAAGCAACCTGACTGGAGAAATAAAACTCACACATGAAGAGCTGAGGGAATACTTAAAGCAACAAGTGCTACCCAATGGTCAATTCTTTTGGCTGTTCATCAGAATCATCTACAGAACTTGTTCAAATGCAGGTACCCCAGCCACATCTCTGGAGGTCTGACTGCTCCAGGGAGTCTGGCTAGTGAGAAATGGAATATTTCCTGCTATATCAGTAAACAAAGGATGTCACAGTCATTAGCGATTGCAGCCCTCCAATGTGAGCCAGTGAGCACTGAGGAAACTCAGGGCTGAAAAGATACCTGCCATCTAGCAGCCATCAGACTGCAGCCACTCCCTGTGGTAAGCCCTGAGGAGACTCAGGATGTGAAAACACAGGATACTGGCCCCAGATAGCTGAGGAGCATATCAAAGGAATGATTTCAGTGAGCCCAGACTCTTGTATCTTCCCATACACAGAAAAGCCCTAGGGACTCCCCTGGTGTCGCTGTGGTTAAGAAACCGCCTGCCAATGTGGGGGACATGGGTTCGATCCCTGGTCCAGGAAGATCTCACATGCCACAGAGCAACTAAGCCCATGCTCTACAACTACTGAGCCCACGTGCTGCAACTACTGAAGCCCGCAAGCCTAGAGCCCATGCTCCACAACAAGAGAAGCCTCCGCAGTGAGTAGCCCGCGCACCGGAGATAAAGAGTAGCCCGCACTTGTCCCAACTAGAGAAAGCCCATTCGCAGCAACGAAGACCCAACACAGACAAAAATAAATAATTTTTTTTAAAAAAGAAAAGCCCTAAATTCCTTAACTTGGGATATCTGATGGGTTTTTTTAACAATAATCTTTTGATGTTTAGACTACCTACCCTTTCTTTCAAAACTCCTATATACCGTTGCTCCCCTCTTGCCTTCTGGGACCAGTTCTCCCAGGGTTACTTGAGATGCTGCCTCCTGAGCTTAAAGTCCTAAAAACATAACTCTCAACTTTTAGGTTGTAAATAATTTTTTAGTCGACACTAGGTACTGCCCAAATTCACTTCAAGAAGGGCTTATTAATGCTGTGAACAGAAACTGAGAGTGTGGTTTCCTAACATCTTATTTACAAAGCAGTGCCAAACGGCAAACATGGCAGGCCACCAGCCAATACAGAGGGCATATTCGCCCAATCTGCAGAGAAAACAAATCTGGAAGGACTAGTGACAGAAACTAACCCTAATAATCTATCTGTGATCCTATGAACAATCGATCAAGTAGAATTCCTTGAATGCCACCACATGCCTCACACAGGCAGTAGAAGATAATATCCACGTCTACTCCCACACATGCTCAAATGGACAGTCATCCTCACACCACACACAGGTAGGTACCCTGCTGCCAAGCTGAGTCCCTAGTCTAGTGTCTGTGCCCCAGTAGAGAACTGCTTGCCACTCTGCCTGGCCACCCTTACGTTACGTGGCAGCAAGCCCTTTCTGCTTGGAAGCCTCTGAAATCCGAGCTGGACCTGGCATGTTAAATCCCTGAGGATGCCAGGCCTCCAGAGAAGCCTGCTACAAGCATGGGAGGAGACAGGAGACCAGATACACTGGTCACAGAGATGGACTGCCTAGCTCACACCTCAAAGAAGGACTTACTGCCCAGTTCCTGGGAGTGAGGTCAGCAGACAACCCCTCGCTGTCAGCGCCTTTTGGGTCTGCCTCAGCTGCAGAGTGGCCTCACCTGAGATCACATCCATCCAGGAACAACCTGCATCCAATGACTGAGCAAGGCAGTGGTGTAAAAAGACCAAGCTATCACAGGCCTACATAGGACAGCTCTGATGGACAGTCCTTGTACCAGAACTTCCAGGTTGGCCAACGCTTTGACTGGCCTATCTCACAGTTCAACTTCTGCCTCTGCCCAATACTGCTTCTCTCCTTTCACTTCATGAGTATTAAATCCCTAATAAATAGCTTGCACCTCAAACTGTTTCAGCATCTGCTTCCAGAGAATCCTGAGACACCAGGCCAGGCCAGTTCAGTGACAAGGCCAACTGTATTTGGAAGAGAAAAAGGCAAGGTACTTCTGGGGCCCTTGGTCAGGGCTGCCACTACCTTGGTGGTCCCCAAGAGGCAGAAGTTTGCTTTGCTCTGGCTTCGAGTAAGTCTCTGGCACTCAGAATTATGTACATAGATTTGTCCAGGTCCCTTGTACTGAGGATTAATCTAATGACAG
Source organism: Hippopotamus amphibius kiboko (assembly GCF_030028045.1). Classification (NCBI taxonomy): domain Eukaryota; kingdom Metazoa; phylum Chordata; class Mammalia; order Artiodactyla; family Hippopotamidae; genus Hippopotamus; species Hippopotamus amphibius. Next base: position 30,617,119 of record NC_080203.1, read on the forward strand.
AAAGGCAGGGGGAGGAGGCCTTATCCCTGGAGAGAAAGAGCCATCAAGGGCTTCCCTGGTGGCACAGTGGTTAACATCCACCTGCCAATGCAGGGGATGCAGGTTCGATCCCTGGTCTGGGAAGATCCTATATGCTGCAGAGCAACTAAGCCCTGCGCCACAACTACTGAGCCCGTGCTCTAGAGCCCACGAGCCACAACTATTAGCCCACACGCCACAACTACTGAAGCCTGCACGCCTAGAGCCTGTGCTCTGCAAGAAGAGAAGCCACCACAATAAGAAGCCTGCGCACCACAACAGAGTAGCCCCTGCTTGCCGCAACTAGAGAAAGCCCGTGTGCAGCAACAAAGACCCAACGCAGCCAATAAATAAATAAACATTTTTTTTTAAAAAAAGAAATAGCCATCAATATTGAGGACTGGTTAAATGCATTAGGATACACTGCTATCCTGGAATACACAGTCCTTAAAAGGAAAGAGGTAGGGATTTCCCTGGTGGCGCAGTGGTTAAGAATCTACCTGCCAATGCAGGGGACACAGGTTCGATCCCTGGTTCAGGAAGATCCCACATGCCACGGAGCAACTAAGCCTGTGTGCCACAACTACTGAGCTCACATGCTGCAACTACTGAGCCCATGTCCTGTAACTACTGAAGCCCATGTGCCTAGAGCCCATGCTCCACAACAAGAGAAGCCACCACAATGAGAAGCCCGCACACCGCAACAAAGAGTAGCCCTCACTTGCCACAACTAGAGAAAGCCTGAATACAGCAACGAAGACCCAATGCAGCCAATAAATAGATTAATTAATTTAAAAAAAATTTTTTAAAGAGGTAAAAGTATATTTGCTGACATGAGAGAGTGTCCAAAATACATCATTATCTGAATTTTAAAAAGCAAGTTCTAGAATAGCTTTTTTAATACGATGCCATTTTAAAGTTAACATAGTATAGTCCCATTTTAAATAAATTTAGATTATAAGAATTTGAAATACAGTAAGTCCCATACACATGAATGAGTTCCATTCCGAGACTGCGTTGGTAAGTCCAATTTGTTCTTAAGTCCAACAAAGTTAGCCTAGGTATACAACTAACACAATTGGCTATATAGTCCTGTACCATAATAGGTTTATAATACTTTTCACACAAATAATACATAAAAAAACACAAAAAATAAAGAAAAGATTTTTACTCTTACAGTACAGTACCTTGAAAAGTACAGTAGTACAGTACAACAGCTGGCATACAAGGGCTAGCATCTAGTGAACAGGCAAGAAGCATTACTGACTGGAGGAGGGAGAGGAGGAGGAGGGAGATGGTAGAGCTGAAAGATTGTCAGCAGTAGAAGACAGAGGACCAGCTGCCAATTTCACTCACGCCTGACGCTGATGGTACAGGTTCTGGTTCCTTGCTGGATTCGATTCTATCTACCTTCTTGAAAAAACGATCCAGTGATGTCTAGGTAGTACTGTACTAGCTACATTACCGCTGCTTTTACGCTTGCTTCCAGACATCCTGGGCTTGAAATAAAGATACCATAGTACTGTACTCTATACAGTACTGTAAAGTAAACAAAATCACAACCACTTTTAGAGTATGCACACATGTGACAACCGACGCCAGACATGTGAACTAAATTACACGATTGGATATGCGAATGCACGTTCGCATCTTTGAAAGTTCACAACTTGAAGGGTCGTATGTAGGGGACTTACTATATTTTAATATAAAAATATTTCAGTCCCGGTTTATGCACAACATTTGAAATAATGCAAATCTCCCAAAATTAAAATGTCATCAAGAATAACATTATCTCAAAATCTGAAAGCCAAGTGAATCGTAAGCCATATGTACAGTTGCCACATGGTGGCGCCACTTTAGCTGATAAACAAATTCTGGCCTTCCTTTGTCAAAACTGGTCTTGAATTATGCAAATACCAATTATGTTGGGCCCTCGGGAACACATTCTTTGCATAAAACACAGATGCCCTGAATACTGGTAGGTAGACCGCTTGGAGAAATATATACCAAACTTAACTGGGGTTATCTCTGGAAAGTGGAAATGGGGAGGGTAGATGTTATCTGTCTATGTTATATACTTCTAATTTTATTATTTTTTATTCAGTAAGAAGGGATGTATAACAGGAAACAATCTCTGATGAAAATAAATATCTTCTTTGGATTCTTAGGTAAAATCCCAAGTGTATTTCAAATGCCAGGCAGATGGCAGATGGCACACACGAGGCAGAGCAGGAGGCATGTCATCCTCTGGCCAGGCATCTGGTGCTCCGTATGAAAGAGTCAAAGCCAGAGGAATGTGAATGCCTCAGCCCCTCTGACCCTAGCAACGTCTCTGCCTAGGCCCAGGTTTCCTCCTAGGCTCCCTCAGCATGGCAGCCTCTAGCCCAGAGTCACTGCACAACACAACCTTGCCCTTGTCCCAATTCTGAGCCTGGAGCTTCCATCAACCTCAGAGGGAACACCTGGAAAGGAAAACTCCTACCAGAACTGGCCAGAAGCCCCAGTGGAGCTCTAGGTCACCGTGCCACTCTGACCCTCGGAGGAGGGCTCAGGGGTTAGGCTGCCCAAAATACTAATGGCAGCAGCTCCCATTTGAGAGCTTACCCTGTACCAGGTATTATACTAAGTGCTTTATATACATGATCTCATTTAATCCTCACAACTATCCTGAGGTGGGTACAATTATTACCCCATTTACAGATGTGGAAACTGAATCAGACCAGAAAAGTTAAAGACACTCACCCAAGGTTTTACAATAAGTGACAGATTTGAATCCAGGTCTATCTGACTGAGATGCCAATGCTCAAGGTTTGCAGCTATTGCTTCTCCGTCCACACTTGAGCCCTGAAGCAAAGCAGAGCCAAATCCTCAATAACTTGCTTAAATTTCAATGGATGGATATTATTCTATGGCTTGGAGCCTTTGAACCCAAATCATAATAAATTTCTGAGCTAAAGATGGACCAGATACCCAGAAATACTGCCTCTCAATCTGTTCATTCATTCATGCATTCATTCAAATGTCTATCTCTCTATGGGCTGCTTTGTTTTCTGGTCACATATTAGGTCAAGGATGTATGGATGAGTCCAAGGCCAGAGCTCCAGGCCCTTGTTAATTAGGAGATCTTTGGCAATATTTACACCTCGGAGAGTGAAAAACATGCCATAAGAGATCATCTGTAGTCAGGAGGCAGAGTCAAAAGACTAGAAATGGGAGTCAAAGAAGGAACTCTGACACTGGCAGTGCTAGGAAACTGAGTACATAGTTAGCCTTGAAACCTGAACCAAACGCCTGCTATGTATAAAGCACATGGCATAAGAGAACCTAGTGCTATGAGATTTCCAGTCCATGTGTATGTCAATGCCACAGACATCAAGGGACCACGTATTTCCGTTGCTCTCCCTGGGTTCTCTGTTTTGCTAGACCAAGAGCTCTTTGTGGACACGAACAAGTAGCACATGCCCAGTCTCTAGCACAGGGCCTGGCACAGTGCTAGGGCTCAATGAATGTTAGCTGCACCAACCTCTACCCATTCTATCACAAGGAGGCACTTGATTTTGTTTTCTGCTTAGGTTTATTGTTGTCCATTCAGGAAAGATTTCAAGTATATTTGCTACATGCTAGAGACAGAGGGGACTTCAAAAGAAACTGACACTATTGTCCGTGCTCTGCAGGGGCTTACATCCATATTGGGAGATAAGTGAACCACAGGTACACAACACAGTTACATAAAAATATTGGGAAGTACCATTTATCCTCAGCTCCCAAATGCAAGTTTTAGGACCAACTCACCCATTCAGAGAGTGTTGTTATGGCTGCCCAGCTCACAGGGACTGTGAGCAGTTCAGGATTATTCAAAGATATCATAACATAGAAAGTGGAGATTGGTGAATCTGAGTTAAACCCCCTGCATGTCGTTTACTAACTTTGAAACCAGATGATTCTCCTGCTTAACCATCAGTGTACCAGGAAAAATAGTTATAACCACTTAAACCATCTGGATCTATTGGACCTTTTTATAGTTTTATATGTGGTCATTTTACAAATAATTAACAGAAGTAAGGATAAAGGGGTTACGAAAGACAATTTGATTAGCAAGTTTAATAAGAATTTAAGCAAGTAAATCAAATTTTTTTTCCATATTTTCCTGGTTTTTAAGGTATATCCTCCCCAAATGGGTGACATTCTTTTAATGTAACTCACTGCTCAACAACTGTCACACACAAACCTGGAACATATCACCTTGTAAATACTGATTCCAGATTTCAAACACATCTCTAAGAAGCTCCGGTTTGTCGTTACTTCTGGATATTCTTCATACACTTAAAATGTCAAAATGCAATACTTTTGAAAACTTTGATGGCTCCTAACGTTTTCATTTTTAGAATTCTAAACACCGATTAGAATGACCAATTCAATGATGTTTTATTTTTCATTTCTACATTATCTTTTTCCATCCATTCACCTTTGGATATACATCTGCTTCCGGCATGTCTCCACTTATGAACTATATCAAGTAAATTTTCATGCAGAAATATTATAAAATATAAAAAAATAGTGTCACATGTCCTTTTAGCAAAACAGGGTAGTCCAGATTCATGTCACAAAATATTGCCTGATAAGTCCTTCCTATTGAATGACTAGCTGGATAAGAATATCATGTTTCCCTTTTTGTCCTTGGAAAAACACTGCTCCCTCATAGATGCCTGAGTTTGAAAAATTGTATCTAGAATATCCAGGATATTGACATCTGTAGACTCACAGTCTGAGATTTCACTTATATGATCAATTTCGCCATCACCATTAGTCTAGAGTGCTTCTGTCTCTTTGGATTCATTTTCTGATTTATCTAATAATTGGGAAACATCATCCTCTGTCAATTTTCTTCTCTTAGTAGAAAATTACAATTCCTGAATTTTCATCCGTGTTTAATAGAAGCCTTGAAAAACCTATAAAGATGTGGTTTTTGACTTTATACATTTTTGAAGGACAGTGCATGACTTTGGGCAACACAACAACAAAAAAAACCGACAGTGGTATAATGGTGATGATTTATTCCAGAATTGCATTATCCTTCTGGGCTATTCCAGGATTCTATTATTTTCTTATTATTTTATAGTTTTTTTCACCATAGTTGAGAATAATTGATGAGCAATAGTGAAATAATTCCTGGGACATTGAAATAGCAAAGCGTTTCAAGATATGGATCTTCCTCAACTTATGATTATGGGATTATGTTCCGATAAACCTACTGTAAGTTGAAAATATTAAGTGAAAAATGTATTTTATATACCTAACCTACAAAACACCATAGCTTAGCCTACCCTACCTTAAATGTGCTCAGAACACTTACATTAGCCTAAAGTTGGGCAAAATCATCTAACACAAAGCCTATTTTATAGTAAAGTGTGGGATGTCTCATGTACTTTATTGAATACTGTACTGAAATTGAAAAACAGACTGGTTGTGTGAGTACAGAAGGGCTGTAAGTGTGTCAGTTGTTTACCCCCGTGATTACGTGGCTGACTGGCAGCTGCGGCTCACTGTGCTGCCCAGCATCACGACAGAGTATCTAGAGCATATCCTTAACCCAAGAAAAGATCAAAATTTGAAGTACGTTTTATACTGAATGCATATCACTTTCACACCACCATAAAGCTGAACCATCGTAAGTCAAGGACCATCTATATAAGAAAAATAAGATCAATAAGATGCCATAATGCATCTGAACTCTATAAAAGGATTCAATGGACTCACATAGTAATGCAAGACAGAATAAGTTGTATTCTGTTCTTTAAAAAAAAAATAATCCTTGGGGCTTCCTAGGTGGCGCAGTGGTTAAGAATCTGCCTGCCAATGCAGGGGACACGCGTTCGATCCCTGCTCCAGGAAGATCCCACATGCCGCGGAGCAACTAAGCCCATGCGCCATAACTATTGAGCCTGCGCTTTAGAGCCTGTGAGCCACAACTACTGAGCTCACGTGCTGCAACTACTGAAGCCCACATGCCTAGAGCCCGTGCTCCACAACAAGAGAAGCCACGGCAATGAGGAGCCTGCGCACCACAACAAAGAGTAGCCCCCACTCGCCACAACTAAAGAAAGCCCGCGCACAGCAAAAGGAGACCCAACACAGCCAATAAAATAAATAAATAAATAAATAAATAAATAAATAAATAAATAAATAAATTTATTTAAAAAATAATAATAATCCTTACAACAAGTTAGAACTGCTCAAAATAGACATTTAAAAAAATAAAATTGGGTCCAATAGGCCCTGATGATATACCAAGGGTTAAACCTTCCAAAGGTTCCCAATTACCTCAGGGTAAAGTCCTTGACCAGAAGGATCCTTCTAATTTGACCCTTGATTACTGTTCTAGCTGCAGCACTGGACACTTTTCACTCTACTCCAACCGCCCACACTCCTCGCTCCGGCTCTGTCAAATCAGCTGTGGTTCCCCTGAACACATCAAGCTGTTTCACACTTCTATGCCTCAGCTCATACTGTTTCCTCTGCTTGTAATGCCCTCCCTCCCCAATCCGCCTGGTGAACTCCTACTTTTCTTTAATTCTTAGCTCAGCTAGCACCTCCTCCAAGAAACCTTCCTGGATTCACTCCTCAGCTCAGCTTCCCTCAGCTAGCTGCACTCGGCAGCACTTTCAGCTTCCCTTTCTCTTGTGTACTAATACACCCTCTTGTCATTGTTCACTTATCTTCCTCCCTTCCTAGTCAGTATATTCCTATAATTCAGGAATTGTTTCTAATTCATACCCAAAAACTCAGTGTCTGGGCACTCAGTAAATGCTTATTGAATGAACAAATGAATGAATGAATGACTGCTCCAGCAGGTATGGGGCAGAAAGTTTCTATTGGAGTACACTGGAAAATAAGACTTGAAAAGGAGAGTAGGGTCAGACTATGGAGGGCTTTCAGTAAGCATCCGTACACTTATTAGAGTGTCCTACAGTTTAATAGGTCTTCAAATACTGATCTCATTTGATCTTCCAACAACCCTATAAAGTTGGCAGGGCAGGCAGATGAGGAAGTGGATTCTCTGATACATCAAGTTACTAGCTTAAGGACACACTGCTAATTAGAAACTGAGATATTCTGGCCCCTACTTCAATGCTCCGTTACACCAGAGTATCTCCAGGCTGAGGCATTTGGGCTTTAAACTGTGGTGTGGACAGTGGGAGAATCACGGGAATCAATGGACAGGGGAGCAACTAGATAAAGTTAATGTTTTCAGAATCTTTATCTAGGAGATGGCTATTATTACTCTATACTAAGCATAAAATCTGGGTATAGTGACAATATTTGCAATTTCACTGGGTATAGTGACAATATTGCATTTAGTAAATGACAAATGCAAGACAACTTAATCTGATCACTTTACCCTCTAAAATTCACCTTCCAGAGTGGAGAGGGGGTTTAAGACAGCTTAAAGTGCATCTTTATGTGGTGTCCTGGATCTGCTTCAAAATAATCTGGGGCTGGGTGAGGTATAGGTGAAGTAAGATTGGCTCTGAGTTGATCACTGTTGAGCTGAGTGATGGGCATGGAGATTCATGATACCGTTCATCTACTTTTGCATGTTTCTTAGTTTAGGTCCCCTAAAAGCAGGGCCTGAGACAAAGACATGGGTGCTGGTAGTTTATTTGGGAGTCAACTCCAGGGAGCAGGATTAAGGGAGTTGGAAGAACACAATAGAAAAGGTAGAAAATCCTATATAAGAATGTTATTCAGGTCACCACTGTGGGTAATGTGAGCTCAAATCTGCCAGGACAACCTGCCATGCATAGAGAATGCCTCCCAAAATTGACTGCCTAAAGTATGGGAGAAAAACACAGTCATTCATCCATCCTCACTGGTTGTGGGTTACCCAGAGTATGGGGAAAAGTCCTGAGGCAAAAAGTAGAAAGACAAGAGGAGCACATTAAAGATAGGATACTGTCACAGTGAGTTGAGTCTCGGCTTGCATGGAACTGTCCATTAGAGCTGTGGCTAAGATCAGAAATGGATCAAAGATATGCTATGGGAGTATCATCTGCTACAGTACATGTTTGATATTTTCCATGATAGCAAATTAAACAAAAAATAAAGTATATCTTCTTCCATCTTTATCTCATCCAGGAAGGGTAGCCAGAGGGAAGAAGGCCTTCCTCAGTTTGGCCTTGCGTTTGACTACAAGAGCATGAAGGTCTCTGGGGCTTTGGGAATGCCAAATTCAGTTCCTTAGGGCTGAGCTATAAAGAGATACAAATGCATTGTGATTGTGCTGAGAAGTGAGATTACTGCATGTGAGTAGACTGAGAGAGCAGTTGAATGGATGGAGTCTTTTTCCCCTTTGAACTCACCCAGGGATCTGTAGCCGATGTAATTTACAAATGACACTTTCACTGACACCTCTTTTGTCTGCATCCTTGGCGAGGCTTCCTGAGCACTGCACACCCTTAATGGCCCCAGCTGCTCCACACAGCTTGAGACTGAGGGACCTGCCAGTCTAGTCCACCAGCTCTTGGGCCCCAGGAATCATCCTAACGATAGACACGGTAGATGGCCACCCTTATGGTACAGTTGAACCTACCGTACAATTACTCCTGAGGGCTCACTCAGCTAAGTGGGCACTGGCTACCCAACATGCACATTGGCCCCAGGATGCAGAGCTGATGCTTTCTTCAACCCAGGATGACTCTTTAACTGTCTTGTTCCCCCAGCCTTAAAAAGCATCTCAGGAATATCCAACCTAGCCTTTCACCTGGAATAGAGGGACTTACAAAGGAAGGAGATGGAGTCAAGTGTCCCGAACAGGACTCTGGACCAGGATTCTGGCAACAGAAAGGACTCAAAGTTGGTTTTGGCTAGATTTTGCCTAGTACAGTAGAAATAACACTGGCTTGGAACTAAAAGGTCTAAGTTCTTATTCTTTCTGTTTTATTTAGAGGTGGAATACTACAAGGTACAGCCTTACTGGGCCTCAGTTTTCCCTTCTGTCAAATGGGGCAAATTATCTCTGCCTTGCCCAACTCATAGGATTTTGTGAATATTTAATCAAATTATAAACATAAGAGTACTTGGAAGAATATGAGGGGCAAAGAATAGCTGGGGATGACTTTCATTTGAACCATTCCCTCAAAGATAGGCACCAATAATGATAACACTAATAGCTAACACTTAATGAGTAGTAACTATGTCAGGCTCTGTTCTATGTGCATTACATATATTAACCCATTTAATCCTCACAAAAAACCTTATAAGACAGGTACTATTATTATCCCCATTTTACAGATGAAGAAACACAGGAACAAAGTGTTTAAGTTTCTCGCCCAAGATCACACAGCTAGTAAGTGGCAGAGGTGGAATTTGAACACAGTCTAACTTCAGAGCCCACAATCTTAATCTCCACCCTATACTATCAATATATCTACTGAAAACTCCTCATCCCCCCACCCCCACCCTTCTCACCCCCTACTCCACCCAAAAATATGACCGTCACTAGTTATTAATTGATCTTGGAATTAGTATTGAGTCACTTCTTAAGGTTAGCTAACAACTGCAAGTCATTGCCTCCAAGGATCTGTTTCCATGGGTAGGTGTCATCTGGTACACAAGTGGTACTTATTACGCATTTGGCAATTGAGGGAGGGAATGGAAAGTGGAAATGGGTACCCGGCATGAGAGAGAAGGTGGCTGGACTTTGACCACGAGGATGGATTTATTTATCAAATTTACTGAGTTCTCACCATGGAAAGGAGAGTCAGCTGCTAGGGACTGGGACCTGCCTGGTTCTGGGTCCCTACAGGTCCCCTCTCCTCCCAAATGGATCATCTGCCCCCATCAGCAGGCTAAGCCCCACTTGGGTTCTAACTCTCATGCAGACCAGTGGCAGGAAGTCCAAACAAGCCTCTAACAGTGCTCGGGGGTTCACCACCACATCCCATTGGTCCACTCAAGATCTTGGGCCCCAGGACTTCTTTAGGCTTCTGCCTTGTCCCTTAATTTGAGTCCCCAATTGCTGCCCAATTCTGGGAATGGGTTGCTTCACTGAAACCCAGGCCCTCCAAACTTGGGGCCCTTAAATAGCAAAAGTAACAAAAAAAATAATGACAGGCAGCTCTTTCTCAACCTTCAGTCACTTCCCATTTGGGTCAGCATAAAGCCAAGTTCTTTACAATGGCCTCGAAAGCCCTCACAGTCTACCACCTCCTACCTCTCTGACCTCTTCTCCTACTGGCCTCACCGTCATTGGCTCCACTGCAGCCACACTGCTTCCATGCTGTTTTGCCAACACTCCAGGCATGTTCTTGATTCAGGGCTTTGTACTTGCTATGCCCTGCACATGGAACACTATTCCCACAGACTCCTTATGATTTGCAAGGGAAATAACAGTAAGCGTACAGTAGAGAAATGGATAACACCTGGTCGGGTTGATCAGGATTAGCACTACCAGTGAAGGGCAGATAGCTATCACGTGCTTCTGTGATGCCCCGAGAAGGACCCAGCATCACTCAGGTAGTTTTCCAGCTAAGGATGTATCACCTGGATCTAACCATGAGGAAACATCAGACAAACCCAAAATGAGGAATGTCCCTATTTTTTAAAAAGGGCTTTATTCTCCAAAAATGTCAGTGGCATAAAAGACAAAGGCTTTGGAAATATTCCAGATTAAAAGACGCTAAAGAAACATGACAACGAAAAGCAATTCCTGACTCTAGATTGGATCCTGTACTGGAGAGGCAAACAATGCTGCAAAAACACTATTTAATCAACTGAAAAAAATTGGCGTAGTCAGTGGATTAGATAAAATGTTGTATCTGTATTAAATTTACTGAAGCTGATAATTATACTGTGGTTATGTAAGAGAATATTCTTATTCTTAGGAAGTATCCACTGAGGTATTTGGGTTGGCCAAAAAGTTCGTAAGATCTTTTCCATAAGATCTTGTGGAAAAAAACCTAAACAAGCTTTTTGGCCAACCCAATATTAAGAGGCTATGATCACGATGATATATATAACTTACTCCCATATGGTTCAGGACTCCATTAAGAAAATAAAAACTCAAGCCACAGAATGAGAGAAAATATTTGCAATATATAAATCTGATAGAGGACATTTACTCAAAGTACAAAAAGAAAAAGAAAAAATTCAATTAAGACATGGGCATAATATTTGAACAGATAGATACCTCACAAGAGAAGATATATGAATGGCCAACAAGCACATGAAAAGATTCTCAACAAAGAAATGCAGATTAAAACCGTAATGAGATATCACTCCATACCCAATAGAATGGCTAAAATTCAGAAGACTGACAACACCAAATATTGGCAAGTGAAGCTTTCATATATCGCTGGTGGGAATGTGGAAATTGCACCTCTTTAGAAAATTGGCAGTTTCTTACAAAGTTAAATTTACAATTATCTTTTGACCCCAGAATGTCATCCATAGGTACTGCATTAATCTTTCTATGCTGCATAATAAATTACTACAAATTTTGTAGCTGAAAACAACACAAATTTATAATCTCACATTTCTCAAGGTTCAGGAGTCTAGATGTGGCTTAACTGGGTTCTTTCTTCAGAGTCTCACAGGGCTGCAATGAAAGTGTCAACCAGGGTTGCAGTCTCATCTGAGGTTTTGGGTACTCTCCCAAGATTATATGGTTGTCTACAGAATTCATGTCTTTGCAGTTGCATAACTCATGGCTTCTTCCAAGCCAGCAGATTGCCTCTCTATTATAGACTCTCTTTTAAGGGCTCACCTGATTAGGTCAGGCCCACCCAGGATAATCTCCATTTAGTTAACTGAAACTCAACCAGAGACCTTAATTACATCTGAAAAATCTTCACCTTTGCCATAAAATGTGATCTAATCATAGGAGTGATCTCCCATAATATTCACAGTTCCCACCCACATTCAATGGAGGGAATTATACAGGACATGTAGACCAGAGTAGGAATCTTAAGGGCCATCTTAGATTTCTGCTTACCACAGGTACTTACTTAAGAGAAATGTTACACCTTTTGATATTGTACCACAGTTCCTGAATGTTCTGTTCTAGTAGTAGTTCTAGTAGTACTAGTAGTAGTAATTATTTTCTCTTTGCATTTCAGTTTGGTAAGTTTCTATTGACCTGTCTTCACAGTCACTGATTCCTTCCTCAGCTGTCGACTTTGTCAACAAGCCCATTGAAAGCATTCTTCGTTACTGTTTTTTACTTCTAGCATTTCCTTTTGACTCTTACCATCTTCATCTCTCTGCTTGTATTACCCATCTGTTCCTGCATGCTGTCTACTTTTCCCTTTAGAGCCATTCACATATCATAGTTATTTTAAATTCTCTGATGATTCTAATACCTGTGTCATACCTGAGTCTGGTTCTGATGGTTGCTTTGTCTCCTCAGACTTTCTTTTTTCTTGCCTTTTGGCGTACTTTGTAATTTTTTGTTGAACACCAGACATGTTGTGTCAACAGAAACTAAGTAAATAGATTGTTAGTATATTTATGTTTATATGGCTAGGAGTTGGGCTGTGTTTAATGTGTGTTGCAACTATAAGTACCAGGGGCTTCAAATTCCTCCAATGTCCTTACTTTTGTCTCCTCTTGACCTTGGTCTTCCCTATGCATGTCTCCTTAAAGAATTTCTCGGTCTTGCAGCTCTTCTAGCTGTAACCCACTGTTAGTATACTGGAGGCTGGTTGGTGTGTTGGCAGTTTGTGGGGAAAGGGAGCATTCTATAATCTCCTGATTAAGTCTCAGTCTTTTACACACATGTAGAGAACAAACCTGTGGACACGGGGCAGGGGAGAAGTGGGGGGGGGGTGAATTTAGAGATTGGGATTGACATATATACACTAATATGTATAAAATAGGTGATTAATATGAATAAATATCAAATTGTACACTTTAAATATATGCAGTTTATTGTATGTCAATTATATCTCAATAAAACTCTTTTTTAAAAAAAGTCTCAGTCTTTTAGTGGGCTTGCATCTCTAGGATGTGGCCTTCACAAGTATTTCTGTCCCTCCTCCAGCGGCATAGCTGCCTTTCCACCCTGTCCCCAACTCCTTTACCTAGCTGCAGCATTTCCAATCTATTTCCTTAAAACCCTGTCGCTTCTTGACTATTTTGTTCTTTTTTATTTTGTCTTTTTTTTTAAGTTGATAGGAATGCTGGAGCTGGCTGGAATCAGGGTAGAGAGCAATCCCCTTCTCCCAAGTGGGATAAAGTTTCAGTATCACCCAATTGTAGAGGCTTTTCCTGAAAGAGGAGGCCTTTGTCATGGAGCAGGCTTCAGCTGTGTGTTACAATGGCTCCTCCTCCCCTTCCCAAGTCAGGGCCAGGAGGGCATCTTTCTCAGATCCTCACTTTGAGAGCCTGGTGGAGTTCCTAGAGGAAAAACCTATAGACATGTGGGGGTCCCACTTTGACTGTGGCCCCCAGAATTTTCTCATTGTCATGCTGGCCCACACACAGCCTCTAGTAATTTGTCCAAATTACTAGCCAAGTAAGCGATCCTACCACTTATGGAGTCCAGTGATTTCTGCTCCATGTCAGCAAATCTCAAATGCTACATCTTTCTCTATGTACCTGTCTCTGCAGATTTGGGGATGGCAGTTTGCCTTCTGACTTGGTCCAAGAAAAGTCACTAATTTTCAGTTTGTCTAGTTTTTCCTTGTTGTAAGGATGGGAGTAATGATTTCCAATCTCTTTTAACATGTCAGAGCTAAAACCAAAAGTCAGTTCCCTAAGAAAATGAAAATACATGTCTGCACAAAGACTTATACACAAATTGTCACAGTTTTATTCATGACAACCAAAAACTAAAAAAAAAAAGTCCATCAACAAGTGAATGAATTAAAAATGTGATATATCCCGACAATGAACTACTACTCAGCAATAAAAAGGAATTAACTACTGATCCATGCGACAGTATGGATGAATCTCAAACTGCTGAGAGAAGGAAGACAGACGAAACATTACTACGTAATGCATGATTCCATGTATATAAAAGTTTAGGAAATGCAAACTGCTCTGGAGCAACCAAAAGCAGATCAGTGGTTGCCTGAGGCTGGGCAGGGGGCAAAGATTGACAGCAAAAGGGAAGAAGGAAGCTTTTGGATGTGATGGATATGTTCTATATCATGGTCATGGTGCTGGTTTCATAAGTATATTCATATACAAAATTCACTGAACTACACTCTCAATGGGTGCAGTTTATGGTTTGTAAATTGTTACTAAATAAAGTTGATTTTCTAAGTGCTATCTTCAGTACTAGGTAGGCAGAGGTTTTAATCTCAACTCTGCTACTTATCGGCTGTGTGACCATGAGCAAGCCACTTGACCTCTCTGAATCTGTTTCCTCATAAGTAAGATCAATAATACTTAGTATATTTTTCACTAATATTAGATGTAATGATTCACATGAAGCATCTAGTATAGTATATCTGCCACATAGTGAGTTTTCAATAAATAAGAGAGGGAAGATAAAGACAGCAATGATGACAATAACACTGAAACAGTTCTGTCTTGGGTAGTCCCTGTATCCCATTGCCAGACAGGGCAATAAAGTCCCAGCCCTCTGTAGTGCCTATGGTCACTCGCTGTGGCCTCTGTTCTCTTCTAGAACTTCACATACTGTATGGCAAGTGTTAGTTTCCTTTGCCAATAGCTATCAGCATTTATATTCTCCTAATATACACTGCTTCAAAGATTATCTGGTTTTAAAAGGTTGGTTTTTATCACTATTCAACGTCTTAGGTACCCACCATCCTCATGCTAGTCAGAGCCCCCACTATGATACCTTATCTAGGCTTACCTTCTCCAAGAAGCAAGCCTTGCTACAGCCCTTGTCTTACCTACTCAAAACCTGTCTGTCCTATACCCCAGGCCTCCAGGACTTGCTGAGTGATGGGAGTGGATTCAGGAAACCAATGACTGATGATAACATATGCCTTCCCTTCCTAGGAAGCATATTTATATCCTAACAGGGACCTGAAGCCAACCAAGAGACTTGCGGTAAAGATTTTAGGCACATGGTACGCTAGGAAAGGAACTCATTTACTGTGACCCTTGGGTTACACGCTGGATGCTACCTCTAACTCTGGCTAAAATAGTGGCCCAGAGCTGGCCTTCCATTTCCTCTGACTATTCCCCACCATGCTCCATGCTCTATATAATCACATAATCGCATTTCAGAAAGAGACCATCTTGGTGAGATCATCTAATCCAGTGACTCTCAAAGTGTTGTCCCCAGACCAGCCACATCAGTATCACCTGGGAATTTATGGGAATGCAAATTCTTAGACTCCACCTTCTGAATCAGAAACTCTGGGGCTCATGGTTATCAAAGGGGAAAGCTTAGCGGGGGGAGGGAGGAGGGGTAAATTAGGAGTTTGGGATTAGCAGATACACACTACTATGTATAAAATAAACAACAAGGTCCTACTGTATAGCATAGGGAACTATATTCAATATCTTGTAATAAACTATAATGGAAAGGAAAAGAAAAAAAAAGAAACTCTGACGGATGGACCCAAAGATATGTGATTTAAGAAGCCCTCTGGGTGATCCTGATGCATGTGAAAGTTTGAGAAACACTGCACTAGCCCAACATCGCCATTTTACAGATGAGAACATTGAGACCCATGTGTCCAAGATCACCAAATTGATACCTGATAGAATCAGAGCTCTGACCCTCAGTCCAGTGCTCCTTCTAATATACCACGTAGCTCCAGAGACATGCCTGTTGAATACCAATGGAAAGGGCAGTAACCTCTTTCTACTAAGAAAGAGCTTAAAATGTTATTAAGTGTTCCAGTAAACTCAGGATGGTTACCAAACATGTGGGATGAATCAAGTATAGCCACGTGCATTCCCAAGGCCAACAAGAGACTCTTCCTGCTTTTAGCATTAATTTTGTTTCCCTCGACATTAGAGATTCTAAATAACAACCACCTCAGACAAATATTTGTGGTGTTTGGCTTTCTCAGCCTGCTGCAAGCAGTCAGCCAGAAGCAACACATAAAGCACAAAGCACAGGCGTATCCAAATCCTTTCAGAAACAGCAAACAGAGCCACTGAAGCCTAGCTCCCTAGGGCGCTACGAGAAGCAACTAGCACATCTGGCAAGAGAAGCCAACCACACCCCCCCACCTTGCAGAACAGGGTAACTGAGTAGCCAGACCTTTTAAAAGGATCCTGATTAGCGGAGCAGCTGGGGACCCACATACATAGGCAGGGCCAGGCTGGCTTTGATCATGTTGAAATGGATTAATGTATGTGAAAGGATGAGGCTTCAGAAACCATTCACTTTGATGTCTTCAGCACTCCAGTACCATCACCACTACAACAACGATCCAGAAAAATCCTAGATACCGCACATGGGATGGGATCTGAGCAACAGTTTGCATTTTTAGAACAATTACAACTAGGCTTATACCGTCTACCATCATTGAGGCAAAAGAAATTACTCAGGGTCAGATTAGCAGAGAATCCATAAAACCATTCTGTTCATAAATCATCACTGGAGAGGAAGACTGTTGTTCAGAAATTGATAATAGGTTCAAAGTAGGAGAAATGAGGAAGAAGGGACTCTTTGCTCTTTCCCCCTTTTGCCATAAGGATCCTTCCTTTTCTCCAATTTCCTAAATGTGGCTCTACAACTTCCGCTTACACTTTGGTTTTTTTTTTTTTCCTTCTTCCAGCCTTTCTTCTCCATGCCCCACCCACCCTTGTTTCTTAGACTCCCTCTCCTCTAAATGCAGTCCTCATGCTGTCCCAGGCCCAGGCAAGAGCCTGAGAT
The DNA here is from genome assembly GCF_030028045.1 of Hippopotamus amphibius kiboko. Classification (NCBI taxonomy): domain Eukaryota; kingdom Metazoa; phylum Chordata; class Mammalia; order Artiodactyla; family Hippopotamidae; genus Hippopotamus; species Hippopotamus amphibius. The sequence continues at coordinate 30,633,947 of NC_080203.1, forward strand.
TTGGGTGAGTTCTGCAGGCTGCGCCTCCCTCTCCCGGCAGGTGAGGGGAAGCAGCACCAGTGCTGTTTAGGTGCGGCCCACACAGCCGCCAGGATGTTGGGAATCAGCCTGCCTGGGGCCCTAGCAGGGCCTCTTTGCATCCATTCAGCAGGAAGGCCTCCTAAATAGCACAGACAGCTGTGCCTCTCCATGTCTACGCAGGCCCTATGGGCACTTGCAGCTTCTGTCCACATTAGGCCCCACCCCACACGATGCTAATCTTGGGGCTACACTGGGCCATGTTCTGACGAACTCCTAGGCAGACAGGTATAGAAATGGCCATTGTCACCATCTCTGCCATGCACCCCCAGAACTGCACTCCTGTCATACTTTCCATAAGTACAGAGCCCCAGAGCCTCCGTGCAATGAGAGCTGCTCTCTTCCTGTCAGTCTTCCCACCCCCTACTCCCCCACACACACACCTGGATTTTACGCCATCTTCCCTTCCTCCTAATCTAGGTTTTATTCCTCAGCTCCCCAGTGCTTGCTCTCAGCGTGCCCTTGTGACTCTATCAGCACCCGCTGGGGCTGAATTATAACCCCCTCCCCCACCTCCTGTTTCTTTTCTCACACCTCACTTTTTTCCATCCCCTCCCTCTTTTACTTTCATCCCTGCTCTCTAAACTCTTCTCCCTCCCTCCCTTCCATACCTTCCTTTTCCTTTTCTGAATCCCTTCCCCCACCATAATTATGGCACATTTAGTGTCTACATGAATGAGACAGAACAATCACTCTGTGAACAGTATCTGGGGACTGAAGTGTCTCCTTATGACCTTGACCATTTTACACAACCAGTTTTCAAAGAAGATGGATTAATCAAGGTTGATTTGAACCTGCTGCCCCCTGTCACAGTCTCTGAAGATGACCTTCCCATCGCAACAATTTTCCATTTTAACAGAGGCTGTCAGGGATGAGGATGTTGAGACAGTCAAATGCTCTCTGCTTCCCTCCAGCCACCAAAAAGCAATTTTTGCTAACGCTGGTGAGGATTACATTAAAATTGTGTAAAAGAAAGGCATGACCTCATTTTTTTTTTTTTTTTGTCTCCTGGTGCTCAGCAGGGCTGTGAGGGTGCTCTCTCCCACCAGCTCTAGGTGCCCAGGCTGACCTGAATTGTGAAAGGCTCAGGGGTTGAGCGGAAAGGAGGGTATTCACTCTGGATCACGGTAATCCATTACCACTGCTTGAGCCTAAAACCTCACTGACCCAATCTCTCCCAAACCATTGTTCCTGCTTCTTAGAATTCAGGCTAACCTCCCATTTCAGATCTTCAGAAGGGGAAAGGCTGGCTCAGATTGATACAAAGTTTAAATTGGTGATTCCCAACTGATTCTGATCAATGTGGGATGGGGAGGGATCTGTGAATTTAAAAGGGCTCCCCAGATGAATGAGCCAATATATCCCAAACAGCCACCCTTCCAGCACTGTAACTTGCCTTCTTAATTGAAAGAACAGGGTATGATTTTAATTGCCCTCCTCCCCACCAATCATTGCCAGGTAGAAGGCCTCAGGAGGCCTCTCTAGGGACAAATGATAAAGCAAAGATCCCCTAAATACATAGAGTCACTTTTAAAACCAAAAATATTCCACTTGCATATTGTACTCCTAAGTAAAACTATTAGCCCTACCAGTGGAAGTGTCAACAGAACTATAAGGCACTGATTTGCTACTAGATCTTTTATGTGACCTTGTGTTCTTCGACAAGAATGCCTGAAAATGGCATTCCCCAAATTTCTAGTAAAAGAGATCGACCACACAGGTACATTTTGTTTTCAGTAGAAAAAAAATCTCCCAGCATTTTCAAATAGCTCCTTAAGTCCAAGAAAACCTTCATCAAATCAGCTCTCCATTTGCACAAAATCTTCTCTATTTAAAACTACCAGTGAGCCTGCTATATTCAAAATGGATAACCAACAAGGACCTACTGTATAACACAGGGAACTCTGCTCAATATTATGTAACAACCTAAATGGGAAAAGAATTTGAAAAAGGATAGATACATGTATATGTATAACTGAATCACTTTGTTGTACACCTGAAACTATCACAACATTGTTAATCAACTATACTCCAATATAAAATAAAAAGTTAAAAAAAAAAAACTAGCAGTGGGCAAACTGACCATAGGTTCTGGTCCTTGGCTCTGATAGGATAATTTGCCCAAAGGATTATGTACAGTGCACAGCTGGGGCTTTTGCAGCCAAGGAAGGTAAATTACGGCTCTTATTTCCAAACACTGACCTCCCTACTTGGGATAGGATTCTCTCCTAACTTCTTTGTGCATTAAGTCAGCTTGTTCTTTCATCACCGTGTATTCCATCATTCACTCAAATATTTATAGAATGCCTACTATTTGCCAGTCTATTGGCTGGGTGCCCATGAGAGTACAGCAGTGAGAAAGGTAGTTGCACAATGTGTTCCCTCAAAGAGTTCACCATCCAGCATTCTCCTGGGTCATACTGATTCTTGACTCAGACTCCTTTCCTAAGTCCCTTACTTGAAGCAGGTGTTCCTACCCTGCTCCTTGAAGCAACTGAGGGCATTGAATCCAGTCCACAGGGCTCTCTTGCCTTAACCCCATGCCTGAGACCCAAGGCCTAGACAGAAGGATCTTGATAGGGAAGCAAAGAGGCCAGACAGGTCACCATTAACCCCTTGATCTGGACCTATCTTTTGCCCAGTCATGATCTATCCATACCCAGATTCTTGAAACCCACATCACAGGAATCTGATGGCCAAGTCTGTGATTGTTCCTTTGTTCCTGTGTTCCTTGACACTACCCAGTCAGTGGACTTGTATGGAGCTTTGCACATTCAAATTAGTAGTGTGGTCGTATCACCCTGAAATTGATGTCTCAGACTTGTAGGTAGAATAGAGGTAGAGACTTCACTCAAAACCTGTATCAGTCAGGGTCCCAGCAGGAAGTAGATGGCACACTCAAAATGGGTATTTTGGAGAGTAAAGGTTAATAAATGGACAATTTATAAAGGTGGGGGTGACGTGCCCAGGGCTGGTAACAGGAGTGGGGGATACCTTTACCACTTCTAGGCCTGACTAAAGGTGCTCAGGCCTTTGATGTCATCCCTGCAGGTCAGCCTCCCCTCCCAAGGCAGAGTACAGGGTAGAGAAGCATGGAGAGAGGATCTGAAGGGGCAGATGGAAGCTATCCAGCACAGAAATTCTCATTCAAATTTTGCAGGAATTCAGACCAGAGTTGAGATCAGTGTCTTGTGCTTTGACCTGTGAAAACTGGCTTTGGTAAGCAAATGAGTAGGATAAACTAAATGGCAAGGAGAGCTTTTATACTTTTTGAAAAGAAGTAAACATTTTCAGACATTTTTAAACTAGGGAAGAATCTACTTGCATAGAACAATGAATGATTTTTCTTATCTATTTATTAAAATAGGTTCTCACTCTGCCACTTTGGTAATATTAGCCCCTGTTACCAACTGTGAGTGAAAGGAATGAAACTGTATGTATTGAAAAGAGCCTGAATTTCAAATTTATACCTAATTCATGTTGGTTTCCTTGCACCACTGTCCACCACCCCACCAACAACCCCTCTGCAAAAAATAAAAATTAGGTATACCAAATCAAGGAGCTTTACCACTTATAGTAACATTATAACGCTATTATCAATGAACTAAACATTGCTTTTCCACAGTCCACTAGAAGAGCCTAATAACAAGAAAACAAGCTTATGTTGGGCTTTTATTTTTAAAAATTAATAATAATAAATGGACCTCATTCCCAGGCCTTCCGCTGCAGAGCCCGGGCCCCTGAGCTTCCTCCCTGCCTGCATCACTGACCCTAAGCATCTCCCAGGTGGCTGGTGTGGTAGCACTGAGACCCTGTCTCAAGCCCAGGCAGGGTCCATGAGGGACACACACTGATAGGCTGATCCTCAGTATCAGACATGCTCAGCCATTTACCAGTTGTGCCACCTTGGGTGAGTAATTTCTCTGTCTCAGTTTCCTCAACTTTAAAATGGGGATAATGATAACCTCAATTTCATCAGTTGTTGCGGGGATTAAATAAGACAATGTCTGTAAAGTACCTAGCACAGTGCCTGGCACATGATAAGCGCGTAGTAAATCCCATTATTTTTAGACTCAGAGACAAGAACTAATGTGCAAAAAAAAAAAAGGAGAAAAAAGCACGGGTGAGGAGTGGGTTACGTTTCCATCAACTAGAATGCTACATTGTCCAGATTCCCCTTCCCCAAGGGGTCCCATTAAGTCCACATTTATGATATTGATTTTTCCCAGCGCAATGAACACTTTACATGTTAAGCATCTCTATTGCCCGTTGCTGCTTCACAGGTGGCGCTATAATAAAATCTCCACTCACATCAATGCAGAAGTCTTTATCTCTCTGTCAAAAGCGGGAGGTAAAGCAGGATAAGAGACCTAGGTCATTGCAGGAAAAAAAAAATGTGTCTAGGTATCCTCAAGGAATAGGTTGGGAGGGAATCTGAGGTGGAATAAGAGACAAAAGAGGAAGAGAAATTGCCATGATGTGTTTTTTTGGCTTTTAATCCAAACAAGCCACATCTGCAAATGTTAGGCACACTGTCATATCTGATTTATTTCTCCATTTAACCTTGTGGCACAAAGTCCCACAAAGTCACAAACTCCCCCCGTGACTGCCATTCCCACAAGGGGAGACAATAAGGGGCGACAAGAACATCCAGACACATCCGAATACTCCCCCCGACCCCCCACACAGCCTCCCTCTTTCCATCCTTGCCCCTCATAGTCTAGCCTCCCCACAGCAGCCAGAGTGAACTTCGTAAGTCAGATCATGCCACTCCTCTGCTCAAAACCATCTAATGTCTTTTCATCTCAAAGTAAAAATCTAGTCTTACAAGGTCCTGAGCAACATGCACACCTGCTACCACTGCTACCATTAGCTTTCTATCTACCACTCTCCCCCTTACTTCCCTCTGGCCATACTAGGCTCCTTGTTTTTCCTAGAACACCAAGCACACTCCTGACTTGAGCTCTTTGCACTGGCTATTCTTTCAGCCAAGAAGACTCTTTCTGCAGAAATCTGCATGGCTAACCCCAGGAACTTCTTTCAGTTCTCCCTTAATTGTCCCTTTTGCCATGAAGTTTTCCTTGACCATCGCTGCGGACTAAATGTTTGTGTCCCCCCAAAATTCATATGTTGAAATTCTAACTCCCACTGTGATGATATTGAGGTGGGGCCTCCGGGAGGTGATTAGATCCTGAGGATAGAGCCCTCATGAATGGGATTAGTGCCCTTATAAGAGAGACCCCAGAGTGCTCTCTCACTCCTTCTGCCGTGTGAGGCCACAGGGAGAAGACAGCCATCTCTGAACTAGGAAGCAGGCTCTCACCAGACACCAAATCTGCTGGCACCTTGATCTTGGACTTTGCAGCCCCCAGAACTGTGAGAAATAAGTGTTTGTTGTTTAAGCCACCGGGTCTATGGTATTTCTGTTACAGTAGCCTGAACAGACTAAAACAATCACCCTAATTTAAAGTGCCTCGCACATCACTCCTGGTACATTCCCTCCTAACTTTATTTTCCTCCATTGTACTTACCATCATTTAACATTATACACATATTATATATATATAATTATCTTATTTATTACCTGTCTTTCCCATGAAAACATAAACTCCATGAGGGTAGGGATCTTTGTCACTTTTGTTCATGGCTGTATTCCCAGGACCTAGAACAGTGCCTGGTACATGATAAGACAATACAGGCATAGCTAGGAGATATTGTGGGTTTGGTTCCAGACCACTGCAATAAAGCAAATATTGCAATAAAGTCAGTCACGTGCATTTTCTTGTGCCCCTTTGCACACAGAAGTTATGTTTACAGTATACTGTACTCTATTAAGTGTGCAATATCATTATGTCTACAAAACAATGTACATACCTTAATTTAAAAACACTTTGTTGCTAAAAAATGCTAACCATCATCTGAGCCTTCAGCAAGTTGTAATGTTTTTGCAACAGTAACAAAGATCACTGATTACAGATCACCATAATAAATATAATAATAATGGGAAAGTTTGAAATATTGTGAGAACTACCAAAATGTAACACAGAGACACGAAGTGAGCAAATGCTGTTGGAAAACGGCACCAATAGACTTGTTTGATGCAGGGTTGCCATAAACCTCCAATTTGTTAAAAAAAAAAAAAAACCCACAATATCTGCAAAGCACAATAAAATGATGTATGCCTATATTTGTGGAATGAGCAAATTCACACATAGTTTAAAGCAGTGATTCTCAGCCCTGACTCTACTTTAGAATCACCTGGGTAGGGTGCTTTTAAAACCTGCTAATACCAGTTAAATCAGAATCTCTGTGAGTAGGGCCCAGGAATCTGTTTTAAAACTAACCAGGGTATCCTAGTGTGCAGCCACCATTACCCCCTGCTTCCAAAAGTCAAATAACTCTTTATGTCTTATGAGTAATGGCAATTTCTGGGACAACACCTCAGCAGAGGGAACCACTTGCACCCCTCTTAGCTCAATAAGGAAACAATCTGGATGAAATCAGGTTCAAATGACCATTAACGGGAAAAAAACCAACAGGGGCAGCCAGTGGAGTATGTGGAAGGCAGAGGTGTGGGGCGTGATTAAGGGTTAAGAGGTGAGATAGAGGCCATGCCTGTGAGGACCTGTGCCTCCATGGGGTCAACATGGGTCTGGGAGCTGGTTTTCAGTTTCACAAATTAACAAACTGTATTTTGTCAGCCCATTCAGGAGGGAATATTCTTGAGGAATTAACTCCCATTCACCAAACTCACAAGAGATCGATGACACATGCTGCATCATCATGCAGCCACAAGACTAACTCGGGGTCCGTAGCCATGACAGAGAGGAGGGCCACACAGAGATGCAATGCTGGATGTCTAAGTTCTAACTGTGGGGAAGGGTGAGAAGGCAATCTGAAAGGGGGCACTGGCAGGTAGGCGCTTCTCAAGAGAAACATGCCATGTGGTAGCTATCTGTAGCTACTATACATAGAGCCTCTGCTTTGCCCAGATTTTTAACACTGTTTTTAACAAGTGCTTAGAGGGGCCAAACACCTGCCAGTGAGAGGAAAGGGGGAGCATCAAATAGAGAAAAATAAGTTTGCATTTCTCACTGAAAAGCAGCAGTAGAAAAAAATGCATGACGGGGCAACAAGAAGTTTAACAACAACCACCATGTTGAATGAGACATAAATTATCTCATTTAATCCTCCCAATAGTGTTGTGAAGGAGGTACTATTCTTATTCACTCTATAAGGAAGAAACTAAGGCTCAGAGAGTTAGTTTGCCCAAGATCACACAGCCAGTATGTAGTAGAGCTAAGGTTCAAGCCCTCTAGAACCCATGCCTTAAACCCAGGGTACATGAGACTCACCTGGAGAGCTTGTTCAAAATGCTAACTGTGGGGACCCAGCCCCAGAGATTCTGATGTGGAGGGTCTGAGAGGGGGCCCACTAATCTGCATGTTATAAGCCCCACTCCTCCTGTGCCTGGGGAATGATGGTCCAAGTAGTCCTTTTTGAGGCCTCACAGCTCTTCTCTTTGTATGAAGCCCTTGGGCAAGGAAGCTGCCCGCTCCCTTTTCACAGCACATCCAACCTAGACTTTCAAAGAGGCTTAAACGATGATTCTCTTGTGTTCTTTGATCCTCTTCCACTTCCTGGAGTTGCTTGATGAGTTCAAAGACCCTTCACAGTGAGCTCAGATCTGGGACAAAATGCGCAAGTGTCTTTGAGTGAAGCATCTATCCCAGCTGGCTCATATCCCAAGAGAAGGGGATGAACTCTCCCCAGCAGGAGGCCCCCAAATTAGGGAGGGGTGACAAGCAGCTCTGCTGCAGATTAAGTCACCCTGAACATCTTTAAGAACAGAGCATCTGTTTGGCCTTGAATTGGTTTTATTTGGTCTCTGATGGTTTCTTGCTCTGCAGCCCTCTCTGCATAAATCCCAGAAGAAAGAGAAGCAAACACTGGATCCAGGAGACCAGCTTGCTGTGGTGAGTGCAGGAGCCTTCCTAGCTGCTGGGAGCCTGGGCCCCACTGCCTCTGGTGGGAGGGGTTTCCATTCTCTGGCCAGAAAGCTGTTATTTTCCCAACCACAGTGAAATCACCTGCATTTGGATTTAATTCTGCTTTGGCCCTCCTTCAACACACAGTTCTCACCCTCAGCTCCTCAGAAAGCCAGTCCTGACCCCAGCTCTCCCCTTCAGCTTCTCCCCCTCTCCATTCCCTCAGGCCAGGTTTCTGGAGAAAGTCAAGGTAAGATCCTCCGTGGCTTGGTAGCTGTGAGTAGCACAGACATATATATAGTACCAACTGTAAAATAGATAGCCAGTGGGAAGTTGTTGTATAACAAAGGGAGTCCAACTCGAGGATGGAAGATGCCTTAGAGGACTGGGACGGGGAGGGTGGGGGGGACTCGAGGGAGGGTGGGGGGGGAGTTGAGGGAGGGAGGGAATACGGGGATATGTGTATAAAAACAGATGATTGAACTTGGTGTACCCCTCACAAAATAATAAATAAAAAAAAATGGTGCCGCCAATTCCACTCCTTCACAAAGGATGAAAACATTCAGAAATAGCACAGAGGACTCAAAACACCACTCTGACACTTTGTATAAAAGTTACTTTAATCTTTCTGAACCTGTTTCCTTGTATACCAAAAAGGAATAATAACACCTATTATGCTGGAGTAAGATGAGGATTACATTCTTAAAACTGATTATTAAAGTGCCTGGCACATCGGGGCTCAGTAATAATAATTGCAATAATAAATAGCTAACATTCATTGAATATTTATTGCATGCCAGGCACTTTCCTATTTGCCACACTTGGATTAATTTATTTATATTACAAGAACCCTCTGAAATAAATACCTTGTCTTGTGCCCATTTTACAGATGAGGAAACAGGTTCAGAGCAGTGAAGCAAATTGCTCAAGGTCACAACATGAGTTTGAATCAGAGCTGACATTCACACCAGGTCTGTGACTCCAAAGCCTGCTGCTGCTGTCATTGTCATTTGTGTGCAATACACTTGGATAGTATGAGGACCACAAATTATGCAGGGGGATTGTCCCCATTAAGTTCATAGTCTAGATCAGATACGGAAGCAAGGCATATGCAGTAAAGAGAAATTAATACAAGGTAGCCCTGCCAAGTACCCAAGTGCAGTTCAGAAATGCAAAGAGGGGAGGATATTGGGAGACATTCTTCCATGGGTCTCTTGTGCTCCTGTATTTGTTGCTGGCCATGCTAAGAATACAAAGCCCTAAGTGCTCTTTATCTGGGACATTTCTCAGGGTTATGTTTGCAGTGAGTAATCTTGAGGGATGAATTAATGTTATCCTCTGAGACAAAGAGTAGGCACACTTACTGCCTGCTACAAAATGCTGGGTTCCCCAAGCTCAGTGTCGCTCAGCCGCGATATAAACCCAATATGTATAAAGCATGCATCTGCATCCCTCTGTGTTGCCCTGTGAGACTTGGGGATATGGGGAACGGATGCAAACGTGTTGATGTTCATGCTACTTGCTGTGCTGTCAGTCATACAGTCTGTTGTCTCTGATCCAGGAGTCTTGTGTTTCCTTCCAGCACCCACAAAACAATAACAGGCTAAATTATGAGCTTGTAAGTAGGGTAAAATCAAATCCCAGACATGATGAAAGATACAATCTATTGAGAAGCTGTGATGTGCCACACACACTTTTAGGCACTGGACATTACACAGTGAACAAAACAGGCAAAAGTCCTCTCTCATCGAGTGTGCACTCTATGCATGCAGGCAGGCAGACAAAGGTACAAATAAACAAGATGATTAGAGGTGGTGATCAGTGTTGTGAAGGAAATAAGCAGGGGTGAATGAGGCTCAGTGTCCTCATCTGTAAAATGAGGCCAGTATTAACACCTACCCCTCAGGATCACTGAGAATGCCTGGCTCATGGAAAGTCTTCAACAAATAGGGACTTTCATTATTATTCCTCCTTCTTTCTCCCATGGAAGGGAGGCAAGAAAGTGGCTGTCTGGCGTGCTTTGTAAGACCTGAGGGCAGAGAGAGCTGCAGGAGAAGAGGCTGCTGGCAGCTCCTGCGAGGGTGGAGGTCAGCAGAAGCCTCCTTTCTTAAGCAGATATGAGGTAAGCAGGTCCTTGCTACCTGATTGTTTTGCTGATCAATACCTGGGAACCAGGAATCTGAAATATTACAAACAAAAAAGAACTTGGCATTATACCAGTCTATGACCTTGATGCACCCCTCACACATGAAGATATCCACGGCAAAGCCAGCCGCAGGTGAGTGGTTCTGACTCCAGAAGCTCCCTTCCTCTCCACCCACCCAGTCACTATGGGGCTGTGTGATCCAGGGCCCGCAGGGCAGATGGAGCTGGGCTGGGTGCAGGAAACCCAGCAAGCCTCTGCTCCTCCTCCTCCTACCCCCACCACCCAAATGCAGCTGCCTCCCCTGTAGCCACTCCCCACCCCAGTGCTGATCCCGACAGCGGTGTTTCCAGCCTGTTTTCTCCTCTCCAATGTCTCCCCAGCACCTGTGTCAACAAGAAGCTCACAGACAGACCCCACTCCTGCCTAGATGCAGCAGACATCAGCAAATGGGGCCAGAGTCCCATTTTTCTTTCTGAGCCATCATACAAGAAACTTCTTCAAGGACCCATTTTTGCTATGAGTGCCTCCCTCCCCTTCAGTAACTCACCCAGACATCACCCTAATAGCTCTGTCTCTCTAGTGGACAAAGAGCTGGCCTCCAATTACCCAGACCCATTTGCTGCTGCGGTGCGCGTATGTTCAAGTGATGGTCAGTGATCAAGCGGCTAATTCACAATAATGATGGTGCAGGACACCTCCTGTTTTTGTTGCAGGCTTTGCTTCCAAGTATTATATTTTAAGGTCTTTCTGAGAGTTTTGAAAAAGACCTTCTTTAGAAGGGCATGTACCCCTTGTTCTGTGATGGCTGGAACTGGCTTCATCTGCCTTGGCACAGAGTTTTTCTCTGAGCTGCTTATTATCTGAGTTCACCCAGGCCTTGCCAGCCTGCAGGTATATAAAAGGCCATACTACCAGTCCTCTCCTAAATTTTATCAGCTCTTGACTTTATCTCTCACATGGAACTTAGCCTCTTACAAAAAAACCCTGAATAATATTCAAGTGCATAAGGAGTAGCTGCTTCCTGCCAGGGGCTGCTGCCACTGCCCCCCTGTTTATTCCTTGGTACCTGTGCTAAGGAACTCTGTCTGCTGGGCGCTACTATCTGCAGCTACCACTGAGGCACTGAGGCCCTTGGGATGCCAAAGCCACCGTGCTTTGTAATGTTATGGATGGATGACAATGCCTCTTCCCTTTGTGATACCCTTTCTTAGAGGAACAACCAAACAGGCTTACCAGGGTGTTTTTTGTTTTTTTTGTTTTTTAATTTAGAGACCCACCCTCTCCCTTCTCTTCCACCTTCTTTTTCTGAAAAGATTCCGAGATGATTTGAAAGGCAGCTGGACCAGGAGACGCACACATCTGCATTGAGAATTTTCCCCTTCCCTCCCAAGACTAAGGATTTCTTACTGGACCCAGCTCACTGTGTTTGGTTTTTGTTTCCCTCAGTGTAATGCACATAAATCAAACTTCAATCCTGTGTATTCTCTCCAACACACCAGCGTCACCTGTGTGCTCCTTGGTCCTCCTCCCTACAAGGGTTAAGTTAGAAGAGAGAAAGAAGGAGAGTACAAAGGTGAGGACACCCAAGTGGCCTTATGTTAGGTTTCCACTAGCAGTAAAAGTCCTTCAAAGGGTATATACTTATGTCAACATCAGAGGGCAAAGAAGAATGTGTGATGGCAGTTTCTAGTCAGATGCAAAAGGTTTTCCATGTCCTCATAAGAGAAGGTCAAAGGAATTCCCTGGTGGTGCAGTGGTTAGGACTTGGTGCTTTCACTGCTGGGGTCAGGGTTCAATGCCTACTCAGAGAACTAAGATTCTCCAAGCTGGGGGGAAAAAAGAAGTTCAAGCTGAAGCAGGAGGCTATCAAACAAAAGATTGTGTACACTATCTCAGGATGGGATGGGGAAGGGAGGGTCATTAGATGGCCTTCAAGGCCAGTTATAATCCTGAGGATGGAGAAATTGCTTAGAACAATGTAGTTTTGCCCAAAGTGGGTGAGGCAAACCACCAGTGAGACGCGAGATGATTGTTAGTCATGCCCAGATGAACATTTCTAATTAACAGTTACAAGCTAGTTATTACACTTTTATTTAGGGTATTGATACGATTTTGATTTATGATAGTGATATAAAGTTTCCTTTTAATGAAAATGTGTTTAAATATAAAAAAAAAAGTTGATTCAAAAATATTACCAAGCAGGGAAAGCGGGGGGAGGGGGGTGGGATTCGGGGGGTGAATTGGGAGATTGGGATTACCATATATATATTACTAATAAGAAAAAAAATATCAAATTGTCCACTTTGGATATGTGCAGTTTATTGTATGTCAATTGTATGTCAATAAAAGTTCTTAAAGAAAAAAAAAGAAAAAAATATATTAAGAATGGGACTTCCCTGGTGGCACAGTGGATAAGCCTCTGCGCTCCCAATGCAGGGAACCCAGGTTCGATCCCTGGTCAGGGAACTAGATCCCACATGCTGCAACTAAGAGTTTGCATGCCACAACTAAGGAGCCCACATGATGCAACTAAGGAGCTGGTGAGCCACAACTAAGGAGCCTGCCTGCCACAACTAAGACCTGGTGTAACCAAATATATATTTTTTAAAAAATATTAAGGAAATACTAGTATAGACAATACAGTCTCAAGTGGGCCAAGTTGCCCTTCTGTGCTATAAACAGGCTATAGCGTGGTCACTTAGCAATAAACTCTGCCAGTCCCTACTCCCTGAAACACACGGGAACAGCTCTTCCCTTACAGGAGCCTTTAAGACATCTGCAGGGAAACAAACTCCTTACAGCTCACTGTCCAAAAGCCACTCAGCCAAACACTGATGCTGCTTCCAGTTCAATCTGTCTTTCACTTGAATCTGCATCATTTCTCTCACTTAAGTATCTGAGGAAGCCCCTGGTGATCCTCTCAGATCCCCAGATTTGGATTCTTTTTCCCATGTGAATAGGCATGGGAAAAAGAAGTCTAAGCAAGTCTCCTTTTTGGTTTTTCTCCTATTGAATATTCCACAAGCAGTGGCTTCCTTTGGAATCCTATGGTTTCTATTTATGAGGATAAATTGACTTTAGGCTAAAAGTGTCAAGAGCCTTAACTGATTTGGGTTCCCTGTTGGGAAAAGAGGTTTAGAGTAGATTGAAGTACAGTCGTCCCTCAGTATCCATGGAGGATTAGTCCTGGAACTCCCCCAGATGCCAAAATCCAGGGATGCTCAAGTCCCTTATATAAAATAGTATAGTATTTGCATATAACCTACACACATCCTCCCGCATACTTTAAATGAGTTCTTGATTACTTATAATACCTAATACAATGTATAGTTGTAAATACAATGTAAATGCCATGTAAATAGTTATTGGTGCAACAAATTCAAATTTTGCTTTCTGGAACTTTCTAGAATTTTTTTTAAACAAAATAGCTTCAATCCATGGTTTGTTGAATTCCCACAGATGTGGAACCTGCCAATTCAGAAGGCCAACTATAGCAGCGTTTTTCAAGGCATACACCAAGGAGAAAATTTAGCAGATTTGGCAAAACCCTACCCTGGAACCCTGCAGGCAGCAATGTGACTCTAAATTGTCCTTTGATAATGGAGCAAGAAATCAGGGTCTCCGAAGATTAAATGTACTTTTCTCCAAATTATCTAAAGAGGGCCAAACTCTCCAGTCCTATCCCCGGTGCCCCAAACTTGCAATCAGTACAGATGGCTAGTTTGCCCATGTTGAGAGCAGCTAGTACCTCCCTGGCTGCAATTCTCACTTGTTCTGTGTTACCTGTTTACTTTTCTCACACAAAACGATCTCTCCCCAAGTGAACTCTACCACCTGCAAGTTTTAGAGAAATATGTAGAACGTCTCTACAAGTGGCCAGGCAGTGGCAACGGTCACTTAGAGTTCCCTGAGAATGTTCTGTTATTGCTCTCCAAGGAAGTGGCAGAGTTCAGGAGGAGGAAGGAGGGGCCCGTTATCCAGCCCGTCCCCTGTGACTTCTAAGCCCATTTCTTCAGGCCCCCACAGCCTTCAAGCCCCCATCCTGGCTCCAGCAGCTCTGCTGGTGAAGGCTATCATTTTGTTCACAAAGACAGACGGAGAGGTCTATTAAAATAAAATAAATTTAAGAGTTTATGAACACTTGGAAAAGCAGCATCTTAATGATGTAAGACATATTCACATGCCACAAGCAGGAGCACACATACTGTACTTCCCAGAATGCTTGGAATGGTATTATACTATTTTTGTTTACCAGCCTCGAGGCATCATTACACAAACTAGCTTGGGAAAGATGGTGGCTGCCAAAGCAGCTTGGAAGTTGTATAGGACCCCCCTCAAATTGAAAGCTGTTCCTCTCAATGCCACTGTGGCCCACACAACACACAGGAGGCAGGTAAGGTGGGGGCCGGGAGGGTTTCACTTCCACTCCTGAGGGGGACTTCATCTGAAAGGGACCTCAGGCCTTGGGGCTCTGGCTCTACATTTTTCAGCTGCGGGTAGATTAAGCTTTTTTTTTTTTTTTTAATTTATTTTTTTTTGGGGGGTACACCAAGTTCAATCATCTGTTTTTATACACATCCCCGTATTCCCTCCCTCCCTTGACTCCCTTTAACAGAGAAATCCTGTCTGGCTATGGCTCCCCAAAGGATCTAAGCCTGGAGTCTCTCACTTTTATTTATTTAATCAACAAACATTTAATGAATTTCTACCATGTGTCAGCACTGCTGAGACAGCAATGTAAAAAAAAAAAAGAAAAAACGATGTAATCTAAAAATTCGTGGAGCTGAGGGTCTCATGGGAGATACAGGTAAGGAAATGAGCAATTTCCAAGGAAATGAGCATGATGTGAAACAGCAAGTGCTGTGAGAGCATGAAGGAGGGCATCTCACCCATTCTAAGCAGGTCTGCAAAGGGACCCTGTCAGATAATAGAAACATATACATTGGTCTCTGCGTGCCACTCCCCCTCCCCCAGGTTCCTTGCACAGAGCTCCTAAAACCCTTGTAATTTCCTAAGTGATAAGAGCACTAGGAGCATCTTTGGTTCTAACATTTGATCTTTGACCCTGGTGGAGCATCTTTGATTCTAACATTTGATCTTTGACCCTGGTTCCCAACGCAGAGCTCCTAAATCCCTTAGAATTTCCTGGGTGATAGCAGTGTCTCTTGTTCTAATGAGGCAACTCTGGATGGGCTTCTGGATGGTTTCCAGATGGTGGCCGGTCACCAGAAAAACCAAGCCATAATTAGAAGTTTAGAACTTTCAGCCCTGCACCACATCCTCTGGGAAGGGGAGAGAGGCTCAAGGTTGAGTTCATGATCAATCACGCCTATGTGATGAAGCCTCCATAAAAATCCCAAAAGTATAGGGTGTGGAGAGCTTCCGGGTTGACAAACAAATCTGCATGCCAGGAGGGTGGCGCACCCCAACTCCACAGGGACAGAAGTTTCTGTGCTCAGGACCCTCCCAGATCTCACCGTACATATCTCTTCATCTGGCTGCTCATCTGTATCTTTTATTATATCCTTTATTATGTAATAAACCAATAAACATGTTTCCCTGAGTTCTGTGAGCTGTTCCAGCATATGATCAAACCCAAGGAGTGGGTCATGGGAACCTTCAATTTACAGACAGTGAGAAGCACAGGTGACAACCTGAACTTACAACTGGCACCTCAGTGCATGGTAGTCTTCTGGGATTAAGCCCTTAACCTGTGAGGTCTGCGATAACTCCAGTTAGTGTTGGAAAAGAATTGACTTGTAGGACACCCAGCTGATGTCACAGAATTGCTAGGTGTGGAAAATCCACATATCTGATGTCAAAAGTATTGTATGAGAGCAAAGGAAAACACAGTGCATTTTTCTCATTGAGACTCGCACAGAAAGTGATTTCTGAACTGAGGCCTGAAAGATGAAAAGGAATTAACAAAAAAGGGTATTCCAAGCAGAGGGAACATGTACCAATGATCATAGGTGAGTCTGAGGAGCAGCGGGATGGAAGCCTGGAGTTTATGCTCACAGCATCCCTCAGATGAGGCAACAGAGGCACAGGAAAATTAAGTGCCTTATCCAAAGATACACCACTGGTGAGTGGTGAAGCCAAGAATTAAACTCTAGTCGGCTGGATCCAGAACCCATATTCTTAACCCCCACTCTATAATGCCCAAGTCTCTAACTCAAATGAATAAAACAAATGGTGGGACTTTAGCACAGGACTTGAACCTTTGCTCCTAAAGCAACCAACCCCACTTAGAGGTCCAAATCTCTCCCAGCTTCTGGCCCTTTGTGACCTCAGAACCTCTGTCCAGTCCCTGGTTTCTTGCTAATAACTGGTGCCCAGTCATGACTCTCTCTGTTCCCTGGATGCTTGGTCAGCATGTCAGGTTCCCAAATCTGAGGCCAACTCCCTAATTCTTCTGAAAACTGCCTCTGAATCCTAGTCCCCAGTCCCCTCTTATCACACCCACAGACACCATACTATGCCTACTTCTCTGTGCTCCTTCCTATTCTGGTTTCCTGGGCCTCCCCGGGTTGCTTTTGTGACTCTGACTGGTCTCTGGGGCACAGCCATCCGCAGTCTAGCTTCACCCAAAGCCCAACAAAGCCCAGACTGGGAGGGGTGGGGTGGGGCAGGGGGGAAAGACTTACAAAGGCAGGAAGGGAAACTGTGTGAGAGACTGGCCAAGTGGAGAGACTAAGGAATGTGGGTAGGGCTGGGGCCAACAGCCTAGAAAGAGAGCTGTCCTTATTCTAAGGAGGCATGAATGACCCAGCTCCTCCCCCAATACCCTAGTCTAATAGCTAGCTGAGGACTGAAATCCCTTTTAAAAAGGGGATTCACAAAGAAGAAGCCAGCTGAGAAAGTAACAAGCCCAGGGAAGAGAAACACACTTAATTTCACACTAGAGTACACACCTTTCTTTCCAGCGGTTCACTTTATTTGGGGGGAGGGGGGTGGGCAGGGACACCCAGCACCTGAAAGAAAAAGGGAGAGGGCCTGGCAGATAAGAAAATGGAGCCAAAGGGGAGCTAAGAGTACTCACAGGTGTAGATGTCACAACCAGGCAGAGATGACAACACGACCCAGGTCCAGGCTTGCCTCCACACAGCGCTCTCATCATACTGTGAATGTGGTTTCTGACTTCATTTTAGCACGTGGCCCAGACAGAAAACTCAACGTTACCTGCTATTTATGTGGCACTGCCCTACAAAACCACTGAATCTGCTACAGTCCCTACAACACAGGGACCAACAGAGAGTTCACATTTTAGACAACCCTCCTCCCCTTTCCCTACTCCAGAGCTTAGGAGCAGCTGTGGAGCAGATGGGGGAGGAGATTAGCAGCTAGCCCAGGGCTTCTCAAGTTTTAACGTGCAATTTATCACCTGGGGACCTTGTTAAAATGCAAATTTGGATTCCATAAGTTTGGGGTGGGGCCCAGAGTTTGCATTTCTAACC
This sequence comes from Hippopotamus amphibius kiboko, assembly GCF_030028045.1. Classification (NCBI taxonomy): domain Eukaryota; kingdom Metazoa; phylum Chordata; class Mammalia; order Artiodactyla; family Hippopotamidae; genus Hippopotamus; species Hippopotamus amphibius. The sequence goes on from NC_080203.1 coordinate 30,651,616, forward strand.
AGCTCCTGGGTTATCCTAGAGTAGCCAGTGAAGGGACATGCTTTAGATAGCAAGGCTATTTCTGCTGCTATAGTGTATTCCATTCCATTATCCTGCATCTTTATAACCTTTGAAGTACTAAACAAATATGGAGGGATCTTATTGTACTTTTATTTGCTAAATCTAGCAACCCTAAATACAATGGATGAATGAACTTCTTACAGGAGAAAGATGTGGTGGCAGCCCATTAATAACAACAAGGAAAGTAAAATTACACAGGCCAGGACTTCCCTGGTGGCACAGTGGTTAAGAATCTGCCTGTCAATGCAGGGGACACGGGTTTGATCCCTTGTCTGGGGAGATCCCACATACCACAGAGCAAGTAAGCCCGAGGGCCACAACTACTGAGCCTGTGCTCTAGAGCCCTTGAGCCACAACTACTGAAGCCCACGCACGCGCGCGCCTAAAGCCCTGTGCTCCACAACAAGAGAAGCCACTTCAATGAGAAGCCACTTCAATGAGAAGCCTGTGCACCAAAATGAAGAGTAGCCCCTGCTCGCAGCAACTAGAGAAAGCCCGTGCGCAGTAACAAAGACCCAATGAAGCCAATAAATAAATAAATTTTTTAAAAAAGAAACATATTTACCATAGACATTAAAAAAAATTACACAGGCCAAGAAGGAGAGTTATATTTTCTTCGAGTTTCATATAGTTTTATGGTCATCAGACATAAAATATCTTGTGACCTTTCACCACTAAAGAAAAGTTGCTTCAGGCTGAGCTAGAAGTTAGGTATTAACATAGATATTAATACATCTTCACAGTTCAGCTCCATTACCACATTGTTTATTGTGTTTCTTTACAACAAGCTATTTCTTCATTTTACAGGGTAGGGAACTAAGGCTGGCCAGAGAGGTGATTCACCTTGCTCAAAGTCACGTGGCTAGTTAATAGCAACACTGGACTAGAGCTAGAACTAGGCAATGAGCCTTGTGCTCTTTCCACTACAAGAATTTGTTAAAATAGTGTCTGAACAGGGGAAAGACTTTAAGGTGATTGGTCCCACGTGGTCCCCATACCCTACCGTGGGGAGCTTGTTGGAGGTTCCCTACATGGAATTTAACACTGATTTGGACTGGAGAAGTTTTCCAGACTCTCAGTCACTCAAACAGACATCTTTTTGAGCATGGATTACCCATTTGATTATGCAGCAAGAGGGAGAGAGGGATCTCTACAGAGATCATGGAAGGCTTTTTGGAGAGTTAAGTCTAGAACTGAGACTTCAAGCATGTATAAGAATTCTATAACCAGAGAGGATGCTTCAGATGGGAAACAGCATGAGCAAATACAAGAAAATACATCGTATATTTGAGTATAGCCTTTTGCATATCAAGTTTAAAACTTGCTAAACCACCCTTCGCCTTTTGCTTCAGTCATCAAGCAAGACCCTATGGAGCCTTGGGGTGAGGGAGGCCCTTCCCCCACATCCTCTGCTATAGTTCCTCTCTAAAGTACCTAGATTAATAGTATCTGATGCACATTTCCTGAGTTGTTTTACAGATATGAAAGCCCCATTGATGACCCTGATGTATAGCCCCCAGGCCTACCGGAGCCTGAGGATCAATAATGTTAACCCCTGTGACACTGCCCTGTTACCTCACCATCAACCAATCACAAAATTGTGCACAAGCTGATGGCCTTTAAAAATGCTTTCCTGAAACTCAGCGGAAGTTTGGGGTTTGCGGGGAGCATGAGCCACCTGTCTCCTTGCTTGGCCTTGAAATAAATCTTTCTCTGCTCCAAACTCTCACATTTCGGTATTGTTTGGCCTCACTGTGCCTTGGGCACACAAACTTGCATTCGGTAACACTTCTCTAAAGTAGTTTCTTTTTGCCTTTCCAAGTCAGTGGGTCATATTTGAATTGGTCCTTCATTCTCCAATTTCATTCTTCACTCTCATTGTACTTCTGGTAGTCTGTAAGGCCATCATGTACAGTTGTGCATGTTGTTCACTGCACAAAGATGACCAATCATGGAGGCAAATGGGGGCTGAAATGCAAGATGCAGTGCACTCACCAAGCCATGCTTTCTTTCCTAACTTGGTACATTGTGTGTTTGCCAGGCCATGTGCCCAGAAAAGAGAGCACTTTTTCTAGTTTATGTAAATGTGCCCTAGCCATGGCCAAGGCACTATATCAGCTATAGGTCAAATTGCGAGGTAAATGAGATTTTGCTCTGATTTCAACTAGCCCCAAATCTTTAGAGCTGAAGCCATACCTGCAGACTAAGTACTGCAGTAGTTTTTATATTAACCATGACTTAAGTAAATCAAGATTCCCAGTCACCATTTGGGGAGTTTAAAACTGCCACTCTCCTGGATCTAGCATCACAAGGCCCAGGGATGACCTAGGCCTAATGTGGCTCCCTTGGTTTCATTTCCTTCTAATCCTAAACAGGGTGACCCTGAGTGCCACCAGTTCCCCTGAGTTAGTTAATCTTTACTATAGGAACACTATTACATTTCTGCATGACTCATGACTAAACTTATTCCTTCTTTCTTGTCTCCCCTGACAGTACCATCAGAATCAGCATTAGAAATCAGGGGGGCACTCACTTGCCAATACCCACCTACTGTAGTGACTAGTTTTGTGCCAAGTCCTGGCTCCCTTGTTCTCCTACCTGCCCTGTACCACCAAGAACCACTCTTCCACACAACCTATCAACTACGGCTTTCAGACCTCCAGGATTTCCCTTTCTTTATCAGAGTTAAAGGGCTAAGCTGCTATAATATAAAGACCCAAAAATGCAGCAAAAAAAGAACAATGAAGTTACTCTCCACATGACAGCCCAAGGCACATAAGTGGGCTACTTGGCTCCATTCAGTCATTCATGGACTTGGGTTCATTCCATCCCATCATGTTTCTCCACCCTCCTCTAGGACAACAGTGTCATCTGCCCAACTGAAGTTGTATTCCAGGAACAACCATGTTTCTGCTCACAGAAAGAGGAAGAAAGCATAGAGGAGCACATGTGTAAAGGGCTGGGCCAAGAATAAGCACACATCACTTCTGCTCACATTCCATTGCTTGCACAGACACACTTGACCACAAGGGAGGCTGGGAAATGTAGTTCCCAGATGGACAGCCTCACCCCAGCTACAATTCCATTATTATGGAAGATGCCATACCTTTTTCCCTGTCAGGAAAAAGCATCTTTTTTTTTCTTAATTAATTAATTTATTTATTTACTTATTGGCTGCATTGGGTCTTCGTTGCTGCACGCAGGCTTTCTCTAGTTGCAGTGATTAGGGTCTATTCTTTCTTGCGGTGCTCAGGCTTCTCATTGTAGTGGCTTCTCTTGTTGGGGAGCATGGGCTCTAGGTGCTCAGGCTTCAGTAGTTGTGGCATGTGGGCTGAGTAGTTGTGGCTCGCATGCTCTAGAGCACAGGCTCAGTAGTTGTGGCACATGGGCTTAGTTGCTCCACAGCATGTGGGATCTTCCCGGACCAGGGATTGAACCCATGTCCCCTGCATTGGCAGGCGGATTCTTAACCACTGCACCACCAGGGAAGTCCCAAAAACATCTGTTTTGTCACAATTTCCTACCCAGAGTAGAAACTTGACGATTAAGTTTAATCAAGTTCAAACAACTTGAATTAAAACTTAATGTATTAATAAATGTGTTTAATATGCAGCATATTAAACCTTTCCCTTAGGCATGGTTTCTCAAAGCATGGTGCGTGGACTCTGGGTTGTCCAAGACCACTAAATTTCCCCAGAAATCTATCAAGTGGCAGAGGAAAAAGCAATGTGATTATTTCTTCACATACCTTCTACTTATTTGAGATGTAAGGCTAATTATGATTTTTCACAGCAATCACATTCTTAACAATCCTTATGTTCTTCAAGCTTGGGCATGAATAAGAGCTGTATTTGTCAACACTCATTTGTCAGGGTACAATTCACCTCTGTTAACATATATTTGTACCTTTTGCATGTTATTGCTTATGCTTGTTAAATTTGCATTTTGTGTTATTGCTCTTGTGTACCATTATATCCTCAACCAAATCAACCACTCAAAAGAGGTTCACTGAATATTAAAGTTGCAATAAAAATAGTAAATTAAATGCTACAACTCAGTAAACATCATGAACGTAAATAGTGACCAGGACTCCAGTATGAATACAGAATATGAATCTGTATGTGCTGGGACAAATAAATCTATGCATGTGACAATAGCACACAAGCAGCCAAAAATGCAAATGTGAAGTAAGAAGATAAATATCTGAAAATCTGATTTTGTTAGACCTGCCATCCCTTTGCCCCTAGTTTCCAGCATGCTGTTTGTAATAAAACCTATCAAATTGAAGGATGAATCATCAAAGCTTTTACATAATTATTAAACAAAGTACAGTGAACCTTGTGGTAAACCAATTGAATTTTTTGAGAACAAGCATGAAGTAATTCCTTGCTGTATGAAATTGATGAATATTGTGACTAAGGCAGAGAAGATAATAAAGCGATAGGAGTATCCCTCAAAGTTGTTAGGCCTCTTGGCAAAACAAGCACAAGTCACTTTATTGCCAAGAAGCTTGTAAAACCAGGCAGAATTTTAATGACAAATGACTTAGAGAAAGCAGAATGAACTACTGGCAAAATTCCTGTAGCAAACAACATCAGCGGACATCCATAATATCTATGGCACACAATGTAGAAGGGCAATTACTAACACATGTGGGTGCCAGCAGATATTTTACTGTGGAGTCAGACAAAACTGCTGATATGCAGACTCTTGGCATAGGAGTGGTATATATACAGGGAGAAGTGTTCCATGACTTTTTTGCATTTTTGACCCTGAAATCACATGCCATAAGAGGAAAGGAGTTTTTTAAATTAAGCTTGTAATTTTGAGATAATTGTAGATTTACATGCAGTGTAAGAATTATACAGAGAGAAACCCAGGTATCCTTTACCTAGTTTCCCCAATAAGATTGTCTTGTAAAACTATAGTACAGATATCACAACCAGGATACTGACATTTATACAGTCAGAACACAGAACATTTCCATCACCTCAAGGATCCTTCTGTGGTCCTTTAATAGCCCCACCCACTGCCCCCACCTTAATCCTGTCAACCACTTATCTGTTCTCCATTTCTGTAATTCTTTCATTTCAAGGATGTTATGCATTTGAAATCATACAGTATGTAGCCTTTAAGCATTGCTTTTTTCATTCAGTATAATTCTTTGTAGATCTACCCAAGATGTTGTGTGTGTGTATCAATAATTTATTCCTTTTTACTGCTGAATAGTATTCTATGACATAGATATACCACAGTTTGTTTAACCATTCACCTGCTGAAGGACATCTGGGTTGTTTCCATTTTGGGGCTATCACAAATAATGCTGCTGTGAACATTTGTGCAGAGGTTTTTGTGTGAACATAAGTTTTCACTTCTCTGGGATAAACACTCATGAGTACAATCGCTGGCTTGTAGAGTAGTTACATATTTAGTTTCATGAGAAACTGTCCAACTCTTTTCCAGAATGTCTGTACCATTTTACATTCTCACCGGCAATGTAAGAGTGATCCAGTTTCTCCCCATAAGAGGAAAGGTTTTTCAAAACAAAACAAAACCACACTCATAGATACAAAGAACAGATTGGTGGTTGCCAAAGGGGAGAGAGTTTGGGGGTAGGTGAAATGGGTGAAGGAGGTCAAGAGGTACAAACTTCCAGTTATCAAATAAATAAGTTGTGAGGATGTAATGTACAGCATGGTGACTATAGTCAATAATATTGTATTGCATATTTGAAAGTTGTTGAGAATAAATCTTAAAAAGTTCTCATCACAAGAAAAAAGTTGGTGCAACTTTGTATGGTGACAGATGTTAACTAAACTCATAGTGGTGGTCATTTCTCAGCGTATACACATTTTGAATCATCATGCTGTACACCTGAAGCTAAGTATAACGTTAAACGTCAATTATACAGCAACTTTTTTAAAGAGGAAAGATTTTTAATTCGGTTATCAAGTGTGTTTTGTGAGTCACAAAGTAGACTGGAAAAGGGGGCACTGGGATCAATTCTGAAGAGCATTAGCCATAAACACAGTCCAGAAATATGTTGCTAAGCAAATAACAGAGGTGGCACCCAAATGCCAAGCCACTCACTACTCGATTCGCTGATAACAATTAGCGATCAGCAACATGTCCCCTGATCGCATTCTGTATTGAAAAAAACCATAAAAATTATGAATATAATCAAATTGTGGCCCCTAAGGGTATGTCTTCCCAGCATGCTGTACAAAGAAATGCAGCAAATACCAAACTCCACTTTTCCACTCTAGGCATCCCAGCTGTTGAGAGAAATCAGTTTCTCACAAGTTATGGAAACAAAGGATGGGGGGAGAAAAAGACTCGATGACATTGATAATGACACTAAGGATAATTTCTCAGATTTTAAATGCCTTCCTCAAGAGGTACTTCATAGCCATGTCAAAAAGTCTCAAAAAGACCGCAAGTAATTACTTCAGTGATGAAATATCACTATGTTTAATGTTAAAGATGAAATGAGCAGGATTTCTTTTAAAAGACCAAACTATGGGGCAGTTTTATCACTAAGAATTTGATTCTCCCCAAACATATGGAGATTTCTTCACTTCTCACAGAAAGAAATAGACTACATATTGTTGAGGACATTTAAACATCACATCCAAGTCTTTCAGTAGAACGTGCCACCACACTTTGTAGAACTGAATCATCACAGAAGTGATCAGTGAATCCTCACCCATCTACTTCCTGGTTTAACTATTCAACCTTCTGGCCTTTGAGTGTGATTTGTTCAAGGACTTTAGCATCTGATGGAGTGCTTCAAAGTGTCAGCAGGGAACTATCATTGTAATTTCTGGGCCCATGTTTGTTCCAAACACCCAAAACTATACAAGAAAGCCACTAAATACTTAAGACAGTCCCCAATGACCTATGATTTCAAGTTAGGATTTTTAACTTTTTATTATGAAAAATTCTCAAACATACACAAAAGTAGGGTGGATAGGACTAGGAACTTCCATGTACCCACTACTCAGATTCAGTAGTAGTGCAAGTGCCTCTGGGGCCCTACATCACAGTCCCTCCATCCACCTCTGATTTCAGCCAGAGCTATGATGGACAGCTCTGTGCAAGCTCAGACTCACATCACCCCAAGAGCATCCCATCTCAAGATCAAGCTTCTCTCTTTCTGCTTCTGCCCCAGTGCCTTCTCCAAAGTCATTCCACATGAAAGCACAGCCTGGAAGTGTGGGAGTGTTAATCCCTTTGGGGATAACCTAAAACAGGGTGGAGGGGGTGGGGATAGGAACCAGTGGATGAGAGTTACCACCTCTCATCCATCAGGAGGACAATTCTGGGAGATATTCTGTATTCTTCTCAGGAAGCCCAACCAGAATCAAGCCCTTGTGGCCCAGTGCAGCAACCTCACAATGCACCCTCACATTGACTTTTCCTCCTTCTCTAATTCTCCCAAATACCCCACTGCTGTTTCCTGGGACAACACCCCAAATATACCCAACTACTCCTGAGTTCTTGCCTCAGACTCTGCTTTGGGGAAACCTAACTTAGACAAATAAGTTATCAAATTTTACCATTCTTATTTCATCTATCCTGGGGTATTTTAAAGTTTGGATTTTTCTAAATTTAGTAGAAATAAGAAGGAAAGAAACCAACTCAATATGGAAGCTGATCTGTGGTCAAGCTGGGCATCACCAAGGTAGATCTATACACCTTTGTGAAATATTCCCCCTAAATCTCATCCCTCTCCCTTACATTAAGTTATTATTAAATATATTATTCTAAATAATATTTTAATGTAATGGTGATAAAAATGTGATAGGGCTTCTTTTCAGTTTACCTCAACAGTGGTCTATATGTGGGCAGACTGCCCATTACGTACTCTTGAAAATCAACTATGAGAAACACTGACCACCCAAAGACTCCCCAGAGCAGTTCATAAGAGTCTGTGAACCCCCACAATAATGTAGGCTGACATGTGCACACACATGTGCATTTCTGCAGGGAAAGGGCTTTCACCAATTTTAAAGCAGATCCTTGACCGAGAAAGGACTAAGAATCACTGATGAAGGGCTATGAGGCACTATGAACCTGACTAGGGATGATTTTATGGTTGAGGGAGCCCTTCTAGAACTCTTCACATCATTCTACATGGCCGATCATCATCTTTTCCAAATTGCATGGCTAACCTCATTATGTGAATCTAACTACAATTGATATGATTACAATGAAAGGATTTTCCCCTAGTCAAGGTCTAGTTTATAAAGAGGAGATTTTTTTTCCTTCAAGGCCTAGTTTATAATAAAAGTTTTTTTTCCCTCCTCAAGTCCTGGTTTTCCACATCTGGATTAGATGATCTGGTCCCAATTTTCTTCTCAAAGCTATCTCTCCTAGCCTGAAAGAACTTTTGGGATTTTGCCAATCAACAGGAAAAGGATTTAGATTACACTACGTGCTCTTTGCAGACTAGCCCAAGTTCTCCCAGATATTTCTGTACCCTGAACTAGTGCACTTCCAGGAATGTGAGAGATTCAGGGCCAGCTGTCAATGAAGAAATTCCTTCCACCTGCATCTTGTCCAGCCCTGAAATTTCTAACTCAAAAAAGGAAGTTGGAAAGTTAAAGAGGCACACTTTGTCTAAAGAGACTTAATTAGGTTTAGCATTTGGGTTTGGGGTTTTTTTGCTTTCCCTATTAACAAAGAAGTATTTGTACATCATAAACACAAGTAGAGGAAGAAAATTACATCTTAAAATCATTTCCACTTAAAAACCAAGACAAAAATGGTACAGGTGGCTTTTTAAAAGGCGGGGGAAAACTCCTCCACATAAGCCCTTTTCTTGAATAGGCCTCTAACTAGCCCTAGTGCAGCTGCAAGGATGCATTTAATGTTCCTGTGATTTATTACTCTAAAGAGGATATTCTCAGTCATCATCTGCAGAAGAGGACCTAGCAGGATGTAGAATGAGAGACTAAGAACACATTGGAAGGAGCTGAATTTTCCATGTGGTTTTCATTTTCTTTCTGATTGTACACTGAAAATCTTTTTTTTTTTTTAAGATTTTTTTTAAGCCACCACAAATATCACAAAAGCACCCTGCTCCTAGGGCAGCTTGCAGCAGGCCTGAGCAAGGCACCGAGCCCACTACAAAGGGGAGGAGCCCAAAACAAGCTACATATTGAAAGGCAAAGCTTCCTAAAGCCACCTCTTGGCACAAAATGTCCTCCTTGACTCAAAGATTTGCAGCTGCTATGGTGTGTCTCCCGACCAAGTCACCATTGCTAGGTAACAAAGAGCCGCTAACATTGATTGAGCACTAACTATATGACAGAGAATGTTCTAGGCCATTTGCTTGGGTTATTTCTTTTAACCTCAATTTATCATACCCATTTTACAGATAAAGAAACTTCACCCGAGAGAAGTTGTCACTTTATCCAAGGTCACAGAGCCTGTGAAAAGAGAGCCAGGATTTGACCCCTGGTTTGTATGATTCCAACAGTAGTGCTTTTAATGACTACATAGTTTTCAGCCCTTCCTTTTCTTCTACGGTCCCTCCCTGACCACAAATGCCAGGCTTTATACTAGCCCCTGGCTACCTAGGAGTTCTAGCTACAGTATCTATCTGACCTGCCCTCAGGAATAATGCCTCACATATGAAATTTCCCATTTTATCCAAATATATCTAACCCCACTGAACTCTGGGTTTCCCATCATATCTTTAAGAAAAATTATGGCACTTTTTTTAAAATTTATTTTTGGCTGCACTGGGTTTTTGTTGCTGTGGGCAGACTTTCTCTAGCTGTGGCAAGCAGGGGCAATTCCTCACAGTGGTAAGCAAGCTTCTCATTGCGGTGGCTTCTCTTGCTGTGGAGCAGGGGCTGTAGAGCGCAGGCTCAGTAGTTGTGGTGCTTGGGCTTAGTTGCTCCACAGCATGTGGGATCTTCCCAGACCAGGAATCGAACCTGTGTCCCCTGCATTGGCAGGCAGATTCTTAACCACTGTGCCACCAGGGAAGTCCCTATGGCACTTTTTTCATATAACAAAAAGCACTTCGGATTCTCTTGATATTATCTTTAAAATTGCTCCTGTGTATACCCCCACACATGAACAAATCCTCTCATTGTACTAGTTCACATGTATTGAGCATTCACCCTGTGTCAGACATCATGTTAATTACTTCACATGAATTTTCTCATTCAATTCCCCACAGTAACCTTATGAGGTAGCTATTATCATTACTCCTGCTTTACATATGAGAAAACTGAGGCTTAGAAAAGTTCCATCACTTACTCAAACAACTGGAGGAGTCAGGATTTGAATTCAGTTTTGTTTGACTTGAGAGCCCAAACCTCTAAAGCACTACACTCACACTCTTCTTACCAGTAATGTCATGCTGATAGTATATACCTGTGAAATCATGTGGTGAGACTTGCACTTTGCTTCTGTGCTGTTTCTCCCAGATCTCATAGCCCTCACATAATCTTGAGCAAAAACATCAGACAGATATCAATGGAGGGGTGTTCAAAAAAATACCTGACCAGTATTCCTCAAAACTGTCAAGGCCATCAAAAACAAGGAAGAATCCAGGTGACATCTGCAAAAATGGTAGAGTAGGGAACTCCAAAAGTTCATCCCTCCACAAAAGCTATGAATAAACTGCCAAAAGCCATCAGAATCAACTTTTTCAGAACTCTGGATACTAATGAAAAGCTTGCAAAAACAGGGGCATGCTCAATCAAGAGAAAGCAGCTGGATCTTGCTAAGAGAGTTTTGTGGCATTTTAATTTACCTTGGAACAATTCCTTGCTCCCCAGCTCAGCAGTGACCTTGAAGACAACAGCAGCCCACATTCCTGGTATAAGTACCCAGTACCCAGTACAGCAGAACAGACTTTATTCTCAAAGAATTGCGTCTGTTTATTTTAACTTGCCTGGTGACTTCCTGAAAGACCAACTCAAAGGGCTTACCTTTATTTAGAGTAACTCAGAACTCTCCCAGGGCTGAGGTGACTACCCAGGGGGGCAACTGTCAAAATCATTTGAAGGCAAACATTAGTAGCTGCCACCTGGGGTAAGGCAGAACAGTTGGGGAAACAAGAGACTAAGCAAAAATCTTGGGAGGAAAGGCTGGGCAATGAGATGCTTTGGAATAAGGGCTTTGAAAAGCTTCCACATATTCCTGGGAATCTAGAAAGCCACATGCATGTCCAGGACCGGGCACACACTCAGAAGAGAGCTGAGAAGGCCCTAAGTGCTATATCTGGCTGACAATATATACTTTTTCTTTTCTTTCTTTTGTTTTTTTTTTAATCTTGTGGCCGTACTGCACGGCCTATGGGATATTAGTTCCCTGACCAGGGATTGAACCCATGCCCCCTGCATTGGAAGCACTGAGTCTTAACCACTGGACCGCCAGAGAAGTCCCCCAATGTATACTTTTTCTTATCTAATGTAAAGAAAATTAAACAACATGGATATTTTGTGACATGAGAAAACACAGAAATATATTTTCATATTGCATTCAGTATACATTTTGGCCACTCATCTCCCCTATTTTTAGTATGCTACTCAGGCTCAACAACTGTGCCTTCCGTCATGATATGTACAACTAGAAGACAAAAACCAAAATTGTCTTCTAGAATGAGTTCCAAAGTCACCTTGTAATTGAGAAGAACCCTATGGGACCTTCTGGAGACAGGACACCCCCACCACCATGTCCTCTGCCTGCCTCTTGTTTGTAGAAAAGCTGTAGTCTCCCAGGTTTCTCTTGAGTCACAAAAGCCTGGATCAAGAGCTAATGGTTGGGTTAGAATGGGCATCATCAGAAAATTGACAAACAGTAAATGCTGGAGAGGGTGTGGAGAAAAAGGAACGCTCTTGCACTGCTGGTGGGAATGTAAATTGATACAGCCACTATGGAAAACAGTATGGAGGTTCCTTGCAAAACTAAAAATAGAACTACCATATGACCCAGCAATTCCACTGCTGGGCATATACCCAGAGAATACCATCATTCAAAAAGACACATGCACTCCAATGTTCATTGCAGCACTATTTACAATAGCCAGGACATGGAAGCAACCAAATGTCCATCAACAGATGAATGGATAAAAAAGATGTGGTACATATATACAATGGAATATTACTCAGCTGTAAAAAGGAATGAAACTGGGACATTTGTAGAGACATGGATGGACCTAGAGACTGTCATACAGAGTGAAGTGAGTCAGAAAGAGAAAAACAAATATTGTATATTAACACATATATGTGGACTATAGAAAAATGGTACAAATCAACCAGTTTGCAAGGCAGAAATAATGACACAGATGTAGAGAACAAACATATGGACACCAAGTGGGGAAAGCGGGGAGGGTTGGGGGGGAATGAATTGGGAGATTGGGATACCAAATAGTACACTCTAAATATATACAGTTTGTTGTATGTTAACTGTAACTCAATAAAAGTTCTAAAAAAAAATAAAAAATTTAAAAATTAAAAAAAAAAAGAACTAATGGTTGAAAGGACATGAACACATATTGACAAAAGTAGCAGTTGGGCCAGGAGAACTGATAAGAATTTAAACAGTAAATCAGCCATATGGCAGTCACAGAATCTTTAGTTCCTCCCTGAAGTACCTAGATAACAGTACATGATGCACATTTCCTAAGTTGTTTTACAGATGCTAAAACCTCCACCAAATGGAAGAAGTTAACTACATGATGACCATGAGCACAAGCCCCTAGACCCACTGGCGCCTAAGGATTGATGATGTTAACCCCTGTGATACCACCGTTACCTCAACATCAACCAATCAGAGAATTGTGCATGAGCTGGTCACACACCCTGTGACTCTTCTCCCTTACCTGGCCTTTAAAAATGCTTCCCTGAAACCCTGAGGAGTTTGGGTGTTTTGAGCACGACCCACCCATTCTCATTGCTTTGCCCAGCAATAACCCTTCTCTGCTCCAAACTCTGACGTCCCAGTTTGTTTGGCCTCACTGTGCATTGGGCATGTGAAAACTGTTCCATAAACAGACTTTTAAATTATCTCCAAGGTCCTCAACCCTGTACTCACTGTCAAAGTTACATGGTTCCTCCAATTATCAAGCCTATCTGGAATTTTGAAGGGAGAATGAGCTTGCTTTTCATTGGTCTTCTTTTGTGAGCACTTGGGATGAGACCTTCCTCCACTCTGTTCAGCCATTTACCAGTCATCTATACACATTTCCTCCCCATATACTGAGGTTAGGAGTTACTGATGAAGCCTGGTTTCATCAAACATGGAGAAGAAAGAGATAAAAAAATAAAATCAACGCACCAGTCCAGGATATCCAATATTTGATTAATAGGTATATTAGAAAGAGACAACAGTCAAAAAGGAGAGAAGCAAAATATTTAAAAAAGAATACAAGACTATTCCCCAGAACTAAGGGACATGAGTCTTCAGATAGCAAAGCCCACTGAGTGCCCAGCACAATGAATGAAAAAAATAGCCCCAGTAAGGCTTATCATCATTACATTTTGGAAAAATCAGTGCCAAAGATAAGGTATTTTAAGCTTCCCGAGGGGTAATAATCACAACAGGACACATACAGATACCCAGAATACTGATTGGGAATCAGAATCACATTCAATTCCTCAATAGCAACACTGGAAGTTAAACACTGGGGAGTTTTTTTTCCAACTTAGAAATACACACCCAGCCAAACAACAAGAAGTTGTAGAAGAGAATAAAGAAATTTTCAGACATTCAAATTCTCAAAGAATTTATTTCCAATGCATCTTTTCTTAGGAAACGTCTTGAGAGGAACATATGAAATCCAGGAAGTGGTGAATGGAACATAGAAGAGATGCAGAGAGAGGTCCCAGAATGCAATTATGCGTGAGGCCAGAGCTGGGCTACTCAAAACATGGAAATAAAACCAATAAATAAAACCAATATATCATTTGCAGAAAAGTGTTGCAGATAGCTCACTGAAAGATCCTTTCCTACTGAACACCAGAAACAAAATGCAGAAATGAAAAAGAGAAAAATCAGTGGTTATTTTAAGGGAATTTCTGGAGAAAATGTACTTAAAGGAAATTTAGAATATAGTTAAATATAATTAACTATATATAGTTTAAATACAGTTCACATGATTTTATGAACACATTCCTAGGACCACTCTCAGAGCTTTAGAAGGGCCTGGAGGAAACACAGGACCCTGTAGTTCAAGCTTCACTGGTGTCAAGGCAAATCTATCTCTGGCACAGGCACTGGTGCATTTCTGAGGGTACCATCAAAGAAGCTTCTTCAGGTAACTTCTGGGACAGTTCCACCTCATTGCTTTTATTTTTTTTTTTAATTTTTTGGTGCACGGGCTTAGTTGCCCTGCGGCATGTGGGATCTTCCTGGATCATGGATCAAACCCGTGTCCTCTGCATTGGCAGGCGGATTCTTAACCACGGCACCACCTAGGAAGCCCCACCTCATTGCTTTTAGAGTCATACCATGTCTGTCTTAAAATAAGAAGTATGAAAAATAAATAAATAAAAATTAAAAATAAAAGAATTTTTTAAAAATGAGAAGTATGTTCTTTGCACACATAATTTTATTGAACAATTGATCTTTGCCAGGCACTGTTTTAGGCATTTTACAAATACTACTACAAGCATGAATTAATTCTCACAATAACTCTGTGTGCAGATACTATTATTATCTCTTTTACAGATTTAGGAAGTGAGGTTCAGAAGATAAAACTATTTGCCCAAGGTCATGCAGATAAGTTGTAGAGGCAGGATTTAAAGTCACGTCTCTATGATCCCAGAACTCTAACTTGTTTCACCACAGCCAAAACCCCAAAATTCTTTCCGTGCATCTGATTCTTCCACTCTCCTTATCTGTCATTAAGCTTTTCCGGCTGCTTCTGATCATGGCATTCTCTGTTTAAAACCCTTGGTTGTCTCTGGCAGGAGCTATGGCTGCCATCAGCACAAACAATGCTGTCACTGCTGTTATGCCAGCAAGGTGAGGAGACTCCCACCTCCTGCAGTATTTACAGGATTTTTTTTCTAAGCATCCTGACTCAGATTCCTGGATCTGTGTATTCTAAGGGATGTAGTACTCTATATCAATCAGAGGATCGAGGCATATGCTACATCCTGGCATATAATATACAGCACCCAACCCTCTTTCTGGAACCTTAGCTGAGGCTTCAACAGCCCATTCTATTGTTCAATCAAGCATTCTGTAAGCCTGAGCTCAGACCGTGGTGCCAGTGTGGGCAATGTGGGCAGAGAAGGCAAGTCCTTATCTAGAGTAGAAAACCATTCAGCTGAGGAAGGATCACTGCCCCCTTCAGGATAGAAGGGATCCAAGTAATTGACCTGACACCAGGTAGGTGGCTGGTCTCCCTGAAGAATGGTGCTGTATAAGGGCTGCCAGCAGCCTGGGCACCTTGCTGTGGCAGATGCTAGATCAGCTTTAGTGAAAGGAAGTCTACCCAATGGGAGTATTTCCTTCTCCACTGCCCTTCAGAGCCCCTGCTGAATGGAGCTGGAATGGGACAGCAATCCATTTCCACGCGGTGCCAACATATTGCACTGACCCATCTGCGAATCGGGCCAGAATCCATTCTTCCTCTGTCAGTTAATAGCAGCAGACAGCCCCCCACCGCCACCAACAACAACACCACCAGACAACACAGGTGTGGGTTGAAAGAGGGGCAGTGGTGCCACAGAAACAGGTGACACCTGTCTGGGCCATCTGCTCTGACACTTTGTTCATGCCTGCTGGACCTGCTTGAGCCCAGTTCCCAAGTGTACCACTTGCATCACACCATAGATTGTTGCTGTTCATGCCCAACCTTACAACTCGGTATGTCAGATAACACCCACTTTACTACGAGGAGCTCGTTTTCATAGTCAGTTGGTGTCTGCGGTGGACATACCTAAGGTGACGCCCAATGAGTCACAGGCTTACATAATTCCTTCCCTTTATGTGTAGGCAGAACCTGTGACTTGCTTCTAGCCAAAAGAATATGGCCAAGGTGACAGGACAATCACTGCAGTGATTATGTTACATTATATAAGACTCCACCTTGGCAGACTGGAGAGCTTCTCCTCCTGGCTTCTAAGAACTAAACTGCATGGTGACTATAGTTAATAACGTGGTATTGTATACTTGAAAGTTGCTAAGAGTAGATCTTAAACATCCTCACCAAAAACAAAAAGTTAACTATGTAAGGTAACAGAAGTGTTAATTATCTTGATCTTGGCCATCACTCTACAATGTATATAAGGAAGAAGGAGAAGGGGGAGGAGGAGAGGAAGAAGAAGGAGAAGAGGAAGAGGAAGAAGAACTAAACAGCAATGTTGTAGGAGGACCTGTGAGAGGGCCATGTGACAAGAAACCAGAGGCAGTCCCTGAGACTAAGAGAGGCCCCTGGTCAACAACCAGCAAAAAACAGTCCTACAGCTGAAAAGAGCTTAATTTTATCAACAACCACATGAGCTTGAAAGAGGACCCTGAGCTCCAGAAAGGAAGGCAGCCTGGCCAATACCTTAATTGCAGCCTTGTGAGGCCCTGAGCAGAGGATTGAGCGAAGCCAAGACCAGACTCCCAACCCATGGAAACTACCAGATAATAAATGTGCAGTGTTTTAAGTTGCTAAGTTTGTGACAATTGTGTAACTCAGCAAGGGATAACTAATACAGTGCCCCATGAAGAGATGCTCAGTCTTACTAGCACACTGGATGATGTTTTAAAAAAGAACAGTTTTCTGGTGGGAATGAATGTAAATTGGTAGAGACACTATGGAAAACAGTATGGAAGGCACTCAAAAAATTAAAAATTAGAATTACCACACAATATAGCAATTCCACTCCTGGATATTTATCCAAAGAAAATGAAACACTAATTCAAAAAAATATATGCACCCCAGTGTTCATTGCAGCATTATTTACAATAGCCAAGATATGAAGCAACCTAAACGTCCATCGGTAGGTAAATGGATAAAGAAGATATGGCATACACACACACACACACACACACACACACACATACACACTGGAATATTACATTACTCAGGCATAAAAAAATAAAACCTTACCATTTGTGACAACATGGATGGGTCTAGAGGGTATTATGCTAAGTAAAATAAGACAGAAAGAAAAATATCGTATGATCTCATTTATATGTTGAATCTAAAAAACAAAACAAACATAAACAAAATGAAAACAGACTCATAGATACAGAGAACAAACAAGTGGTTGCCAGAGGGAAGGGGGTAGGAGTGGGGTAAAATAGGCAAAGGGGATTAAAAGGTATAAACCTCCACTTATAAAATAAATAAGCCACGGGGATATAATATACAGCATAAGGGATATGGTCAATAATATTGTAATAACTTTATGTGGGGACAGATGGATACTATTCTTAGCAAGGTGATTATTTCACAATGCATGCAAATGTCAAATCACCATGTAGTATACGTGAAACTAACATAATATTGTACACCAACCACCAAGGGCATCATGGCCCACCTCCAGAACCTTAGAGATCTGCACGGTGACTTTCCTAGGGGTTTGCCAGAGACTTAATCTAGCACCACTGAATCTGATGCATCATAAGGCCCAGGAGGCAGATCAGCTTGTCCTCCTGCAGAGCCCTCTCTTGCTCTGGGCCTCATGTGAACCCAGCAGCCTTCTAGATTACCAAATAAATGAGTCAGAGGTGTGTTACATGTGTTGTATTCAAAATCCCAAAAGAGTTATCAGTGCTGTGCCTCTTTATTAGTGGTACCAAAATACAGGGTTTTGTCCTTTACCTTAGAGAGGATATTCTGCCCCAGACCTCCAAACCTGCAGAAATTCATGATGTAAATATATTCATCAGTATAGTGGGTTAGTGTTATATTCTTCAGTGTCAAGATGTTTAAGCCCCGAATACAATATTATTATAGAAAGAATGAGAGTTAAAATAGCCCTGAGGTAAAACAGTGAGTATGTCCTTGCCATGTAAACTGATTGTTAATTCTTTATTGACATATAATTTACATACAAAAAATAAACAATTCTTAGTTTTGACAGCCGTATATACTAATGTAAGCACCACTCAAAACAACATTTCCATCACCCTGGAAATTTCCCTCCTGCCCTTTCCAGTTAATCCTGACACCCACCCACAGGCAACCACTTTGTGATTTTCTTTCTCCGTAAATTTGTATTGTCCGTTCTTGCAAGTCATTTAAATGGAATCACTCAGTATGTATTTTGGGGTGTATCTGGCTTCTTGCATGCAAATAATGTTTTTGAGATTGTGAACTCCTTTCGATTCTCCCTATTGATGGGCATAAAAAAATTCCTGGAGCCGTGTGTGTACTTTTCTTTCGAAGCTGTGCTGAGATGTGATTCTGGTTATTGACTGGAGGTAATGAGGATGGTGGGATGCATCTTGAGAAAAAAGGTCATCTCACAAGGCAGCTTCTTCAGGTGAAATCATTACATAGTCTCCATGAAAAGGAAAATTATTCTTCTCTGGCAAGGGAAAAGGGGCTGCTTCTGCCAGAAAGAAAAGTTCAGGGAAATTGGAGGGTTCATAATACTTGGATTCATCTATCCAAATAACCATCTCAGATCTCCATGTTCCAATTTTTTCCTATCTGATCTTGAAAAAATTGCCCTGACAAGTTTGTACATTTAGTCTTTTTTGCATCTCTGCCACCCTTATTATCAGATCCTGAGCCTGATTTTTAGGACAGTCCGTCCTGCAGCTGCAGGAGATAAGGATCTCCTGTAAATCTGCCATAGAGGCAGAGTTCCTCCTGCAGTCAAAAGCAACCATTCTACTCCAAGATCCTTATAAATAACACTGTCCGTATATCGATTAAGTGCCACAGCCACTTGACCTCCCCATATCTTGCCTTGTACCTCCATATCATACCAATAAAACACCACGTAGCACAGGTGAAAGCTCAAGTGACTGCAGTGCCATTTCGTGTCAGGGGTTATCTTCATACACTTAACACCAGCAATAGGGTCTCTACTGCTTTTTTTTTTTAATTTATCCTTTTGGGGTTTTTTTTTTTTTTTTTGATAATTTATCCTTATTTATCCTGTTCTTATTTTATTTTTTAATTTTTATTTTATATTAGAGCATAGTTGATAACAATGTTGTATTAGTTTCAGATGTACAGCAAAGTGATTCAGTTATACATATACACGTATCTAGCCTTTTTCAAATTCTTTTTTCATTTAGGTTATTACAGAATATTGAGCAGTGTTCCCTGTGCTATATGGTAGGTCCTTGTTGGTTATCTATTTTAAATATAGCAGTGTGTACATGTCAATCCCAAACTCCTAACCCATCCCTCCCCCTAACCCTTCCCCCGGGTTACCATAAATTCGTTCTCTAAATCCGTGAGTCTGTTTCTGTTTTGTAAATAAGTTCATTTGTATCATTTTTACAGCTCATGGGACTCAATATCAAAAAAGCAAACAACCCAATCAAAAAATGGGCAGAAGACCTAAATAGACATTTCTCCAAAGAAGACATACAGATGGCTAACAAACACATGAAAAGATTCTTGACATTGCTAATTATTAGAGAAATGCAAATCAAAATTACAGTGAGGTACCACCTCACACTGGTCAGAATGGCCATCATTAAAAAGTCTATAAATAACGAATGCTGGAAAGAGTGTGGAGAAAAGGGAACCCTCCTACACTGTTGATGGGAATGTAAATTGGTGCAGCCACTATGGAGAACAGTATGGAGGTTCCTTAAAAAACTAAAAATAGAGCTACCATATAAACCAGCAATCCCACTCCTAGGCATATACCTGGAGAAAAACCATAGTTCGAAAGGATACATCCACCTCAGTGTTCACAGCAGCACTCTTTACAGAAGCCAAGACATGGAAGCAACCTAAGTACCAATCGACAGATGAATGGCTAAAGAAGATGTGGTACATATATACAATGGAATATTACTCAGCCATTAAAAAGAATGAAATAATGCCATTTGCAGCAATATGGATGGACCTGGAGATTATCATACTAAGTGAAGTAAGTCAGACAGAGAAAGATAAATATCATATGATATCACTTATATGCAGAATCTAAAAAACAAAAGTGATACATACTGCTTTTAGATGGGTGAACAATAGAACTCCAAAACCCCACCCTCATAGTCTGTTTTCTAGAACCATTTCTAGTATCAAATGTCTTAACCAGGGTCTTATGAAACAGAGCCTGATTCAGAAAATCAAGTACTAACCATTTGGGAGTTGTGCAAGCCTAAGGTAATAAGGATGAGGAAAAAAGGCAAGCAAGCTAAGAAAAGATGTAAAACAATGTGATGCAATGCATTGCCTCACTGGCCATTACGTCACAAAACTGCAGGTCACTTGCCAGGTGTGTCTGCTCACAATAGTTGAAAGGAAAACATGCATACACATTTCAGAGTTGTACACAAGGGGAGAAAGTAGGAGAAATTTAACTGCCTGGCTCCCTCATGCCTCCTCATTTCCACTAGTCAAGTCCCATACCCCAGGGTACTGACTCCCCTTCACTTCCAGTTGCATCATCTGGTCCCTTGGCAGCTTATCACAAAGCCAGATCTCATTCCCTTGGTATGACATTTTACCCAGGTGTGGAAGTAGAGTGATAACTTGGCACTCACAGGTAAATGGGTAGAACATAAGGGTCATGCAGGTGCAGGGCTTAAACTCAGACTACCTTGTAACTCTGAAAGTTCAGGAGGGATGCTCCCAAAGTGGAATGACAGCAGCACAATTTGGAAAGTGGGCAGCATCTCAGAAAAGAATCCAAGAAGGCACATAAGTTTGTGTCCAATACAGGTTAGCCCAAGTAAGAAAAAGGATAGTTTGGACTAGAGTAGTGACAGTGGGGATGGAGAAAAGAGGACAGATTTAGGGTACATTTTGAAGATAGAGTCAATAGTACTTTCTAATGAACTGGATGTGAGGGGTCAGGGAAAGGAAGGATTCATGGATGACCCCTATGTGTTTTCCTTGAATAATTAAAGAGTACATGATAACACTTCTGAGATATGGGATATGGTGAAGGAATAGATTTGTCAGGGAGGGGATTGATATTTAGTGTAATACTGTCCACAAAAACACTTTATGTTTTGTGGTTTACTTTTTAAGACTGAAGCATTAGACTTAACAACCACATCCCAGGACAAAGGCCAGCTCTACATGTGGATAGGACCAGTTACCACTTGCATGATGTAGTTGGCAATACATGGACCTACCTGCCCCAGAAGATCTCCCCCACCTATTGGCTAGCTGCCCACAATTTATGTTCTGATTATCTATTGCTGTGTAACAAATCACCTCAAACTTAGTGGCTTAAAACAACAACATTTGTGCTGGTCACAGCAATGGACAAGGTTTGGCAAAGTGGGCTGATCTTTGCTTCATGTGACGTCAGCTGGGGTGGCTCAGTGGGGAGCTAGAGGAACTACGTCCCAGATGGCTCACACACATTGATTGACAAGTTCATGCTGGCTGTCAACCGAGAGCTCTGCCAGGGCTGAGTGCCAGGAGCCTCATTTCCTCTCCACAAGGGCCTTTCCATGGGCTGGCTGGCTTTTGTCACAGCATGTGGCTGAGTTCCAAGAGACACTCCCAGAGACAGGAAGTAGAAGCTGCCGGTTTCTTAAGGCACAGGCCCAGAAACCGGCACAGTGCCACTGCTGCCATATTCTATTGGTCAAGCATTCACAGATCCCAGATTCAAGGCGAAGGGACTAGACATCACTTCTCAATGGAAGAAGTGTCAAAAATTTGGGGGCCATGTTTTAAAACAACACAACTTAGAACCCATAAACTTCCACTAGGTAATGGTGTCTCTGGTTTCATGGTGGTGGAGTAGGGGACCCTTAACCCATTAAATGTCTACTTATATGATTTTGTCAGATGAGCTCTTGATACCCCTCAGGTCTCTGAGAGAATGGTAGCCAGGATGGAGAGAACAATATAGATAATAATATAGCTACCACTTACCATGTGTCAGATATTGTTCTGAGCGCTTTACATGTATCAGCTCAGTGAATCCTCCCAGCAATCCCATGAGATAACAATATTATTATCGCTATTTTACAGATAAGGAAAGCGTGGCACAGAAGAGTTAAATGATTTGTCCAAAGTTGTACAGCCAGGGAGTAGTTGAGCTGCAAATTCCAGCCCAGATCTGTCCACACTCCAGAGCCCACACTCAAAACCATTACACCACATTGGAAAGGGTAGAGATGGGCTTGTCAAAGACAGAGGGACTCCCAGGCCACAGCCCTGAGCAGAGCCTAAGGGTTTATCAAGGCTTCATTGGTAGCAGCCTCATAGGAAGAGGTATGTGTAAAATATCAGAGCACTTGGGATTTTCAACCACAAAAGATTCATGGTCTGGAAAAGCATGAAAGGAAACAAATATTCATTGTTGAGCACCTTTTTTGTCAGGCATTTCACTAAGTGCTTTATGTGCATTAATTTCATATAATTCTCTGAACAATCATGTGGTAAGTATTATTATTACTGTCATTCTGCAGCTGAGGAAACTGAAAGAGATTAAGTAACTCAATCAAGGTCACATAGGTGATAAGTGGCCATGATGAGATTCTAGATCAGATCCAACTCCAAACCCAAACTCTTAATCATTACATGTGAAACTTTGGGGTTCTGTCTATAGCAGCATAGCCCCAGGGTTGGGACTGCTGTGTAGAGCCTTGGGGAAAAGACTGCTGAAAAAGTTGGGAGAAGGTGCAGGACATTCTGAGTCCATCTAGTCCATCATATTGCTCTTAGCCAAGCATCACCTCTAGCTGCTTGCCTCCCTTTGTGCCTACTTCCTTTTACCCAAGATCTCATTAACAGCCAAGAATATTGACTCTACAAGGCACAAGCTAGTCTGAGCAAATCCATCTCCAATTATTCTCCTCTTTATTCCCAGTTAGTTAATAGCTAACTATTGAAGAAAGATGAAAATAATTGACTTCCTGATGACACTGAACAATTAAGTTCTCAGCTCTCTTCACAAGTCTAATCACTACCTAAGTGGAGATTAATAGAGATGGATCCTCTCTCCATCTAATTCCCATTTTGCAACCAACTACCCATTGCAGGCTTCTGACCCTTCCAAGATACTTTCCCAGAAGCAAGTTTAAAATCTTGGCTCAGTCAAGTAAACATTTCTAAGCAATTAACCCATTGTTAATTGCAAAATAACTAGTCCAGAAAAGGGGGGAGAGGTAGTAACAGAAGGAGGTCTAGATTTCAGGATTCTAGTTGGGCCACTTAAATGTTTCTTGGAAGCATGCCCAAAGAGATTAGGTTCAAGCCTACCTAGCTTCCTCCCCTGCAGATTTCTAAATCCTGGTAGCCTGGTCCCTTGACCTTCAGCTCCGTCCCCTCTCTAGTTTGAGGCAACACAAAGTCTCTAGTCTAGAGAGCAATAAAGACCTAAGACTAGAAGCCCATCACTCTGAGGCTTGTAATGGAGTCCTAACCTAAGTTTGCAGACTAATATCTCAGGGTTAACTTTAGATCTCCATCTCACTAACACTTTGAGCATCTCTCATCCCAGCCTGACCTAGAGCTGGGATGAGAGATGCTCATCTACTCAGATGCTTCCTTCCAAAATGGTTTTCCTACCCAGACTACTCAGCTTTCACTGGCCAGACCTAGACATCAGTCCATGAGCCACTTGTCCTAGAGACACCACATGGAAGAGTTCAGAGCAACTGTGTCATTCTTAATCCTAGTTATCATAGGAGCTGAGGGAGGAAGCTACCACTTTTCTGGTTGATGGCAGCAGCCTATTAAGTAGTTGGAAAGTATTGATCCTGTAGACACAAAGCCCCGCCCCCCCCCCCCCCCCCCCCCCCGCACCAACCCCAGCAACAGCCCCAGAGGCATTGCTCTATGGGAGCATCTCATTGCCGTCTGCAGGGACTTGGATGATCTAAACCTTGCCTCTGAAAGTCTAAGGCACCCAGATAGGGGAACAGGCAGGACTACTATTCTTTATTTCCTATTTTGGTACCTGCTAAGGGTTTGGTAGGTCCAGACCTGGAGCTCTGAAGAGCAGCAAATTTCATCTTGACCTACGTCTGTTCATGCTGCCTGTGGCCTATAATAGCAGCAGCACAGCCCACCCTATCTGGACTCATGTCTGATGGTTCCATGTCTTCTTCATTGGGTAAACTCTAAAGACTGGAAGTTCAGACATTGTTTTCCCAAGGAACTAAAATTGCACCATTGACCTAAGTTTCTTCAAAACAAGTAAATATATTCTCTCTCAGAGATAGGAAAAAAGAGCAGATTCCATTTTTGCCCCAGCTTTACCTGTAAAAGAGAAGGTTCACCTACACTCTAGCCATGGACAAGGCGTTCAGGATTCTAAAGGTCCTTTGCAAAACCTGGAGAGTAGGAGGAAGGCAATGATCATTTTTCCTAGGCAGGTATCCTCAAAATGGGCTATTGTAAAGAGGTAAATAGAAGTAGGGAAATTGGGTGAGACCTCATCACTAATATTGATTCTAATTAAAATCCTACAAGCCCTGGTACTAATTAAACCTGGGAACAGATGAAAAGGGAAAGGACCTCAAGATCTGAAAGTTCTGCAGCCTTAATTCAGTAACAATGACTTCTGATTATCAAGTGCTTTCTGTGTGTAAAGCATGTTATATGTAGTATCTTATTCAAGCTTCACAGCTATTGTAGAGATAAGTACTATGGCTGGATTGTCTGAGAGTTGGGTGGCAGGGGTCTAAGGGTAGGAGGAAAGGAGAGCACTCTGAGGGTGGAAGAGACAAGGGCTAGATCCCCTGAGTCTGGGTGCACAAAGATACAGGAGGCAGGTTCTGAGAGTGTCTGGGATCTGCACCCCACTTGAAACCTGGAGGTGGTAATAGAAATTCTGCTTGGGGAGTATTTTCCTCCAGGCTTAGTTATCCTCTCCATCTAACTTCTTGTCAACATTCTTGGTGAATTTAGCTGCTTCTATCAGAGGCTAATCCTTTCTAGATTCCATCTCCTCTTGTCTTCACAGGGACTTTTGCCCTTCAGTTATCTCCTCTGGGCAACGTTTGATCCTCACTTTTTGTCTTTTTGTCACTTCCTCTATCTGATGGAACTTAAAAATATATATTTATGACTGAAACTATGGAGGCAGTGAGAAGATCAATGCTTGCCAGGAGTTCAGGGACAGGGGGAAAGGGATAAATAGGCAGAGCACAGGGCATTTTTAGAGCAGTGAAAACATTCTGTATGATACTATAATGATGGACACATGAAAAAATGCATTTGTCAAAATCCATAGACTGTAGATCACAAAGAGTGAGCCCAAATTTAAACCATGAACTTCAGTGAATAATATGTATCAATATCAGTTCACTAATTGTAACAAATGTACTGCAGTAATACAAGATGGTAATAATAGGGGAAACTGTGGAAGCAGGGAGAGGAGATATGGGAACTCTCTGTACTTTGGGCTCAATTTTTCTGCAAACCCCAAAATTCTCTAAAAAATAAAGTCTGTTTAAAAAACAAAATTACCTATGCTGATTGCATTTCTCATTAAAAGAATCCATAGATCCCTGGAGAAATGGCTGTTTACAGATCTAAGGTAGAAAATGTTCAAGATGAGACTGGGGCATCTTGTCATAACAGAAAGCAAGGACACTATCAAAGACTACTGAGGACATGTCAAAAGGACTCAGGAGCCAACCTGAAGGGGTTTCTACCGACCAAAGATTGTCAAATTAATTAAGCATTTAAAAAATGACTGTGACTGATTCAAGCACATCAAAAATTCTGATTCAAGCACATCAAAAATTCTACAACTTCATTATGATATTTAAGAAAAAAACTCGTTATCATTGAAGTTTCTATAGCAACAATTCATTAAGCTAAAAGTCAATAAAGGTAAAGAATTAAGCATTGATCCTGCACTTCCTGATCAAATAGTATTTCAGAGTTACTTAAATAGTTGAGAAGAAAAGTTCTTCATCATGGAGAATTCCACTAATCAATGCAAAAGGAATGAGAGGATGATAAAATCACCATTTCACAACTTCAAATGAGAATGAATTTAGGACTACCCCAGTAGCACAGTGGTTAAGAATCTGCCTGCCAATGCAAGGGACACGGGTTCAATCCCTGGGCAGGAAAGATCCCATGTGCTGCGGAGCAACTAAGTCTGCGCACCACAACTACTGAGCCTGCTCTCTAAAGCCCATGAGCCACAACTACTGAAGCCCTCGTGCCTAGAGCCCATGCTCTGCAACAAGAGAAGCCATCACAACGAGAAGCCTGCACACTGCAATGAAGAGTAGCCCCCACTCACCACAACTAGAGAAAGCCCACACGCAGCAATGAAGACCCAATGCAGCCAATAAATTAATTAATTCTTAAAAAGAAATAATAGATTTAGACAAAGATCATCAATGAATTCTAAACCTATTAGGTGAAAGTTTAACAAGGAACAGGCCAAACACACCTCATGATGAAATCAATCATCACTAAAACTAAGACAGACACAATATGTCTTCTGACTGATTTAATTAAATGTACACAGAATCACCTACAAAGTATTTTGCCAAAAGAAATGAGCCTGAAACAAACTGATCCTCTAGTCTAGACCTAAATACCAGTATATAGGAAATACAAGAAACAGAGGAACAAGTTAAATGGTACCAGAAGGATGTAATCAGCCACATACAGAAAGTGGAGCATTTTAAGGAAAAAAATGATCCAATTTCTCCAATAGCATAGTGTCTTAGCTGGTTCAGGCTGATATAACAGAATATATAATAGATTGGATGGCTTATAAACAACAGAAATTTGTTTCTAACATTTCTGGGGCCTGGACATCCAAGATCAGGGTGCCAGCATGGTTGGGTTCTTGGTGAGGGCCTTCTCCCTGGTTGCAGACAGCTGTCTTCTTGCTGTGCCCTCACATGGTGGGAGGGGTGAGAGAGCTCTGTGGGGGTTTCTTCTATAAAAGCACTAATCCCATTCATGAGGGCTCTACCCTCATGACCCAATCACCTCTCAAAGGCCTTGCCTCCTAACACCATCACATTGGGGGGTTAGGATTTCAACATATGAATTTGGGGAGAGTGGGGACACAAACATTCAGCCCATAACATATGGGAAGAAAATGAGGAGGGCAAATTGTTACAGAATAAAACGGACTTAAGAAACACAGCCACAAAATGTAACGTGTGGCCCTTGTTTGGATCCTGATTCAAGCTAACGATTTTTTAAGACACACAGGGAAATTTAAATATGAACTGGGTATTAGATTATATTAATGAATTACTGTTAATTTTGTTAGAAGTGATAATATAATTATGATTATATGATAAAGTCCTTAGTTTTTTAAAAGTTATGTAAGTAATAAATGTATCTGTGCATATACATACACCCATGCTATATATATGTGTATATATGTGTATATACATACACAAATATATAACTTTTTTAAAAGGCATTGACTCTAAGAGTAGAAAGGTTAGAATTTGGTTGAAAGAGCAGCTTTTTTTCTTCGCTTGGTTGCTAGTGCACATTAGTGTCATAGCAGCAGAGACAGACACAGAGCAACTTAAAACTTTGATACTGGGTTAAAGGAAATGGGTGACACAAAGCACTCTGCTTGTAAACCCACTGCTTGCAAGGCCCCCACGAAGTTAGATGGCTACTAAGACTGCCAATGGCTTAAAAGGTCTTGTCTTACAGGCTGGAAATCAATAGAGCCTCTGTTCCAAAAGCTTTCTTTCCAGAAGTTGGTAAGGGAAACTGTCCAAGACTTCAAAATAGATTTGAGGTTCCAGAATACACCCATAGGGTACTTTGGAAAGCCAATGAGGCATACAGGGTGCTTTTATTTGAAGATTTTAACCCATGAGTCATCTGTGATAAGAGAGTCTCTATAGTGCCCTAAGATGCCCTATTAGCCTGCTTGATAGAGTGAGAAAGAGCTTAAGTTAAGGCAGTTTTTATATGTTTAATAGTAAATTATCTAAGAAATTTTATTTTTAACTTATGACTTTTTTTTACACAGAAATGTTTATATGTTGCATTTGAGCTAATGTCATCCCATCATTCACTCAAGATGAGTGTAAAGAGTGAATACCCAGATTAATGAAGGGAGCACTACAGCTCAAGAGTGGCAAACTGCTAATCTACAGAATGGAAGTGTGACAGTTCTTGCTCCTCGTGATGCATGTTTCTCTATACTAATGGGTTGTTGGTAGCAATTACAATACTAGAACATGTAGTGGCCCCTTTTGCAATAATATTGCTTATTATTTGATCCAAGTAGTTAATAATTGAAACTGTTTTTTAAAATTTGAACTTGAATCTGAGTAAGCATCTAGAACCAACTAATAATTTATAGGAAATACAGAAGACAGAAGATGTTAAATACCATGGGATACCTTTCAGGAAAATCCAGGCTGTGGAAAACTCTACTAGACAAACAACACAGTTTCTCCAAAGAATAAATTGCAAAGAATAAAAAGATATGAGAGGAACCTATAAATTAAAAGAAATATAAGAGACATAGCAACCAATTACAGTGTATGGACCTTATTTGCATCCTGATTCAAATAAGCAAATAGGAAAAAAATGACATTTTTGAGACATAAAAAATAACATGCATTATGAATATTTTGTGGGTCTTTATCCTTTTTCTTTTACAGATATACATAGTTATAGTTACAGATGAAATTATACAATATCTTTTATATGACTTAAAATAATACAGGAATGAATCTGCTCTCACCACTCCTATTCAAAATTGTGTTGATGGTGCTAAATTAAAGAGAATCTAAATAAATGGAGAGAGATACCATGTTAATGTGTTGAAAACCTTAATTTGTTAATTTGTTAATATGTTGTTTCTCTCCAAATCAACCTATACTTTAAACATAATTTCTATCAAAATCCCAGCAGGATATTTTGTAGGAGTCAACAAGCTAATTCAAAAACTTATATGAAAAAGTACAAGAAATAGAGGAGCCCAAACAATTTTGAAAAAGAACAAAGTCACAGGACTCATGATACAGGCTCTCAGGGCTTTCTATAAAGCAACAGTAATCAAGAGAAGTGTCAGGATAAATATACAGATGAATGGGACAGAATATAGTCTAGAAGTAGACCCACACATATGTGCTCAATTGATTTTTGACAAAGGTATAGACACAATCCAAAGAAGAAAGTATAGTTGTTTCAACAAATGATATTGAATCAAATAAACATCCATATGCAAAAAAACAAAAGAAAATGTAGACCTAAACCTCACACACTATACAACATTAACTCAAAATGAATCTTAGAAAACACAGAAGAAAATCGTCTTGATCTGGTGTACAGTAGAAAATTCTTAGACATGACATCAAAAGCATGATTCATAAAAGGAAAAAAGCAGTTAATTACAACATCAAAATTTTTAAATTCTGCTCTTGGAAAGACACTGTATTGAAATGAAAACACGATCCATAGACTGGGAGAAAATATTTGCAAACCATATATCTGACAAAGGATTTGTATGCTATCTGTCTATATCTCAAAACTCAACAGTAAGAAAACAAACATTCCAATGAAAAAAAATGGGCAAAAGGCACGAACAGACATTACACTGAAGAGGAAATTAAAATTTGTATCCACAGAAACCTGTACACAAATGTTCATATCAGCTTTGTTCCTAACAGTCAAATTTGGCAACAACCCTAAAGTCCTTAAATGGATGAATGGACAAACTGTGGTACATCCATACCGTGTGATACTACTATAAAGTGTCATAAAGGAACATTTTGGGGTGATGCAAATGCACTATATTTTGATCATAGTGAGGCTTACACAACTATATGAGTTTTTCAAAACGCATAGATCTGCACACTAAAAGAAGGTAAATTATCCCTCAATAAATGTATTTTTAAAAAGAATAGAATTGCCAAGTTGCTATAGATTGAATGTTTGTGTCCCCCCAAAATTCATAATTCATATGTTGAAATATAATCCCCAATGTGATGGTATTTGGAGGTGGTGGGGCCTTTGGGAGGTGATTAGGTCTTGAGGAAGGCACCTTTGTGAATGGGATTAGTGCCCTTATAAAATACCTTAGAGAGTTCCCTCAGCCCTTCTGCCATATGAAGCCACAGTGAGAAGACAGCCATCTATCAACCAGGAAGCAGCCAGCTCTCACCAGACACAGAATCTATCAGCGCCTTGATCTTGGACTCCCCAGCCTCCAGAACACTGAGGAACAAATGTTTCTTGTTCAAGCCACTCAGTCTATGGTATTTATATTATAGCAGCCCAAATGGACAAAGACACAAGTATAGAGGGAGTAGTGGGGATACAGATGTCACAAAATTGACCATGGGTTATTAATCATTTAAAATGAGTGATGGGAACATAGGGGTTCTTTATACTGTTCTGTCTACTTCTGTATCAAAATATAAAATATAACTATTCCCAAAAATGGAGTCTAAGAAATCTGGCCATACACATTTGTGATAGAATATGGGCTTTTCCATAGGTGAAATTTACAGTTTCCTTAGATAGATGATGGTAGATAGGTAGGTAGATAAAATATTTTTAAGCAAAGAAAATCTGGTAGCTAAAGAAAACATTATAGGACTTCCTAGGTAGCGCAGTGGGTAAGAATCCACCTGTCAATGCAGGGGACATGGTTCGATCCCTGCCCCAGGAAGATACCACGTGCCACGGAGCAACTAAGCCTGTGCGCCACAACTATTGAGCCTGCGCTCTAGAGCCCGTGAGCCACAACTACTGAGCCCATGTGCCGCAACCACTGAAGCCCATGTGCCTAGAGCCCGTGCTCTGCAACAAGAGAGGCCCCTGCAATGAGAAGCCCGCACACCACAACGAAGAGTAACCCCCGCTCGCCGCAACTAGAGAAAGCCTGTGTGCAGCAACGAAGATCCAACACAGCCAATAAAATAAATAAATAAATTTATATTAAAAAAAAGAAAACATTATAGGTGCTTATATAAGGGCTATTTTTAATATATTATAGAGTAGCATTTTTAAATTAAATGTTTTACAGTTTATAAAATATAAGTACGCTCTGTTCACAGCTCAGAACAATTAAATCAGAATCCCTGGGGTTTGAGGCCTGGACATGGGCATATTTTAAAGCTTCTCAGGTGATTCTTTTTTTTTTTTTTTTTTTTTACAGCATTTATATTTATATTTTGTTTATATTTATAGCATACACTGTCCTGATAAATAAATATGGTGGCCTAAACAAATAGTATATCATTTTCTCAATAATAGAATGTCTAAAGATAGTTGCTGGTATTGCTGTTTTGTTTTGTTTTTTTTTTTTTTTAGGTGATTCTAATGTATAGCCAGGGTTGACAACCATTGCTTCAGGAGAGTTGTGATAAGACATTCAAGGCTCACACTTTAGTGTGAATAGCACTCAAAGCCCACTTGTTCCTTGAAGCAAGCACCACCACTGTAATCACTCACCCAGCATAATAGCTTCATTCACACCCTGCCCTGTCCTCACACACACCAAAATCTCCTTCTCTTAAAGCTTCTGGAGATCTTGATTTATACATGCCCCCCCTCCCCCCACCCCCCTACCCCGTCTTCTTTCACGTGTCTCCTTCTCTCCAGGATACTAAATGGACATGGAGGTATCTAAGGAACTCTGTGTGAGCATGTGTGTATGTGTGTTTCACGGATCAAAAGGTCACAGAGTATAGATTTCCCAGGGACATAGAAAAATGTAACAGAGAACAGGTCACTGAATCAATTCCAGAAGTGGTATCGGTAAGTCAATAAAGAGAAGCAAAGTACAATTTGGTTGATGTCACGCTGCTAGCTTTTATAATTGGGGCTGCTTTAGAGAAATAAAGAAGAAAAACACACCTAAAAGATCAGCCTGGGTAACATCTCTGTTCTTTGGAAAGTTCTCTCTATCTCTATCTCTCCTCTTAAACATTAGATAAGATGGTTTCAATAAACTTAGGCCCATGGATTTCAGAGTCGATGAAGCCCCTAAAATTCTATGCAAAATTCTTTGCCTGTGTGCATTTTTCTAAGAAGAAGTCTCATAACTTCCAACAGATTCTCAAAGAATATCAACAATCACTGTCTTAAACAAAGGTGTGCACATAAGCACACGCATACATACACTCACACATACATCCTGTCTTTAGGGATGTTTTAGTTTTTGATCCCATCCCAGAAGGCCCCATAGCTATTTCTGCACATGAAAATAGCTGACCTGATCTAACCAGTGCTTCCTTTTTTTTTTTTTCCAGCACTTACTTTTAGAATCTGCCCTGTCCTGATGTTCATTTCTCTGGCTATCAGGGCTTGCACTGCATGCTCAGGATTATATCTCAAGTCATAAGCCATTTTCAGCCATTGGTATTCCCACACCTACTTATCCTGAACTCTATCTCCACTTCCTCCTGCTTAGGTTGCCCCTCTCCCGGGTTCCTGCTGCTGGGCCTTCCCATGTAACCTACTCACAAATGACCACTACCTAAAGCCTCAGATCTCAGTCTCCACCCATTCTTGGCCTACTTCCTCCCTTGGTCCTTAATAGTTGAGGAGTACAGAATGATGAGCAGAGCATTCTATTGTTAGGGGGAATATAGTTAGGGGGAAATGGGCCACGTAGGAAACCAGTGGAAAATGAAATCAGGTTAAATTAATTTAGGATGAAGTTGCAAAGGCCCTGGAAATAAGGCTGACAAGGTAGACATCCCTCCCCAAGGAGAAAATAGGGAAACACTAGAGATTTCTAAACTGAGAAAGTGGTATGATCAAAGTGATGCTTCAGGGCAGCATTTCTGAAAAAGTGTTGTATGTAATATTAACTGATGTTACATGAAAAAGAAGTTTTGTGGTCAAGCATGGGAAATGTTAGGTTAAAAAAGTTAAAGATATTTCTTTATCACAGAATTTCTCAGACCCTTTAACATGCTAATCATGTACATCATGAATTTTCAGGAGGGATTTGAACATTCCCTGGTTCCTAAACTTGCGTTAGCACAAAATCCTCTTTTTAACGGGGGCTAACATTCCTCAAAGCACAATTTGGAAAACACTACTTTAGGAAGATTAATCTGGCAGTGGTGCACAGGTGAGGAGAAAGTGAGATGAAAGTGGGCTGGGAGACTGTGGGCAGCAAACCAGGTCTGGTGGAATAGCTGCCCACACTACAATCTGGGCAGTGAGAATAAAGTAGAACCGGCGAGTCAACACACTATGGGAAGAAGAACGGTGGGGATTGGGGTTAAGCCTCAGGAGGAAGGCAGAAACTGTGTCTTATTCCTCTTTTATCGCGCCTACACTGTAGCATGAGTAAAGAGCTTTGCATATTAGAGAAATATACATACTTGCTGACCATTACTATATTCCCAGCACCAGAGATTTAACAAAATTACTTTCTTCTGTTCCACTTTAGAAGTAGTTTACCTGGTGTTTTTAAATATAATTAGCACAATTTGCAAAACTAGTTTACTGCTCACATTGCAACTGAAGAGGGGATTGGGGTTATCTAAACAGAGAGAGTTTCTTTTTATCCACTTGCAAGGCAGATTGTATATTTTGGTGAGAGTGTTAGACTGAGAGCTTTTGTATGAAAGAGAAGAGGGAGAGAAGAGGGAGGAAGAAGATAAAGAAAGAATGTTCTATCCCAGGGATGTTTCTGATTTGTTACTCAGTCCGCCTCTCAAAAGCTTTCATGGTATCTATATAGGTTACAGTGTTATGGTTACATGAAAAACACTCAACATTAACAGTTAAGAAGTTCACTAGCCAGAGAAATCTGACTGAGGTAAGAAATTCCAAAGCACAATTAGGGGAAATTTTGCTTGGTTAATCATGGTTTACAGACTTAGTCTCCATAATTTTTTTTTTCCTTTGGCCTTGTGGCTTGTGGCATTTTAGTTCCCCGACCAGGGATTGAACACACACCCTAGGCAGTGAAAGCGAGGAGTCCTAAACACTGGACTACTGGGGAATTCCAAATTATTATTAAGGTTTTTGGTTTGTTTGTTTTGTTTTGTTTTTTGGCCATGCCCCACGGCTTGTGGGATCTTAGTTCCCAGACCAGGGATCAAACCCATCCCCCCTGCAGTGAAAGCACAGAGTCCTAATCACTGGATCACCAGGGAATTCAGTCCCCATGATTTTAAAATCTTCATGTCACAGATCTCTCAATTGATGCTAAGTCAGTTACAAGTTGTGGAGTTCAGATTGTTCTCCCAAGATTTGACATTAAAGGTCCCTTTCTGGTCACATTTTTAAATTAACCAACATGTTTCTGACTTTTCATAGCCCCCTTTTTTTTGTTTGTTTGTTGTTTTTGGCACACGGGCTTAGTTGCTCCGTGGCATGTGGGATCTTCCTAGAGCAGGGATCGAACCTGTGTCCCCTGCATTGGCAGGCAGATTCTTAACCACTACGCCACCTAGGAAGCCCTCATAGCCCCTTTTAAGCAGAGGAATTCCCTGGTGAAGGCAGAAGACACATGGTTTCCCAAGAGGATTCCAACAGGCTTCAGGACATCATCCATGCCAACAAGATCAACATGATAGCCAGAGATTCTCAGCAGCAAATGCAGCCCCGATTCAGGTGGAGCTTGACTGTACTGCCACCCCCTTGAAAGGAAATAGCTATTCCCAAGGGTGCTGCACTATCTATCAATACGTAAACCTATACACAGCAAAACCAGCATATCAGTCTGTGCCTCTGTTTCTTCATCTGTAAAATGGGATAATAACAGTATCTACTTCATGTGATTGAGGCAAAGATTTAATGAGTTCATATATGCAAAATGCTTAGTACAATGTCTGACAACAGTAAGCTCTCACTGTTAACTATTTTTACCATTATTGTTGTTGTTGTTGTTGTTAATAGAACACATTATCAAAGCCCAACAATCTAACAAGATCCAACCATATAGTAGTTAGCAGAGGGAAGATTTTCTTATAGGAGCATGCCCTATTTCCTTCATTCAAATCTATACCTTTCTCACATACATCCTCAAAGCCCATTTCCTCTATGGAAACCTGAGTGTAAAATCCTGAGTTTCTCTGCCATGTAGGCCCCTTCAGATGTGTCCAGATACCAATACAGACTGAAGCACTCAAGTTTCCATAAAGTAATAAGGCAAGGCAGCAACAAAACAAGAGTGTGATGAGAATGCTCCCAAGAAAAAGAACCAAGTCTTTTTCATCTTTCAATCCTCAGTCTAGTGCAGGGCCCAGAGTAGATGTTCAGTGAAATTTCACTGAATTGCACAAAAAGAGAAGGAAGAAGCAGTTCTCAACCTTCCCTAGCAGGTGTCACAGCATTAGGCAGTAGAGGAACTGTGAGGAAGATACTGTCACCCACAGCATGAGTGGGGACATGGCAAGGCTGTCATTCCAGAATCACTTTCTCTTACATTAGATGCAAATTCATTACTCCTTCAAGATGGCCTCAGTCTACTGTGTTGTCACCATCAACCACCAGCAGCATGGTGTAGTGACCAGAAAGTGCAGCCCTGAAAGTGCTTCCTGCCCAAAGTGATCCCACACGCTGGCCTGTCATGTGCCTTATCTTCTCAGTATAGTCTTCACTCTTTAAAGAGTTAAGATATATTATTAACACTATCCTTTATCCTATGCTATAGGATATATACTTTATACTATCAAGGATTAACATGCAGCAGAGATTGGGTCATCTGATTAACATGGAGAGAGCCAGATCTCAGCTCTTACAGCTCTTTTGTGGGCAACCTATGATTCTTCAATGCTTCTGAATTCTGTATTATAATATCCTTCTATACTTTTAATAAATGATATTATTATACAATTATATATATTATACTCTACACTTTTATTCCCCTTTTTTTTTTTTTTTTGGTTGTGTTGAGTCTTCTTTGCTTTCTCTAATTTCTCTAGTTGCTGTGAGCAGGGGCTACTCTTCGTTGCAGTGTGCAGGATTCTCATTGCAGTGGCTTCTCTTGTTGGAGCATGGGCTCTAGGCTCTTGGGCTTCAGTATTTGCAGCATGCGGGCTCAGTAGCTGTGGTGCCCGGGCTTAGCTGCTCCACGGTATGTGGGATCTTCCCAGACAGGGACCGAACCCACGTCCCCTGCATTGGTAGGCAGATTCTTAACCACCGCACCACTAAGGAAGTCCCTATACTCTTATATTTGATTAGGCATATGGTAAGTACATGGTTCTCCTGCATAATAATGTAAGAAAGCATCCTTCTCTTAGAGTTGCTGACCAGTCTTCTGGTACTCTATATTTATATCTGATATCTTTCTTTGACACACTGGCGTAGAGCACATAGGTTAAGTGACTCTTACTTGCAGAGACTTGATGGGACAAAGGTCCTAGCTGCATAACCAATCCAAGGGTGCAGATTTTTTTTTTAATGGTAGGAACAATGGTATGAAGCCAAATTTGGAGAAAGAGCCAAGAGAATTTATGAATCAAGACTGTCAAAAGCAGTAGACCTTAATATATACCATATAAAAAATTAACGTGGGACTTCCCTGGTGGGCCAGTGGTAAAGAATCCGCCTTCCAATGCAGGGGATGCAGGTTCAATCCCTGGTCAGGGAACTAAGATCCCACATGCTGCAGGGCAACTGAGACCCCACACCACAACTACTGAGCTCATGCGCCTCAACTAGAGAGCCTGCATGCCGCAAACCACAGAGCCCACACACTCTGGAACCCACTTGCTACAACTACAGAGCCCACATGTCTTGGAGCCTGTGCACCACAACTAGAGAAGAGAAAACCCGGATGCTGCAACTAGAGAGAAGCAGGCGTGCCACAATGAAAGATCCTGCATGCTTCAACAAAGATCCCGGATGCTGCAACTAAGACCTGATGCAGCCAAAAATAAATTAATTAATTAAAAAACAAAAAAAGTCAGCTTTTTTATTTAAAAAATTAACTCAAAATGGATCAAAACCCTAAATTCATAGAAGAAAACATAAGGGCAAATCTTTACTACCACAGTTTGGAGCATGGTTTCTTAAATATCACACCAAAACGCACAGATAGCAAAAGAAAAAAATTAACTAAATGCACTTTATTAAAACTGAAAGCTTTTGTGCATCAAAGGACGTCAAGAGAGTGAAAAGACAACCTACAGAATGGGAGACAAATATTTGCAAATCATATACCTGATAAGGGTTTAAGATCCAAAATATATAAAGAACTCCCATAACTCAACAACAAAAATACAAACAACCCAATTTTAAAATGGGCAAAGGATTTGAAAAGACATTTGCCAAAGAAGATATACAAATGGCCAATAAGCACAAGACAAGATGCTCCACATCATTAGTCATTAGGGAAATGTAAAGCAAAACCAAAAAGAGATACCACTTCATTCCTAGTAGAACAGCTATCATCTTTTAAAAATCAGAAAATAACAAGTGTTGATAAGAAGTTGGAGAAATTGGAGCTCTTGTGCACTGCTGATGGGAATGTAAAATGGTGAGGTCACTATGGAAAACAGTGTGGCAGTTCTTCAAGAAGTTAAACATAGAAATATGATCCAGCAATTCCACTGCAGAATTGAAAGTAGGGACTCAAAAAACAGATATCTGTGCACCAATGAACATAGTAACTTTATTCACAATAGCCAAAAAGGAATTAAATACTGATACATGCTACAACATGGATGAACCTAGAAAATATTATTCTGAGCAAAATAAGCCAGGCAAAAAGAACAAATATTACATAATTCCACTTATATGCAATATCTTGAACAGGCAAATTCATAGGGACAGAAAATAGATTAGTGGTTACTAGGGGCTAGGAATGGGAGGGATGGAAGAGTGGGGAGTTATTGCTTAATGGGTATAAAATTTTGGGGTGATAAAAAATTTTTTAAATAGTGGTGATGGTTGCACAACATTGTGAATGTAATTAATGCCACTAAATCATACACTTGAAACAGTTTAAATGGCAATGTTTATAACATATATATTTTACCACAACAGAAAAAAAAGCAATGGCTTTATCCTTGTCGGTATTTATATTTGAAACGAGAAGCTATAACAGAAGCAGAAGCAGCTCAAGGGCACTTTGACAGGGTGCCTGAGAGAACCGTGCCAGCAACTCCAACACTGCTTTTGCACAAGGATGGTGGTGGTTCAGTGTGCTGGTTCAACTTGCTTCCTGTTCTCATCGGATGCTGCTTTGCTGAGCTGCAGGGTAGGATGCATGATCCATGACTCTATATAAGAGATCTCTGGAGGCCCTCGAAATCTCAACATTTGTGTTAGGCAGTGGGGGGAGAGGGAGGTGTTGGGGGTGGGGGTGTTCCAAGAACTGTGGGTGAAGCCAACATGTTTGCTGCCCAGGGTTACAAGGCACAGAATCAAGAAGCAAATTCCAAATGTAGAGTCCTGAGGATGCCAAGATGCAAGTTGATCTGAGGGTCTAGCAGAAATGTAGAACCAAGATATGAAAGCAAAAACTGGAGGGATGCCAGGAAGCTAGCCCATGAAGTGAGTTAGGGTGGGCCTAAATTAATCCTGAGCTCTCTGCCTCAGATTTTTATAGGAATCTCATGTCTAATTTTGCATTTAAAGGCCTGAAAAGAACAGAAAGTTGAAGGTATTTTGACATTATA
This sequence comes from Hippopotamus amphibius kiboko, assembly GCF_030028045.1. Classification (NCBI taxonomy): domain Eukaryota; kingdom Metazoa; phylum Chordata; class Mammalia; order Artiodactyla; family Hippopotamidae; genus Hippopotamus; species Hippopotamus amphibius. The sequence continues at coordinate 30,690,310 of NC_080203.1, forward strand.
AGCCACAATTATTAGATTCTGTTAAGAACATTCCCTTTTAAGGAGAGAAGTTACCTGGGAAACTGACAGGAGCTGTTAGCCTGAGAAGGGAAGAATCAGGGCATGTGAATCTTTTCTCCTCTGCAAATAATCTGTAGAAATCACAGCATCTCTCAGATATAATAATAAGATAAGAATGTAGAGGACATTTCATTGTAGGCAGAGGGACTTTAGAAATGGAAGAGAGAACAACTGTCTATTGCATGACAATTGGATATTGGATATTGGAAAGTGGATAGTACGTGAAACAGATGTTCCTGGGAGGTTAGTATCTGCTATGGAAGCCCCACCCCCAGAGTGACCAAGCCCATATGCTAGTTGTTCAAGTCAGATCAGTGTCCTAAAGGCTAAGAGTTGTAAGAGGTAAGAGGTAGAGAAAATGAGGACAGCTGAGTGGAGCTGAGGCGAAGAGGGAGACAAAACCTCGGGTAGAGGAGACATTACACAACTGGGAAGGCTGCCCCTTTCAACCTCAGCAGTGCTCCTACAGCCCATGCTTATCAATTCAGTGCAGGGACCATCAAATCATGAGGCCTGCTAGATTTTCCTATTGCCACCTAGCAGAGATCTGGGCCCAGAAGGAATGAAAATGTCTTTGAATGTAAAGGGAGGGAAGGCAGAGAAGATACAGAAAAGTGAAGGGAAGCATTGATAAAGTGTGGAGGGCATAGAACCCAGCCTGCTTCTTCTGTTACAATTTCAAGGGCTGGGGTGGGGCTGAGGGAGTGCCTTGCCAAAATCCCAGAAGAGTCAGGGATTAAATATTTACCCATCACTCAGGGGCTAAAATAGATTATAATGTGAAACTAGCTGAATTATGAGAATTCTACTTGAGCAGTAGAAAACTAAAATATATTAAAGTCATCCATCAGGCCCTCCTATTGCTAGTAGATGATAATTGGCTGAATCCATTTTCTGGGATTGCCAGCCAAGGTTGCTCAGGCTCCTCTTCTGGTAGAGAGTAAAAGGAGAGGGCCCTGGGCAGTTAGCCCTGAGGGCAAGATTTGGTAGAGAGGTGTTTCTTTCCTGTATTAGGCAGAAAACAAGCAATAAACAGTATGGAGGCAAGGGGAGGGGGATGAGGTGGGGAGGAGGACAGCAAGTCAAAGTTAGAATAGGGAGTTCAAATATGCTGTCAAAGTGCTTAGATCTGAGGTTCTTAACCTTTTTTGAGCCATAGACTCCTGTGACAGTTTGGTGAAACCTGATAAATGGAATATTTACAAATGGAATATTTCCTGCCATATCAGTAAACAAAGGATGTCACAGTCATCAACATTGCAACCCTCCAACGTGAGCCAGTGAGCCCTGAGGAAAGTCAGGGCTGAAAAGAATACCTGCCATCTAGCAGCCATCAGACTGCAGCCACTCCCTACGGTGAGCCCTGAGGAGACTCAGGATGTGAAAATACAGGATAATGGCTCCAGACAGTTGAGGTGCATATCAAAGGAAGGATTTCAGTGAGCCCAGATCCTTGCATCTTCCCGTAGGTAAAAAAGCGCTAAATTCCTTAACTTGAAGTATCTGGTTCTCTTTAATTAACAATAATCTTTTGATGTTCAGACTACCTGCCCTTTGTTACAAAACTTTTATATAACCTGGATTCTTCCCCCCCCCCCCCACCCCACCCGCCGCCTCCTTGGAGCAGTTTCTCAGAGCTATCAGAAGCACTGCCTCCCGGGCTGCAGTTTTTATTTTGCCCCAAATAAAACTTAACTCTCAACTCACACTGTGCATTTTTAAGTCAACAAACCTATGGATTTCTTTTAAGAATAGTACTTTTAAATGCATTAAATAAGACATAGTGGATTACAAAGGAAACCAAATATGTTGCTTACAATTATAGAATATTTTATATATAATATTGTAATATATGTGTTTCCTTATTAACATATTAAATAACAAGATCTAGTGGTGGCTGTAATCACTACCATAATTTCAAATGCAGTGATGAGCATAAAAGGTATCTGCAAATGTCTACAACTTCTGTAATATGATATAAAAGGATTCCCACTGGTTTCAAAGTTGCAGGTATTGTGAATACTACTGTGGTTCACTGATTACATTCATGATAGAAGAAAATGTTAAATATCAGTTAGAGGTTAGTGAAAACAAAACTGTATTTTTTCCCCATACAAATTTAATGACCCCTTGATTTTCATCCATGGACTCCCTGGGAACTCATGCTCCCACGTTAAGAACCCCTGAGAGAAGTGAAAAACAGGAGACCAAACAAGAAATGATGAAAAGTTAAGAACAAAGAGTCACAGAAGGGGCAAGAAGGAGTTCTAAGTGAATTCAGATGATGAAGAGCAGATACTTATAGTGGCTTTTTAAGTGTTCCCATCATGTACTTGTTTGGCTAAACCACATTCAGTTAAAGGGCCTGGCAAAAGGTAGGTGGGGTGAAAATGAAAGAAGAGTGGCTGTGTGCTGAAAACTACAGAAACTGGGTGATGAGTACATCAGCGTTCTTTTACTACTCCCTCCGCTTTTCTGTATGTTTGAAATTTTTCATACTAAAATGATTTCAAAGTAATAAATAAAATAGATGATCTCATATGCTGTTTGGGTATCACAATTCCTCACATTCATTCATTTACCTAGTCATTCAATAAATACTTATTGTTACCTCTGGCACAGTGTAGAGTATAGAGAGGCTGAAACCAGGGTCACGCAGGGGTCAGACCAGGAGAAACAGTAAGGAGGAATCAGTTCCAGTCCAAAATAAAAGCAAGTGAATGGTAGGATGAAATCAAGGGATGGAGTAGGAGGTCCTGAGGGAGGACATTTGGATGAGATTGAAGTTCTTAAAAGAGAGAGGGAGAAGAGGGTGGGCACACTACAATGGAGGTAGGGCAGAGTGAGCAGTATCTGGGCATAAGCTGGCTGAGGCAGGAATTGGGGGAGTGGAGAAAAATGGCTGAAGAAGTAGGGGAGCCACCAACAGCAGCTTTTGCCTCCTCCTTCACAACTCTGCCTAGCCCTGCATGGAGGGATCCACATGGTGGCTATTTTCTGCCCCGCAAAACATATCCAAGAATATACCACTTGGGGGTATCCAAAAAGGCAGGTCACATCAAAGCTCTCTCCTAGAAACATGAGTTTTAAAGTTCATTATCAACCTCAAAAGAAAAACATACAAATGCTAACTTTGTAAAACAGAGCTTTAAAAGGAACACAGTGTAACTTGGAACTAATGCAAATCAAATGTCAGAGAGAAGAAATTAATTTCTGTTTATATTTCATTTCCTCTAACATTTGCCTAACTGGGAAAACAGCAAATGGGTTTTAATAACATTGGAGGAGTAAAAATTCCCAGGATATAACCCTTTAAACAAGTTTTCTTCCAAAGCCAGTTCCAATAACAGCTTAGTAATTATTGTGCTCACAGGAGAGCTCTGGCTGGTACCTTCCAATAGGGGCCTGCAGGACTGTGCTAGCAGCGAGGTGCCCCCATTCTAAACTCCTGACTCATTCAAGAAAAGAAACAAAGCTCAGACAAGTTTCATCAGGAAACCCTTTGGTGAGAAGCTTGGTAAATGAGAGGAACTCTGCTTCAATGCGTTTCTCCTTCACTCGCTACTAATTGTGACTCCTTTAGCACTTCCAATGGCTCTGTTGATCATGACATGGTGACTTGAACTTGACCAACTGGCAACTACTCCAGTTCCCTTCAGATGCCCCAGTTACATCTGTCACAATATCTGAACAGTAGGTGGTCCAGCCCCTGTCCACAAAGGTACACAATTCGCAGGGGACAATAATACCTCTTAGAAACCTTCTTACACCCACAATCAGCAGCAAAAAAAAGTCATATTTGCCAGTAGCAGCATTCAAATAGTTTACTGATTTAAAATTAAATTAACCTAACCTATCCTGTCAGGAACACAGGCTCTAGAGACAAACATGGGTTTTAATTTATGACACCCCTTCCTACTCAGTAGCTGTGTGATCTTGGACAAGTTACTTAACTCCTCGGAGACTGTTTCATGATCCTTAAATAAGGGATAACAATAGTTATGTATCTCCTAGTGTTACTGTAAGAATTAAATGATTCTGGTGCAGCTCCTCCCCAGGTATGTCACTCCCTCAGAATGCAGGCCCACCACTCCACTAGCACTGGACTCCCCCTGGGGCATGGGCCTGGGGAGGCTCTGGGTATCCCCAGCACCTCCACCGCAATATGAGCACCCAGAGCTCTTAGGTGCCCTAGGGCAATATGAACACTTACTCCACCCCTACCCTACTACCAAGGCCAAAGAACAAGAGAATGGCCACCTGAAAAGCAATAAAGATTAACATCTATAGGCAAAGGGGAGTCTCCTCACTCTGAATGTGATAGAGGAGGCAGCCCAGACCACCAGAGGTGCCACTGAGTCAGCACCTCCCAGTGTTGAGTCTAAGAGAGAGCCCCTAAGAGATTCAGAAGAAGAAAGGAAGAGGAGGAGGGGAAGGAGAAGGGAAGAAAGATGGAAAGGAGGAGGAAGAGAAGGAAGAGAAGGAGAAATAATTTCCCTTACAGGAGCCCTTCAAATAGAAGGCCTGTCCTTCAAAAGAAACCAGAAAAGGGTTGAAGATGTTGCATCTCCTGCCTCACTCACCAAGGGGAGTAGGAGAAGGAGGAGGTCAGGCTGGCAGTATTGAGCAGTCTGCCAGGAAGAAAAGTCCACCACCACCACCACCCCCCCAAGAGCCAGGAATCCCAGGCAGAGGCTACCTCTGCCAGTAATGCCAGAGACACAAAAGAAGAGACAGTGCTCCAGGCCAAGAGCTGTAAAGGGCAGAGACCAGCGCCTGCACCAAGAGCCAGGAAGCTGGGTGGGGGCACACAGGTGATTTCTAAGCTGCAAAAATTTGTCTTATTGTTGTAGGGTCACTGGCCAGACCTGGTGCTCTGGCTCTCTCCTTGTGCTAAAAAAGGAACAGACTGCTGACCCCTCCCAGCCACGTTTATCCCCTTCTCCTTCCTGAGGCATTTCCCATTATCCATTTGGCCTTTCTTCCTTAAGGACAGTTGAAAATTGTCTCTCCCAGTTTCCCAAGTGAGTTTAGGGATGTAAAATGCTCCTGTCCGTGACCCCACCTCCTTTCCTGGCTCTATACCTGCAGAGGTCAATTTCTGATTCCCCTCCCTACCTCTATTCTAGGTAAGTTTTGTTTACCATGCCCACTAAGCCCCTGAGCCAGAAGTAGAGTGCCCAGACTCTGAGAATCCACACCCACCACCCCAAGTTGAGTTTTTAGCCTCTTGTGCTATTCCCAGGGTCTCTGAGTCAGAGCACTGGCCATCACTAAGTTTATGCCTCCAGACTGTGAAAATCAACTGTGTTCCTTTTAGACATGACAGGGAAATGGTTAGGCTTTGGAGAGGGGGCAAGAAAGTATCTAGTGTAAAACAACTTCTTGTTATCTTTTCCCCCTCTTGTTGTAATTAACATATAATGGCAAACCCTGGATAGATACAGAAATAGATGATACACATGTAGATGTAGAGATAGAAATAAAGATAGAGATAGATATTTAATTGCTAAAACCATTCTATCCCACTTGACTTTATTGTAACATTTTTTAAAAAAATAAATGCTGATTCCTTTAGGAATCAAATAAATAAATAAATAGTAAAATAAATAAATAAGTAGATAAATAACCAAGCTCATAGATACAGAGAACAGATTGGTGGTTGCCAGAGGTGGGGGGTGGGGGTGGGTGAAGTGGGTGAAAGGAGTTAAAATGTACATACTTCCAGTTAGAAAATAAATAAGTCAGGGGGTGTAATGTACAGTATGGTGACTATAACTAATAATACTATATTGCATATTTGAAAGCTGCTAAGAGAATAAATATTAAAAGCTCTCATTACAAGAAAAACATTCTATAACTATGTATGGTGATGGATGTTAACTAGATCTATTGTGTGATGATTTCAAAATGTATACAAGAGGGATGGACTGGGAGTTTGGGGTTGGTAGATGTAAACTATTACATTTAGAATCCATAAACAACAAGGTCCTAATGTAGAGCACAGGGAACGATATTCAATATCCTGTGATAAACCATAATGGAAAAGAATATTAAAAAAGAATGTATATGTGTATAACTGAGTCACTTTGCTGTACAGCAGAGATTGCCACAACATTGTAAATCCACTGTACTTCAATAAAAAATAAAAATAAATAAAAACAAAATGTATGCAAATATAAAATCATTATGTTGTACACCTGAAACTAATATAATGTTGTATGTCAATTATACCTCAATAAAAAGAAAGAGATGCTGATCCCCCTAAAAAAGAGAGAGAAATTCAATGAGAGTCCATGTACGGTCCTTAGCAAAAACCTGGCACAGAGTAAGTGTTCAGTAAATGTTAGCTTTTGTTATTATTCATTTTAAAGATTTCAGAGGGCTCTGTTATTTCTCATTCAAAAAAATTATTATTTGCGGGCTTCCTTTACCATGAGCATAACAAATACTAGACACTGGGGGCAATGGAGTTGGAGTACAAAGAAAGATAAGAACACCTCTAAACAGTTTCTACTTGCCAGGAGTTTATATTGTAATTGTGGAGACAAGATCTATGCATGAGTGATAGTGTCAGGAACCCTGGCAAGGCACTAGCTACCTAAGTGAATGATTCAGATTGAAAGGGTACACTTGATGGAGATGAGGGCAAAGATGGCTGTGTGCAACTTGTGTTGACTTTTGAAGGATGGACAAGAGTTGTGGTGGCAAAGGACATTGCAGAAAGTGGCAACAGCATAGGTATAGACTTAAAATTCCAAATGAGTAAAACATATTCAAAAGTCAATGATGGGACCTCCCTGGTGGCACAGTGGTTAAGAATCCACCTGCCAATGTAGGGGACAGACACAGGTTCGAGCCCTGGTCTGGGAAGACCTCACATGCCGCGGAACAACTAAGCCCCTGCACCACAACCACTGAGCCTGCACTCTAGAGCCCGTACTCTGCAACAAGAGAAGCCGCAGCAATGAGAAGCCCACGCACCACAACAAAGAGCAGCCCCTACTCGCTGCAACTAGAGAAGGCCTGTATGCAGCAATGAAGACCCAATGCAGCCAATAAATAAATAAATAATTAAAAAAAAAAAGTCAGTGAGAAAACCAGCCTGTAGAGGGACCATGGCAGAGGGGAGCAGAAAGTACAGCTAGGGTTATATCAAGATTCATGCCTAACAGGAGTTGGGGATACATAGCTAGTTTCTGACATGTTGGGGCCAGGAAAAAGACGGTGTCTGTGGGGAAGGGGCACTGATGGTGAGGAAGAACAGTAGAGGGTAAGAAGCAACTGTATGTGGAGATGATAAACTAGGTAATAAATGTCAAGTACAGGAAAAACCTGTACTAATTAGAAAGTTTGGAGCAATTCTTTTGGGCAATAGAATATTCTAGCAACTAAGTGTTAAGCACAACCAATCACACCCCCCTTAGAAAGCCTTTTTATAAAATCTGAGCTCATCCTTTCTTAGTAAGCAGACTCTGGGTGAGACACAGTATTTTTCTACTGGCCAAGAGCCTAAGGGTCATTGCTATCAATTATGAAAAATTAGGGACATCTAGGGCATATAGTTCTCAGATCAGCTGAGTGTGAACTGAGCCTAGGACATGCTCTACAAATTAATTTTTAAAATAAATTCCTGATAAGCCTATTTTTATATGCTTTGCTTCATTCTCTTAAAAGCTAAGCATAGTAAGATAAGAAAAACAAAAGTCAAAATTCAGTTAGTTGAATTCTGCTTCCAGCCAAGATGGATTAACAGGGACTGGATATCCTTCCACCTTAAAAACTATGAAATTGTATAAATCTATGAAAGAATGTTTTTTGGACATTAGGCAACAAGCAGTGAAGGACTGCAAGCCCCAAGTGTGTGAAAACAGTGAGCCCTGCAACTGCACCAGGTTACTGCACTGAGGCAGTTTCCAGGATGCGGCACAAGGAGAAGAACCCAAACAGAGCCCAGCAGTCTCACTGAGTTGAGTAGATAGAGACTGGTGTTTAAGGGGGCCAAGGCAACTATAATTGGTAGGGTAGACCACCAGAAAGGAAGCAGCTACACAGAGAAAGAGCTCTAGAGATATGGAGAAGGGTCCCCTTAAGTCTTTGGCTGAGTATTGATCTGCACAGATATGAAATGAAAATACCCAGGGCCAGAGAAAGAAACCCACAGAAAAGAGTAACTAGAATAATTCCCGGAGCTCACGTAAGGCTGGTAATACTTCATGTCCTAACCAGCCAGAATAGAAAGATCTCCTAATACATAGATCATCCAGTGAAATCCTCAGAAGGATGGTACTTTAGTAGGGGGACAAAATTAACACTAATCTAAAGGCTGTTCTGGACCTGTCCTGACAAAGTTTAAAAACAAGACTTGAAAGGATCAAACTAATTCTGAGTAGCTTAACTGTGTATCAGAAAAATAAATTCAACAAAGTTGTTGTAAAGGAAGACAACAAAATCCAGCAACCAACAACTAAAGTTTAACAATGTCTGGCATTCAATATAAAGTTATGAGGCATACAAAGAAGCAAGAAAATATGCCCTCTAATCAGGATAAAATTCAATAGAAAGAGATCAAGATATGACCAAGATGATGGAAATAGCAGACAAGGACATTAAAACAGCTGTTATAAATACGCCTCATATGTTTAAGAAGGTAGAGAAAAACACAAGCACGATAAGAAGAGGAATGGAAGATATAAAAAAAAAGACTCAAAAGGAGCTTCTAGAGATGAAAAATTACAGCATCTGAAATGAAAAGTACCCTTGATAGATCAAAAGCAAATAAGACATTGCACAAGAGACGATGAGTAAATTTGAAGAAATAGCAATAGATTTTTTTTTCAAAACTGTATACTCAGAGAAAACAGATGGAAAATTTAGAGTTACTAAATAATAAAACAATGAGAATGAAAGTAAAACATCAAAATTGTTGGAAGCTGCTAAAGCAATCCTTAGAGGGAAATTTATAGCATTGAATGCTTATATTAGAAAAGAGGAAAAGTCTCAAATCAATAACATAAGCCCCCAAGAAACTAGAAAAAGAAACTAGAAAAAGAAGAATGAAATAAATCCAAAGCAAACAGAAGGAAGGAACTATATAATAAAAATAAGACAAAAAACTAATGAAATTGAAAACAGAAAATAATAGAGAAAATAAATGAAAATCAAAGCTAATTAATTTCAGAAACGAGAGAACGACTATCAGCAGAAATAAATGCCTTACACATTAAAAGGAAAATAAGGGAGTACTACAAACAGCTCTATGCACATAAATTTGACAATTTAGATATAATAGGCAAATTCCACAAAAAAAAACAAACTATGGAAATTCATACAAAATAAAATAACCTGAATATTTCTATAACTATTAAAGACATTGAAGTCATATTTTAAAACCTTCCAAAAAGAAATCTCTAGGCCCAGATGGTGTCACTGCTAAACATTTAAAGAATAAGTAACATCAATTCTACATAATCTCTATCAGAAAAATAGTAGAGGAGCAAACAATTTCCAGTGCATTTTATGAGGCCAGCATTATCCTGGTACCAAAACCAGACTAAAAGAGTACAAAAAAAGAAAATCACAGACCAATATTTCTCATGAACCCAGAGGCAAAAATCTCCATCATGGTAACAGAAAAACACGGATTTTAGAGGTACACAGGCCTGGGTTAGAGTCCAGAGTCTGCTATTTACTAGCTATTCCGTCTTCACCAACTTAACCTCTCTGATCTTGTTTCTCATCTGTAAAATGGAGATGACTATAACTAATTAAATAGCTTTATTGTAAAGATTAAATGAGATAATATAAAATTTTAACATAATTCCTGAAACATTGTAGCATTCAATAATGTGGGTTAGTATTCCTATTCCTATTATTATTGATGTTCCCACATATGTAAAAAGGTGAGTTCCATTTAAAACAACTGAAACAGAGTGGACAGTAGTATATGCCTCTGATCTTGTGGAAGTTGGATAAGGTGATACATCTAGGGTTATAAAGCAGACGTAATGTGCATACCAGGAACAAAAACGTGCGCCAAGTGGTTAATAGGAGTGGAATGAAAGAGTGGAATGAGAGAGTGGAATTCCTCTCTCCAAGGATTGATAGGAACAAAGGGAAGCATGACTTACCCTCAGACACAAGTACTTCAGTGAGGAAAGAATGTGACATCCTGCCAAACTGAGGGCTTCTGGAGTCAAACAACCCACGTGACCTCAGATTCATTAGAAGTAGTTTCTGAATCAGTGGATCTGGGATGGAGAATAGGATTCTTAGCATTCTCAACAAGAACTACAGATGTTTGTAGTGCACATAGTTCATTGTTATGGGCTGAATTATGGCCCCTTCAAAATCATATGTTGAAGCCCTAACCCCCAGTACCTCAGAATGTAACTATTATTACACAGGTTTCAAAATTCAAAAACTATAAAGGAGTATATAAAGAGACATCTCCTTCCCACCATGCCTCCAGCCACTCATTCTTTTCCCTGAAGGCAATCAATGTTATCAGTTCCTTACATTTCCTTCCAGAGATGTTTTATGCATATGAAAGCAAATACATATATTTGAGCAGAGTAATGGGCCACACTTTAGAAACCCTGCTGTAGACAGTGGGAGAGCTGTTAGGGTTTTCTGAGCTGCAGACTGACATGGTGATGGGACTGGCAGGCCTGCCAGCAGGGGAAAGATGACTGATAGGTCCCAGCTCAAGCATGTAATGGTTGAAAGATGAGTAGGGAGCATAGTGAGTGAGGGGACCACAATTCACACGTAGGTAATGTGAACAAGGCCCTAAACAAGGGCTGTAGCTTTGAGACTAGAATGGTAGGGACATATAGGAAAAATACATCCAAGGACAAATGAGCAGGACGTAATTAATAAAATGGTTTTGTTTGTACTCCTCTAAATTTTAAAATTACAATTGGCATGGAGGGCAGGTCCAAGAGGGAGGTGATGTGTGTATGCAAATGGCTGATTCACTTTGCTGTGTGGCAGAAACTAACAGAACACTGTAAAGCAATTATACTCCAATTTAAAATAAATAAATAAATAAATAAATATTTTAAAAAATAAAATTAATTGACATGATTGAAAAATACCTCTCCCCACTCCCATTGGTTTCAATATGGCCAGTGAGCCAGAGAAGAGTGGAGTTTTTTCCTAGACTTATTTTAGATCTCCTGAAAGACATATTGTCCACAGTGGTCAGAGATTTGTGCTGCAATTATTATTTCTGATGAAAAAAATTTTTTTAATCCTCTATGGGAAAAACCTTTAGCTGCTTTAATCATAGAAAACAGTGAGAATGATAAGCTTTCTCTGGACAAGGACGCATTGCTGGATGGCTGGAGCAAGTGTTAAAATGAAATTTGTATCATGGCACATTTTGTTTAAAATCTGTTGGTGACTCTTGCTGCTCCGAAGACAAGATCCAGACTCCTTCCCACAGCCTCCACGGCTGTGCAGTGGCCTTCTGGTCGCTTCCAGTCTCATTGCCAGCCACTTTCCTCTCTGAAACAACAAGACCGTCTGTCAGGTCTTCAGTGGTGTCAAACTCCTGCCTGTTTTGTGGTATTTGCACATGCTGTTCCCTCTGTCTGTAAAGCTCTATCCCCTCCTCTTTGCCTAACACCTATTTACTTTAGGCCCCAATTTAAGCATCACTTCCACAGGGAAACTTTCCCCTACATTAGGGAAATCTACCTTTTTTTAATTGAAGTATATTTGATATACAACATTGTGTAAATTTAAGGTGTACAAGTTAATTTAATATAGTTATATATTGTAGTATGATTGCCATTGTAGGAAAAATTGGTACCTCTATCATGCTACATAATTATCATTTCTTTTTAGTTGTTGGAATAATTAAGTTCAAGTCTCTTAGCAAGTGTAATGATTATAATACAGTATTGTTGTCTATATTCACTGTACTGTGCATTAGATCTCCAGGACTTATTTACTACTAGCTGCAAGTTTGTAACCTTAAACAACATCTTTTCTGTCCTCCCACCCCCCCCCCCCCCAGCCCCTGGTAACCACCATTTTACTCTATGTTTTTAAGAGTTTGGCTTTTTTAAAAACAAAAACACTAATTCAAAAAAGATACATTCACCCCAGTGTTCATAGCAGCATTATTTACAATTTCCAAGATACAGAAGCAACTTAAATGTCCATTAACAGAGGAACAGATAAAGAAGATATGGTATATATATACAATGGACTACTACTCAGACATTAAAAAGAATGTAATTCTGCCATTTGCAGCAACATGAATGGACCTAGAGATTATCATACTAAGTGGAGTAAGTCAGACAGAGAAATACAAATACCATATGCTATCACTTATATGTGGAATCTAAAAAATACAACAAACTAGTAAATACAACAAAAAAGCAGGAGACTCACAAATATAGAGAACAAACTAGTGGTTACCAGTGGCGAGAGGGAAGAGGCGAGGGGCAATATAGAGGTGGGGGAGTAAGAGGTACCAACAATTAGGTATAAAATAAGCTACAAGGATATATGATACAACACGGGGAATATAGCCAACATTTTATAATAACTGTAAATGGAGTATAACCTTTAAAAATTGTGAATCACTACATTGTACACCTGTAACATGATATTGTACAGCAACTATATTTCAATTAAAAAAGGATAGCCAAGACATGGAAGCAACCTAAATGTCCACTGACAGAGAAATGGATAAAGAAGATGTGGTATATATATACAATAAAATATTACTCAGCCATTAAAAAGAATGAAACAGGGACTTCCCTGGTGGCATAGTGGTTAAGAATCTGCCTGCCAATGCAGGGGACACGGGTTAGATCCCTGATCCAGGAAGATCCCACATGTCACGGTGTAACTAAGTCCATGCACCACAACTACTGAGCCTGCATGCTGCAGCTACTGAAGCCTGCACGCCTAGAGCTCGTGCTCCACAACAAGAGAAGACACTGCACTGAGAAGCCCTTGCATCACAACGAAGAGTAGCCCCTGCTCGCCACAACTAGAGAAAGCCCACGTAGAGCAACAAAGACCCAACACAGCCAAAGATAAAAATAAATGTAAGTGAATCTTAAAAAAAAAAAACAGAATGAAATAATGCCATTTGCAGCAACATGGATGGACCTAGAGATTGTCATACTGAGTGAAGTAAGTCAGACAAAGAGAAATATTGTATGCTATTCCTTATATGCAGAATCTAAAAAGAAATGATACAAATGAACCTATTTACAAAACAGAAACAGACTCACAGACTTAGAGAATGAGTTTATGGTTACCAGTGAGGAAGGATCAGGGGAAGGGATAGTCAGGGAGTTTTGGATCAACATGTACACACTGCTATATTTAAAACGGATAACCAACAACGACCTACTGTATAGCACTGGGAACTCTGCTCAATGTTATATAGCAGCTTGGATGGGAGGGGAGTTTGGGGGAGAATGGATACATGCATATGTATGGCTGAGTCCCTTTGCTGTGCACCTGAAACTATCATAACATTGTTAATCAGCTATACTCCAATATAAAATAAAAAGTTTTTTTAAAAAAAAAAAGAAGGACTTCCCTGATGGTCCAGTGGTTAAGACTCCACACTCCCAGTGCAGGGGGCACAGGTTCATCCCTGGTCAGGGAACTAAGATCCCACATGCCTCACAAAAAAAACAAACAAACAAACAAAAAAACTTTGACTTTTTTAGGTTCCACATATAAGTGAGATAATATACAGTATTTGTCTTTCTCTGCCTGACTTCTCTCACTTAGCATGATGTCCTCAAGGATAAAGATGTGGTATTTATACATACATATACATATATATACATACATACAACTGAGTGTATTATACACACACACACACACACACACACACACACACAATGGAGTATTATTCATCCATGACAAAGAAGGGCATTTGTGACAACATGGATGGACCTTGAGGAAAAGTTTCTTTAGTGTTTGTTTTCTTAGCACCCTCTTATGTTCCCTCATAGTATTTATTAATGTCTGGCTCCCCCAGTCAACGGTGAGCTCCAGGAGAGCAGGGGCTATATCTCCTTTATTCATGACCATATCCCTAGTGCCTGGTATTGTGCAGGCGCTCAATGAAAATTTCAGTTGAAGGCAGAGAAACAGTACAATATGCCCTAGGAGTGGTTTCCCCATGAGAAGCCTGGTAAGAGAAGTGACCCAACTACCTCCTCCACTTTCTCCCTCTGCCATCTCAGCAGTTTTGTCCAAGCTCTCCATTCCTAACCTAACCTAGTCTTCAGCCCACTTCTGTCCTTTAATTCTTAAATCACAATAATCCTCTACCCTCTCAGTCTAGCTTTTGTTTTCCCAATTTTTATAGAAACTGGATATAAAAAAAGATTTCACTTTCATAATGTCCCTAGAAGAACAACAATGTCAGTTTTGTTCTGTAAAAAACAGTAACGGACTTTCAGATTCAATATCAATTTGATAATAAGGGCAGCCACTGCTCAGTTACGGTCAGTTGTTGTCATGAGGAAATGGGGGCTCTATGTGCCAGATTCCGTTTTTGCAGAAGTTAGGAATTCAAGGTTTTGTATGAACCCTCCTATTTTTGAAATATTGGCAACTTTTTAAATGTGAACACATGTTAGCTTAATGCAGCACATCTATGGGCCAAAGATGTCCCGTACGCCGCCACTTTGTGACCTCAGAATAGTAAATAATTTAACTATAATGCAAATCAGAATGAAAACAGTGATATTATGGAAGTAAAAGCAGCACGTCATAGGAACACCCTAAAGTGGAACAATCACAAAATGGACATTGTCATATTAATGGATACATTTTTTAAAAAATAGGCAAGTTGACCCATTTGTGTAAGAGCATAGCCAAGGCAGGATTTCTGTGCTCCAACCTTTGTTTGGAGTCACACAGCTTGTCCTGTTATGATCCATGATATGCTCTCTTGCCTATCTTTGCCTCCTGGATCTTGGCAATGAAGGCAGGAAGAGAGGGAGGAATGATGATCAAAGCAAAGAAAATAAGCTTAGAAAGGAACATGGTGTTCTTTCAGAAAAGCACTACAGGAAGTAAGTTCAAGAAAAATGATTCTTAGGCATTGGTACTCATTAACAGTTCATTCCTAGGTGCACCTGTTCAGTTTAGCCATTTTGCCTCATCTCTTTAGCCTCCTAATTAACCAGAACATTCAAACCTGTGTTTGCCACTTAATCCTACCTAGCCTCAATATTCTAATTTCCCTTAAGTAAGAATACTCCTAAATGCTACTTAAATCTAACCACTTCCTTAAAGCTTATCTGGACTATTCTCACTAACTCAACTTATTTCTCCAACCATCCTTCTTCCTTTTCATTTTCATAATCTATGATGTTTTGTGAATACCTTTGGGCAGCTCCATAATTCATAGACTCTTACAATTTACCTTAGGTAATTAGTTTCCTGGAATATACGCATAGTCCACAAAACTAATATTCATAGCCCTCCTGGGACTACCTGAAATTCTAGATGAGCATTTCTGAAGACAAGTTACATAAAGAGGTTTGAGAACATATAGGACATATAGAGTCAGATGCAGGAAGGTTCAGTGAAGCATTGTTTGTAATGGAGAAAAAGACTAGATAAATCCATCACTTGGAAGTGATTAAATGTATCAGGGCACAACCATCCTATGGATTACTGTGAATCTTTCCTGGATGAATGGATACAGTTTGTCTTCAGCTGGATTTGCTAGAAGCAGGGCCTGAGACAAGGATTCTTGTGCACGTGATTTATTGGAGAGGTGCTCTCTGGAAAAGGGAGTAAGGCAGGCAGGAGAGAACCAGGGAGGGAAGCTAGGCAAGAATTTGATCTCAGCTGGAGACTAGCTTCAACCTGACCCCACAGAGATCCTCTGGAGTATAAATTGCACTACAGAGTACCCCTTCCCCAACTTGAGGAAAAGGCCTTTTGTACTCCCATGCCCATCAGTCCAACAGTTCTCAAAATGTTTGAGTTCCCTTTCTCCAGTTTACCCAATAAATGGCCCATGGGTCCCTTCAGGAAAGGACAGAAGGAATCATTACTACATATAATTGCAGTTTATGTATGTATATATATATCTTGCACTGGTATTGCAGGGTCCTTTCTACCTGGAGACTCGGACCCCCGTTTAGTCCATGGGTTCCAGGTCTGAAAACTGGCTCATGTCCAGAAACTCAGCAAGAGGGCATGACTTTGTATTGGAGCAACTGCTCTCAGCATCCTGATCATTCAAGCTTGATTGCTTTTGATTTTGCAGATTGAGCAGTGTCCCTGTTGCCTGCCCATCTATTTTTCCCCTAGGGATATCATATGATGTGAACCACCTCCACAACTCCCACTGGGTCAGGCCCCCTTGGCCGCCACTCTGACCTAGTTCCTTATTATGACTGCCGCATCCACCTAGCTTCTGGCAGTTGAGCATAACCACCTGGCCTCTATTACTTCAGTTTCCCCATCACCCCCTTTGCTAGCTATGAGCCTAATTCTGTGATTGCCTCTCTACTAACCACCTTGGCCTGCATGTGGCCTGAACATGAACTTCTTAGCGATGCCAGTGCCCTCTCACCAGCACATTCCCCATGGCCTTGGTGAACAGTGTGTTACCTGAACCCTCCTATGCAACACAGTCCTCCAGTGGATCTTCTGGCCTCACATAACATATCCACTCCCAGGCTCCACTCTGAGCCTTCCAAGCCACTGTCTGTCATGGCACTTCAGGCATTTCTACACAAAGTTAATATCAACCAACATGTTTTCTGTGCTTCTAGGATCCAACCTTCTAGGTATGTTTGTACCATTTTTCAGGGTCCTTGCCAGGGTGTTAAATCCTGTATCCCAGGAGAATATTCCTATATTTATAAACTATCTTTTATTCAAATTTGTGTTCTACCCTTCCTTGGTTTAGCAAAATCTGTGCCCATACCTACTGTCCCAGCTCCTGCTGATACATTTTGACAGATGCTGCAGTTTTATCAGGGTATTGTCCCTTTCCTATCTTAGCAGCATAGCACATCCCCAGTTGGATTACATGACGACTTAACCCTTGTTATTGATTACTGTCCAGGAGAAGCAAGGTGGGAGTGGGGAGGCAAACCCTGAGGGGGGCAGGCACATATTGTCTTGTAAGGGAGAGGCCTCTGTACTGTGTTCAAGCAAATGAGGCATGCTAGCTCTCATTAATAAGGAGGAATGAGCCACTTCTACAGGCTCAGAGGGTAAGGGAAACCTGGAAATTTGTTTTCAAGGCCCAGAATTCTCTCTCTCATATGTCAGAGTCTCATTCTTTCCCCACCAGAGCCCTGACCTTGCCATAGCAGACCTGCCTTCATTGGGATTTTAACCACCTTTGGAGATTGACTACCCTTATGATTAAGTCTTGGGTCTTGGGCCTGGTCCTTCCCTTTCTCTCTCATCCTGCTGCAGGAGTGACAGCCTCTTTATATGCTACCAAGGAGGTTCTATGGCTTTCACATTTAACTTTAAATTGCCAACTAATCACTTTCAGCTTTTTATAATCTTTTTCCAAAGTGTCAATCAAGCTTAGAATAACCACCAAATTCTATTCTTTAACAGATTACTGGTCTCCCCATATTTCTCAAATATATATATAAGCCAACAGCTAATATACGCCCTTGCACCAATGAAAGTTTTAACTGCACTGCTACCTTGTGTCAGGGAATATCTGTGCTCCATCTACCACCAGTATGGAGTCTTCAATGCCAGCCAGGCAGTGGGTGATCTAGGTCTAAAGTCCCATTACACTTGCTTCCACGGACCACTCTTGGCACCAACTATCACAGAGTCTGGGTTCCCCAGGAAACAGACTCTGAGATAGAAACTAGTGTGTGGGATGTTAATTAGGGAGTGCCCTTGGGATCAACGCCTGTAGAAAGGCAGCGAAGGAAACAGCATTGGTCAGTGGAGCTATAATGCAGTCCTAACAAAGGCCTCAGCCAACCCCATAGTAAGCTCTGGAAATAGAATAACTAGTTGTCCCAAACTGGGTTAAGAGGGCTGGGCCTCTATACCCTTGCATGGAGTAGTCATCAGATGTAGGCTTCCCTTGGAAGGAGGCATGATCTTGCATGAGGCAGTTTTCTTTAGCTGAGGTAATCCCTAAAGAAAGCTGACACCTGAGGGCCATCGTCTAGATGCGCTCCCAGCAGCTGAGGGAATAACATCTTCATTGCTGAAACGAGACCTAGGCAGTCCATTACAGCCTTCAGCACATGTACTGATAGCCATACTGTATGAATGCAAACTTTCTGATCTGCCTTCTAATGGGTATAGAAAATAACACATTCACTAGATCAATAGCCACATGTGTTAACCTGCTTTAGTGTTAAAACCACATTTGACACAGCAGCTGGTACTACTACTTAATAAAATTTGTGGTACCTCATTTTGTCACCTGCCATGATTCATCTATTTTTTTTCAGGGGCCACACTAGTGAATTAAATAGGAACCGATGGGGACTGCATTGTGTAAGTTGTTGAGAGCACTAAATTCTGCAATTCTCCCTGGGATGCAATACAGTTTTTAAATTTTATTTACTTACTATCTTGATATGTGGGAGTGAGGAGTTTCTGAGGCTTCTATTTGGCTTTTCCTACCACAATAGTTCTTACTCTACTGGTCAGGGAACCATTGTGAGGGTTCTGCCAACAGCCGAATTTTTCCAATCTAATTATACAGTCTGGAACTAGGGAAATGACCATCAGGTAAGTCCCTACACCCAGCAGACCCATGATGAACTATTCCTGGGCCAGGACTCCATTAGTTATCTGACCCCCAAATGTTCCCTCTCAAATGAACTAAGGGCTCTGGGTTTCTCCACTATAAAGTTACTATAAAGTTCCCCTTGCAATTAATAAGTATCTCGGGGGAGGTACTTTGAGACTACACAAATATCCCATTTCTTCTCAAACTTTTGCCTACTGATTTTAGCATGTATCTTATCCACAACAATTATTATTGTGATACTTGTCTAATGTTGATTTTGTATTTTTCTCATTTTTTCTACATTTCTTACTTGGAATTCATCTGTAAGTAAGGCTTGTCCCTTCTCCCCAATGTTTAGGTGATTTCTAAGCTTACTTAGGGTTCACTGTATTCATCACCATTTGTAATAATTTTGTTTTTCTGTGTAATCGGTATGGGTCTATCCCTACTATCAAGTACTCGAGCAGTCCCTAAGCAGCAATGCATTGGCAGCTGCTAGGCTGGCTTACTACACTTCCATGGATTCAGCCAATTAGAAGACAACAAGCCAAAATAGATACAGTTTACCATTTACACAAGCAGCAAAAGCAAGATCATCATGGTGTTGGCACGCCATGTCTCTAGTCCCACAGGATGACACTGAATTGGAGGGGCCAGATGACAGATGACACGAGCAGGGGGTCACTCTGCTGCAGAGAAGCCAACTCTAAACTACAGCCAAGCAGCTTCTGCTGCAGCTAGCTATACTGAAAGGGATTTTGTCCTTGACGATGGAAAGCTCTATGCCTCACCAGAACCAGAGGCAGATGAGAAACTTTTTCATGGTAGCCTCGCACAGGATAGGGAGGTGGATGAGAAATGGTCTTGTAACAGCTCCTCATGATATTGCTTATCTTGCCGTGTTCCAGAGAGGGTTACAGGGCATTCTTCTAAGACTTGAGTCAGATCATTGTTAAGCCTTGGCTATGTGGCCTGTGTGGAGACATTCAAGGTCACAAGGACACAGTGGCAGAACTATTCCCCTGCACCCACAACTAGGATGAATGTCCCATGATTCTAGACTCTGCATCTGGCTTGTTCACTGCTTTATCCCCAATACCCAGAATAGTGCCTGACACATAGGAGGTGCTCAGTAAACACGACTTATGAATGAATGAATGAATGAATGAATGGAGACTTATAATGTCTGCTCTTTTGAGGTGAGGACATGTCTGCCATCTCTCTCTCTACCTCAAAGTGGGATCCGTGTCCTTCTCTTTCCTGATTCTCCTTTAGCTCTAATGATTTACCTCTGTCACTGCTGTGCAGTTTGCTTGCACTACTAAAATCAGATTCAACAAATGACATTTTTAAGATGCTTCTATACTCCCCTCCCCTCTTCCCCATTGAATGTTCTTGATGTTTGCCATGACCAGTCTCTGAGAAAGTTGCACTGACTCTTAGAATGTTGAATCACTGACTTTCTATTAGAGCAGTGTGGTTCGCAACCCAGGCTGCACCTTAGAATTAGCTTTAAAAGAGAAGGAAAAAAACTTTTTCCCAGACTTCACCGTCAGACTATGATGTAATTACTCTGTTGTGGGGCCAGGACATTGGTAATTGTTTTAACTCTCCAGGTGATGTTACTGTACAACCAGGTCTGAGCACGACTGCCTTAAGTAGAGGACAGTAACCCACACCAAATGGGTGCACCTGCTTTTGAGACCTTAAATATTTTTAACAGGAAACAAAATGTTTCATTCCACAAAAGAGAGACAACAGTTAAATGCCAATGGCCCCGGAGATGAATTAGACTGGACCGAAAGACAGTAGTGCTTGAGCACTGGGTTCTGAAGTCAGATGACTTGGGTTGGAGCATAGACTCAGCCACTTACCAGCCGGGTGATCTTAGGCAACCGACTTAACTTCTCTAACCGAAGTTAGAAAGCACCAATCACCATGCCTGGCACGTAACAGGTCCTCAATATGTGTTTACTCTGAACATGAATCTCTGAACTTCACCTTAAATTGAGGGCAATAATGCCTGCCTGCCTGCCTACCTCCTAGACTAAAAATAAATAATGGCTGTAAAGGCACTTTACAGATGTTTAGGTGTTATACAAATGTAAAGTACAAACATTATTTTTCTTTTTATGGAAATATTAAAGATATATAGCACTTTTCTGAAACTTTTCTAAGAATTTTCCTGCCTGTAGTCTCATAGAGCCTCACAACAGCCCTGGGATTAAATTGGGCAGTAAACTAACTGATAAGAAAACTGAGACAAGAGAAGTTGTTGCTCAGCAAAACTAAGACTGGATCCTAGAACGGTTAACTCCAAGGCAGAGATTCTCTTCACCAGATGACTGTTATGAAAGGTCTATTCATAGATCCCCTAAATGAGTAGGTTGGTCATCTGATCAGTGCTCTGGACTGCTAAACATGTTGGGACCATTTCTGTTACTTGTCCCTTTCAAAGCAGGGAGGAAATCCAATCACTATTCCCCAAGTCTATGTTCAGTCCTTAGGTACACAGATTGGTTCTTGGTTTCCCTCCATTTCCGTTTTCTCTTATAAAACATTTCAGTTACCATGTTGCTGATACATTAAGGAAAAAAAAAAAAGAAACCTTCTCCACAATCACCTTAGTTTCTTACCATGTGCCACTTTTCTAATTTCAACACTGAAAAACGCTGTGAAAATGGCAACACTAAAGACCAATAGCCACAAGATGGCAGAGTTTACCATTTCATTTTTTTCCTTGCTTACATCATTCATTCATTCATTCATTCAACAATTATTCTTAGCATGTCCACTATGTGTATAGTGCTTTTCTAGGAATCAAAAGGATTACAAAAGAGGCACACTATGTGATATGTTTCCTGCCCTTGATGAGCTTGGGGGAGGGCAGTCTGTGGGGAAGAAAAAACACACCTGAGAACATTTAAATGAAAATACACATTAATGTGTGATTACAGGCCAAATGAGTGATACAGGCTGCTGTATGAGTTTACAATGAGCCAGAATGGGCAGGAAAGTCTGATAGAGGGGGTGAAAACTGAGCTGGGCTTGAAGGATTAATAAAATAGATAGTTGGAAAGAAAGACTAAATCCCAGGCAAAGGGACCAGTGTGGGTCATGCTACTAAGGTATAAATGAGCAAAACACATGCCCAGGTCAGTGATGAGACTAACCTGGTTATAACAAACGGATATTGGGTAAACAAGATTGAAATAAATTAGATCTCCATTGATTTTGCTAGAATGATGCCCACCATAAAAGCTAAAGTTGTCTATTATGTCTGCCAATAACTGTAGCCTTTGGGCAGGCAATTTGCTCTAGCTTCAGTTCTGTTATTTGTGAAATGTGCAGGTTGGACAAGATGACCTCTAATAGCTCTTCCAAATCTTATAAAAGAAACATAAAGACAGGGATGCAGGCAGGTGGGGAGGGAGGCAGGGAAGTAAGAAGGCAGGGAGGAAGGAAAGAAAGAAGAGGAGGGAAAGAGATGGGGTGGGGAGGAAAAGGAAAACTAATTGTAAGTTCCCTAGCAATTGCTGCATGGCCTTTGACATGTTTCAGGTGCAAACATGAACAGCACAGTCTGCATGGTGGTGGGACCTTGGGCTCTACTTAGTTCAATTCTTGGATCTGTCACTGTTTAACAGTAGGCAAGTTAACTTAGACTTTATAAGTTTCACTCGTTCAACAAATATGTATGTAACCTCTTGTGCTGGTCATTGGGACTAGGGGTATAAACAAGACAGACAAGATCACTTTTACGGGGACTTCCCTGGTGGTCCAGTGGTTAAGACTGCGCTTCCACTGCAGGGGGCATGGGTTTGATCCCTGGTCAGGGAATTAAGATCCTGCATGCCACATGGTGCAGCCAAAGAAAAAAAGATCCCTTCTATGGATCTTACAGTTTTGTACAGGGGATAATCCAAAAATAATCACACAAGAAACTAGATACAATCATAATGGATGCAAAAGTAGCATGCTATGAAAGCAGATAGCCTGAAGGCCTAATCCAGTCTGATAGGTCAGACTTTTCCCCAAGGAAAGATGAGCTAGACAAAGAAGAGAAATGTATATGGGGGCGACAGGAGATGGCTCTAAGACTAGAAGGAGTTGACACAGCAAGGAACTAAAAGGCCACTATAGGGACTTCCCTGGTGGCACAGTAGTTAAGAATTACCTGCCAATGCAGGGGACATGGGTTCGATCCCTGGTCCAGGAAGATCCCACATGCCAAGGAGCAACTAAGCCCATGCGCCACAACTACTGAGCCTGCGCTCTGGAGTCTGCAAGCCACAACTATTGAGCCTGAGTGCCACAACTACCGAAGCCCAGGTGCCTAGAACCCATGCTCCGCAACAAGAGAAGCCACCTCACTGAAAAGCCCGCGCACTACAATTAAGAGTAGCCCCTGCTCTCCGCAGCTAGAGAAAGATCACAAACAGCAACAAAGACCCAACGCAGCCAATAAATAAATAAAACTTTAAAAAATAAATAAATAAAAGGCCACTGTAGCTGGAGCACAGAAAACTAGGAGGATAATGGCAGAGGGGAGACCATGACATGTAAGACAACAGAGTCTAGGTTATATAGTGTCTTGAGGGCCCTATGAAGCCTGTAGACCATAAGCTAAAGCAGTGAGAAGTCTGTTTCCTTATTTGTAAAAGGGGGAAAATAGTACACCTCCGTCATAGGGGAGCTGTGAAGATTAAAAGGCACCACTGCTCTCTCCCATCCTGTACCTCCCTACTGAATCTATCACCAAGTTCTATCAGCACCAACTCCCGGAAATTTGTCACCTCTGTCGACTGAAAAAAAGGCACAACCTAAAGGTTGAGAATTATATTTTATTTGGTGGCCAAAACTGAGGACTTAAGCCCAGAAGACAGCCTCTCAGATAGCTCTGAGGGGCTGCTCTGAATAGGTAAAGGAAGAGCGAGGATATATCGGGTTTTCAAAACAAAAACCAGATAGTCAGAACAGCAAAAGACTACTGTTAAAGTAAACCCAGACACTTTTCTATGTATGGGATGACGCAAGAATCTGGGCTCATTGAAATCATTCCTTTGATATGCAAGTTCTTTTCCATCCTGAGTTCCCTCAGGGCTTCTGGGGCACTGGTAGTGGCTGATGACTTGATGGCCACAGCATCCTTTGTTTGCTAATATGGCAGGCAACATTTTTCATTCGCACCTCCAAAATTTGTTTCTATTTCCACTGTCGCCCTGGTCTGTCACCATGTCCTGCCTTGACTATTGCTAACTGGTCCCCTAACTTCTACCTTTGCTCCCCTCCACTCCATTATCCCTGAAGCAACTCGAGTGATGTTACTAAAATATAAATCTGATCATGACACACATTTGCTTAAAATCCTCAGCGACTTCTCACTGCTCCAGAGACCAAATCCTTAAGACATAAGGGAATATTGTTCCCCTCCCTGAGATGTCCATTTCAGCTCCAAGTCCCATCCCCTGCTCACCTAGCTGATTCCAATTCATCCATTTTTCTCTTCAGGGAAACCTTTCCTGATCCCAGCCACCATCTATTTTCGGTTCTTTTGTTATTTGCCCACTGAGAACCATATTCTTTCCCTTCTGATCACTTATCTCTGTAATTATATAGTCAGCAGCATGACTGTTTAGTGTCTGTTTCTACCACTAAACTATAAGCATCAAGAAAGCAAGGAACACGTACTTTTTGCTTACTTTTATATCCCCAGAATCTCACCCAATGCTTGACATATAGGAAGCACTCAATGAATATTTGTTGATTGAATGATGGTAATGTTAGCTTCTGCTACAACTAAAAATAAAAGTAATAGTAATAATAATTATGTATTTAATTATATTAAATATTATTACTATTATTAATGTGCTATTTCATTGATAGTTATCCCTCCAGGAACCTGCTATTAAAAACCAAAATTTAGGGGGCTTCCTAGGTGGCACAGTGGTTAAGAATCTGCCTGCCAATGCAGGGGACACGGGTTCAATCCCTGCTCCAGGAAGATCCCACATGCCGCGGGGCAACTAAGCCCATGCGCCACAACTATTGAGCCTGCACTTTAGAGCCCGTGAGCCACAACTGTTGAGCCCATGCGCTGCAACTACTGAAGCCCACACGCCTAGAGCCCGTGCTCTGCAACAAGAGAAGCCACGGCAAAGAGGAGCCTGCGCACCACAACGAAGAGTAGCCCCCACTCACCGCAACTAAAAAAAGAAAGCCCGCGCACAGCAAAACAGACCTAACATAGCCAATAAAATAAATAAATAAATAAATGTATAAAAAACCAAAATTTAGGACTTCCTAGGTGGCGCGGTGGGTAAGAATCCGCCTGCCAACGCAGGGGACATGAGTTCGAGCTCTGCCTCAGGAAGATACCACATGCCGCAGAGCAACGAAGCCTGTGCGCCACAACTATTGAGCCTGCACTCTAGAGCCCGTGAGCCACATCTATTGAACTCATGTGCCACAACTACTGAAGCCCACATGCCTAGAGCCCATGCTCTGCAACAAGAGAGTCCACCGCAATGAGAAGCCTACGCACCACAATGAAGAGTAGCCCCCACTCGCCACAACTAGAGAAAGCCCATGTGCAGCAACGAAGACCCAACACAGCCAATAAAATAAATAAGTTAAAAACAAACAAAATTTAAGTGAATAAATTTAAAGGTCAAATTGGCTTTAGTCAATGACTGATGAATCAGGCAGCATCCCATCTAGCAAATAGAAAGAAGCTCCAAAGAATTGTAGAAAAAGAAAGGTTTTTAAAGGCAGGAAGGGTGGGGAAGGAAGTTATTAGAAGAGAGTGGATTCTTTCAAGCAAGATCACCTGCCTAGGGGGCATGGTATGGGTCTGTTGAGAGGATTACCTCACTAGTGCTAACCAGGTAATTCCAGATTGACTGGGTAAAGGTTACATTCCCAGGAGAAGCTGAAACTGTAGTTAAGTTAGGTATTGAATCTTGGTTTGCTGATGTGGGGCTTAGCATAAGTGATTCTATTTTGGGTCTGTTGTCTCTTTTTTTAACACAGCTCTAAGCAGAATGGTGTCACAGACCACACTGTTGATCAGTAAACATTCTACCACCTTTTTTCAGAGCCCCTATGTATTTAGATCAATTATTATTATATAACTATAGTTACCACAGGCAGTTATGAGACTCTGAAGTCAGACTAGAACTAAGTCCTTGTTCTGCTACTATCTTTGTGACTTGGAACAAGTTGGCCTTTTCTGGGACAGAGTTTGTTCTCAGACTCATGAGACTTAAACAAGATCACACATGGAAAGTGCAGTGTCTGGAATATAACATGCACTCAACAATATTACTGTTACATCTTACAGATAATTGATTAGTCTGAGCAAGTGCCTATTAAAATGTACAGAAAAACCAGAATATCAAAGGGTCTGTGACAGCATGCTGTCTGTGCCTGCTGGTGAAAAAACTCCCTCATGATACATAAACATGATTGAATCTTCCTGTAACCTTGAGAAATAAAGGGAACTTTGAAGGAGGCAAGAAAAGCTACCGAAGGTTGAATTGGGGCCTCCGAGAATTAAAATATATTGTTTACTTTATATGCTAATAACATCAATTGGAATGCAGAAACAATGGAGTAGGCCCCAAAGGGTTGGCTTTGTAAATGGTGGTAAACCTCTGAGGGTACCAATATAAAATTTACACTTGATCTAATTTCTCCTTCTTTAGATCTTTGTGTCCCTGATTCTCCCTGATTACCTTGAGGAAACTGAATTAATTTCCCATGTCCTTTGTTTGGGGGAATTAGCTAACAGCCCATTTTCCTCCACTCCAATGCTATCTGTGTGCTTAAGCCACTGCTGCTCCTTTTTAAAAGGGATCTTTGGGTAGGAAAAGCCTTCATGAGGCAAAGGACTGAATCTCCAATGATGGAATCTAAGAAAATAAAAGCAGGAAATAGACTCAGGAAGAGCACATCACTCTGTGTGCTTCAAATCAGGCAGTGACTAGGAGCAGGTGTTTAGAATCAGACAGATGGGATTTCAAATCCAATTTCAAGTCCTAGATCTACAACATACTAGCTGGGTGATCCAGGTAAATTAATTAAGTCCATTTCCTGAACTGTAAAATGAGGATAATAAGGATCTATTTTACCAGGTTGTTAGACAGATTAAATAAAACAACATAAAGTCATCCAAGAAGAATCTGGTATAATTTTTTGAGTGCTTACATATTATTATTATTTAATCACATCTGGTGATTAAATAGAACTGACCGGTGTCCTAGTCTTTTCTGAAACCACGGTGGGCTCCTCCCAGAGAGCCCTGGGGCCTGTGAGGTGGCCCACCCTGTTTGTATTGGGTTGGCCAAAAAGTTGGCTCGGGTTTTTTCAGAAGTTGTGACGGAAAACCCCGAACAAACTTTTCAGCCAACCCAATATTTCAGGCAGAGCATGGAAGGAGCAGCAATGATTGGAAGCCCAGACTTCTGGCCACTGGTCCCACTTCATGGGTAATAGCCACATGCAAGACACAAAGAGAAACTTAGAAAGACAGATGAAACTTGTACCCTCTCCACTACAAGTGAAAAATAAAAGCACAATTCAGAATAATTACACCCAGACTTCTGCTGGGCGAAGTTTGCAAGCTGTTTCACATAAAGGCCACCAGGTCTATTAACATCCTGAGTGCTTAAGGAGTGGAGTTGTGGGAAGCAGGTAACAGGCAAGAGCTTTCCTCTCTACCACCCTCCCAACAACTACCCTTCCCAGCAAACCTCAAACCTCAGTTTTTCAGACCCCTTCGGTCTGCTGCCAGAAACCTCAGACGGTTTCTGCTTGCCACTTTAGAGCCTCCAGGCTTTTTCCAAGTCCTTCCCCTCTATCAAAATGTACCTATTTGTTCCCTCAAGTACTTACTCTTTACTAGATGTCAGTGATATAATTCGGGGTTAAAGCACACTAATATTTTGATGATTTTGTTTCCCACCAACTGCAGATAAGAGTTTCAAAGAATGCATTATGGGGACTTCCCTGGCGGCCCAGTGGTTAAAACTTCGCCTTCCAATGCAGGGGGTGCAAGTTTGGTCCCTGGTCGGGAGCTAAGATCCCACATGCCTTGAGGCCAAAAAACGAAAACATAAAACAGAAGCAATATTGTAACAAATTCAATAAAGACTTTAAAAAATGGAAAAAAAAAGTTTTTTTAAAAAAAGAATGTGGGCTTCCTAGGTGGCGCAGTGGTTAAGAATCCACCTGCTAATGCAGGGAACATGGGTTCAATCCCTGCTCTAGGAGAATCCCACATGCCTCGGAGCAACTGGGCCTGTGTGCCGCAGCTGTTGAGCCTGTGCTTTGGAGCCCGTGAGCCACAAATATTGAGCCCACGTTGTGCAACTACTGAAGCCCACGCGCCTAGAGCCCATGCTCCGCAACAAGAGAAGCCACAGCAATGAGGAGCCCACACACCACAACAAAGAGTAGCCCCCACTCACCGCAACTAAAGAAAGCCCACGCACAGAAAAAAGACCCAACACAGCCAATAAAATAAATAAATAAATAAATAAATAAATAAATAAATAAATAAATAATAAAATTTTTAAAAAAGAATGCATTATGAAGGATATTAGATCAACAAATATTTTTGAGGGCTTAATATGCACCCAGCATTGTGCTAGATCCTATAACATTGTACCAAGGAACAGAAGAATTGCCACAGTGGGTCTACCCAGCCTACTACCTGGTTGCTAACATTAGCAATGAAGAATATGCTCAGGAAAAAACAGAGGTGGAACATTCATACAATCTTTCTGGCTGGCAGTTTAGCCAAACACAGTGAAACTTTAAATTTTTACATAATCCTTGACCCAGTAATTTTGCTCCTAAGAATTTTTACTAAGGAAATAACCAGAGATATATACAAAGATGCAAGTATAATGATGTGTATTGCAGAATTATTTATAATACCAAAAACTTGAAAACAATCTATCCAAAATAGAGGACTAGGTAAATAATTCATTCTGTATCCACACAATAGAATACTGTATATACACTAAAGTCATATTAATACAAGACTCTTTAAAGACAGGAAAAATCTATTGCTGAGTATGAAATTTTCTTTTAATTTTATGCACAGAAAAAAGATTGAAAAAATATATACCCTAAATGTTGGGAAAAAAATGATTATCTCAAAATGATAGGATTACTAATGACCTTTTTTTGAGCTACATGTTCTAAATTTTCCTGAAGAAACATTCCTTTTTAATTGGAAAAAACAATAAAACTTATCTACTTCTTAAATTTAATATTCTCTGAGAAGGACTGTTTGTCTTCCTTAAAACATCCTTATAACATTAAAGAGTAGCTACAGGCCCAGCTTCTCCTAATGTTATGGTTTTGCATTTATAAATGTGTCTAACATTTTTGACTGATTGATTGGCTGTGTTGCGTCTTCATTGCTGCACGTGGGCTTTCTCTAGTTGCAAGCAGGTCTACCCTTTGTCGGGATGTGAGCGCTTCTCATTGTGGTGGCTTCTCTTGTTGCAGAGCACAGGTTCCGCACGGCTCAAGTAGTTGTGGCTCGCAGGCTCTAGAGTGCAGGCTCAGTAGTTGTGGTGCACGGGTTTAGTTGCTATGCAGCATGTAGGATCTTCCAGACCAGGGATCGAACCTGTGTCCCCTGCATTGGCAGGCGGATTCTTAACCACTGCGCCACCAGGGAAGTCCCATGTCTAACGTTTCGGATCCTTTTGATTTCTGGTTAGTAACTTCTTGTATTATTATTTTTTGAAATCATTGTACATTCAAAGAAGGTTGCAAGAAATGTATAGGGAAGTCCCATGCAACATTTCCTTGGTATCCCCAATGTCAGCATCTTATACAACTATAATGCAACATCAAAACCAAAAATTGACACTGATACAATTCATGGTGCTTATTCAGATTTCACTAGTTATACATGTATTCATTTGTGTCTGAGTATGTGTATGGGTGGGTGTTTAGTTCTATATAATTTTACCACATGTATAGCCTTGCATAACCACCACCACAATGAAGATATAGAATATTTTCATTACCACAAGGATCTTTCATGTTGCCACACTTACCTCCCTCCCTCTCCAGTTCCCTAACCCCTAGCAACCACTAAACATTCTTCCATCTCTATAATTTGGTCCCTTCAAAAACGTTATACAAATGGAATCATACAGGACGCAACATTTTGGGATTAGCCTTTCTCACTCAGCATAATTTGGTGATTCATCCAGATTGTCATATGTATTCATAGTTCATTCCTTTCTCTTGCTAAGTAGTATTCCAAGGTATAGATGTGCCAGTTTGTGCAACCATTCATCCATTCAAGGACAGTTGGGCTGCTTACAGTTTTTGGCTACTACAAATAAAATTTCTATGGACATTTGTATACATTTCAGCATTTTTTTAAATTCTCAATTTATGTCACCCAAGAACCCAAGAAAGCCTCCTTCTCCTGTTTACTAGGACTTGTTGAAAAAAATCCACGTTTACCTTACCCATACTGACAGTTTTATGAGAAACAAATTAGGTTAAGAAAAGAACATGGAGTTACACTGTATTTTCTTGCTGAATTATGTTTTTTAATTTATCTGTCTCTGTCCCTCGACTATGAACTACATGGAGGCAGGGATCATGACTGAATTGCCTCTA
The DNA here is from genome assembly GCF_030028045.1 of Hippopotamus amphibius kiboko. Lineage (NCBI taxonomy): Eukaryota > Metazoa > Chordata > Mammalia > Artiodactyla > Hippopotamidae > Hippopotamus > Hippopotamus amphibius. Next base: position 30,720,770 of record NC_080203.1, read on the forward strand.
CTCCTAGGGCAGGGCACAGGACCTAGAGTAGGTGTTTATTTTATTTATTTATTTTGGCTGCATTGGATCTTCATTGTTGCGCGAGGGCTTTCTCTAGTTGTGGAGAGCGGGGGCTATTCTTCGTTGAGGTGTGTGGGCTTCTCATTGCAGTGGCTTCTCCTGTTGTTGTGGGGCACGGGCTCTAGGTGTGCAGGCTTCAGTAGTTGCAGCACGCTCAGTAGTTGTGGCGCATGGGCTTAGTTGCTTCGAGGCATGTGGGATCTTCCCAGACCAGGGATCAAACCCGTGTCCCCTGCATTGGCAGGTGTTTTCCCAACCACTGCACCACCAGGGAAGTCCCCGGAGTAGGTGTTTAGAAAATGTTAGAATGTCTAGGGGTAGGTGGGGCCCAGAGATAGATGTTCTATAAGAAACTCCATGGGTTATAATAGGCAGTCAAGGTTGAGAACTACTATTTAGCTGAATAAATGAATATGTAAAGGAGAAGAAGGAAAGCTCATGATAGGAGAGGGCAGACTCAGGACAGGGGTGGGGATAATGATATCCTATTATTTTTCTCCACCTTAAAGAGAGAGTTCTGTGTCCAGATTAACCTCTACACTGCATGGCAGAGGACCAGTAATTTCCAGTACTGTGTTTGAGAAGTGCTATTGTTGAATTCCTACCTCTGACTAGGGAAAAAAAAAAAGCCAGCTTTCACCTGTCCTGCGGGGTTTTACCTATTTGAAAGGCTGCCCCGCACATCTTCGGAGCCCCAGACATCTTGAGGAGTTTGATGGGAAAAGCAATTGGTGATATGAATTACCTGGAGACACTTATTTGTTTAGATGGCATAATTACACTTGGCAGAGCTTTGGAGGAGAGGAACAATGGCTCCTTATATTACTGGATCACCTGGGAAACAGCCTAAAATTGTCCCTTGACAAATGCCAGTCCTGCCAGACCTCAATAAGATACATTGGACGTATAAGATCACAACAGGGGCTGGGGACAGACTGTGGAAAGATGCCTGAATGGCCAGGGACCAACATTTAAAAACACTGGGGGGATTCCATAGACATTACAGGAGCTGGTTGAAGGACTGTTCAAAGATTGCAAAACAGCTCAGTGAGCTGGCTCCTGAGATCAGAAGTATTCTCACCTGTAAAATGAGGATGATAATACTTACATAATAGGATTATTGTACAGTTTAAATGAAATATATATCAATGCCTGACACTAAGAACTCAGTATGTTGTTATTATTTGGGTTGATAACTGTACATTTTCATCTGAAAGAAAACAGTTTTAGATAGTGAAAAAAACAAGCTTTGAAGACAGACAGACTCAGCGTTGGATCCTGGCTCTACCACTAACTATCTATGCTACCTTGGGCAAGCCAGTATCATCTGTAACAAGGGACACTCCAAATGACCACCAATATTTACCTCACAAGCAGTGGTAGATCCAGGTTTTGTAGGGCCTGAAGCTTATACCATTTGGGTTAAATTTGTTTTTTTTAAGTGCAAAATTAGGTACAATCCTAAAGATTTATTTAGAATCAGACAATAGATCACAGGAAATACACTTTTCTCTCTTTTTTTTATCACACCAAGTGGCATGCAGGATCTTAGTTCCCTGACCAGGGATCGAACCTGTGCCTCCTGCAGTGGAAGCACAGAATCTTAAATACTGGACTGCGAGGGAAGTCCCAAGAGATACACATTTGAAAAACTGACAAATATCACAAACACCATAAAATTAAAAAAATTTTTTTCATTTAATTAACTAAATTAACACACCTCCATGCTACCTTTTTTCCTATAATTTTTAAAAATATTTTTTGGGGAGGGTGGGGGGGACTCGAGGGGGGGGAGTCAAGGAAGGGAGGGAATATGGGGATATGTGTATAAAAACAGATGATTGAACCTGGTGTACCCCCAAAAAAAAGAAAAAAAGAAAAAAAGAAAAAAAAAGAAAAAAGAAAATGTGAAAAAAAAATATTTTTAAAAATTTATTTATTTGATTTTTTATTTATTGGCTGCATTGGGTCTTCGTTGCTGCGCTCAGGCTTTCTGTAGTTGTGGAGAGTAGGGGCTACGCTTCATTGCAGTGTGCAGGCTTCTTATTTCAGTGGCTTCTCTTGTTGCGGAGCATGGGCTCTAGGCGCACAGGCTTCAGTAGTTGTGGTGGGTGGACTCAATAGTTGTGGCTCTCAGGCTCTAGAGCACAGGCTCAGTAGTTGTGGCGCATGGGCTTAATTGCTCCACAGCATGTGGGATCTTCCTGGACCAGGGCTCGAACCCGTGTCCCCTACATTGGCAGATGGATTCTTTTTTTTTTTTAATTATTTATTTATTTTATTTATTTATTGGCTGCATTGGGTCTTTGTTGCTGCACACGGGCTTTCTCTAGTTGCTGCGAGCGGGGGCTACTCTTCATTGCAGTGCACAGGCTCCTCATTGCAGTGGCTTCTCTTGTGGAGCACAGGCCCTAGGTGCGTGAGCTTCAATAGTTGCGGCACATGGGCTCAGTAGTTGTGGCTCACGGGCTCTAGAGCCAGGCTCAATAGTTGTGGCACATGGGCTTAGTTGCTCTGTGGCATGTGGAATCTTCCCAGGGCAGGGCTCAAACCTGTGTCCCCTGCATTGGCAGGCAGACTCTTTACCACTGCGCCACCCAGGAAGTCCTGGCAGGCGGATTCTTAATCACTGCACCACCAGGGAAGCCCTTTCCCATATTTTTTGACCACGCATCTTTTGATCACCTTTTCATCCAATATACCTTTTGTAATACAATTTCTATAGAGAGAATAGAAAAACAATTTCATTTTTTTCTGAGAGTTTGGAGAAGTCTTTTTCAGCTTCACAACTCACCACCACTGATTAACGTCATGTAAATTTTCTGGATTGTTGTAAAATTTGGGAAAACCTCTATCATTTCTTCTATATGTGAGCTGTAAGATTTTACGATGTGTCGAGTTTTTTAAGTAATAACTAATCTTAAATAAGCTTTAGATTTACCACTTCAGAAATGTTTCCACAAGTCATTCCTTCACTGGTACAGCCAGCAATAACTTAACTATATGCAGAAGTAATAGCAAACCACATAACTATATCCCACCAACCCCAAATAAATGTATATGCAACTCAATTTATCTTTGGTTTGATTCCCAAAAGAATAGCTCTGGTAAAGACAGAACTCTCCTTAGAAAGCAAAGCAAGGCAGGGAATTCCCTGGCAGTCCAGTGGTTAGGACTCCACACTTTCACTGCCGAGGGCCTGAGTTCAGTCCCTGGTTGGAGAACTAAGATCCCACAAGCCGCACAGTGCAGCCAAAAAAAAAGAGAAGTAAGCAAAGCAAGGCAGAAAATATGAAAAGGCAAAAGTGTTCTCTGGGTGGGGAGAAGGTAGAAAACACTTATTCTTAATATATTCTTAATATATCTTAATATATCATTCAAAGTTAATAAAAAGTATCCCCTTCCCATGAACGTTTGACGTATTCTAGTGTTGTGAATTCCGTTGTAGAATTTGGAAAACCACGCCCCAGAAGAATGAAGCATTAGAGGAAATTTGGTGGACCTAATCTAAGGTAGGAGAGGTTTCACCCCCTTTGAACTCCAAACCTATTCTGTGGTAAAAGATTTTCTAAAGGAAGACAGCAAGGCAATTGCCTGGAGGTCCAATGGTTAGGATTCTGCACTTCTACCACAGGGGGCACAGGTTCAATCCCTGGTTGGGGAACTAAGATTCCACAAGCTGCGTGGCATGGCCAAAAAAAAAGAAAGAAAGAAAAAGAAAAATAGAATATGGAACCTCTATACAATAGGATTGAAATGATTTATATTTACCAACTTGGAAAACCCTGTAAAATGTAATAAGTTTTTTAAAAGGCAACAAAAGAGAATGTACAATATACCTGTTAAATAACAAAATTCACCTGAGTAAGTTTTGAAGATCTTATTGGCTTTATTCAACAATTCATGAATTGGGCAACATCCCATCTAGCAAATAGAAAGGAGCTCTGCAGCAGAAACTAATACAACATTGTAAAGCAATTATACTTCAATAAAGATGTTTAAAAAAAAAGGAGCTCTGAAGAGCAGTACAAAATAGAAGACTTGTGAGCAGAAGGTGGAGGGACAAGGAAATTACTAGTAATGAGTGGATTGTTTCAGGCAAGGTCATCTTCCTTTGGGGAACAGCAGGGGTCTATCAGGTGGATCACCTCACTACTGCTGACCAGACAATTTCAGACTGACTGGAATCACATTCCTGGGAGAGGCTGAAATTGCAATTAGGTTAAGTATTAAGTCTCAGTTTGGTGATGTGGGCTTAGCACAAGGGGCTCCATTTGGGGCTTAGTGTCTCTTTTAACAATTCCCCCCTTCTGATCAGACTCTTGGCTTAACTGGGAGATATGATCAAAATTTAAGGCATTAGTGGCACTTCCAGCTACCACTCTAAAGTTCCCACAGTTTTTGCTGATCCTTTGTGTGGTTTTCACAGGTCATGACTTTTTTTGCTGAATCTCTATGGCATTCACAGGTCATGACTTCAGATTCACAATTTTTTAGCTGGTCATTTCTTTGTTCTTTCCTGACATTCCAGTGTTAGAGAGAACATTTGCTTGGTGGTGAGCAGCCGCAATCATGCATTTAAAGCTTTTGAGAGAACACAGCACACCAAGGAGACTACTATGACTATGGTAAGCAGGATAATTCCCAGAGTCTGGAGTGCACTCTGCAGTCATGGTCCCCAAGATCCAAACCAATCAAAATCAAATACATCAAAGAAAGAACCCATTGAAGGAGTTACTTTCTTAAGCCAGTGGCTTATTCAGTGATCTTGTGCAGCTGAGTTTCAACTTCAGAAGTGTTAATCCAGGTGCAGCAAGTGGTGCTGGCTACAGCACAAACAACTCCTTGCTCAGCTAAAAGATAATCAAGGGTTATCATTTTATCAAGAGCAACTTTGACCAGAGAGTCTAAGGATTTTTGTTGGGCAGCTATGGCTTGTGCAGTAGATTCTGCAGTATTTTTGAGAGTTAAGGTGAGGTTGCTGATCATAGCCTCACTTGTATTCACTCCTAACCAGGGAAGTAGGGACCTGCCAAAGGAAGCAAATCCTGAATCATGAACACCTCCTGGGAAGTCTTTTCTAACTGGACGATGTAAATTCAGGGAAGTTGACCAATGAGGTGTCTCCGTTTGATTGTGGACAGCTATGGGCACACTTAGATAACCTAAGATGCATTGATTACCCAGTTATGCACCAGCCATCTAGGCATTCATAGGCCCAAGGAGAATGATAAACACCATAGACAAAGATAAATCCTGTCAGGGCACAAACCATTCCCACCAAGGTGGTACTGGTTTTTTTGTTTGTTTTTTGTTTGTTGGTTTTGTTCTGTTTTGTTTTCGGCTTCATCAGGTCTTAGTTGTGGTATGGGGGATCTTCGCTGAGGCATGTGGGCTTCTCGCTAGTTGTGGCATGGGTATTTTCTCTTCTCTAGTTGTGGCACACAGGCTCCAGGGTGCGTGGGCTCTGTAGTTTGTGGCACACGGGCTCTCTAGTTGAGGTGAGCAAGCTCAGTAGTTGTGGCACAAGGTTAGTTGCACCGCGGCATGTGGGATGTTAGTTCCCCAACCAGGGATCGAACCAGCATCCCCTGCATTGCAAGTCGGATTCTTTACTGCTGGATCACCAGGGAAGTCCCCAAGGTGGTACTGTTAATGGATTATTGCATTTGTCTATTCAAGCCAGGTTTTCAGCACAATTGGAAAGTAAACCTCTTAGCCTGAAATACGAAATTGTTCTAAATTCCTTGCAAAGATGGGTGCTGCTGGTGAGACATTTTCATTACTGGAAGAAGATCTGATTTAGATAATCATAAGAGCATGGGGGTACAAATGTACCACGATTTACACAGGTATTTATTTGTATCCAATTGGGCAAGTACAGTTATAATTGAAGAAAAATCAAACAAGTCACAGGATGTTCTGGCCATAAAAGTCAGACTCTAAGTGACTTCTAAGGTGGGGGGGGGGGGTGGCCACTTGGGAGTAGAAGAGAAATTGGTCACAGGGAGGACCAGGGGGTCTCTAGTATCATATCAGGTGTTTTTGATGATAAATCCAGCAGTCTGAAACATTAACTCTATTAGCAATGGCCTGGAAGATAAGGATGATGGCATTATCCTTCCAGGCCAATGCCAAAGTAAAGGAAAGAAGGAAAAGGAGAGAGGGTTTCATGTTTAGCTAAAGTATAAAGTCTTGATCTGTCATCTTGGCAGTCTACATCAATGTTAGCTACTTCTTTTCCTCTGATTTGGAGGTCTCCACTGTCTACATAGGACCAGTTGTCAGGTAGAGCCTTCTTTAGCCGTGAGATGTATACCCAAGGTTCAAGTCCCTGAAGTTTGGTTGCCACCTGGATAAATGAGGAAGACCTGGTATAGTTCCTTTCGAGAAAATTTAAGAGCAGGCTTTATTCTTAGTGATTCCAAATCAGAAGGTTGGGAGAAAATTGGAAACATTAGTTTGGAGAGTTATAGCCAGATATTTGAGGAAACTAAAAGAATTGAGGACCTAGTCCAGTTTACAGGTATACAACTAAACTTCAAAGACAATTAACAGGACTAAAATCTAGTATCTACAAAGGTGCAAACATAATTTTTCTCTCTACACTCACCCCCATTTTTTTTACCAAGATAATCACAGTAAAACTAATTTGTTTGTATTAAAATTGACCTTGCTATTTACATAAATGCAACAAGAATAGTGATTGACCACATAAGTACTTTTTAAGACAGTTTTGCTGGAACTTTTCATAAATCTCAGCTTGAACTCTTAAAAGCCTCTGAGGACATGAAGTCTAGCCAAGATTTTGCCTATAGTTTGTGTGAATTCCTCTCTTCTTGAGATCCCCAAAATATCCTGAGCTTTCTGAGCCTGCCAGGAAGTGACCTTCCTTACTCACCTGGTAAGGCTGCCAGGAATCCAGTAAGCAAGGTACCAGGTCGATTTTTCAAAGAGGCTTTATTGGCTCCATGAAGTCAACCTTAGTACCTTAAAGCTGTCTGGTCATATGTGAGTCTATGCATGTCTCTCTCAAATATGACTTTCCCGTCAAAGCCTTGGTATTGTAATCCAGCCAATGTTTCTAACTGTATTCTGTTACAAGGAGAACAAACAGTTCCTTATTGAACTTATGCAAATAACTATATTGCCATGAAAAGAATAGTCAAGAGTTTCTAAATTATGGAAGGATCGGGTAGGGAGAAAAAGTATGTTTCATCTTTGCTTACAAAGGTATACTTTACCAAATCCCTGCATGTCATAGCTAGCTTAAGAGAAAGGGTTTTCTTAAATCTGGAAAAACAAAACATTAAGGAACCAGCAATGTTTCAATCAAAAAGTCATTAAAAATTATAATCATCCTCCTCAGTTCATTCAGATGCATGTAATTAATACTTGTTCTGTTTGAAACCAATTTTTCCATTAGTTCTAGAAATTCTCACCCAGTTCAGTTTTATGATCTTAAAGTTATCAGAAACCTGTACTTAAAGTTCTTTCCATGAATCTCCTTGAAGATGGAAATACTTTGCAGGAACACTTCTGCAAAAGTATCAAGGTAAAACAATAACTGTCTGTAAAAAGTCTTAAAAATGCTCATTGTTAAAGATCTGATGGGAGTTTACAATGGAATTGATGAGGAAATTTGGTTATTTCTGTGACATACAACATTTTAAGATAATAACTGGAATTATTACTGATAACATACCAGGACACTTCAAATTCCCAGGAATTTCATACAATTTCTGGAACACATATATCTATACAAATATAACATAAAGAAGGCTTAGTACTACTTCTTATTTGACAATGCTTCCCATGTAATTTAGCATATCAAATATGCCTAATAAGTTTAACATCTCTTTTTTTCTAAGGAGAGTAATTATTTTGCGATTTTTCAGGGGCTTCAGGAAAAATCTCAAAGTTAATTTCAGGTCAAAAAGACCACTTAGAATTTGATTTTGGGGGGGGGGAGGAGTTGTCAAAAATATCAAAAGCCTTTAAAGACATTCAGTCAAATAGGATCATAGGTCACTGAAATAATGCTTAATTATCTATTTAGCCATAGTGACAATTAAAGACTTCACAGGCAAACACAAAGTTAAAAAACTGTAAACAAACAAAAAACAAACAAAATACCTTAGCTCTTTTAATAGAGAAGACTCAATTTTCTTAAGTAATCAGACTTGATAAAGACAACATGAAACACAGAAAATTATTTTGATAAGACACAAAACCTTTGTCTTCTAGACAAATTACTTAAAAGATAAAGAAAAACCATTCATAATCTCTTACAAGAGCAGACCAATAGTCCTTTTAACAGAGAGAAAACCAAATTCTAATATTGCTCCAGCTACTTTTGATATTAAAACATTTTTCACTCAAATTCATTTTAACCTTAGCCAGCTCGACCATGCATAAAATTATTTTCCCACAATTCCTTTCCCATAAACCTTTTGAACTTTCTTTTCTACATTCAGATTCTGTCCTATGCTTTTCCTCTTTCCCATTCTGAAATGACCAGACTTAGGAAAAAACTACTTTTCTTTTCCTCAACAAAAATGAATTTCCATTCCTCGTACCTTCTTTTACTGAAAACACATCCTACTTTCCCTGCATACAGAAACTTTCCCTTATTATTTCTATTAGTTTTAATTATATATAATACAATTTTAACCCTTAAAAACCTTAATTTCTACTGAAAATAAATAAGTAAACAATTGTGAACTATTTTATATATTAGCATTTTGTGGCAAATTTATAAACATTTTATATTTTCTAGAAACATATGCTTTTTCATAGTGATTCTTTCTAGTGTGGCACAAAACATGTTTACTAATAAACCCAAATATCTTTAGTTCCTCTGTAAAATGAAACCAAAAATGTATAAACCTACACTCATTAATTAGTGTTTCAGTACTTCATCTTATTTGGAAATTATCTAGATATTTAATGACTATCCATCATTTAATTTAACTTAGCAAAACTTTAAGGTTTCAAGTTACCAAAAAGATTTGGGAAACTGCTTAAGTAGACATACTGTAAAATATACTTATTACTAAAAAGTTCACCCAAAAACTCTTACCAAGTGGGGAAAGCAGGGAGGGTTGGCGGGGAACGAATTGGGAGATTGGGATACCAAATTGTACACTCTAAGTATATGCAGTTTATTGTCTGTTAACTGTATCTCAATAAAAGATCTTAAAAAAAAAAAGTTCACCTAAAAACTCATCTCACATCTATTTAATTCACTTGTTTTCAACAATTATGCTTAGATTACTTCATCATACCAAGTTATGTTTCTTGCTGACAAGTTTTATAACAGAGATAACATGAACTTATTTGACTAATAAACCTAGGTAGAATAAAAGTTGTATGTCTGCATTATATTCAATGTTGATAACTCTAAAGACATGTCTATTTTAAGTAAAGCAACAGATTCGAATTAGTTTTAATACCAAATATTTTCCTAGATCACACAAACCTGAAAAGCATTTGGGTTAGTTTCTAATATATTTTTTGAGAATTTTATAAAGACAATTCATATAGGCATTCATTTTCTTAAGCCAATTAAATAGAACTCTTTTAGGAATTAATTTTGGCAATAACATCTGGAGTTAAAAAATATACCACACATCTATAACATATATAGAGAGACAAACATAAACATACAGATGCAAACTTTATAGTTGAGACTTTATAGTTCTTGTTCTAAAATTTTAACCATGAGACAGATATGATAATGTAAAACTCACTTGCTTATAAAAGAACAATTGAAATAAGAATACCTGCTCCAATAGCTATGGCTAAATCCTTTCCTACTAATATTTGTGGAGAAGACACTTAAGATTTGTATTTGTCCTTAGCAAGTAAACTTATAGAAGCTGTGGACCAGATTTTGGGCAAGAGAGCTTTTATAGCAGTTTGTATTTTTTAAAAGCCTCCCCCCCCCCCCACTTTTTTCTTTCAGTCTCAGGAATTGGGGATGGTCTAGATAAGAGTTCTCAGAGAGGACTTTCTAGGTGGCGCAGTGGTTAAGAATCTGCCTGCCAATGCAGGGGATACGGGTTTGATACCTGCTCCAGGAAGATATCACATGCCGCGGAGCAACTAAGCCCATGTGCCACAACTATTGAGCCTGCACCCTAGAGCCCGTGAGCCACAACTATTGAGCCCATGTGCCGCAACTACTGAAGCCCACACGCCTAGAGCCTGTGCTCCGCAACAAGAGAAGCCACAGCAATGAGGAGCCCACACACCACAATGAAGAGCAACCACCGCTTGCTGCAACTAGAGAAACCCCGTGTGCAGCAATGAAGACCCAATGCAGCCAATAAATAAGTTAATTAATTAATTAATTTAAAAAAAAAAGAGTTCCCAAAGAAAGACTAGGTAAAACATTTACTTCTCAAAGTCTCAGAGAAAGAATTCAAGTTCCTCCAAGAAGGACTTTTGTTCCTTAAAGACCAGAATTTTTACAATACTTACAAGCTTTCTGAGATAAATAGGGGAGGTTTGGGGAGAGGTAAAAAGGATAGGAGGACTTTGCATTTTTTCTGGAGCCACATTTCTGGTTTTGCAAAGATTTGTAAGATAAGGACAGTTGCTGTTAATTTCTCAAGAAATTGGGTTGCAACATAAATGACATCATAGGTTGTTCCACCCATGCAACCACATTATCTTCAATTTGCTTTTTTATATCAGGGAGAAGATTTCCAACTAAGATGAAAACCAAAATATTTCCATGTTCTGGATTTAGAACTATTTATCTTTGGAATATTTTAGTAAATCCTTCCACAAAGGCTTTAGAAGGTTTTTCTTTCCCTCTGGGTATATAGTTTTCATTTTAGCTTGGGGGAGAGGCCTTTAAAATAAGTTCCCAATAAATGTAAATTGATACAGCCACTATGGAGAACAGTATGGAGGTCCCTCAAAAAACTAAAAATAGAACTGCCATATGACCCAGCAATCCCACTATTGGGCATATACCCAGAGAAAACCAAAATTCAAAAAGACACATGCACCCCCAATATTCATTGCAGCACTATTTATAATAGCCAGGACATGGAAGCAACCTAAATGTCCATCAACAGACAAATGGATAAAGAAGATGTGGTACATATATACAATGGAATATTACTCAGCCATAAAAAGGAACAAAATTGTGCCATTTGCAGAGACATGGATGGAACTAGAGACTGTCATACAGAGTGAAGTAAGTCAGAGGAAAACAAATATCATACAGTAACGCATATATATGGAATCTAGAAAAATAGTACAGATGAATCAGTTTGCAAGACAGAAATAGAGACACAGATGTAGAGAGCAAATGTATGGACACCAAGTGGGGAGAGGAGTGGGGATAGGATGTATTTGGAGATTGGGATTGACATATATACACTAATACGTATAAAATAGACAACTAATGAGAACCTGCTGTATAGCACAGGGAACTCCACTGTACAGTAGAAACTAACACAACATTGTAAAACAACTATATCTCAATTTTTTTAAAAGTTCCCAATAGGCTTTGAATATCAGCTTCCAATTTGGCCAACTTCTGACCACAGAGCTACTTTTAAAAAAGAAAAATCCTTTCAAATATCTTGTCAGGTTTCATCAAGAAAAAACAGTAAACATTTCTGGTAGTATTGAACAATTCCTTGGATTCAAGAGGTGCACCCAAAGAGGGTGCAAAGGGTATTTTATTTTCCTTTCTCTCAGAATACAACACACAGAGATCTGGGAGAGCCAACTCTAGCAAGAATTCTTACCCTTAGCCAGTTTCTGCCAGTTTTCCCAGGATCCCATCTGCAGGTTCTGAGTGGGGTTTAGAGATTGTAGCTCTGGTATCTACCAGAATTTGGTAAGGTTTTTGATTGATTTTAACTTTAGTTTCCCCTTGGCTGCTTAAGGTAATAAAGTAGCAGTTTACTAGAAAAATCCCTCAGAATCTCATCAACTCTGGCGGGGACCATATAGGGCCCTTCCTTCAAAGGTAGATATGGGGGCATTCAAGCTGATGTTAAAGAATTTGCATAGGACCTTTGAGGACAATCTCTTTTCCAGTATCCCAGTTGACTACAATAGATATCAATCTCTGGGACAGCGTTTTGATGATGGACCCCTAGGAGGGTATAATTCGGGAGGCCTGGGTGCTGTTTTAGATACCTTTTGTGTCTTTGATTTTCCATTAGCCTTTTGCAACAAAGTTTTCACTGAAGTTATTTTGGAATCTATATGACTTTGGAAGCTTTTACATACCAATTAAAATAGGTATCCCAGGGCGGAGTCAAATGGCAGTGTGGGAGGATGTGGAGTTCACGTCTCCCCACAACTAGGGCAGCTGCCGGACATTAGTGGGGGACCTCGAAGCCCAAGGAGACAGGAGGAACCCCTGACAGGCCAGGTAGGATGTGGGGGGAGTCAGAGGGGAGGAGAAGGGGAGACTGGACAGGACCAGTGTCCCGGAGGGGTGGCTGGGGGATGGGAGAGGTTCCTGCCTGGAAGGACCCTCGGGGGGCTCAGAGGATCAGGGGGGAGTGCATCTAGCGTTTCCCCTAACCAATGGGGCCAGGAAGCCTGCTGGGCTCCCCAGCTGGGTCCTCCACCCTTAGAGGCCCCCTCCCAGCTGCCTGGGTCCTAGGGGCATAGGAGGGAGGGAGGAGGGGGGAAGAGGAGGAGACGCAGACTGGTAAGGGGACCTTCTGGGATTGGAAGACCAGGGGAGGTGTGGAGGGTGTTTCCCCTGCCCACTGGGGCCCCCAGAAGCCTGCTGGGCTCCCGGGCCTGGTCGTTCATTCTCTGGGACCCACTCCAGCTGCGTGGGTTCTAGGGGTATGGGAGGGAGGGAGGAGGAGGAAGAGAAAGAGAGGCAAACAGTGGTGGGGGGGCACCCTCCAGGACTGGAAGATCAGGGGAGGTGCTGCCGGCAATTCCCCCACCCACTTGGCCCAGGGAAGCCTGCTGAGCTCCCGGCTGGGTCCTCAGCCCTCCAAGGTCCCCTTCGGGCTACGTTGGTCCTGGAGCATAGGCGGGAGGCAGAGGGAGAAGAGGAAAGGAGGAGGGGGAGGGGCTTTCAGGGATCAGAGGATTTGGGGAGGCATGGAAGGCATCTCCCCTGTCTACTAGGCCCCGGGAAGCCTGCTGGGCTCCCGGACCTGGTCCGCCACCCTCCAAGGCCCTCTCCTATCTGTGTTGGTCCTGAGGGTGTAGGAGGGAGGCAGGTGAAGAGGAGGAAAGGCGGACAGGTGGGGGTACCTTCCAGGGTCGGAGGACCAAGGGAGGTGTGAAGGGCCTTTCCCCTGCCCCCTTGGGCCCGGGAGGCCTGCTGGGAAGGGGCAGGGAAGAAGAAGAGAGGCCAAGAGGCTGGGACCCTCTGAGATTGGAGGACAGGGAAGCACCTGGCATTTCCCCCACCAACTTGGGCCTAGGGAGCCTGCTGGGATCCCAGACCTGGTCCTCCACCCCCAAGACCAGAGGCACTCCTGGGCCCCTCCTGCCTCACTAAGCCTAAGTCCTACTCCCACCCCCCACCCCAGGGCCTTTTCAGACCTTGTGGGACCTAAGCATAGGCGCTGCCCACTGCCTAAACCCCGCCCCTGCCTAAGCCCCACCCCCCACAGCCAAGGCCTTTTCAGGATTTTACCCCCCCTCCTCTTTTTTGCTATTGTGGTTCTGTTTTACCTTCCAGTTGTTGCATCATCTATTTTTAAATTTTTTCTAACATATCTGTTAGTTTTCTAATCTTATTGTATTTTTCAGTCTTTTTTATTGTTCTTCTCTTTTTTTTTTTCCACCCCGTGCAGCTTGTGGGATCTTCGTTCACAAGCCGGGGGGCGGGCCTGAGCTCCTGCAGTGGGAGTTCTGAGTCCAAACAATTGCACTAACAGAGAACCCGAGACCCCAGGGAATATTCACCAGAGTGAGGTCTCCTGGAGGTCCTCCCCTCAGCACCAATACCCAGCTCTACCCAACAGCCTACAAACCCCAGTGTTTGAAGCCTCAGGCCAAACAACCAGTAAGACAGGAACACAATCCCACCCATCAAAAAAAAAAATGAGACAACAAAAAAATATGTCATAGGTGAAGGAACAAGGTAAAAACTTACAAAAACAAATAAATGAAGAGGGAATAGGCAACCTAGCTGAAAAAGAATTCAGAGTAATGATAGTAAAGATGATCCAGAATCTCAGAAATAGAATGGGGGCATGGATTGAGAAAATACAAGAAATGTTTAACAAAGATCTAGAAGAACTAAAGAACAAATAAACAGAGATGAACAACACACTAACTGAAATGAAAAACCCACTGGAAGGTATCAAAAACAGAATAACTGAGGCAGAAGAATGAATAAGTGAGATGGAGGATAGAATGCTGGAAATAACTGCCAAGGAAGAGAATAAAGAAAAAAGAATGGGGCTTCCCTGGTAGCACAGTGGTTAACAATCTGCCTGCCAATGCAGGGGACACAGGTTTGATCCCTGGTCTGGGAAGACCCCCACATGCTGTGGAACAACTAAGCCCATGAGCCACAACTACTGAGCCTGCACTCTAGAGCCATAAGCCACAACTAACGAGCCCACGTGCTGCAACTACTGAAGACTGCGTGCCTAGAGCCCATGCTCCACAACAAGAGAAGCCACAGCAATGAGAAGACCATGCACCACAATGAAGAGTGGCCCCCTGCTTTCCGCAACTAGAGAAAGCCCATGCACAGTAACAAAGACCCAACACAGCCAATAAATAAAAATAAAATAAATAAATAAATTTATTTTTAAAAAAAAGAAAAAAGAATAAAAAGAATTGAGGACAGTCTCAGAGACTTCTGGGACAACACTAAACACACCAACATTCGTTATAGGGGTCCCAGAAGATGAGAAATAGAAAGGGTCAGAGAAAATATTCGAAGAGATTATAGTGGAAAACTTCCCTAACATGGGAAAGGAAATAGTCTCCCAAATCCAGGAACCACAGAGAGTCCCATACAAGATAAACCCTAGGGAAAACACACCAAGACACATATTAATCAAACTAACAAAAATCAAATTCAAAGAAAAAATATTAAAAGTAGCAAGAGAAAAGCAAAAAATAACATACAAAGGAATCCCCAAAAGGTTATCGGCTGATTTTTCTGCAGAAACTCTACAGGCCAGAAGGAAGTGGCAGGATATACTTAAAGTGATGAAAGAGAAAAACCTACAACCAAGATTACTCTACCCAGCAAAGATCTCATTCAGATTCAATGAAGAAATCAAACCTTTACAGACAAGCAAAAGCTAAGAGAATTCAGCACCACCAAACCAGCTTCACAACAAATGCTAAAGGAAATTCTCTAGGAGAGAAACACAAGAGAAGAAAAAGATCCACAAAAACAAACCCAAAACAATTAAGAAAATGGCAATAGGAACATACATATCCATAATAATCTTGAATGTAAGTGCACTAAATGCTTCAACCAAAAGACACCGACTGGCTGAATGGATACAAAAACAAGACCCACATATATGTTGTCTACAAGAGATCTGCTTCAGACCTAGGGACACATACAGACTGAAAGTGAAGGGATGGAAAAACATATTCCATAAAAATGGAAATCAAAAGAAAGCTGGAGTAGCAATACTCATATCAGATAAAATAGACTTTAAAATAAAGACTGTTATAAGAGATAAGGAAGGACACTACATAATGATCAAGGGATCAATCCAAGAAAGTTGAAAATTATATCAAGCATCTTCTCTGACCACAACACTATGAGATTAGAAATCAATTACAGGAAAAAAAACTGTAAAAAACAAAAATACATGGAAGCTAAACAGTGCACTACTAAATAACCAATCACTGAAGAAATCAAAGAAGAAAAAAAATACATAGAAACAAATGACAATGAAAACACAATGACCCAAAACCTATGGGAGGTAGCAAAAGCAGTTCTAAGAGGGAAGTTTAGAGCAATTCAACCTCACCTCAAGAAACAAGAAAAATCTCAAATAAACAATCTAACCTTACACATAAAACAACTAGAGAAAGAAGAACAAAGAAAACCCAAAGTCAGTAGAAGGAAAGAAATCATAAAGATCAGAGCAGAAAGAAATGAAATAGAAATGAAGAAAACAATAGCAAAGATCAATAAAACTAAAAATTGGTTCTTTGAGAAGATAAACAAAATTTATAAACATTTAGCCAGACTCATCAAGAAAAAAAGGGAGAGAAAGCAAATCAATAAAATTAGAAATGAAAAAGGAGAAATCACAATGGACACTGCAGAAATACAAAGGATTATAAGACACTACTATAAACAACTATATGCCAATAAAATGCACAACCTCGAAGAAATGGACAAATTCTTGGAAAGGTACAATTGCCCAAGAGTGAATCAGGAAGAATTAGAAAATATAAACAGACCTATCACAAGTAATGAAATTGAAACTGTAATAAAAAAATCCAACAAACAAAAATACAGGACCAGATGGTTTCACAGGCAAATTCTATCAAACATTTAGAGAAGAGCTAACACCTATCCTTCACAAACTCTTCCAAAAAATTACAGAGGTAGGAACACTCCCAAATTCATTCTACAAGGCCACCATCACCCTGATACCAAAACCAGACAAAGATATCACAAAAAAAGAAAATTCAGGCCAATAGCACTGATGAACGTAGATGCAAAAATCCTCAACAAAGGGACTTCCTAGGTGGCACAGTGGTTAAGAATCTGCCTGCCAATGCAGGGGACAGGGGTTCGATCCCTGCCCCAGGAAGATACCACATGCCACAGAGCAACTAAGCCCGTGCACCACAATAAAGAGTAGCCCCAGGTTCCTCACAACTAGAGAAAGCCTGTGTGCAGCAATGAAGACCCAACACAGCCAATTAAATAAATTAATTAACTAATTAAAAAAATCCTCAACAAAATACTAGCAAACCGAATCTATCAACACATTAAAAGGATCATACACCATGATCAAGTGGGATTTATCCCAGGAATACAAGGATTCTTCAATGCATGCAAATCAATCAATATGATACACCATATTAACAAACTGAATGATAAAAACTATATGATTACCTCAATAGATGAAGAAAAAGCTTTCAACAAAATTTAATATGCATTTATGATAAAAACGCTCCAGAAAATGGCAGAGAGGGAACCTACCTCAATATAATAAAGGCCATATATGACAAACCCACAGCAAACATCATTCTCAATGATAAAAAGCTGAAAGAATTTCCACTAAGATCAGGAACAAGACAAGGATGTCCACTCTCGCCACTCTTATTCAACATAGTTTTGGAAGTCCTAGCCATGACAGTCAGAGAAGAAAAAGAAATAAAAGGAATGCAAATTGGAAAAGAAGAAGTAAAACTGTCACTGTTTGCAGATGACATGATACTATAAATAGAAAATCCTAAAGATGCCACCAGAAAACTACTAGAGTGTATCAATGAATTTGGTAAAGTTGCAGGACACAAAATTAATGCACAGAAATCTCTTGCATTCCTATATACTAACAATGAAAAATCCGAAAGAGAAATTAAGGAAACAATCCCATTTATCATCAAAACAAAAAGAATAAAATACCTAGGCATAAACCTACCTAAGGAGACAAAAGACTTGTATCCAGAAAACTATAAAACAATGATGAAAGAAATCAAAGATGACATAAACAGATGGAGAAGTATACCATGTTCTTGGATTGGAAGAATCAATATTGTGAAAATGACTATACTACCCAAAGAAATCTACAGATTCAATGCAATCCCTATCAAATTACCAGTGGCATTCTTCACAGAATTAGAAAAAAATTTTTACAATTTGTATGGAAACACAAAAGACCCTGAATAGCCAAAGCAACCTTGAGAAGGAAAAACAGAACTGGAGGAATCAGGCGTCCCGACTTCAGACTATACTACAAAGCTACAGTACTCAAGACAGTATGGTACTGCCACAAAAACATAAATATAGATCAATGGTACAGGATAGAAAGCCCAGAGATAAGCCCACACACACATGGTCACCTAATTTATGACAAAGGAGGCAAGAACATACAATAGAGAAAAGACACAGCCTCTTCAATATGTGGTGCTGAGAAAACTGGACAGCTACATGTAAAAGAATGAAATTAGAACACTACCTAACACCATACACAAAAATAAATTCAAAATGGATTAAAGACCTAAATGTAAGACCAGACACTATAAAACTCTTAGAGGAAAACATAGGCAGAACACTCTACAACACAAACCATTGCAAGATTCTTTCTGACCCACCTCCCAGAATAATCGAAATAAAAAGAAAAATAAACAAATGGGACCTAATGAAACTTAAAAGCTTTTGCACAGCAATGGAAACCATAAGCATGACCAAAACAAAAACAAAAACAAAAAACCCCAACTCTCCCATTCTGGGAGAAAATATTTGTAAATGAAGCAAATGACAAAGGATTAATCTCCAAAATACACAAGCAGCTCATGCAGCTCAATATCAAAAAATCAAACAACCCAATCCAAAAATGGGCAGAAGACCTAAATAGACATTTCTCCAAGGAAGACATACAGATTGCTAACAAACACATGAAAAGATGCTCAACATCAATAATCATTAGAGAAATGCAAATCAAAACCACAATGAGGTATCACCTCACACCATTCAGAATGGCCATCATCAAAAAATCTGCAAACAATAAATGCTGGAGAGAGTGTGGCGAAAAGGGAACCCTTCTCCACTGTTGGTGGAAATGTAAATTGATACAGCCACTATGGAGAACAGTATGGAGGTGCCTCAAAAAACTAAAAATAGAACTACTATATGACCCAGTAATTGCACTACTGGGCATATACCCTGAGAAAACCATAATTCAAAAGATACATGCACCCCAATGTTCATTGCAGCACTATTTACAACAGCCAGGACATGGAAGCAACCTAAACGCCCATCAACAGATGAATGGATAAAGAAGATGTGGCACATATATACAATGGAATATTACTCAGCCATAAAAAGGAATGAAATTGAGTTATTTGTAGTGAGGTGGATGGACCTAGAGTCTGTCATATAGAGTGAAGTAAGTCAGAAAGAGAAAAACAAATGCCGTATGCTAACACACGTATATGGAATCTAAAAAGATGGTACTGATGAAGCCAGTGGCAGTGCAAGAATAAAGACAGAGACACAGAGAATGGACTGGAAGGCACGGGGAGTGGGAGAAGGGGAAGCTGGGATGAAGTGAGAGAGTAGCATTGACATATATACACTACCAAATGTAAAATAGATAGCTAGTGGGAAGCTGGTGCATAGCACAGACAGATCAACTCAATGATTGGTGATGACCTAGAGGGGTGGGATAGGGAGGGTGGGAGTGAGGCTCTAGAGGGAGGGGATATCGGGATAATTCACTTTGTTGTACAACAGAAACTGGCACAACAGTGTAAAGCAATTATACTCCAATAAAGAACTAAAGAAAAAATAAATAAATAAAATAAAATAGGTATCCTATTCTGTTTGTCTGATTTGGAACTCTTGCTTTTTGGTGAACCTCTTAACTGAACGATCTTGTCTAGTTGGAACATTCCCCATAATGACCATTGTAATTCTAGGATTTTTTAAGTAAGATTTTGCCATTTTTTTAGATGTTTGTAGCTTCTGGGACCATAGTTCTTAGACATAAAATAAGCAGGTTTGCCAAAAGGCGGTGCATTCAACTCTTTGGAATTTAAGGATCCCATTTCTTTTAGCTAAGACTTTTTGGTCTCTCGGAGCCCAACTATAGTAGTCCCTCCTTAATCACAGGGGATACATTCCAAGAAAGACACCTAGTGAATGCCTGAGACCAGGGATAGTACCAAACCCTATATATATTTTTTCTATACGTACATACATACCTATTGTAATGTTTAATTTATAAATTAGGCACAGTAAGAGATTTACAGTAAAAACTAATAATAAAATAGAACAATTATAACAATATACTATAATGAAAATTATGTGAATGTGGTCTCTGTCATAAAATATTTTATTGTACTATACTCACCCTTCTTGTGATGATGTGAGATGATAAATGCCTATGTGATAAGATGAAGTGAAGTGAATGACATAGTCATTGTGATGTAGCGTTAGGCTACTATTGACTTGCTGATGATATGTCAGGAGGATCATCTGCTTTGGGTGATCCTGGATCATCAAGCCATGATGATGTTGATGGTTGGATGTCAGGAGCAGAAAATGTCACTGATTGGGGATCCCAGGCAGGATGGAGTTGGAGGGCTCAGGTTTCATTACACTACTCAGAATGGTGTGCAATTTAAAACATGAATTGTTTAATTCTAGAATTTTCCATTTAATATTTTCAGACCATGGTTGACTAGGGGTAACAGAAACTATGGAAAGTGAAATTGTAGATATGGGGGGACTACTGTAATACCTAAGAGGGTTGTGCTGTTGTGTTGGGGATTATGTGGTATTTTACAGCGTACCTCAGTGCATGGAAATTTTCTTGAGGTTGGTGATCAACTTATCCTAATGCAAGAGTCTTAGATTTATGTGGTGAGTGCTCCATCACATTTTAAGTGCTCAACCCATGCCCACCAATTTTGCGACTTTTGGCTTCCAAGATTCCCATTAGCAATAGCCCTTATCTACACAAAACAAGACAAACAAATATGTGCTCCTTCACACACCAGCAGTAACCAACAGATGTTACTGTGGCCTGGCCAAAAAAAGGGCCTGTACACACCACCACTAATTCCCAATATGGAACCTGGGGCTGGGGAAAGGACTGAACCAGCAGACCCAACAAGTGAGGACTGCAGACTGAGATTCTAACAAATGGGGAACTATTGACTGAATTGCCAGAAGTTCCCGACATGGAATCTGGGGGCTTTTCCAATCCAATAGGGAATTGTGGTCTAACTACCAGAAGGTCCCAGCATGGAACTGCAGAAAGCTAATGAGATCAGGAGCTCAAGGCAAAGAGAGTGGAATTCAGAACCAAGAGGAACTTACCCACAGCCCTCAGAAATGGCGAGAAAGACAGAGAACTCAAAGGGTTCGAAGGGTATCATGCTGTGTTTCTCGTCGTCCCCAAAGCCATCAGAAGTCTCTTTCAGTCCCACTGCTGCCACCAAATCTGTTAAATAACAAAATTCAACTGAGTAAATTTTAAACATCTTATTGGCTTTACTCAACAATTCATAAATCATACAGCATCCCATCTACCAAATAGGAAAAAGCTCTGAGGAGCTGTACAAAATGGAAGACTTTTACAGGTAGAAGGAGGCAAAACCAGGAAATTACTCTAGAAAAGAACTGATTGTTTCAGGCAAGGTCACCTTCTTCTGGGGGACAGCAGAGGCCTACCAAGCAGATTACCTCTTTAGTGCTGACCAGGAAATTCCAAACTGACTGGTTAAGATTACATTCCTGGGAGAGGCTGAAACTATAACTAGGTTTCGTATGTATTAACTCTCCGTTTGGTGACATGGGCTTAGCACAAGTGACTGCATATTGGGCCTTATCTCTTTTTTAACATACAATTTCCATAGCATAAAAAACTATGAATATGTGTGTGTGTATATATATATATAAACATCTCTGGGATACATATACCACAAGGGTTTTTCTAGGTGGTGGGATTTTTAGATGATCTTGATTTTCTGCTTTATTCTTTTCTATTATGTCTTCTGAATTTTTGTTATCACTATTCCTGCTGCTCAGGAGTAAGGTCAGCTTGATGGGCATACAATCTGTGCTATCACACAGGGTCCCATGCTTAGAAGAACCCATGTTTGGTTTAATATTCTGCTGTCACTATTTTGAAATTCTGAATAATTCATGAACAAGGGGCCCCACATTTTTATTTTGCACTGAGTCCTACAAATTACATAGCTGGTCCTGTCAGGTGTATACCTTGCCTCTTCAGCTCTCATCTGGAAATATGTTGCTCTACAATCACCATGTGAGAACTTGCTACTCTCATTTTTGTTCCTTCAAGTAGAAAGGTAAAACCTCCCAACAAGGAGGCTTTTGACATATTTTTCCCACTGTCAGCAAGACTATCAATCCTCTCCCTGAAGGAAAGAGAGAGCCTCTGAGAGCAGACTATTTTTTCTTCCCTACTAGATTTTAGTTTTACACTCTCTCCCAGCCCCTGATAGGATGGACTGCCGGTGTCCATAATAGAGTACTACCTTCCAAAATGCCAATCCTAGCAGGAGAAAAATCTGTTCTCCTGTGATCCACAGTCTATCCCAGCCACTTCTCTAGTATCAAATGCATATGTGTACATTTACATATGTGAATTATTGTTAAGTCATTCTATAATGAGCCTTCATGCCTAGGGCCTTGCCAAGCAAGGTTTTCATAATATCCCTAAGTAGTTTAGCAACAACTCAGAGCAACAGCTAAAGCCAATCTTCATAGCTACTAGTGAATATACCCATGCCCATATCCATGAGATTTCCTTATAGTTTATTCCCATCAACTAAACTTTTTATTGTCAGGGAATTTCATGTAATTCTCCACTTGGAGATTTCACTGTGCATTCCTTCCTTCGGATCTTTTATAAAGGTTTTTTTTTTTAACTAGCCCACCTCAAATCCCTAAGAAATCATATTTTCAAAATGCCAAAGTAATGTCCTTAACCTCCTTTATCTCTGTGTCTGTTTCCTATTTCTAAGGTGATATCTACTCAGAGAAAAGAGGGTCACAGTCCCATAGTGACTCAATTCCCCTAAAAACATTGGTTGAGGGAATTCCCTGGTGGTCCAGTGGTTAGGACTCTGCACTTTCACTACCGTGGGCCTGGGTTCAATCCCTGGTCAGGGAACTAAGATCCTGCAAGTCTTGCAGCATGACTAAAAGAAAACCAATAAATAAATAAATAAATAAAAATCCCCAAAATAAAAAACAAAAAAACCCAAAAAAGTTGTCATAACATCTTGTCAAAAATTTTTGGAGGTCAATTTATATTATATCCATCAAATGTCTTTATCTGCATGCTGTTTAATCCTTCAAAAAAATCCAGTTAGCTCGATAAAAATAATAGAAGTCACCACATTTCCTCTAAGGAGTTCTTTTGGTTCAAATATTCTATATAAGCTTTACTGACATGACATCAAACTCCCCAGTTTCTAAGTGACCTCCATTGTCCCACAATTGTCACATAAACAAAAAAAACTTCTAATTATGGATATTTTCAAACACACACAAAAGTAGAGAGAATAGTGCAAGGAAGTTCCAGGTATCTACTACTCAGCTTCAGCAATTACATCCTGCCTATCTCAATCATCATTTTTTAATTTTGTTTCTCGACTCAGAGGAAATTTTGAGCATTAGATTCTAACTAGGAATACAGCCAAATTCATATTCTCACTTGAAATAAAGCTGTCACCTAAGTAGCAGTTATCTAGTTAAAATCTAAAAGCATCCCCATTCCCAGATTTTCCGTCTCTAACCAACCTGCTTTCTAACTCCCTCTCCTCCCGCCCCTGAGCTGCAACTGGCACTTGTCCCAGCTAACCAGTCTAATCCTTTCAACTACTTAAATGTAGGACAGGAGGACTTTTAGAATAGATTTGCTTAGCATACTGCAGAAGAGACAAAATTGCCCTCTGACCACTGCATCCCAGGGCAATTCCATCTCAATTCTTTAACTTCTATAGAAGTGAACAAATAACAGCATTCGAATAAAACTTATTTTTCAGATCTTTTGCTCAAAGATTTGTGTAAAAACATGCCCACGTCCATCCACGTGAAAGTGGATATTTCACAAAGAAGGCAAAAACAAGACTCAGTGGGAATAAGATGGAGAATTAAGTCATGGATCAAGGGAAAGGAAGAAATGTTTCTAGGCTCCCTCTGGGAGACTTTATCTCCTTTCATCTTTCCAGCAAATTCAGGTATAATCTAAGTCACATTTTACATATGAGGAAACTGAGGAAATTCAAACCTCAGAAGTCCTATGGCTCAAGATACCAGTTTGTGAATGTTGCAGGAGGAATTGAATCTGATCTGTCTGACTCCAGACCACACCTTTCTTCCTAAGTCATAAACTCAGGAGCACTAGAAACTGGTTGGGATCCCTAGGACAATCCCTTATGAGGGTTGAGCCAGCAAACAAATGCCACTTTGTAATAAGACTTTCTCTCTTTCTCACCAGATGGTCCCCTGAATTAGTTGAAGCCTGTGGGCCTTAAATATAAAACAGGAGGATGTGTCTTGATTATAACACAGCAGTTTGGTTTCAGTTGCAAGTGTTATGCTTAAAATGTAACAATGTGATTGATTTACAACATTTTTTTTAAAGGATCAGGGGTTTTTTGTGTTTGGTCAGCCAAGCCCCTGAATCCCTGGCTGCTCTCCAAAACAGACAGAACTACACCTAGGCAGGCCACCATAAGTAAGGGTTCTATTTCTCTGGGACGTCTTTGAGCAATAGGACCTTCACTCAATCCATACTGCTGATGCTGCCCCTATGAGATCCATTGGAGGCAGTTCTTACTCTTCCTCCCTTAGCCAGACCAGACAAGAGGTATTTCCTCAAGAAGTCCCCAGCTTGGGACTCTCCTGGTGGCGGAGTGGTTAAGACTCTGAGCTCCCAATCAGGGGGCCCAGGTTCAATCCCTGGTCAGGGAACTAGATCCCACATGCATGCCGCAACTAAGAGTTCACATGCCACAACTAAGGAGCCCACAAGCCACAACTAAAGAGCTGGCAAGCCGCAACTAAGAAGCTGGCAAGCCGCAACTAAGGAGTCTGCCTGCCACAACTAAGACCCAGTGTAACCTAATTAATTAATTAATTAAAAAATAAAATCGTCAGCTTGCTGGAATAATATCCACCTAGCTCCTTCTTTGCCATTGGCATTTACCCTAGCCTGCCTGGATCTAGAAGCTGATCCCTCTGGACCAGAGATCTTCCCTCTTCTTCTCCACTGAGTTGAGGGGACAAGAGGCAGATTTAAAACTTGCTTCTCTCTTACTCACAGTTAGTATGCCTGTTTTGTCTGTATGTAAAGGCTCCACTCACCCACAGCTAAGAAAAATCCTGCTCTAACTTTGCAACTGAGAAATCAGTCTTTATTCAGACACATGCTTCCTCCACAAAGCATAGCAGTTGGGTGGAGTGGAGGCAGCAGTGAGGGTGCAAGATCCATGAGGGATAGGGAAGAAAACAATTCTGAAAGGGAGTGAGGAGCAGTCTCAGGGAAGGGAGATGTCATCAGAGGGTTAAGCAGGCAGCAGGAAGGAAGATGAATTCACTATTGAGGAGAAATGGAAAAGGGACTAAGTACAAAGCACTATGCTAGATGCTTTACATATACCAAGTGAGGAAGGACTGGAAATAGAGAGAAATTTATGAATGCTATTACACTAGTGCAGGCAAGAATTGATTAGGGACTGGTGGCAGTTTGAATGGGAAAGAGAGGATAGAAGCAGGAGTCACTGTGAAGGGAGTCTAGGCCTGAACTTAGCAATTGATTGGGTGTAGAGGTGAGGGAGAAGGAAGAAACCAGGAGCTTTGGGTTTTCATAAGTGACTGGGAAGATAAGAGGAAATGACTGTCAGGAGATGGATGTAGACAATATTAATCAATTCAGTTTGGGGCCTATTTAAGCTTTTAAAATTGTCATTATGCAAATTTCCAAACAGAGAAAAAGAGAGAATATGATATTGAAGTCCCATATACCCATTACCTAGCTCAACAATTATCAACTCACAGCAATCTCATTTCTCATCAATACCCTTACCTATTCCTTCTCTCCCCAACTGGATTATTTTGAAGTAAATCCCAGACATCATATGATA
This sequence comes from Hippopotamus amphibius kiboko, assembly GCF_030028045.1. Lineage (NCBI taxonomy): Eukaryota > Metazoa > Chordata > Mammalia > Artiodactyla > Hippopotamidae > Hippopotamus > Hippopotamus amphibius. The sequence continues at coordinate 30,746,630 of NC_080203.1, forward strand.
TCATCCATAAACACTTCAGTATGCATTTCTGAAAGATATTCCTAACATAGCCACATACAATTATCTCACCTAAAAAGGTAACATTAAGCCTTTGATGTCATCAAATACTTAGTGTCATCAGTAAGTATTCAGACTTCCTCAACAGGCTCCTTGTTTGTTTGATTTATATTGGTTGATTGGTTAAAATCAGGATCCAGATAAGCAGAGCCACTGAACATAAGATTCTGTCTGAAACAGCCATATGGTGATATCAAGCAGGCAATTGAAATTTTGGGTCCAAAAGTCAAGAAGTACAGGCCAGAAATATAGATGTGGAAATCAACTTCCCAGAGGGAACGGTTGAAGCTATTTGAATAGATGAAGCTATTGAGTAGATATTAAAGGGGAAGAATATAACAATAAAAGTGGCCCAAGGATAGAACCCTGAGGAACAAAAACATTCAGAAGAGGAGAAAGAGACTGAGGATAGGGACGGGGAGGGAGTAGTTTGGGAAAGAAACAAGAAACTGAAAAGCTGAAAAAGAAAACAAGATAGTGTTGTCACTGGAACCAAAAAATTAAAGTGTTGCACAGAGGGAGGACCACACAATTTTCCAAACTCAGCATTTTCCCTCAAAAGAGCCTTGTACTAGGACTCAGTCCCTAGTCTATTGTGTGACTTTCTAGCTATGTTACAAGTTGAGCAAGTCACCTCCCTAAGCCCAAGATTCTTCAGATTTAAAAACAGATAAGACTAGTCCTTCTGATTAACAGGCTGCTATGAGGATCAAATGAGAATGGAATCATGTGAAGAAGGCCTTTGTTAACTGCAAAGCACTGGACAAATAGGAGAGGCTGTTCGTTCAATACATCTTTATTGCTATTTTTATTAATTATGTGAAAATATAACTGCTGAGTGGAGGATTTTAAGTTTTTAATATTGGGAAATTCTGAATTTGAAAGGCCATCATTCTTCAAGAGTCTCATTAGCTATAATAGCCAGCACTTAGGAGGATCTACTGTGTGCTGGACACTGTTTTAAATCCTCCACATACCTTAACTCATTTGATCCTCAAAAAAATCCTATGAGATAGGTACTATTAGTAACCTTGTTTTACAGATGAGGAAGCTAAGGCTGAGAGAAGTGAACTAACTTGCCCTAGGTCATGCGGCTAGGAAAGTGGCTTAAGCCAAGTCTTGCCTGTGCCAGAGCCTGACTTTTTTTTTTTTAATCTTTTTTCTTAAAATTGTATTTATTTATTTATTTTATTTATTTATTGGCTGCGTTGGGTCTTCGTTGCTGCACACGGGCTTTCTCTAGTTGCTGCGAGCGGGGGCTACTCTTCATTGTGGTGCGCAGGCTCCTCATTGTAGTGGCTTCTCTTGTTGTAGAGCACGGGCCCTAGGCATGTGGGCTTCAATAGTTGCGGCACATAGGCTCAGCAGGTGTGGCTCACGGGCTCTAGAGCACAGGCTCAATAGTTGTGGCGCACGGGCTTAGTTGCTCTGTGGCATGTGGAATCTTCCCACGGCAGGGCTCGAACCCGTGTCCCCTGCATTGGCAGGCAGATTCTTTACCACTGCACCACCCAGGAAGTCCCAGAGCCTGGCTTCTTAATCACTACACCAAACTTCCTCTTAAAAATATGCCTTGGAAAATTAGAAGATCACCATATTGCAAACCTAATGAATTATGGATCTAGGCATCAATGGCAGCTATCATCGCAAAGACAGCCAGACATAATGTTCCTGAAGGAAGCACACGCCACCACCTATGAAGTAATTTTGCATCCCCTCCTTCCCCTCCAAAAAACTGAACCTGAATCGAACAAAGCTTTTAGATTAGGGTTATGGTTGCCAGATAAATTTCAGGATGCCCAGTTAAAACTGAATTTCAGATAAACAATAGTATTTTTAGTGTAAGCATGTCCTGTGCAATATTTAGTATGTCCCATATGCTATACTTGGGACATAGTTATACTAAAAAAGTATTCATTGTTTATCTGAAATTCAATTTTAACTGGGAATTCAGTATTTTTACTTGCTAAATCTGGCAACCCTACTTTAGATCCAACTACCCATTTATAAGGAACACAAAGGGCAAAGGAACATATTAAAGGAACCAGAATGAGGCTATCTGCACCAGACTGTGGGTAAATGTACACGACTTCTTCAACAAAGAAATGCCAAGGGCGAGAGAGAAAAAGAAAAACCTATAGACTAAAGAGACTTGAGACACAAAACTCAATCACAATGTGTAGACTATTTGGATTCTGATTCAGATTATTAAAATACCATGACACTTGTGATATTACTGGTAATTTGAACACTGTTAATTTCATAAGTATATTAAGGAATTATTCATTTTTTAGTTTTCTAGTGCTATTGTGGGGAGGGAGTTTAAGAAGCCTTTATCTCTTACAGATACATTTTGAAATGTTCATGGATGAAACGACATGTCCCAGAAGTGCTTCACAATAATTCGAAGGGAGGGAAGTGGAAAGCGTATAGATGTAATAAGATTGGCTTTGAATTGAGAATGTTGAAGCTCCCTTAAAAAGCACATGTGATTTCATTATACTTTTCTATTGCAGTACATGTTTGAAATTCCCCACAGTATAAAAAGGTTTTTGAAAAAACAATACCTAACACAGTACCTGACCTACTGTAAACACTTAACACACATTTGTTGGCAGGCAAATGGGTTTGTTAATTTAAAAAAAAAAGAAAGCTTCCAGATGGTCATCAAATGGAAAAACATTTTAAAATGAGATTGTAAGCATGAATATGCCTGAAAACACAAATGAGATTCATTTAGGGACCAAACTATACTCAAATGGAAACAATAATGAATTTGCTCAGACAAGGGAATTTGTTTATTAAAGACAAACAGTTGTGAAATTCTGGGCAGAAGAGGTACATGTATTACAGCTATTAATTTTGGTAAACACAGAAGACATTTTAACCCTTCAAAAAGATGTTATGCAGAAAACAATCCACCTTAGATTTTCTTCAGTATTTATTATTCCACTTAACTGTTTTGGAAAGTCATGTTAATTTCCCAAAGGCCTTTGGACAGATTTTGAAAATTTGAATGTTCAAATGCAAGTGATTGACAATTACTAAAAATTAATGACTTCTCATGCTGAATAATGCATGCACTTGTAGGAGGACTTCACCAAAAATGCAGTGTTGTCAGTTTTTAATGCAATCTTGCCTTACCTGCTGGGTACATGAAGGCAACCAAATTCAAAAGCAACCCTCACTGCCACCCCCCCCCCCCCACACACACACACAAGGTGCAGGTTAGTGTATTTAGTGAAGTGTTTAGTGCAGGTGAGATAAGCTGTTTATTTTATGCTTAATATTACACTATATGGATGCACCACAGTCAATTCAACCATTCTCTTACTGATGGATATTTCCCTCTATTATAAACAACAATGCGTTTGACCTTATACATTTAGCTTTACATTGTGGTGCTTTAATTTCTGAGGAAGACATTACAAGAAGTGGGTTAGCTGGGCCAAAGAATATAAATATTTTTAATTTTAGCAGGAACTAATTGCCTGTATTATTTAAATTAGGGCTACAATGTGGAATGGCGTTTTAAAAATGAATCATCTAACTACAAGTCAACCATCTCACTAACCTCACTTCAAATGCTAAGTATGTTTAAGCTCTGCTTTAAGTAGAGAACTAGGTTCTTAGACATTCTCTTATTGCCAGCGCTTTTGGTGTTGAAAATTCCATGGTTTATTCTGTTTCAGATCATTTTGTACCAGTACTTCCAGTTTGATATTCCTCCCTGTACCAGAAAGAAGCAGCATTTTAAACAGACTCCTTGCCACTGTCTCTGAATCCTGAGTGCCATTTCTATCTGTCTTTCCATGGTCCTTTTTTGCAAGGAGAGACTGGTTGTCCGCACTCTTTAAAAGGTAGTTTTATTGGTATCTTTTCCTATTATTCTTTTTGTCCCTCTAATTTTAAAGATCTCTTTATTTGCTGTTCTTCGAGTTCAAAAATAACAAATGCTTGTTATGACCAGTGAAAACAATGCAATAAGGAGGATGTATAAAGACAAAGCTAATCACCCACACCTCGACCTCCTGATGTGATCAATATTAACAGCCTGCTGAGGAGCCTTCCACCACTCCCCTTGGTCATACGAACAGATCAAACATATGTGCACATACATAAAATTCTGTTTGTTTTCACCAAAGTATAATCATACTATGCACATTATTCTGCAACTTGTTTCACTTAACTATATATGTGTATGTATATACACATACACATATATTTGTATATGTGACAATAGACAGTATGCTATTTCATAAAATACAGGGGAAACACTCTGCAGTTTTAAGTTCTTTTCCAGTTCTAAAATTCACTGTTGTATTCCTTTGGAGAACATACCACAACGTATTTGCAATGAATTGTTTAATATCTTTCTTCCCTGCTAGACTGAGAGCTCCTAATTTTGTTCACCACTATATCTCCAGAATTTAAGGTAGTGCTGCCAGGACAGTAACTGCCTAAAATCTATTTGTTCATTGTTTCAGTGCTTCCTGAAATCTTCAGTCCACTTAAACTGGGTCATTGCCAATACTCAAATGTATGTGTCTTTAGGAACTCAGGCCTGAGTAAATCACCACTCAAAGTTATTTGGATGGAAACTGGTGACAGTACACTTAAAATTTTTGTAAGATTTTGTGCTTTTTAGCAAAAACCTCTTTCTGACACAAAAATGAACTTTAAAAGACAGATCACATGTTTCGTGGAAAGAGAGCTCTACACATAATTAGAGCTGAATTCTACTCCCACCTCTGCCATTAATTACTGTGTGGCCTTTAGAAAGTTCCTTATCCTTTCTAGTCCTGGCTCCTCATCTGTTGCTCTAACATTCATTAATTCCACAAATATGTACTGTCCACTGCACGTGGCACTAGGTTAAGTGCTAGTGATACTGGGGTAACATAACAGCTAACAGTTAACGAATGCTTACTGTATGCTTGGTCTTTCGCTAATGGAGTCAAAGGCACTATCTCATTTAAGCTTTTATGAGATAGCACTACCGTGACACTTTCTATACAAAGGAGGGAACTGAGGCATAGCGAGGTGAAGCAACTTTGCCAGCATACCAAAGGACGCAGTGAAGACAGGATTGGATTCCGGACAGTGGGGCTTCAGATGTCATTCCAATAACCTCAGCGAATCCTTGACCTCATAATTCGATGACTATTTCAGTGGCCTGCATTTAATTCCAGCCCAGGAGTACTGGGTGGAGCACCCTCTTGTCAATGTGAGGGTACAATGCCTCAAGGGCTTGTCAGGGAAACCACTAAGAGACGTGACACGAACTCAGTCAAATGAAACGCGCTACCTCGCTCTCGCGGTTTCCACACCCGGAAGGTGAAGCGCCGGGAGGTGTCAGCGGGTCGTACGCACGCCTCTCTGGGCGCCCCATTGGGTACGGGCGAGCGTGCGGGTCACGCCAGCAGGACGCGCTTCTCTGAACTCGGCAGGGGGCGGGGAGAAAGGGCGCGCTGCGTGCGGGCGGACCCTACCGACGTCGGCGCGGGCGGGCGGCTCCGCGTGGCCTAGGGCTCCTTTGCCCCGCCCCGCTGCCCGCGCCGTCGTGGCGTATACTTCCGGGCCCTCCCCACCTTTAGCGAAACCAACGAGAGGACACCGCCTACATCTAGAGCAGGCCGACCAAGGAATGCAACCGAGTGGCGTGCGGACGTGAGAGGAAAGCCGTGCGCGGCTGCGCTTTCCCGCCCCTGAGCCGTTCTAGACGCGGGTGAGTGCTGGGGCATCTGCCCGCACCTGGAGCTGCCCCCAGAGCAGCCCCCGAAGCGGCTTGACCCCGCCCCTTTCCGGGGAAGGCCTGGGCCCTAGCCCACTCCCAGCATGCTCCACGCGGGATGTCCGGGCAGGTGCAGTGGGAGGAACAGTGAGGGGGGCTGATTGAGCGTCGGCTTCCTAGGGGCGCTCCCTCGGCCCCTCCTTGGGGTGTTGAGGTGAACATGTTCTCCTCCTCACTTGTGTAATCCATTCCATCCTCCTCCCTTCTCCATACTCCACCCCAACCACCTTCATCTAAAAAATTTCATCTCAAAAACCACTCTGGTAGTTTCTGCCTTGTTTGTGCCCGTGTGCAGTTTTAAGTTTCCCTCGCCTCTGCACCAAATACCCTATCATGTGCATCTCTAGATGCTACTCCTTAGAAAAATTTGTGCAAATGATTCATAAGTAATATCCCCATCAGGAAGAATTCTGACATACATATGCCATTATCAAGCTAAGAGACCCGTGAATTGTGTGTTGGTCAGAAATAATGAAAATTGTGTAATATAAAATGCCAAAATCCAATATAAATAGTTCATTTTGGAGTGCATCTGACAATTCTCGAACAAGCTGAGCTTGTTTCCTGTCAATTCTCTTTTCCTTATTAGAGCTGTGTTTGTTGACCAAGTTCTGTGAGTGACCCAGGAAAGCTGTCCTGCCTCTTTCCCCATGCCACCCTCCACCCCTGCTTACGAATTACATCTGTCAATCTATTCCACACCTTATCCTTCTAAGGTAATGGAAGTCAAAGTCCATTTCCTTTAGAAGAAAATCAAGGGATGGTTTCCTTGTAGCAGTATGGTGATGTTGGATGCAAAATATCAATTATGGTTAACAAATCCTATATGTTTTTCCATTTATAGGAAAACAAGGTTATTCAGTAACTTATTTATTAAATTAAACTTATATCAGGGTATCCGATTTCCTTTTCTTTTTTTTTTTTTTTTTTTGCTGTGCGTGGGCTTTCTTTTTAGTTGCAGTGAGCGGGGGCTACTCTTCATTGTAGTGTGAGGGCTCCTCATTGCCGTGGCTTCTCTTGTGGAGCACGAGCTCTAGGCGTGTGGGCTTCAGTAGTTGCAGCACATGGGCTCAGTAGTTGTGGCTCACAGGCTCTAAAGCGCAGGCTCAATAGTTGTGGCGCACGGGCTTAGTTGCTCTGCGGCATGTGGGATCTTCCTGGAGCAGAGCTCGAACCCGTATCCCCTGCATTGGCAGACCGATTCTCAACCACTGCGCCACCTAGGAAGCCCCTAGGGTATCCGATTTCTAGTTCATTTCTATCACTGACTGTGACTTTGGGTCAGTTACTTAACCTTTGTTGACCCTCTGTGTCCCTATCTGTAAAATGAGAAAAATGACACTAGGTAGCTTCTAAGGCCACTTTCAACTTTGAGACAAAGGGAAAATCTAAGTAGCTCAATGGAATATTCCTTGTGGAGATGGAGGGGAGATTGGAAAAATCACAGCAGTTGTATTTAATGTTGGTTTTTCTTTTAATTTCTAATTGAAATAAAAGTGTAGACTTTTCCCTTTTTACTACCCCGAAGAATAAGAAAATGCCTTTGGAGTAAATAAAAATGTTCGTTAATGGGCTTTTATTATTATACATCAGTTAGTTGAGATACTGTATTGGAAACCATTTAGTCTTAGGAACAAAAGGATAAATATTAACATGTATGTATCAATTCCAAGAAACTTGCTTTAGATATACTGAAAACACCTTAGGAGAGGAGCCATCAGTTAAATAAAGCTCTAGGTTGAGAACAAAGGCCAGCACAGATACCGTTGGTGATTTACCAATTGTAGGTGGTTTTATCTGTTCAATTTAAGGTTTTGTTGTAAAAGTCCATTTATATCTACAGAGGTAGTTGAATAATGCAAGCTTGTGAAATGAAATTCTTTTAAAGAGAATGATGGACAGACAACCTCTGTAACATTGGTTTCTAGGGTAAATACTTTGATTTAGTACTTGGTTAATTAAATCCCCATAGATGAAGTGCAAAAATAGCCTCCCAGAAAATTCTACGGCAGTGAAGTATTGCTGCAAAGTTCCAGTTTATACCGAACAGTAATCAGGTACCATTGGAAGCAAAAAATTCTTAAGACTCTCTTGGACTACTTGCACTGACTCAATTTCAAGCTTGGGAGGCTTTTCTTTTTTTTAACATTAAGAGCAAAATGTAAGTATAGGGGGAATATCAAACCAAATCACTAGACTAATCCTTTTCTATTAAATATCCTAAGGATCTTTTTTTTCTTTATAGGAAAAATGCTTTCTGAAAGCAGTTCATTTTTGAAGGGTGTAATGCTTGGAAGCATTTTCTGTGCCTTGATCACTATGCTAGGACACATTAGGATTGGTCATGGAAATAGAATGTACCACCATGAGCATCATCACCTACAAGCTCCTAATAAAGAAGATATCTTGAAAATTTCAGAGGATGAACGCATGGAGCTCAGTAAGAGCTTTCGGGTATACTGTATCGTCCTTGTCAAACCCAAAGATGTGAGTCTCTGGGCTGCAGTGAAGGAGACTTGGACCAAGCACTGTGACAAAGCAGAGTTTTTCAGTTCTGAAAATGTTAAAGTGTTTGAGTCAATTAACATGGAAACAAACGACATGTGGTTAATGATGAGAAAAGCTTACAAATACGCCTTTGATAAATATAGAGACCAATACAACTGGTTCTTCCTTGCACGCCCTACTACGTTTGCTATTATTGAAAACTTAAAGTACTTTTTGTTAAAAAAGGATCCATCACAACCTTTCTATCTAGGCCACACTATAAAATCCGGAGACCTTGAGTATGTGAGTATGGAAGGAGGAATTGTCTTAAGTATAGAATCAATGAAAAGACTTAACAGCCTTCTCAGTATTCCTGAAAAGTGTCCTGAACAGGGAGGGATGATTTGGAAGATATCTGAAGATAAGCAGCTAGCAGTCTGCCTGAAATATGCTGGAGTGTTTGCAGAAAATGCAGAAGATTCTGAAGGAAAAGATGTATTTAACACCAAAACTGTTGGGCTTTTTATTAAAGAGGCAATGACTAATCACCCCAACCAGGTAGTAGAAGGATGTTGTTCAGATATGGCTGTTACTTTTAATGGACTGACGCCTAATCAGATGCATGTAATGATGTATGGGGTATACCGTCTTAGGGCATTTGGGCATATTTTCAATGATGCATTGGTTTTCCTACCTCCAAATGGTTCTGACAATGACTGAAAAGTGAAACAATAGCATGTATATGATCACCATATAGGACATGTGTTGTTGTTTGTAGTAACAAATGCATATCCAACACAGCAGTATGTTTCTTTTTTTTTTTTTCTCTCTTTTTCAGTTTGGTGGCACTGGTTTATTCACACATTGAAGTTTAGTAGTATATTTTAAAATAGGGTGGGTTTTTTTTTTCTTAAAACACATGAAAATTTCAACTGTGTTGGAAAGAAATGTTTTAAGAATAGTAATTTTACAAATAGAGGTTATATTTATAAATAATATATTTATGTGATAAATTCTAAATTATGAACATTAAAAATCTGTGTGGCACATATTTTTGCTGATTGGTTAAAAGATTTAACATGTCTTTTTAGCTTTCTAAGATATGCAAATCTCTAGTTGTGAATTTGTGATTAAAGTAAAACTTTTAGCTATGTGTTTCTGTTACTTCTAATGTTGGTTTATGTTCTAAGCCTTTGCAAGTGGCGATGGATTTGCTTTCTCAAAATACACAACCAAGCAATAAAGGGAATGTTCCCAACCACTGTTAAAGTGAAAGTTGAAATCTATCCCTGAGAAAAAAAGTGAAAATCACTTATAAAGGTTAATAATTTTCCTGGGAGCTAATTTAGTGGCATTCCTCAGCATACACAATTTCATTGTAACCCTCTGTACTTCTCTATGCAGATATTGAAATTGGAGTAGTGACTATAAACAATGTAATGTCCTTTAACTGTATTGTTTCCCAGTTAATCAAGCTCTCAGCTGTGGCTTGGGTAAAAATATATCAGTTGTGGGACTTCCCTGGTGGTCCAGCAGGTAAGACTCCACGCTCCCATGCAGGGGGCCCCAGTTCAAGATCCTGCATGCATGCCGCAACTAAGAGTCTGCATGCCACAACTAAAAGATCCCACGTGCCACAACTAAGACCCAGCGCTGCATAAATAAATAAATATTTTTAAAATATATGTATCAGTTGAGATTTATTCACTCCTGCAGAGCAAATAAGTTCTGTGGAAGTCTCCTTTGAAGAACTCCTTTCGGTAGTCTGGCAGTTTCACTTACCTGAGTCTGTCCTGGTTTTTGTTTACCTGTTAAAATGTTGAGATTTTTTCCTATGTTCATGATTGCACCATATCCAACGATTTCTGGTGTGGAGGCCTTAACCTCACCATTCACCTTGGATTACTATGCCAGTTGCCTGATTTCAGTGGCTACCCAGCTTTGTGGATGGTGGATACAATAGCTTGTTTATAAATGTGTGAAATACTTGGAGCTGACTTGTCCTAAACTTGGGCCTGCACTTGCCATGGGGTGTGAGACCATGACATTTTACAGATCAATTTTTCTTATAACTGGCCTCATGATGTTAATGGTCTCCCACAGCTTTTGCAAGCCAGAAAATTTCCTAAAGAGGACCTCAGGCTTCAAATTATTGATCATCAGAGTAGTGTTTAATTTATAGATTTTCATCATTGGGGCTCTTGATTAAAATGAAACGTTATTAATTTTGAAAAATAATAAAACCCTTTTATCAAGCACCCTAATATGTGATCTCAGATGTAATTACTACAAACCAAATCATATTCAGTGTGAGTACAGCGATAAACAGTATCTCACTGAGTGTGACACCCAGTTTACAAATGTCACCTTGCCCCCAACACCAATATATTAAAATTTTTTCTACTGTATCACCTTCAGTTACATTAGTGTATCAAGGTATAGTTGTAATAAATATATCAGCGAATGCAGTCCATTGTTTGATTTCCTAGTGGGTACTAAGATAATTGCTTTTCAAACCAAACTGATACTCTTGATTGTATTTTTATACATGACTATTCCTTTATAAAATGTTAGTTGTCTTAAATAATATGCTGTCTCTTTGAACTTATTTGTACCTCGTCTTGTGGATAAAATTGGAATCAGTAACATAAAATTGTGCTACAGAGGTCATGGTTACAGATTTGATCATGCATTCAGTAGCAAAAGATAAAATACTATAAAGTATTCAAAGGGTAATGGGGGAAATGACTTATTTAGAAAGTATGAAATGATGAAATGATGGTGTGTATCTGGGGTCTCTAGCATAATAGAAAAGTCCACTTTTATTAGCGTGGAATCTGTACACTACACTACTCCTTGTATATATTGAGTATCTATGAGCCCAACACTAGACCTGGTATTTTGTGGAGAGCAAAAAGAGCCCAAACAAATGATTCATGCAGGGAGTCAAATAAACAATCATTTCGTGTAAGCTTTGTATGAGCAGTCCTTTTTGCCTTAGAAGTCCTCAATGTAAGTGCTATTTCTCTTAACCCACATAATTCCCATTTCTTTGGTAGTTTTCACTGATTCCATACAAGAATAGCCACACTGGTTTTGCCATTGCTTTGACAATTTAGTGAAACCCCTGGCAGGAAAAGTAGGGCCTAAAAATAAGACTCAGATTTTCTATGAATGGATGGATGGATGGGAATGAGGAAGAATGCTGTTATGTCACAGGCTTGCATTTGGAAAAAAGTAAGAAATGCTTCTGAGTGATGAGACACCCACAAAGGTACTCAAAGTGTTGAATAAATGGGGATATTCTAACAGTCAAAACACCAGGAGAAAAGGGGAAAAGTGGTCCTAACTTGATGGTAGACTTTTTTTTTTAATTTTTATTGTAGTATAGCTGATTTACAATGTTGTGTTAGTTTCTGCTGTACAGCAAAGTGAAACAGTTATACATATATCCACTCTTTTTTAGATTCTTTTCCCATATAGGTCATTACAGAGTATTGAGTAGAGTTCCCTGTGCTATATGGTAGGTCCTTATTAGTTATCTGTTTTATATATAGTATTGTGTATATGTCAATCCCAATCTCCCAATTTATCCCTTCCCCCGATGGAGGACTTTAAATACTGGCACCGAGAATCTTCTTTTCCATATTTACCACTCTACGGTATTCATCTCCAGAAGGAAGCTTTAGGGAATACTGCCTATTCTCCATCCTAGTGCCATCCAATAGAAATATAATGAGTCACATGTGTAGTTTAAAACTTTCTAGTAGCCACATTAAAAAAAAAGACAGGTGAAATTACTTTTCGTATTATACTTTAACCCAACATATCCAAAATACTGTCACTTCAACACGTAATCAACAGAAAAAAATGAGATCATTTACATTCTTTTTTTTTTTTATTAAGTCTTCGAAATCCAGTGTGTATTTTACTGTTATAGCACAGGTCTAACTAAGTCCAGAAGTGTGAGACAACACCGCACCCCGGAGCTGACGTGAATGGGAGAAAACCTGAAGTTTCTTCTAAGAGGCCTGTTTATCTTTCTGGTTGTCTTGAATGCTACGGAAATTGCAAGCTGACTTTTAGCAGGCCCCAAGCCATCTCCTTCCATGAGTTCCATCACTGGATGTTCCTTCTCAAAATTAAGTCATTAGATCTGGAATAAGATATAGATTAGACCCTTCAGCCTTTTCCCTTAGATTATAATTGAACCAAATTGCTGTCAATTTTAATACTCACTAATCCTTTTCCTGACTTATCTTTTGGATGTATTGATAGTCACAAAGCAGCTGGTAGTTCTGCCTTTGCACTTACACTCTATAGCCTCCTTATCTCCCCCACTTAGCCAACCCTCCCCCTTGAATCCTTTTCTTCAAAAATCCAGGAAAGGCTTCTAAATGGCATAACCTTTAAATGGTCACAAACCACCTGCTAAATGAAGTTGCTTCTACTCTATATTCAAATACATTTCAGGTTGAACTTTTTGCAGGATCTTAGTTCCCCCACCAGGGATCCAACCTGTGCCCCCCTGCAATGGAAGCACGGAGTCCTAACCACTGGACCGCCAGGGAATTCCCAGGTTGAACTTTCTTAAATCCAAAATGCTTACACAAGTAAACTTTAGAAAGATCTTAGTCATGCAAAAGCATACTTTTTCCTAATCCTGGATAAGTCAACTCTAAGAAAGCTGTCCAAAGCCTACAGGACAAAAAGGACTCTTCTCCCATCCTCCTCACCCTGCCCAATTTAATCCAGATGTTTAAGTGAACAGTGAATTTTGGCTTTAAAAAATGAATTCTCAATGGGGCAGCATTAGAACTGATGAGAACACTATTCAGACTAACAAGTACATACAAAATCAGACCACGAAAAACTAAAAATTTGTTAAAACATCGGTATTAAGAAACAGACATTTCACACCTCACAGGGAAACAAAACTAGAAGTGCTTTTAAAAGTTGTCTCAAATTTAAGCACATTCAAGGACTATTAATAGTATCAATCTAACATTCAGTTTCATCGCAAAATCATCTTATTGGTTTGCAAGTTTCTAAGCCTCAGGGTGTCATCATACATCAACATAAAAGGACAATCCCAGCATTTGGGGACAAAGCAGAAAGTGTTCCTTTTTGAAGTAGAAGTTAGTAAGAATAAAAATGGATTGCCCAACCTCCAAAACCTCCCCAGTATGGCCTTCCCTGAGGCAAAAAAGTAACTGAATTTGATTTGTGTTCAAGGCATATGTTTGGAGAAACAGGACATTCTCTAAGCTAGTGCTTAAATGATTTATTTCTTAAAACACAATATTTTGCTCACATGCTTGTGAAAGAAGAAATTATTTCACCATAGGAGATTAAAAGAAAGTTAATAGTTATCACTGACAATCAAGTATTGTGACAAAAATTTTTTTTAAAAAGTAACTTTGTATATTTTAAATTTAGGGATTCCCCCCCCCCATGATAGTGTTTTTTGGGTTCTTTGTAAATTATTTATTTATTTATTTATTTTATTGGCTGTGTTGGGTCTTTTTTGCTGTGCGCAGCCTTTCTTTACTTGTGGTGAGTGGGGGCTACTCTTTGTTGTGGTGCGTGGGCTCCTCATTGCCGTGGCTTCTCTTGTTGTGGAGCATGGGCTCTAGGTGAGTGGGCTTCAGTAGTTGCAACACACGGGCTCAATAGTTGTGGCTCACAGGCTCTAAAGCACAAGCTCAATAGTTGTTGCACACGGGCTTAGTTGCTCCGCGGCATGTGGGATCTTCCTGGAGCAGGGCTCAAACCCGTGTCCCCTGCACTGGCAGGCAGATTCTTAACCACTGTGCCACCTGGGAAGCCCTGATAGACTTTTTTTTTTATTATTCATTTATTGGCTGTGTTGGGTCTTCGTTGCTGCACACGGACTTTCTCTAGTTGCAGAGAGCAGGGGCTACTCTTCGTTGTGGTGCACGGGCTCCTCATTGCCATGGCTTCTCTTGTTGCGGAGCACAGGCTCTAGGCACGTGGGCTTCAGTAGTTGCAGCACACAGGTTCAATAGTTGTGGCTCACGGGCTCTAGAGTGCAGGCTCAATAGTTGTGGTACATGGGCTTAGTTGCTCTGTGGCATGTGGAATCTTCCTGGAGCAGGGATTAAACCCGTGTCCCCTGCATTGGCAGGTGGACTCTTAATCACTGCACCACCTAGGAAGTCCCCTGATAGAGTTTTGAGAACATTTACAACAAACTTGAAAGTAGTGAAATAAATGATTATGCCTTAGAAGTCCTCTATATTCACATATTGGCTAAAATTAAAGTATTTTAAAATTGGGGAATGGAACAAGAGTGATAAAAATTACGATGTGGAAATCATGATTTGTTTTACTTTTAAAATGGGATTTTAAAAGGTATAAGATAATCCATTTGATTAGAATTGGCCAATAGTAAAGCATGTCATTGTCTGTAACAACTAGGGTTTTAAGTAGAAATTATTTCACTAATTGATCTTTTATTTCTCAAAATGTTCAGGGATAAAATTTGGTGTTCTTTAATTGTTCATTCCAAGAGGCAAATATTAATAGTACTAATTAGTTTGGATGTTTTTATCTATTTTTCCTCCCCATGACCTGTTCTAATGAACATGATATTATTAGCAGAAATTCCAGTGAATCATCTCCCATATCTCTTTCCATATATAAATTATGTTCTCCAAGAGGAGAGCCTCCTAAACCAACCAACCAACCAACCAGCCTAATAGTCTCAACATACATTTTAAAACTGGTTCTCAATCCCATCCATTCAATCCTGTTCTGATGGAGTTGTAGTCCTTAACAAGTACTTAATTACCTTAAATACAATATTAAATAAATTAGTTATACTTCATTATATCCACTCATTCTATACCTGCTATTTAAAAATGTATAATAAAGTATATATACAATGTGTAAAAACAGAATACATGCACTTTCCTGGCGGTCCAGTGGTTAAGACTTTGCCTTCAATGGAGGGGGTGCAGATTCGATCTCTGGTTGGGGAACTAAGATCCCACGTGCCTCGCAGCCAAAAAAACCAAAACATAAAACAGAAGCTGGGACTTCCCTGGTGGCACAGTGGTAAAGAATCCGCCTGCCAATGCAGGAGACACGGGTTTGATCCCTGGTCTGGGAAGATCCCATATGCCAGGGAGCAACAAAGCCCATGTGCCACAACTACTGAGCCTGCGCTCTAGAGCCCACAAGCCACAACTAATGAGGCCCTCGTGACTACAGCCCATGCTCTGCAACAAGAGAAGCCACCAAAATAAGAAGCCTACACACTGCAACGAAGAGTAGCCCCTACTCACCGAAACTAGAGAAAGCCCACATGCAGCAACAAAGACCCAACACAGCCCTAAATTAATTAATTAATTAATTAATTAAATTAATTTATTTATTTAAAAAAACCAACACAATATTGTAACAAATTCAATAAAGACTTTAAAAATGGTCCATGTCCACAGGGAGGGTTGGGGGGACTCGAGGGAGGGTGGGGGGGGGAGTCGAAGGAGGGAGGGAATACGGGAATATGTGTATAAAAACAGATGATTGAACTTGGTGTACCCCCAAAAAAATAATAAATTAATAAAAAAAATGGTCCATGTCCATTTTTCACAGAACTAGAACAAGAAATCTTACGATTTGTATGGAAACGCAAAAGACCCCGAATAGCCAAAGCAATCTTGAGAAGGAAAGATGGAGTAGGTGGAATTAGGCTTCCTGACTTCAAACTATACTACAAGGCCACAGTGATCAAGACAGTATGGCACTGGCACAAAAATAGAAAGGAAGATCAATGGAACTAAATAGAGAACTCAGAGGTAAACCCAAGCACATATGGCCACCTTATCTTTAACAAAGGAGGCAAGAATATACAATGGAAAAAAGACAGCCTCTTCAGTAAGTGGTGCTGGGAAAATTGGACAGCAACATGTAAAAGAATGAAATTAGAACACTTCCTAACACCATACACAAAAATAAATTCAAAATTGATTAAAGACCTAAATGTAAGGTCAGACACTATCAAACTCCTAGAGGAAAACATAGGCAAAACACTCTATGATGTACATCAAAGCAAGATCCTTTTTGACCCACCTCCTAGAATCATGGAAATAAAGTCAAGAATAAACAAATGGGACCTCATGAAACTTAAAAGCTTTTGCACAGCGAAAGAAACCATAAACAAGACTAGAAGGCAACCCTCAGAGTGAGAAAAAATAGTTGCCTATGAAACAACGGACAAAGGATTAACCTCCAAAATATACAAGCAGCTCATGCAGCTTAATACCAAAAAAGCAAATAACCCAATCCACAAATGGGCGGAAGACCTAAATAGACATTTCTCCAAAGAAGACATACAGATGGCCAACAAACACATGAAAAGATGCTCAACATCACTAATCATCAGAGAAATGCAAGTCAAAGCCACAATAAGGTACCATCTCACACTGCTCAGAATGGCCATCCTCAAAACATCTAGAAACAATAAATGTTGGAGAGGATGTGGAGAAAAGGGAACTCTCCTGCACTGTTGGTGGGAATGTAAGTTGGTACAGCCACTATGGAAAACAGTTTGGAGGTTCCTTAAAAAACTACAAATAGAACTACCATATGATCCAGTAATCCCTCTACTGGGCATATACCCAGAGAAAACCATAATCCAAAAAGAAACATGTACCATAATGTTCATTGCAGCACTATTTATAATAGCCAGGACATGGAAGCAACCTAAATGCCCATCAACAGATGAATGGATAAAGAAGATGTGGCACATATATACAATGGAATATTACTCAGCCATAAAAAGGAATGAAATGGAGCTATATGTAATGAGGTGGATAGACCTAGAGTCTGTTATACAGAGTGAAGTAAGCCAGAAAAACAAATACTGTATGCTAACTCATATATACGGAATCTAAAAAAAAGTGGTACTGATGAACCCAGTGACAGGACAAGAATAAGGATGCAGATGCAGAGAATGGACTGGAGGACACGGGGTTGGTGGGGTGGGGGGTGAAGGGGAAGCTGGGATGAAGTGAGAGAGTAGCATAGACATATATACACTACCAACTGTAAAATAGATAGCTAGTGGGAAGTTGCTGTATAACAAAGGGAGATCAACTCGATGATGGGCGATGCCTTAGAGGGCCAGGACAGAGAGAGTGGGAGGGAGTGGCGGAAGGGAGGGGATATGGGGATATATGTATAAATACAGCTGATTCACTTTGGTGTACCTCAAAAGCTGGTACAAGAGTGTAAAGTAATTATATTCCAATAAAGAGCTTTAAAAAAAATGGTCCATGTCAAAAAAATCTTTAAAAAAAGAATTATATTTAGTGTAATTTTTATCACCTTAATATGATTAATGACATACTAAACATAAGTGTTCTGAAGGGCTTTCAAAATATATTTTACTGGCCTACTTCTTACAGGTTATTGAATAACTTGAGTTAAGTTTCTGATTGCTTGAGATCTCAGAAGTAATGGTTATATTGACATAGGATGCATACATACATTTTCTGTTTTTTCTCTCATTATAAATCAGTTTTAGTAGATACTTCTTTAGAAATTCAAATACTTTGAGTTTCCTGAAAAGTCTTGAGAGATATATTCTCAAAATTAAGGAACCTAGATAAACGAAGTTAAATATTTACCACATTTTGTTTGGTCATACTTTCATTTCATATTCCCATTAATACATAATTGCTACATTATTAATAATCTCATGAACAAGAAGAGTGAAATTATTATAATGAAATATCTCTATAAATGTAGTCATTTGCCATTCTTATAACTTCTGAAGTAGTATACCTAGAAATACTGTGTCCTTGGTTGTCGATTTGTATGTGCGGGGGGTGGGGGGGGGGAATCTTGGCTGAATATAATCATTATTTGACAAATGCCATATGACTTTATATTTGGAGACTATCAAATTCCTCAAGTTGGAAATGTTCACGGCTGTCCTTCAGGTAAATCCAGCTCCTTGTTTTGGGTCTAGAACATTAAAAAAAGGAAAAATGCAACTGCCAACAGAACACCACCAAACCACTATAATAGCCTGCTAGAAGAGGGTTTATCAGGCCTTTATATTACCGCACAATGGGACAACCATCTGAGTTGGTATATGTGCTGCCAAAGCGAGCACCAACCACCTGAATTGGAATGCTGAATTGTTGCAACTCCAAGACACCTGGATTTTTTTTACAATCTAAGCAGTATTTTTATATTTGGTTCATGTATAATTTCAAATTTGATGACTGAAATTGGAAACGTATTAGGAACTTCCTACTGGCTTTATAAATTGGCATTGGGCTGTCACCATTACCCAGACTTTTTAAACTGTAAATTTACTTACTAGACTAGAAGCTCCTTAAGGGCAAGGACCACTTCTATTATTCTTCTTTGTGCCACACACCTAGAACCTGGTGGATATTCAATAAATGTCCATTGAGCTGAACTGACCTGGGGTGAGGAAAAGTGTGTCAGATGCACAAAAATAACTAGATTGTAGGTTCGCTTGACACAAAATTAATTTTGAAACTAAAAATGAACTGAAGACACATTTCCTTCGAGAAAACAGGTTATCCCTGTAGTCCTACTCTCAGGAATGTGGGTAAACTAAGTTGCCTTTAAGCATAGTGCATAAAGAGGCTGATATATCTGCTAGTTTAACCTCTCTGAATTGGCTTCCCTGCATGGCTTAATGTTTAGAAACAGACTAGGCTCCTACCTGTGGAGTGACCCCCCTGATTAACTCCATGACCTAAGGCCTCAGCCCCAGGGGAAGCAGGAAACATACATATTTAGTTCACATCACCAAGGCAACAAAATCAATGTACCTGAACATAGCAGAAAAACAAGCACAGATGATGCTGAATATTTTAAAAGTGTTCCCTACACCCACCCTAACAGTGGTTAGAAACATGGATAAATTACTTCTGAAACCACACAATTAAAACCTCTCTAACATGTGTGTGTGCTTTATTTTTCACTGCTAACACTCCACAGGCAATTTTGGTCAGTTAACATTATCTTAGTACCAAAAATAAAGGTTCAAAGTTTGGTTTCGACATAAATGACTTCTTTCCTTTTTAAGCATATAAGGAGCTATAGACCTCAAATAGGCTGCCTCTCCCCCAAATGGGGAGACATATGAATTTGAAACTACTAAGTCAGCATAAAATGAGACTGTTGAAGAAACCTACCCTGAAAGATCATTTATAATTGTGCTACTGATGAGATTATTTACACTTTTATCCACCAGGAATAAATAATAAAGTATAAAAATACAGTAAGTTGTAGAATATAGCTGTCATAACAAAGAAAAATATTCTACATAGAACTTAAAAAGGATATAGGAAGAAAAATATCAGGGCACTTCTAAGGGCTAGGAAAGAAAGATTTTGGCAGACATAAGCATTCTAATTAATGATGAAGCACAAAAATTTCTCCAAGCGTTACTCCAGCCCAGATGAAATATTCCCCCAAATTATCAACCTTCCTTTACTCTTATCCATCTTCACCAAGAAACTTCCTGTTTACTAGTTGTTTACCCTAAGCTGACTTATCACTATAAATTAATACATTTACACATGGGACTCTCCAAGTGTTACAGGTTTTGTTACTGAAAAATAGTTTCTCAATCTAAGTCAGACCCTGGATCTATACCCTTCACCTATGTTATATCTTGGGAGGCCCAGCTGCCAAAAGCCAGCCAAACGGTGTCTCTCTTTTTACTATCCACCCTCATCATTCTCACCAACTTCTAACTTTAACACAGGTCACCACAATCTTGTAAACATCTGTATCTATCTGAAAAATAAAATCACGTCATATATTTGTAAACAACCAAATGAAGATGGCTGAGACATAGTATTGGGTTGGCCAAAATTCTTATGGAAAAACCCAAATAAACTTTTTAGCCAATGCAATATAACAGCCACAGTATTAGGAAGAAAGACTAGTTATTACTATATAAACTCATAACCGCAGTTTAATTCTCAAAACAGCTTACTGTTCTTACTGAAGTAGGTCCATGGTCTTCACATGCCACTTATGATAGGAGATACACATTCTTTAGGAAATACAGTGGGGACTCAAATTTGGAAGTTCTGGGCATCTGTGTAGTATGACTTCACCCAGCTTCAAGAGAGGGCATTAAATAAATTGAACCAGAATCTGATCAAGGCTATCTGTTTACAGGCTATACAGGGAGTATAAAAACAAGTTAAATTACTTTACCGTGATACAATCAACAAAATCCAGAATGTGGGAGGAAACTCTATATGACAAAACAACTAGATTTCTTAAATAATTAAAGGGAAAACGGAGGGGGAACTTATAGATTAAAACAGAAATAAATAACAACTAAATGCAATATATGGACCTTGTTGGATACCAATTTCAAGCAAACCAATGGTTAAAAAAATAAAATAAAAAGAGAAACAATTAAGTCCATTTGTCACATATTTGAACACAGTCTAGTTATTTGATCTTATTAGGAAATAGCTAAATTTTTTAGGTGTGATAATGATATTGTGGGTTTAAAAAAAACACATCTTTTAAAGACACATATTAAAGAAACTATGTATGAAATGACATATCTGAGATTTGCTTAAAAATAATCAGGGAGTGGGGTGGGAAGGAGTGAGATAGAGATGAAATAATACTGGCCATGAATTGAAGCTGAGATGGATAGAGAAAAGGCCCATTATACTATTCTATCCATACTTTTCTATATGCTCAGAATTTTCCATAATGATAAGTTTAAAAACATCAACAGCAAACAAACAAAAAACACACACAAAAGAGAAAGGGCACTTCTAGGTGCCTTGGGGTAATGGGATAAAAATCCCAGTCTAGCTTCCAGCCCCACTAAGTAGTCAGATTCTCTAGGGGGTCAGCCATATAGTAGCAAGTTCATTTACCAAGTCTTGCTCTTCATCTTACATCATTAGCCTAAGAAAGCACATTAAGTTGTCTGAGTTTCGTTACTTACCAGATACCTTTTAATGTCCAAGTTTGTAACCCAAATTTAACTTGAGTTTATGAAAATTAAAATAATTTTTGAAGCTAACAGAATTTTAGCATCTGTTGAATTTATTCAGCATAACCACAGAGGTATTGTCTTCATGCTGTTACACATAGACACAAACACAGATACAGCACAATATCCATTTTTAGCCCAAGTGCATTCCTTCTGAGGCTCATTTATATGTCTTCATATGCCACAGCCCATCATTTAAATAATGGATATTTTCAATGCCAATTCCTTTGTTGACTTTCTCACTGAAGAAGGAATAAAACATAAACATATTGTTAAGTATTTTTATAGGCTTACTCATGGTAAATATAATTCAGGGTGCATTGCTATTTTGCAATTATTGAGCCACATGTAGGGAATTTGTTTATATTACACTAACATTATCATCTACATTACTCTGCTGCAGTTCATGTCTTAAAGTGATTCTAGTGATCTAACTAGTGGGTCCATAGAAATAGAGTAATGATGTCACCAAACCAGGAGAACATCAAAGTGTTATAATTAACCCTGAAACAAAATTAATAAGAATAATTTGGTCATCAAATGAGTTCCAACGTCTTTAAGCATATTAACTATATTTTGGTAATATATCTTTAATATCTCCTTAATATTTTATACCACCAGGTTAAAATATAAGATAAATACTGTGTGGTGCTAAATTATGTCACTGTTTTCAAGAACTAGCAGCAAAATATCTTTCCCCACATCTAATTTAAATCATACTAAATAAAAAAAGTTCCTAAAATACCACACACATACATATAATAGAGCTGTGTTGGCACACAGGTTCTTCTCAAAGTGCTAAAGGAAGAATGCAATCCCAGAGACAAAATAGGTTTCAATGGCTTCCTAAGTGTTAGGAAAAATCAGAAATAAGGCTTCTGTGCTTAAATATTTATACGATGTGGTATGAATTAGAGCAAATTTCATCTGTAATTCTGATTCTCCCTGCATAGGTTACCTATATCACAAAAGCTAAGGGGGCCTAACAG
The DNA here is from genome assembly GCF_030028045.1 of Hippopotamus amphibius kiboko. Classification (NCBI taxonomy): domain Eukaryota; kingdom Metazoa; phylum Chordata; class Mammalia; order Artiodactyla; family Hippopotamidae; genus Hippopotamus; species Hippopotamus amphibius. The sequence goes on from NC_080203.1 coordinate 30,769,005, forward strand.
GAGACTTACATATCTTCTGCAGACATCTTCATGACTCCAACACACAGAGCATGCTGTTTTCCTTCTGCCATGATTGCCTGAAAACACACAGCTAAGAAAACTATTTATCTATCAAAATGCCTTGGAGAGGGTGTCACATTACTACTTAAGCCACTGTGAACCCGGCTTGTATCTTCGCCTAGTCCATTAACTCCTTGAGGGCAGAGACCTAGCAAAATTTATGGGCACTTTGCAAATACTCAATAAATGCTAAATGAATGAATCTAATAATCATTCTCAGTTTTTAAGTCAAACGTTAATACTATAACCCAATGTCAACAAAAGGAGAAGAAAAAGTCATGCAAAAAAGGAGATAAAATTTCTTGCATATAAATATTAAAAATGGAAATAAGTATCAATTGTTCTAGTGCTTTAATCACTAAATGGTGGTTTTATATAAAGGACACATTAAAACAATAATTATATCCCCACTCTATCTTTAAGAGCCCAATGTACATTGCAATCTATCCAGAACAACCATAATGTTCTTGGTTATCATTTGAAGTGTCTAGAATGTTAAACACTGCAGTACCTATTTTAAAAACTAAACATTCAAGGGTACACAGCACCTCTCTATACTAGTTTTGCAACTTTCCAAAAGTCTGTAATTATTTCAAACTAAAAATTAGTTTAGAAGTAAAGGCTAGGTACTAGGAAATTTTTCCATTTAGGGGAAACTCCAGAACTATAAACTTTAAAAACTTAGAAAAATCATAAACATAAAAGGATAACCTGTTCTCATGGAATACTTTTCTCCATTGATTTTCATTCATTCATTCATTCAATGTTCCACAAATATATGAGCACCTATTATGTGACCAGTATCTATGTCAATACAAGCTGTTCCTAAGATATATCAATACAACTTATACTACCCCTTAGATATAACCGCCACAAGAGTGGACACCTCCTCAGCACAGGACACATTCTTAAACCCACTCCAATCGCCTTTCTGCTCCAGTGAGTTCCCCATTCCCACCAAATATGGTTCCTTTTCTCAGCCTGAAGCAAATGGTCACTTTATCTACGACAAAGGAGAATATGTCCTCCTGTCCAGCCTGGTTGACAAAAAACTAATCTAGAATATAGCTGAAACAGCACCGCAGAAATGGAAATAATGCAGAATTATTCAGCTACATCATGAGTTGAATAGATTAAGGACTATCTGGGACTTTAACGTTTCTCTTTGAGAAAACATGTTCTGAGACCCAAACAACCAACTTAAAAATGAACTTTAAAAGTTCATTGGGACTTTAAAATAAAATCACTGGGATTGCCAATAGTTCCCACTACTCACTTCTAACATTCATCTGGCACCTAAGTTCTTTTCCCTTTTGAGTGCTTTTACTCCAGGGTATCTGGGGTAATTCAAACATAAAAGTAGCAAGATGATGTCCAAATAAGTGATCCAATCATATCATATACAACCTCTCTATTAATAATTAAGAGTTTTCTACTGTGTCCTAAGTCTGATAACATTGGGCCCTAACTGAGCTGAAATGCAGCTGGGACTCTTATTACTTGTTCTCATTTAACTTCTAAGATGGGACATAATTTAATCTCAAGAAATAATGTTTTTTTTCCACATCTTCAAATGTAACCAGAAAGGCATGAGATAACAGTAACAGTAACCTCCAGAAAAGCACATCTAATGTTCTCTTGGATGATAGATCTTTCAGTAACAACAAGAATACAATGAACACATTTTTCAACAGTTAGAGCCTGGGAAGGATACAACAATAGTATCTACTGCAGCAGGGTAAAGCTTAGCTCCAGGAGAAGTTAAGCCCGGACACATGATATTTGCTCCACTGAGTACAAATTTGATGGCTCCTTTATCAACCTGCTGGTGTGGCAGGATAAAAGGATCTAGAAGAAAAGAAATACATTACATAAATTAATAAGACTAATGACTCAACAGAAAAAGGAAAAGGACACGAACAAATATTCCCCCAAATTACAGTACTCTGACAGATGCAAAATAAAACTGAGACACCCACCCTCCTTCACTTACCAAATTGGTATATACATTTTAAGAAAAGTAATTCCCAGTGCTAGCAAGAGTGTAGGAAAACTGGCATTCCCATACACTGCTAGAAGGCTTATAAATGGGTACAAGCTTTCTTTAGGACTACTTGGCAACATTTATCAACAGCCTAGAAAAGGTTCAAACTCTGACTCAGTAATTCTACTTCTAGGACTTTATCCTAAGAAAAAATGAGAGATGTACAATATATTTAGGTAGAAAGATATTCATTATAGCACTAATATTTATATTCAAAATAAGCTGGAATCAACCTAAATGTCCAACAATAAAGGAAGAGAGAAATTACTTAAAGTATGCCTATAATATCTATATAATAGAACCATGTTTTTAGAGAATGTGTAATACCCTAGGAAATATTCATAATATATGATAAGTGAAAAAAGAATAAAAACTGCCAAAAAGATCAGTGGTTGCTAGGGGTTAGAGGAGAGGGGGAGGTGGGAAGAATGAATAGGTGAGCACAGGGAATTCTTAGGGCAGTGAAATTATTCTTTAAGATACTATAACAGTGCTTACATAACATAAGCAATTGACAAAAACCACAGAATGTACAACACAAAGAATGAACAGCTAATGTAAACTATGGACTTCGGTTAATTGTAATAATGTATCAATATTTGTTCAATTGTAACAAATGAAGCACACCAAAGCAGGATATTAATAAGAAAAGAAGGGTGAGAAGAAAGTATATGGGAACTTTCTGTACTTACTGTTCCTTTTTTCTGTAAATCTAAAACTGCTCTACAAAGTAAGCCAGAGAGAAAAACAAATACCGTATGCTAACACATATATATGGAATCTAAAAAAATCGTACTGATGAACCCAGTGACAGGGCAAGAATAAAGATGCAGATTAGAGAACAGACTTAAGGCCCGGGGAGGGGGGGCAAAGGGGAAGCTAGGACTAAGTGAGAGAGTAGCATTGACATATATACACTACCAAATGTAAAATAGATAGCTAGTGGGAAGCTGTGGCATAACACTGGGAGATCAACTCAATGATGGGTGATGACTTAGAGGTCTGGGATAGGGAGGGCGGGACGGAGTCACGGGAGGGAAAGGATATGGGGATATATGTATAAACACAGCTGATTCACTTTGCTATACAACAAAAACTGGCACAACAGTGTAAAGCAATTATCTTCCAATAAAGAGCTTAAAAAAATAAAGTCTATTAATTAAAAAACAAAAACTGTATAACAGAGAGCCCAATTTAAAAAGGAGGGCCTCCCTGGTGGCGTAGTGGTTGGGAATCTGCCTGCCAATGCAGGGGACATGGGTTCAAGCCCTGGGCCGGGAGGCTCCCACATGCTGTGGAGCAACTAGGCCGATGCACCACAACTACTGAGCCTGCGCTCTAGAGCCCATGTAGGCTAGTGAGCCTACGTGCCACAACTACTGAAAAGCCCACGTGCCTAGAGGCCCTGCTCCGCAACAGGAGAGGCCACCGCAGTGAGAAGCCGGTGCACCACAACAAAGAGTGGCCCCCACTCGCCACAACTAGAGAAAGCCCATGCATAGCAACGAAGACCCAACACAACCAAAAAAAATTTTTTTTAATAAATACATAAATAATAAATCTTAAAAAAAAAGGAAAAAAATATGCCTGTACACATAACACACAGACACACAAACACACAACATAGTTAACTGTGTAATAATGGGATGGAAGTACACTGATATACTAACCATGGCTACCTCTGGGTGATGGGAATACAAGTGATTTTACTTCTGTATTTTCCAAATCTCTAGAATGAACACGTATTCTTTTTGTAATCTTAAAAAATTTATTTATGTGTGTGTATGTGTGTCTGCTAATAATTCATAACCTAACAACTAAAGGATCCCTGAAGGATTTAAAACAATAACTATGGGAAAAACTTTTTAGGCCTCACAGGGCTCTCTAGGAATAATAATAATCGGTAAAATGTATGCACTTTAATATCTTAGCACTAGCCCTCCTACTAGTCAGAAAACAAATAAGTCTTTTTCCTACCAAGACTAGAAATCAATTTAAACATGGCTCCAAATTAAACATCTTACTGAAAAAAGGGAACCTGAATGAATGAATGCGTTTACTACTCAGAAGCCATAATTGGTTTTCTAGATCTCCATCCTCATTAATATCTGCCCTTTAATAATAATGATAATGATGATGATGATCCTGATCATGGAGGGATGGGGATGATGACAAGTAGTAGTAGTGGATGGACATTTACTGAACAATTACTACATCATAATAATGGCTATTCTATATGGAGCACTTACTATGTTCCAGGCATTGTGTTAGGTGCATTACAAGTGTGTTAGTATCTATCATTTAATCCTCACAACCCTGGGGGATGTAACATACAATTGTGTCCAATTTTAAAGATAAGGAAACAAAGCTTAAACAGGTTAAATGAGTGGACAAAAGTGACATACACTGGGAATTTAGCCCAGATCTGCCTAACTCCAAGTTCACACTTTTAACTACTGTATCATCCTGCTTCCTGCACGAGAATAACTCTAAGATGTTCTAAAACTTTGGTTCCCAGAAAAACATTATTAAATAGGAACATCTTTTTCTTCCAACTTATTATGAAAATAATTAAGATATAGAAAAACTGGAAGAACAGTTCGATGAACACCTGGACACCATCCACTTAGTTTCAACAATTGTTCATTAGCACTTTGCTATATTTGCTTTATCTCTTTCTATTAATACACACACATTGTTTTCCTCTACCATTTGACATTTCAAACATAATGTTTCACCATAAATAAGCACACATGCCAGATACATACTGGCTTGAAAAACAAACTTTACTTCGCAGCTGAAAAACTCTTGTATACTAGGATAGCATCTTCCTTTGGGTTTTCTTTTGCAATGTAATCAACCTAACAACATGCAAATGTGGGTACATAATAAACATTATTTTGTTTCTTAACACCTGACCTTAACACTCAACTAACAATAACTGGGACTTCATGCTTTCCCTTATACAGAACTATCTTTATGAGGCAAATCTAGATACAAATGTAAAAGAAAATGCTCACAGCTCTTATTACAATTTGTGAATGTATATTTGTGTAATTATCTAATTGTTGTCCATTCTCCCAACTACACTGTTGCCTCCTAGGGACAGGGACCATGTCTGTCTTTGGTTCCTATCACATTCTCAGCATCTAGCTCAGTGCCCAGCACAGAGTAAGTTCAAAAAGTATTTTTTGCATGAATGAATGAATGCTCTTTCTTGGGCTTTCTGGAATACATAATGAGAGAATTTGCATTTTTCAGATTTACCACAAGATGGGGAGGGGGGAATCTTTTTAGTTTTATATTCCCATATAGCCTATTACTAATAAGTTAACTACCAGAAGTCACTTTCAACTCCTTTTGTGTCTTTCCATATCCCCAAGTACATATTTTCTAATAAGACTCACATTTGTGAAGTAATCTCAGGGTTGGATAAAAAGGCCCTTCTCTTTGTCTAAAAAACAGTAACTCTCCATTTACTGTAAGGATTTCTATATGTTCATGGCTGTAAGACAAATGTCACAAAGTACCAAGTTAGATATTTTCTTTCAAAAATGAATATGCCAAACATCATTTAAATAATGTATAATATGAAGCATGCATATACAGAGATACAGTGAGCTTTTTTTTTTTAATTTTCAATAAAGATCTAGGCCAAAAAAACCCATGAAACATTGTTTAAATTCATACCAGTCAAGTAGAGAAAAAGAGGAAAATATGGCCTGCTACAATTTTATTTCACATTTTATTATTTTAATTTCCTTGTTAGATAATTAATAAAACAAATCTCTAAAGCACAAACTGAAATAAATCCAACTCTGAATAAAAACATTTAACTCTAATAAAACAATCAGTACACAAAGTCACATTTTTCACAAACATAGACAAACACTTGAAAATACAAATATTGATAAGTTTTAATTACTCATTTAGAGTAGATAAATAGTTAATGTGAAGATAATTACATTTATTATGAGTGCAATCTAATCATACAACATTCAGCTTCTCTGAGCTTTACATAGAAAAAAAATAAAGACTTACCATCGCACTATTTTGACAGGATCCTTCTTAGGCATGATTTGATTAAGCCATGGTTCAATACCTGGAAATTGTTCTATCAATTGGTTCTTAATACCCTTTATAACCGAGGTTTTCAACTGGATGCAGTTGGACACATTTTCTTTTTCATCAAATCTGCCAAATGATTTTTGCAAGGAAAAAAAAGGCATTTCTAAGAAGACATAACAGAATAGCTAAAGGCATTGTTTTAGTCATCTATTTCCAAGCAAATATTTAGATGTCTAAAATAATTATAAAATAAATTGTTTTTTAAAATACCATTTCCCTTTAATTCTGTCCAGCACGAAACCAACGTCTTAATACAGTATTAAAATAAACTCTCATACAGACACAGTTAACTGGGGGGGGGGGGGGGGGGCGGGGAGCGGTGAGGGGGAAGGATATGAGGCATATTTCACATTATAATCTGTAATCAGCTACACAAATGCCTTTCCTGGAAAATCTTACTCAATTCTACCCAGGAAGAAACAGATTCCCACCTGTAATAAAACCTGTGTGAAAAAACAAAAGCATAACAAAACAAAAAGAAAATACCCTCAAGCGCTGAGATACAAAAGACCAACCCAAATATACCACAGAAAATCTGCCCCTCCTAGGCTACATAATCTGCTGACATGTTTTTTAAGTGATGATGACGACGGTATTTAACATCCCTATTTATTTTTGCTCAAAATCTCATGCACAAAACCCACCTTCCTTTACCCATGTTCCCCCTTTGATTTTTGCGTCTACCAAATCTGGAAGGCAAACCCACTAGGTAGGTTCCAAAGAATTTTTGTCCTCCTCACACTGAATAGCCTATGGGGCAATCACGCTATTTTCAAGCCAAGGTTAATCTGGCAGCTAGGCAATAGGTATGACAGTCCGCTAGCTTCCTGTCACCCAGACTCCCTCACTCCCATGACCCAGGAAGTCAAGCCTTCCCTTATTCAGTTCATAACTATTAACCACATGGCAGTGAGTGCAGGGCTCTTCTCTCTGCTAAAGAGGATATGTCCCTAAATCACCGTGCAAGGATGTTATTGGTAGAACCCTAGGAATGGAGATAGGATTGGGAAAAGGGGCAAAAGAGAAAGCGGGGTAAGGAGAAAGAAAATGAGGGTGGGCACACCCAAACCCGACTGAGGATCAGGGACGAAAAGCTTAAAGAAGTGTTGCAAGTTGCGAGTTGAGACCACAGTACTACAGAAAACCTTAGGGAGTAAGGATGGTAGGGACGGGGTAGAGAGAAAGAGAATCTTTACTCTCGCCCTCTTCCCCACCCCCACCCCCACCCCCTTTGTGAGCAGCCGATGGAGGCCACAGCATGTCCTTACTTCTTGAACATGGTCCAAGGTGAAGGGGGCGACGATAGGGAAGGGCCCGGAATGGGGAAAAAATTGAATTAGCAAGGGTCCGGCAGATGCCCTTACTCGAGGAAGGCCTGCACTGACAGTCGGAGCTGTTGTCGTTATCCGGAAAGGGAAACAGCCAGCAGCACTTTACGGTTCTCAGAGAAATTTGACTACTTCCGCTCCTCTAAACACGTCGGCTCTTTTGCCTGCACTTTTTAGGTTACCGATCCCTATCCAGAGCGGGTAACCGAAAGGGCGGGACTCTAGAAGGAAGAAGCGATAGAGCAATCGTTCCAATAGCAGTAAGAGAAGAATGGAGGGGGCGGGGCAATCAAGCAAGGCACTATTTAAGGCCGTTGCGTCACTATGGGTTCCTCAAAGGGTCAAACTTCTTTCGTGTTTCATTGCTATCTACTGTTATTTTTAAGTGAGAGTGGTTTTTGTTCCCTGAGACAACCGAATGGATTGGTGCTTACCGACCAGCTTGAATTCAAGCAAGCCTCTTGACATCATGTTAATGTACTGGTGGGCTTGCCAAATTTAGCAAATAAAAATATAGGATGCCCTGTACAGGACGTTTGGAATTCAAATAAGCAATGAATACTTTTTTTAGTATAACTATACCTCGTCCAATATTTGGGACATACTTATACTTAAAAAAAAAATACTTGCTATCTGAATTTAATCGGGCGTCTTGTATTTTAATATGGCAACCATATTCACTGGCCACAGCGAGTTGTCCCCAAAGAATTATTCACGAGGTTGCTGTCCCCTGACTCACCCCCATAGCTATAAGTTGAGCTATAAATATAAAAAGGTACCTTCCTTGAATGATAGAATGGCCTCTAGGTGATCAATACTAAATTAATCTGATTGTTAGCTAAAGAAACGTTTTACTTATGTAAATTTAAAAAGCAGCAAATAGGGCCTTCTCAGGTGGCACAGTGGTTAAGAATCCACCTGTCAATGCGGGGGACACGTGTTCAATCCCTGGACCTGGGAAGAGCCCACATGCCAGGGAGCAACTAAGCCTGGGCGCCACAACTACTGAGCCTGCGCTCTAGAGCCCGAGAGCCACAACTACTGAAGCCCACACACCTAGAGCCTGTGCTCCACAACAAGAGAAGCCACAGCAGTGAGAAGCTGGGGCACCACAACGGAAGAGTAGCCCCTGCTCGCCACAACTAGAGAAAGCCCGTGGGCAGCAATGAAGACCCAATGCAGCCATAAATAAATAAATAAATAATCTTTTCTAAAAAGGGACACTAGAGAGTAATTTGAATCCACATGAAAAAATAAAGAGCACTGATAAAGGTAACCCTATAATAAATACAAAAGACAGTATAGGACTTTCTAGGTAGTGCAGTGGTTAAGAATCTGCCTGCCAATGCAAGGAACACGGGTTCGAGCCCTGCTCTGGGAAGATTCCACATGCCTTGGAGCAGCTAAGCCCGTGCGCCACAACTATTGAGCCTATGCTCTAGAGCCTGTGAGCCACAACTATTGAGCCCATGTGCCACAACTATTGAAGCCCACGCATCTAGAGCCTGTGCTCCGCAACAAGCGAAGCTACTACAATGAGGAGCCCACACACTGCAATGAAGAGTAGCCCCCACTCTCATCAACTAGAGAAAGCACATGTGCAGCCAATAAATAAAATAAATTTATATTAAAAAAGAAAAACTAAAAAAAAAAATGACAGTATAAATATGTAAAACAAAAACAAAAAAATCCAGCAAATGAAGGGTTTTGATCAGCAAAAAAAGCATAGAAAAATGCAAACCCTAAACAAGCACTACCGAGGCGGTGGGGTGGGTGTGCACTGATCTGTAAAACAAATATACCAGTCTCTCCAGGAAGCAAATACTCTGTGTTGGAAAGATGGGCACTTGGAGCAATGACAGCAAATGGTATTATGTGTTTGAATTGTACAGCTAACTCACCTTGCCTTGATTCTATGGTAGCAACAGTCTTCTGATTATAATTTAGCTTCCTGTGAAGATCTGCCCAGAAAGAACTTGCTATTTTCAAATCATATCCACGTGAACAATTGTCTTTGTAAATTAATAAATTGGCATTCTGGTTTATACATCAATCTCTTGTGAACGTCCTTAGCATGAATCCGCATTCCCACCATCAATCAACTCCGTGACATTCAAAATATTGTTTATGAATATGCAAAACCGAAGCCCAGACCCCAAGCTGTGGTTACTGCTACACTGTTAGGCTTCTTACAAAACAGGAGAACTGTCCTCTCTACTGGCAACTTTCACATCACCCTGGAAGCCTGCCATGTAACAGTAAATACATTATAACAACCATAAACAGTTATTATTAAGCGGTTTGAGGCAGGAGAAAATAAATATTTTGTATTCAATCTAAACAGGATAACACCATAGTAATAACAATGTATTCCACTAGTAAATAAAATTTAACTAAATGGACTTCCTAATTTCTTGAATTTCCTAATTTATTGAACCTACTAATTGTAGACTTATTAAAAAGTATTGTGCTGCATATTTGCAGTGCTAGAAATAATAGCTAACTTTTAATTCTGTAAAAATTATACATAGAGAGGGACTTCCCTTGTGGTCCAGTGGGTAAGACTCTGCGCTCCCAATGCAGGGGGCCCGGGTTGGAGAGTTCACACGCAGCAAGTAAGACCTGGCACAGCCAAAATAAATAAATAAATAAATAAATAAATAAATAAATAAATATTTTTTCAGTATACATAGGGACTTCCCTGGTGGTCCAGTGGTTAATACTCTGTGCTTCCACTGCAGGGGTTGCGGGTTCAATCCCTGGTAGGGGAATTAAGATCCCGTGTGCCACATGGGGCAGTCGAAAAAATAGTAATAATAAAGTTTAAAAAATAAAAATTATACATACTCTAAATTATGACAAATCCCACATGTATGGAATAGATGTATAGCTACATGTGCATACATATTTTGATTCACTTTCATACACTCTGATAATCACAGAAACCAAATCTGAATTATGACAAATGCCAAGTTAGGTCGTTAGTATTAACGAGGGAGGTATTTAGTTCTGTATGTGTGCATGAATACCTTTATTCATAACCCACCTACACAGATACATAAGCAGGGCTCACTTCACTGCAGTGTGTTTCTGGTTTTGTGTTGTAAATGGGATCATTATAAAGTGCATTCTGTTTTTCCAAGGTTATAATTGGGGATTGACTCCTGACAGAATTCATCTTCAAATAAATCATTGTTACAACAAACAATATGCCATAAAAGAAGAAATACCTTAAAATAAACCTCTGTAAAAATTGAAATAATGAACTTCATTTATTCATGCAATAGTTACAAAGGACCTTTATGTTTTAGACATATATGTTGTCTATACTGTAATTCATGCAGAAATGTTCTGTGCAATTTATTTTACAAGGGACCTCAATGTACATGCAACACAGAACACAGAAAACCCAAGTCTAGCATACATTTTACTAAAATAAGTAACTTAGCTATAATAAGCATTAAATATTTAATGACTGTATTTGCTGTCTTAGAATTTTGAAAGAATTTTATAGGGTCATCTTGACATAAGACTCTAAAATGCTGCCCAAGGACGTTTGCAGTAAGCCCTTTTCTTCTTCATAAGGTTCCTTAAGCAGTAAGCATGGCACCAAAACCCTTCAGAGTGTCCAGTAAAAAATAGTTTCTTTAGTAGGTGGGTCATAGCTTTGAACCCTGGAGGAGGTGCTTTCACTACTAGAAACAATTGGGCCACTGTCAGACTCCTACTGGGTCTCTCATCCCTCAGAATCTACAGCCTGTGAAGTCTTCCACTAAGGTCACTTTTCCCACAAACTGCCCCTCAGTCTTATACTTCAGAGCCCCTTGAAGCCTGGCTTTATATCTCCCACAAGGTCAAGACATAGCTAAGAATCACACCACTACCCCCACCACAAATCGCTCTGCAGAGCACAGGTGAGAAAATGCATTGGCCCGGCCACTGCCTGGATCCTTCCATACAGAGCAATATAAGAAACACCAACAAAACAGCATCACCCACCTCCAGTCCCAAATACAGGTAAATTTGGAGAAAACTGAGAGACCCCTATTTATCAGAAGACTGTCAGAACTAACCATCTTGCCAAATTTATGATAAGCCAAACCTACTGTGTCTCACTAACAGCCCTATTTTCTTTTGTCATTGCCCAGAATATAAGCACTCAGTTCAGTCTATTCGCTATGTAACCATGGGTAAATTATTTAAACTCTTGTGCCTGTCTTCTCATCTGCAAAATAAAGGCTCTATTTTATGAGGTTGTTATTAGGATTACATGAGAGAATTCATGCAAAGCATTATTAAATTATTAGTATTAGCATTAAATTATTAGTATTGTTATTATTAGGTTACTATTGTTGTTATTCCTCTCCTCTAACCGCATTCCCACATTCCTCTGCGCTTCTTCTCCCACCAGCTGACCTCTCATTTCTACCTTAACTTCCAGGTGCTTCTGCTACGCCTCCCTGGAACACCATTCCATGATTAACAAACTCTCCTACCCATCCTCCAACTATTCTCTGAATGTCCACTGATATTCCTGGCTTTCCCATCAGTTTGGAGCTTCCCTTACAGCCCTTTCAAGTGAAAGTGATTTACACCAAGACATTGCATGTACTGGGGAGTCAGGAGGTGACGTGGCATAACCTCTTCCAGCCACACTACAACTTCCAGACAATTCCTCCTTCACCCTCCAGCCTGGATATCTCCTCTACACTTCAAACTATCCAAAGTTGACCTCTCCACTTGAATGATCCAAGAAAATAGGTGGATGGAACTCCCATTCATTGAAATGAGGAAGACTGCATGTTGGGGAAAGGGCTGAAATCTCTCTCTTTCTCTTACATCCTTTATTTAGTCCACCAAAATATATAAAAAATCTGATCACTTCTCACACATCTCCAACACTGTGACTCTAGTCAAATTCAGTATTGTCTGTCACCTTGACTACCAAACTCATCTCTTACTTATTTTGCCTCTTGCTTTTACTCTTATGCCTGCCCCCTTACAGTCTATTTTTTACACAGCAGGTGGGATGAACCTTTTAAAACATAAGTCAGATCATGTAACTCCCTTGCTCAAAACCCCCAGTGGCTTCCCATCTCAGTTATAACAAGATCCAAGGTCCTCTTCCTGCCCTGAAGGCTCTACACAATCTGGCCCCCATCTACCCCTCCACCTTATCTATTACTTCTATTCTCCCTTTCCCCTGCTCTGCTTCAGTCACATTGGCTTTCCTGCCATTCCACAAGCATGCCAAGCATGGTCTCTTGCTTCTCAGAGTCATATTTTTTTTTCATTGGTCCTTGGATGAATAGAATTAATCATAATCTTTGATTCATGGCACATTTTCTTTATTAATCCAAGTATGGTTGATTTTTAGTTAGTTTTTTTTAATAATGTAATAAATATCCATGAACCTAATAACTAAATCTAACCATATGGCCCCCAATCTCATTCCTCTGCCTCCCCCCACCCCCTGGCAAAGAATCATTATCCTGAATCCTGTGTTCATCATTTTGTGGTGCTCTGTTTAATACAATTTTACTTCATATATATATATATACACACACATATAGAGATATATATATATACACACACATATGTATAGATATGTGTGCATACATACGTATGTGGCTATATATATCTTTCTTAAAAGTATAATTTTTATTAAAATTTATTTTAACTTTATAGAAAGGTTATTAGGCTGTATGCTGTATGTACTCTTTCAAACCTAATTTTCCCCCTCAATATTTACTTTTCTAAGATTCAGCCATGTATATTTGCATGTTGGTGTTGTTCATTCATTTTTATTGTTGTATAATATTTCATCATGTGAATAACACTTCAGGGCCTTGGCACTTTTGCCCTCCACCTAGAATGTGCTTCTCTTAGATATCCACATGACTCCCTCCCTCACTTCACTCATGCCATTATTCAAATGCCACATCATCCTAACGCTATCTAAAATAGTGCCCCATTTTACACTCTCTCTTTTACTCTTTTCCATAGCACTTATCACTACTGCAATGAATATTCTTGATTTGCATATCCAGATCCACTCTCCCCCTTTCGGCCCTGCTCTGTGCCCTGCAGCTGATCTTCATGATCTGCAATAATAGGCTTCCTTGCCTTCTGGTTTCCCCTTTGGTTTTGCCTGTGAGAGATACGCTCAAGAAACAGGAGGATGGGAGAGACTGGAGTTGTAGTATTTATTCCCAAGCTCCCTCACTGCTGTGATTTTCCAGCAGCTGCGACACTCCTATCTGATGACTTCTCTCCTAGTGCCATACTTCTCTCCAGGTTGACTCTTAGGGCCAAGTTATGGTAATGTCTTCTCATCCCCCTGCCACTCCTGGCTACTTAATCATTTGTTGTTCTTTCACTTAACATTGTTTACAACTTTGCAAATACTCCTTCATTAAACAATTATCAATCCTTCTGTTTGAATGTACCTCTCTTTTCTGCCAGTACCCTCACTGACAGGACTGCCTGATGTTAAAATTATTTATTTTTTTGTTGATTGTCTGTTTCCCCCACTACATGGTAAGCTTCAAGAAGGTAGGGATTTTGATTCCCTGCTATAATCCCCAAGGCCTAGTATAGTGCTGAGCTCATAATAAATATGCAATAAATATTTAAGCGAATTATCAGTACATAAAATATGGCATTTTAAATGCTTATACACAAAAAAATCGCTTGCATATACCTCTTTCAAAACAAATGCCATTATTTCTTTAAGCTTTATACCTAATAGAATTGCAGAGTTCAAGTTTAAGTGGATATTTAATTTAATAGCTAGCACCAAATTTTCCTCCATTCTCCAATAGAAGGAATCAGGGCTCCATGGAGAAATGGCTGACTCTAGGACAGGGGCAAGGAAAATATAAGATGAGCCTGGAGCACCATAAAATTTTTTTCAATTATAAAAAGCTGAACAAACATACAAACAAAAAAACCCTGCCATTATTGAGGTATGTCAAAGGGATCCAGGAGCTAACTGAAAGAGCTTCCAATGGCCAAATTTGAAACAATTTGAGCAACAAAATTAAGTACCATTGGATTATAATTCAAAGTATCGTATAAATATTAACAAATCCATACTGATATTAATAAATGATTGAATAAATAAATAAAAGGAGAGTAGATAAATCTCCTGTACAGAAGAATTCCAAATCATTTATGTAGATACTCTCTCAAGCCAGTGGAGCATAACTGCCCACTCCTTAAGTGTAGGATGTGCATAATAACTTCCTTATAAAGAGTAGAGTTTGGAAAGAGAGAAAAAGAGTAGTGTTGCAGTAGAGAAACAAGCCAAACACTGCCTCAGCCAGGCAATCAAGGTTCACTTCATCAATGATAAGTCATGTTGATAGCATGTACCCTTGGTGTGATGTATAACTATGGAAAATGCATCAGACAAACCCAAATTGAAGGATATTTTACAAAGTTCATGACCAGACTCCTTAGAACTGTCAAGGTAGTCAAAAACAAGGAAGGTCTAAGAAATGGTCATAGCCAAGAGGAGCCTAAAGAAATAAGATGACTAAAGATAATGTGGTGTCCTGGATGGGATCCTGGAGGAGAAAAAAGGGGCATTTAGGTAAAAACTAAGGAAATCTGAAGAAAATATGGACATTAGTTAATAATAGTTGTATTAATATTGGTTCACTAGTTGTGATAAATGTACCATAGTAATACTAACAATAGGAAAAACTGGGTACAAGGTATATAGGGACTCTCTGTAATATTCTTATATCTTTTCTGTAAATCTAAAACTATCCTAAAAGTTTGTTAAATGTTTAAAAAATACCCTATCAGGATGGCTATAATTAAAATGACAAATAATATTGTGTGTTGTGAGTATGTGGAGACACTGGAACCCTCACACGTTGCTGTGGGAAGATAAAATAGTATAACCTCTGATATGTGTATAAAAACAGATGATTGAACTTGGTGTACCCCCAAAAAAAATAAAAAAATAAAATAGTATAACCTCTTTGGAAAACAATTTGGCAGTTCCTTATAATGTTAAATATGGAGTTACCAAATGGTCCAGCAATTCCACTCCTAGGTATCTACCCAAGAAATGAAAACATATGCCCACACAAAAACTTGTGCACGAATGTTCATAGCAGCATTATTCATAATAGCTAAAAAGTAGAAACAACACAAATATCCTTCAACTGGTGAAATAAAAAAATATGGCTCACCCATACAATGGAATATGATTCAGCCATAAAAAGGAATGAAGTTCTGATGCATGCTACTACATGGATGAGCCTTAAAAATTATTAGGCTAAGCAAAAGAAGCCAATCACAAAAGACCACATGCTGTATAGGTCCATTTATATGAAACGTCCAGAATAGGCAAATACATAGAGACAGAAAGTAGATTAGTAGTTGCCAGGGTATGGGGAGGTGGAAATAGGATATGTCCACTAATGAATACAGGATTTCTTTTTCTTTTTTGCAGCAAAGAGCTCAGCTTTTGGGGCTTGCCTGGTGGCGCAGTGTTAAGAATCTGCTTGCCAATGCAGGGGATACGGGTTGGATCCCTGGGCCGGGAAGATCCCACATGCCGCAGAGCAACTAAGCCCTGTGCTCTAGAGCCTGTGCTCCACAAGAGAAGCCACTGCAATGAGAAGCCCGCCCACCAAAACGAAGAGTAGCCCCCACACTCCACAACTAGAGAAAGTCTGCGTGCATCAATGAAGACCCAAAGCAGCCAATAAACAAATAAATTTATAGAAGAAAAAAAGAGCTCAGCTTTTTATTCAACTTATTACCAAAGAGGTTTAGTCAAAAAGACAAAAGTCAATTTCATCATCAGACTTCAGATTCTTCTTTCTTTGCTTCTACTTTCTTCTCCTCAGCTGGAGCAGCAATGGTGGAGGGGGCAGGACCTCATGCTGGTGCAGGTCCACCAGCCCCCACATTGCAGATGAGGCTCCCACTGTTGACATTGGTCAAAGCCTTTGCAAACAAGCCTGGCAAGAAAAGTTTAACATTTACACCGGCTACTTTAATAAGGGCATCGATTTTATCCTCCATGACCATCACCTCATCGTGATGCAGGATGAGGGCCGAGTAGATGCAGGCGAGCTCCAAGACGGAGGCCATGGTGTGGGTGAGTGCTAGGCAGGGGCTGCCCGGCGAGGTCACCCCAATGTGGCCTTAGCCACCTACGTGGCAGCTGAGGAAAGTGACAAGATGTCTTTATGGGGTGATGACAGTGTTCTAAAATTAGAATGTGGCAATGGTTGCACAACTCTGTGAATATACTAAAACCATTGAATTGTATGCTTTAAAAGGGTGAATTTTATGGCATACAAATTCCATCTCAAGAAAGCTGTTATCTAAGGGACTTTAACCAGAAAAAAATTCCAAGTGTGTTGATTTTGGGAGCTCTTTTTCTGTTGCTAATTTCTAATGTTATTGCATTGTGATCAGAGAATGTTATTCCTATGATTTTTGCATTTTTGCAGACTAATAAATGAGTCATTTTGGAAAATGTTCTATGGGTATTTGCAAAGAAAATACATTCTATGCACAGGGTAATCTCATATATATCATATATATGTATATATATGTATATACTATACATATTCAACCTTGTTAAGTAGTGTTATGAACTTCTCTATATCCTTACTTATTCACATGATCTGATGACTTCTTAGAGAAATATTTTACTTCAAATATGCCTGAAAGTCTGCCCAGCAATCCCAATATTCTCTCTTGTTAAGTTATTCTGAACTATTTCAAACCTTCTCCACTTTTCTCAAATTTTTGCCACCCCTCCCCTAACCATCACATCCTACTTTATACATAAAATAGAAAGCCACATGGAGAGGCTGTCTGGAGAAAAAGATGTCCAGCTCATTCCCAAATATTCTAGTTCTTAGCCATTCAAGTCATCCCAGCTGAGGCCCCAGACGTGATGAAGCCAAAATAAGCCTGATGTGCCTTGTCTGGATTCCTGACCCAAATAATCATGAGATATCATAATAATTATTATTACATTTTCATTTAAGCCACTAAATTTTGGGATTGTGTGTTAAGAATAACTAGAAAAGTATAACTAGAACGGTCAAAAATGACCTTCATGTTGCTAAATGTAATAGATATGTTTTCATCCTCATTTATTTGACCTGTCAGTAGATCTTCTTGCAGGGAACCATCTTTTTGAAATATTCTCTTCCCTTGATTTACCTGGTACATCACTCTCCTGGCTTTCCTTATACCTCTCTACCCTCCTCTACCTCCTTACCCTCCTTTACTCAACCACTAAATCTTAACATTTAAATCAGTTACAGCCCTTCTTCTCACTCTACAATCTCTCGTTAGGTAATCACATCCAAATCTGGGGCTTCAATTACCCCCTGTTCATATACCTCACAAGTTTATGTCTCCAGTTTTTCTCTGAACTCCAAAGATTTCTATGCCTACTACACATCTCCTCTTACATGTCTTAAAAGCACCTCAAATTCAACATATTTAAAATCAAAATCTTTTCTTCCTCCTCCCACTATAAACCAAAACCAATAACCTGGTCCTTTTGCAGTGTTCCCTATCCCCAAGAATGGCACCGTCGTCCATCCACTTGCCTTTTGCAAAGCCAGAAACCAGGAGTCGTCCTTGCTATGTCCTCTTTCTCATCTTCATGTGCAACCCACCCTGAAACCCTATCAATTTTGCCTAAGTCTCTTAAAACTCTTTTCTTCTCTCTCAGTGTTTACCACTTGCACCACCTCTAAGATATCTTTTCTCATCTGGCATATAGTTAGAGCCTTCTGTCCACTCCATGTAGCTTGTGGGATCTTAGTTCCCTGACCAGGGACTGAACCCAGGCCACTGGCATTAAGAGCACTGAGTTCTAACCCCTAGACTGCCAGGGAATTCCCAGTTAGAGCCTTCTAATTGAGCTCCGTGCTTTGACTTTTGTCCTTTATCCAATAGCTTTTACAGTCAGAATTATCTTTTTCACTTTTAATCTTTTCAATGATTCTTACTATGCTTAGAATAAGGACACAATTAACATAGCCTCTGAGACCCTGAATATTTACTCCTTCCATCTCATCTTACAAAATTCCCCACTTGCTGATTGATCTACAGCCAAACCAGCTCTTTCATCCCTCATATGCACTGGGCTTCCTCCTGCCACAGGACTTTTGCACAGGCTTTTCCCTCTGCTTGAAATACTTTTTCTCCCTCTTCACTCAGTCAACTTCAGATCTCTGGGGAGGTTTTGCTTGCTCAGGGAACCTTCTCTGACCTCTCACACCTTTGTGTACCTCTCCTACAGAGCACTCATCACAGTTGTAATTTTACACATATTTGAATGCATATTTGAATAATGTCTATCTCCCTGACTAGACTGAAAGTTTCATGTGGCAGGCACCAAGGCTGTTTCACTTGCTACTATGCCCACAGTATCTAATACAATGCCTGGCACGTAGTAGGTGCTAAATATATATTTTTGGAGGAAAATAGGGGAGAAAGCAGGAAAGGGATAAGGAGGGAAGAGGGAAAGGGGGGAAGGGAAAGCAAGAAAGTGTATCCTCTACCTATGATTGGTTATTTGTAAATTTGTATTGTGTTTGTATTCCTAACAGACTTTGTCACTAATTCATGTTGTTATATACATAAAGGTCCATGATTGTCTCGTGTTCTTAGTGGAGTGTTCCTATTATCAACATTATATATCTTTTTGTCTCTTTTAATATTTTTGGCTCCAAATTCTATTTTTGTCTGATTCAAATAATGTTGTTTTTTGTTTTGTTTTGTTTTGTTTTTGCTAGCATTTGGACAACTCAAAGTTTTACTGTTTCTTTGCTTACCACTACTTCTTACATTCCATATCGTCCTCTTTTTTGCATTCATTTCTTTCATTTTGTTGTAATACCTACCTGAGTAATACACAAAGTTTCTAAATATGCCTACAATGTGTTCTGAATATGTCAAAAAATTAGAATCTGAAAATTGGAGTTTTGTTCCTTGTATTACTTCACTTCTTCCCCTTTCCCACTCAGGGACAATTGTTCTATTTACAATCATCCCTGGATCTCCACAGAGGATTAGTCCAGGATCCCCCATGAATGCCAAAATCCTCAGATGCTCAAGTCTCTTATATAAAATGGTGCAGTATTTGCATATAACCATGCACATCATCCCATATACTTTATTATTATATTTTTTTATTTTCAGATGTATTTGTTTCTTTTTATTGAGGTAGTATTGATTTATAATATTATGTTTCATGTGTGCAACATTATATTTCTACTTCTGTATACCCTACAATGTGCTCACCACCAAAAATCTAGTTTCTATCCATAACCTTACAATTGATCCCCTTCACCCATTTTGTCCTCCCCACCCTCCTCTGGTAACCACTACTCTGTTCTCTGTATCTATGTCTTTGTTTTTGTTTGGTTTGGTTTGTTCATTTATTTTGTTATAATGGAATACATTGTAACAAAATGTATCGCAGCCATAAAAAAGATGAAATCTTGCCATTTGTAACAACATGGATGGACCTTGTGGTTATTATGCTAAGTGAAATAGGTCAGATGGGAGAAAAAAAATACTGTATGATTTTACTTATATGTGGAATATAAAAAAAGAATAAACAAAAAGCAAAACAAAGGGACTCCTGCATACTTTTTTTAAATTGAAGTATGGTTATTGTACAATTTTATATGGTACAGGTGTACAGTATAGTGATTTACATTTTTTAAAGGTTATACTCCATTTATAGTTATTATAAAAATTCCCACATACTTTAAATCATCTCTAGATTACTGATAATACCTAATACATGTCAATGCTATGTAAATAGTTGTAAATACAATGTAAATGCTATGTATATAGTTGCCAGCTCTGCAAATTCATGTTTTGCTTTTTGGAACTTTCTGGAATATTTTTGATCTGTGGTTGGTTGAATTGCAACCCTTGGTTCTTCTCTTTTATGTTGTAGGTTTTCTCCAACTGTTTCTGTTAATCCTTTGTGGTCTATGCATATTAGTGAATAAGGGACAAATTGATTAGCAAAGATAGCTTACCTGGGTTCCCTCTGCAGTTATGTGTCTCTGACTGCCCCGTCTCCTGAGCAGAAGGGCCTTGTGTGTGTGTTGTGTGTGTTGACCTGTCAGGCTTCCCTTTAAAGTAAGTGCCTACGCACAGTGGTTAAGAATCCACCTGCCAATGCAGGGGACACAAGTTCGATCCCTGCTCCAGGAAGATCCCACATGCTGCAGAGCAACTAAGCCCATGTGCCACAACTACTGAGCCTGTGTGCCACAGCTACTGAAGCCTGCACACCTACAGCCTGTGCTCCACAACAAGAGAAGCCACCACAATGAGGATTAGCCCCCCACCCCACCACCCTTACCGCAGTTAGAGAAAGCCCATGTGCAGCATCGAAGACCCAACACAGGCAATAAATAAATAAATAAATAAATAAATAAAGTGTCTATGAATGAGACAGAAAGGCCATTCTCCCTACTCCCTGCAAATTACCAAAACAATTTTACTCTGGCAGTGGAGAACTTTAGTGTATCTCTCTCCTGTCCAAAGTTGACTCTCTTTTTTTTGTTTTTCCATATATTTTGTGGAAGTCCAGATTACACCAAGGTCTGCTCTGTTTTTTTTTCTAGAATCCTACAGTCATACTAGCAAACCTTTGGAAGCAAATAGCTCACTTTCTTTAGTGTGACATTTTAGGCTTTAACCTTGCAATGGGTTGGGGGAAGGAGGTGTAGGACTGATCACAAAGGGGCCCAACTGATCCTTCTCTTCAGGATGCAATTCTTTAATTGACCAGAGAGCCTCCCCTGCTCTTTGCATTTATTCATTCTGAGATTTTATTTTCCCTGGATTTAATCCAGTAATTTTCTCTTGCAGGTTTTGGACTGGGCTCCTCTCTTATCAATATGATCATATCTGATTTCTATCCTCAAGGGATTCTTCACAATTTCTGAACTGCTGATCATACACTTTCCTTTAGTTATACCACTCTTGGTCCTTTTGCTATTCTGATGTTTTAAGAGATTTGGGGAAGGAGGATGGGGACAAAGTTAAAAGCACTTAGGCTGCCATCTTAATCTAATCTGACCAAAGTCATTTTCTTACGTCAATTTGACTGTGGCAAGGAGAATGGCCAGGGCTCACTCTGAGAGGTGAGAGGAAAAGGCCTCTTTTCCAGTGCTGGCTTCTGATTAGTCAGGACTTCTAATAAAGGTCCATTAGGACTGAGAAATCTAGTATCTGCCTAGCACTGCTTCTGAGAGAGCCAAGGCAGCAACTAGCAGGCATGACCCGCAGAGCAGAAAAACTGTAGACAAAAAACTGCCCCGTCTGGGTGAGTGGATTAGAAAAAGGCACTCTTTTGGGTAGGCCAATTATAAACATGTTTGCCTTTCTCTGCTGACTGTGGCATCCCTGCATCAGGGCCCGAGGCTCGTGGTCTAGCAGAGTATGGGCTGAAGTTCATCCTCTCCCACTCCCAACACACATACTCCCTCAGTTGTACATCTTTGTGCAGGGCATAACCTAAAGAACCAAAAATAGGCAAATAGCCTCTGCCAATGCTACTTACAAGCCCTCTGGGGCTTCTCCCAATTCCATGCACAGGGCTGAGAGGTCAGGTTCAAGCTCAGAGAAACTTTGCTCAAGTGGGCCTCCTATGACAGCAGCCTTTGCTCCCCATTACCCACTGTCCCAAGAGTCAGGCCTCTGACCTCCTGAGCCCTTGCAGAGCCAATACTCAAGAACAGCTCAGAGATCCTGCCTCCAACAATAGCAGGGCTCTGGTTTGAAAGACTAGGCTCTCCTCACTTGAGACAGAGCCACACTCAGCACCAAGAGCAAGGTCTTTAATGCAAATGCCAACAACAACTCTCAGAGACCATCAACCACCATTAGGCCTCTCCAAGAATTGTCCTCAGGAACTAGGGACAAGGCCTGTACTGACAGGGCTAGAGTGCCTCCTCCCACAACCTACCCCACTCACCCAACCTGGGCCATCCACTTATCTACCAGAAATAATTATTGTGGCAACCCTGCAGGAATAAGGCATGGATGTCCAATACAGTGTTTTGAAGGTTCTGAAAATGTAATAAACCAAGAAAATGAAATAAGGCTGTATAAAACTAAAAAGAAAAAGGGGGAAAGAGAAAAAAGTATAATTATTTTCAGATGATATGATTACATGCATTGGGAATCCAAGAAATGCAATTTTAAAACCATTAAAACTGAGGAGTCGGGGCTTCCTAGGTGGAGCAGTGGTTAAGAATCCGCCTGCCAATGCAGGGGACACGGGTTCGATCCCTGCTCCAGGAAGATCCCACAAAAAAACAAAACAAAACAAAACTGAGGAGTCTATGTAGTGGACATCTGTTGCTTTAATTTGCCCAGCATTCCTTCTTCCCGGCTTACTGGTAATAGCACTCTTCTTCCTTTGGAGATCTGTTCCTCCTTCACTGTCCTTTCAATATAGTCCTGGTGAGACCAGCAAGGTTAGTACCTTGCTCCATTCCGTCTCCACACACACAGCTGGGCACCTAACCCAGGATGGACTAATCATAATATCAAACCTTGCTGGACACTGTGGCAGCTCCGAGGGGTAGGCATGTGACCCAGGCCAGAGATCTAATACCTTCCTTGGAATATTCCAAATCAGAGGTAAGGAAGTAGCTTTCTCTTTTCTTTGGATCTTGAACCATAAGTATGTGACCCCAGAGTAGTTGCTAGCTGTGTCTCTACCATGTGGAGGAGTCTTAGAGAATGAGGCAATACAGAGAAAGGAGAGGCTGAGAAGACAAATGAAGAAATGAGTGCCTAGGTACTGGCTAGACTTGAATCTCTGGATCCAGGTGTGTCTGGGATGTGTCCTGTCCTTCCCAGTTATATAAACCAATAAACTGCATTTTCCTCTTAAGCTTATTCAAGTTGGGTTTCTGTCACTTGGAAACAAGAGTCCTAACTGATAATACAAGCTGGATGTAAGATAAATGTACAGAATCCCATAGCTTTCATTTTTCCATTTTTTGAAGCATTATAAAGTGATTCCCTTTTGTTTTATTTTCCAACATTTAATATAAAAATTTTTAAACATACAGAAAAGTTTAAAGAATTTCACAATCAACTCCAATATACCCACCACGAAGATTTTACAATTAACATTCTATTATTATATTCCAATAGCTTTCTTTTATTCTAGCAATAGTAGAAATAGAAACAGGAACAAGAAGCATCCCATTCACAATAGTGGAAAAAGGTATGTGTGAAACGTCAGCTGGTGCAAACAAATAAGGGCCCCGCCAAATTCTGCTCTCTCTAGACAAAGGATCAGGAAAGGAGCAACCTAGCAAAACAGAAAATTTTAGACAACTGATGTATCCCAGCCAGACACCACGGAAAAACTGTACCCCATCCCTCACCCATGCCACCCTGGGCAGGCTACCTCGAGGCTGCCATCCCGCTTCTCCTACCCTGACCGGCTCAGTGCAGGCCAAGGGGGAGCCTGGCCCCCATCCCCCTCTACACTGGGATGGTGTCTGACCTGAGGAGCGTCAGAACTTTCACTACCACTCAGTGCTGTTAGCGCAGGAACTGCACCAGTCTTGAAATAGAACAAGGTTGGCTGACCTGCTGATGTCCCACAGGTGGTATTATTCAAGAGAGAATAACTCAGACTTCGGGAAATGCATCCATCGATAGCATATCACTTTGAGTGTTGGTGTTCTCGCTTTTGGCGCCAACTAGTCTCCTGTTAGGCGAGTGGGATTTTCCCTGAAGGTATTGGTCAGACCCACTGTCAATCATCCTAAAAAACCGTTAAATCCACAGGAAATCCAACCTCAGTGGGCAGGAATTAGCTCAAAGGTCTGTTGCTAGGTGCTAGCGTGTTTACGGAACCATGGTGTTCCGAGCCCTAAGGTTTTGAGATCAAACTAGATAGAACAACAAACAACAAGCCATCCTGTTGATCCTCCTGCAAAGGTGAGTTAAGCGGCTCCTCTGAGGTTGTGCAACGTGGGGAGGGTTTCCTTTAAGAATTTACTGAACGTGGACCTGCTTTCAGGCTGAGAGACGCTAAGCAGAACCACATCATTAGACAATTTTTGTTATCCTGTATGTTGTACTTCCTTTCGTTATTCCCAAACGTTTAGAAGAGGTATATTAGAAGTTACAGCCTTTATTCACCTGCGGTGTGGAGAATTTAGGGGAAAGTATGTGAGAGCCGTATTTATCTGTGGAGAAAACTGCCTCCGGCAAAGTGGTGACCACGGGAGGACCCTTAACAACCATAGGTCTGTAGCCTGCTGTAGAGGCCACAACAGACGATAATTAGAGACCTGGTTCAGCTCACAAGTGAGTTCGTACTTTGGAGAACCCCCAGGATAGCTGCTGGACAGTTGAAGGGGAGTCTAGTGCTTAGCATTCGAGCCAGCCGGGGCTCAAGCCATCGTAATTTAACATAGGATTTGAAGGGCTACGTCAGACTTCCAGTTTAAGTTGTTAGTCTGAACAAATGTGTTTTTTCTCCCCCAAGTTAGCTTTAAATGAAAGAAGAAAAATGAATATAAGAATAGAGCCATAGCCATAAGGGATAACAGGGAAGGGTATGATTAGTAGGCCGAAATTGTGAGGGTTTTCTTGAAGATACGAAACCCGTAGGATACAATTAATTGGGAAACCAGAGTCAATGACTCCTTAATACCATACAGATAGGGGAGAGAGCAGCTGTAAAAGTGAATTCTCTGTTTTCTAACACAGCCCCCAAAGGTAGAGGATGTCAGAGTCATCTGGATCAGGGAATGGCAGTGACGGTGGAGCCGCCCCAGAAGGCACTGGTGAGTAAATGAACTAGTTAAACTTAAAAGGCCAAATAATTGTTAAGACTATGTCTAGGAAGCTTGAGTAAATTATGAAGCTATTACTAAGAAGATCAAGCATAATGAAACCACTAATAAAATATTTAATAGCAAGGTGGAAATCGATTTCCCGAGAGGATTCGGAGATAGTGGTCAAATGGGCACTTCTGCTTTTGCTTTGTTGTGGTTGTTTTATAGTGAGAATGAACTCAGGCAATATTTTGACAAAAACTTTCTAAAGTTTGATAACATTTAGTGTTGCTAAGGGTGTGGGCAATCAGTGGTCACTTTGAAGGTGGGAGTGTATGCGCAACATTCCTTAAGGGTCATACGGCAGTCTATCGAAATTTAAATATATCTTTCCCTTGACCCAATTCTACTTCTAATATGTGCTCAGAAATACTTTTACATATGCACAAAGATCTATGTTACAGGATGTTCATTGCTGCATGTCTGTAGTAGCAAAAAATTGGAAGTAACCAAATGTCCCAAAATAGGGGAATGGTTACATAAAATGTGGTATGTCTTTACTACGAAATAGTACACAGCCCTTAAAAAGAATTAGATAGATCTCCACGTACTGTCATGAAAAGGTCTCCAATGTATATTAGGTTTAAAAAGCAAATTGTAGAGCTATATGTATGGTAATTATACCGTTTTTTAAAAAAAAAACACACTAAATCTTCCCATTTGTGTAAATATAAATATATACGTACATAAATGCTGAGGAGGGCTGTGTACCAAACTTAACAGTGAAGGGACACTTCCACTTTTTATCCTATGTTCTATATTGTTTTTGTTTTTTTTTTTTACAAAATGTGTTTGTGTGTCATTTTTATAAGTAAACAAAACTGAAAGATAACCATTAATAGAATATAAATAGTTCATAGAACTGCCCAGCCACCAATAGTTTAAAAAAAAAGGAAATTCAGTCAGTCCAGCAAAAGTAAGGGAAGGGAGAAAAGAGACAACAATAAAGTGTGATAATTAGAATTTTTTTAAATGACAGGAATATGTACATCCATATATAGTTGTCCCTTGGTATCCACTGGGGATTGATTCCAAGGCCCAGTCTCCCCACCCCTCTACCTCCCCTCATCCTTCC
Organism: Hippopotamus amphibius kiboko; assembly: GCF_030028045.1. Lineage (NCBI taxonomy): Eukaryota > Metazoa > Chordata > Mammalia > Artiodactyla > Hippopotamidae > Hippopotamus > Hippopotamus amphibius. Next base: position 30,795,540 of record NC_080203.1, read on the forward strand.
CCCAACCCTCCCCCCTCCTACCTCTCCCCACCCACTGCATGAATACCAAAATCCCCGGATGTTCATAGTACAGTTGGCCCTCTGGATCCACTAATGCAGAACTGGCGGATATGGAGGGCTAAATGTACTCTGCTGTAAAAATGGTGAGATAAATCTATGAATACTAACATAGGAAGATGTCCATGATATAATATTAAGCGAAATAAAGTCACAGAACAATTCACACAGTGCAATCTATTTTTTTAGAAAAGCAAAAACTCTGTATGTAGCTAAATATATAGAAAAAGAACTTTAATTAGCAAACTGTTAACTGAGGTTACCTTTGGGGATTGGGGGAAGCTGTCACCTTATTTTGTAGTCAAAGGTTGTTGAGACCTGGACATCTCTAAATGTACAGCTGATCGTATTACTCCCTTCCCTGCCTGAAGCCCTTCAGTGGGTTACCCATGACCTAATGGATCAAATCCAAACTCTGGAGCTGACGTGCAAAGTTCGCCATGATCTGAACCCTGCCTGTCTGTCTTCATCTCCCACCATCCACCCTACAGGCCTATTACACGTCAGTCACACAGTATGGTCATGCTTGCATTTGCTTAAGTGGGCCATGATTTTCCTCATACTTCCATGTCTTTGTACACATTGTTCCCTTTTTCAGGTAACCCATAGATTTCCAGATCTCACCATCCTGATGCTACAAATTAAGTTCAGATTTGTATAATTAATATACAAATAACTATTCCAAGCCCCCATCTTAGGGGCCATGGGAAGTCTATTCTTCCACTAGGTTGGAGGGCGATTCCTCCAACTCCCGAGTGATTTCATGGAATCCACAAGAAATGCTTAAATGTTCCGAAAATCGGTTCTAGTTGTCATTTGCCATCTCTGCCAGATATTCATTCTCCAAACTGGTATGCTCTAGAGTTCAACTGATCACCACTTGCTGTCTTTATACTTTTAAAAACTTTTTATTATATAATTTAATATATACAAAGGAATGTGTGACATAACTAATGGAGCATAATAATAAAAGTCCAAGAACCCATCATCAGCTTAGAACTAGAACATTACAATGCTTTTAGAACAATCCCCTAACATGGATTTTGTGTTTATTATTCCCCTTCTATATTTTAAGTTTTAGTACATTATATATCTATGAGTTTTCTTATTTTTGAGCTTTACAAAAAAGTTACCAAATTGTATGTATTCTTCTGTGATTTGCTTTTTTCATGTAATGTTATTTCTGTGATTTATGCATGTTGGTGCAATTTATTTTTCAATGCTGTGTAGTATTTTCTTGTGTGAATATACCACATTTAGTCATTCTGTTGAAGAATATTCTCTTGCCATTCTTTGAAGTCTGTGTCAAAGGTGATGCAGACTAGGAACAGAAGATGTCCTTTGTGCCACCACTAAACATTCTCCACATATCTCTTTTTAGCAGTTAGCATATTTAAGAGCAAGGGTCAGCAATTTTTTTTTCTGTAAAGGACTAGGTAGGAAATATCTCAGACTGCCGGCCATATGGTCTGTTGCAGCTACTGAACTCTGTTGTTTTGGCACAAAAGCAGCCACAGAAAATATGTTGATGAATGAGTATGGCAGTGTTCCAATAAAATGTTGGGTTTTTTTTGTTTGTTTTGTTTTTTTGTCTGTGTTGGGCCTTCGTTGCAGCCTGCACGCTTTCTCTAGTTCTGGCAAGCAAGGGGCTACTCTTCGTTGTGGTGCGTGGGCTTCTCATTGTGGTGGCTTCTCTTGTTGTGGAGCTTGGACTTTAGGTGCTGGGGCTTCAATAGCTGCAGCAGTGGGCTCAGTAGTTGTGGCACATGGGCTTAGTTGCTCCGTGGCACGTGGGATCTTCCCAGACCAGGGATTGAACCCGTGTCCCCTGCATTGGCAGGCAGATTCTTAACCACTGCACCACGAGGGAAGTCCCTAAAATGTTCTTTATAAAGATAGGCAGCTGCCTGAGTTTGGTCTGCTGGCCATCATTTCCCAAACGCTGCACTAGTTCATCTGAATTCCTGTAACTTTGTCCAGTATTGTGGTCATACGTAAATCTGTATCATCTAATTTCTTTCTCATTATTTTATTTCCCATGGCTCATCATCCCCTCCTCCTGCCCTTTGTGATTCTGAGCTCCTACATCTAAGGATGAGGCCAACTTGTAAGACCAATTCCTGAACCAGTATAGCTCAAAGCAAGAATTATTATTGTAGCCACAGCTCCAACAGGAAGTAGAGTACAGAAGTGAGGTCCAGTGCTAAGAGGCCTAGGAATTGCTGTACCAGATTTGAGACTGGGATGCTGCCTTGATTTCTCTCCTGAGCACTCCAGGGTTTGTTTGTTTGTTTGTTTGTTTTTTAAGATTTATTTTATTATTTATTTATTTTGTTTTTGGCTGTGTTGGGTCTTTGTTGCTGCATGCAGCCTTTCTCTAGTTGCGGCAAGTGGGGGCTACTCCACTGAGGTGTGCCAGTTTCTCATTGCAGTGGCTTCTCTGCGGAGCTTGGGCTCTAGGCGCGTGGGCTTCAGTAGTTGTGGCACACGGGCTTATTTGCTTCTAGACATGTGGGATCTTCCTGCCTCAGGGATCAAACCCATGTCCCCTGCATTGGCAGGTGGATTCTTAACTACTGCGCCACCAGTGAAGCCCCCGGGGTTTCTGGTTAAGACAAACTATTCCCTAAAAACTAGTCTCCTTGCAATTTCCTGAATATGCCTTATTCTCTCTCACCTTCAGGATTTAAATGTGCTCCCTATTTTCCTTCTTTGTGCCCCCCTGCTCCTTCCCACTCCCCTTGCCTGGCTAATTCCCACTTACCCTCTAGGATTTAAATTTAATTACTTTCTCTGGAAGCTATTCTTAACTAACTCCCCACCCTAACCCTTTCTCCACCCCACCACACCCTACCTTCCTAGGCTGTGCAGGTGTCTCTCCTCCATGTTCCTATTACCAGCCTTTATCTGCTGTGTCCTGTAATTGTATGCCTCGCCCCCTAGGCCAGTTGAGAACTGTTTGAGGGCAAGGATTGTCTTTGTATACTCAGTGACTGGATCACAATGGGTCCTCAGGCAAGGTTTGTTCTGTGTTTGCCTGGATTTGGCTAGGAGAAGGAGCTGGATTCAACCTTTGGTGAAGATCAGCCACTGGCTGAGGGTCCAGCCAGGGAATGGACTGATTTTCTATAACCAAATTTCCACTTTCTCCTTGAATGTGCGTTGCTTGCTGCTGTGTCCTGCATGCTTGATAAATGGCCTGAACTAAATCCAAGCTTGGTCTCCTTTTGGGCACTGTGATTTGGCTCATCTCAATAAAGGAGTTGTTTCATTGTTCCTCATTTTTTTTCTCCTGATGAGTGGGGCTTTGAACGTTTTTTCCTAACTTGTCTATTACTTGAAACAATTTTATGGCATGTCTCCTTACTAAATTATAAACTATGGGAAGTACTGTATTTGGAGTTAGAGAAAAGCTGGGTTTGGTTTAAAGTCTGTGCTTTGTGACTTTGGCAAGTTATTTTAACCTCCTTCCCTGAGCCTGTTTCTCATCTGTAAAATGGGGATGGCACTTGACCTATCTCACAGTGTAGTTATGAGGATAAAATAAGATTGTGTGTGAAAGTGCTTTGAAAAACTGTAAAATCAACTGCAAATGGAATTTTGTATTAGTTCTGTATTCCCTTATGACATCTAGCACCATGCCTTGCCCAGAGTAGTTTGCTCAATACATTTTTGTTGAATGACCAAATGAATTGGCAAGAGAGATAATGCTATCTGTGGGAATAAAGGACATTTAATAGAATCAGGAAAAAACAGATCATTTGGCAATAGAAACATCCATATGGTGAGTGATAATTCAAAGTTGGGCACGTATGGATAGCTCCAAACCTACATTCTCAATGTCTGCTCTTTGTTTTGCTTATTAAAAAAATTTTATAAATCTTTTAACATGATTTTGGCAGCTGAGATAAGCTGTCAAATTTGACTTGATTCTAAATATGCAGTCCTCTCAAAGGGTTGGCCCCAGGCAATACTGTGAGGTCAGCAAAATTAACTCTCAGAAATCTTTCCTCCCTTGATGGTAACTCCTCCCCCCCACCCCCCCCTTGCAGTGCCTACTCAAAGTTCTGTTTACCTCCAGGCACTTAGGACTTTTGTATTATCCTTTGTTCCCAAGAAGCATTCACCTAAAAGGGTCAAGAACTAAGTCTCCCTGGCTAATTTGCATTTGAAAAAAGGATTCCTAGAGAAGGCAGCTATTTTTATCAAAATGAATGAATAAATAATTGTGAAATTTCAGGCATTAAAAGGAATACAAAGGCTTATCAACCTCATTCAGATCACAGTGGTACTTACTTCACCTACAGCTGTGGCCTCAACCCTGCAGTTATGTAGAATCACCTAGAGAGCGTCTTAAAAATACTGATAATTGAGGCCCTACTCACCAAGATTCTAATTCCATTGGACTAGGTTCAGACCAGGGCAAAGGTGTTTTTTTTAAAACTCCCCAGGCAATTCTGTTGTGCAGTTAGAGTTGGGAACCTCTGATTTAAACCTAAATTGGCTCTGCTCTTGAGAAAAAGAAAAGCTGAATGCCACTGGAAGAACAAACCTTAAAGCAGAGTAGGGGTGGAAGGGCTGTGAGAGTCATTGATAAAGTGAACAGAATGTTAAAAATAGGCCCAGCAACTCCATAATAAGCAAGTGCTTGGCAGCACCAAGGAAGAAGTAATCTGTGACTGATCTGTCCCCCACTCCCAAACCCCCAGGGAAAAATGCCTGGCCCTGTTAGTCCTTAAATCTACTTTCCAGATGGTTCACAGGTATGACAGTAAATAAAATCTCTGAGATAAGGGGTTAAGTACTCTCATGGTTGATGTACCCAAGTCAGGAAATCTTCAGTTGATGAGATAACTTTACATAGGAATGATTTTGTTAAAAACATGAGATGTGTCATTTATTTGCATTTTACTGAACATCACAGGTTCAGCATTTGTTATTAATTTCCTTGCTTTATAAAGCAACTCCAAAGGGCAAAGGGTGAATACACATTGTGTAGCTGAATGTCATTGCTTAAATTTCGGCCTCCTCAGTCATTCACCAGCAGTCCCTTGCTTGCTGATAGCATAACAAAGCCCTCATTATAATGTGTACTATGTCACCACTGCTTGGTTTGACTCCTCTGTATTCCCCTCCTTCAAAGATGGTCCTTCAGAAAAGTGGATAGAGAACATGGACCACCTTTTACCCAGCAATTGTCTTTTCTGGACACATTCTTAAACAATGTTTGCTGCAGAAACATGTTTCTGAGCAACCAGTATCTCCTATTTTTTAAGGAAAATCCCACCCATGGGGATCACACAAGGGATCCCACCCACAAGGCTTCAAGGAGTGACTGTTCACTGACAAGCCCCTCCTCAGAAATGTCTGGAGAAGACCCCAAACCAAGCACCCTGGGGGAATCCCCATGATCAAAAAAGGGAAACTGGTTACGCTCTGCCTTTTTAGAGAGATGCCTACAGAAATAGGGGAATGGACATTAGATAGTCCTCTGTCTTCGTCTCTCTTCCTTTATGCATATATTTACCTTTATAAATAGCTACAGATTTATTTACTTGATTAAAAGAAGGCCAATAATAACTATACCTCATCTGGCAGCATTTTAAAGTTTAATTAATGTTTCTAAGGTATGAGTTGAACTCACAAGATGAAAGATTCTGTATATGGAATATATATGTTAAATGCCCAGTCGGGTTTAGTCTGATAATGGCCATAATTGTATGGTGTCCTACGTTGCACGACTTGATTATTGTGGTTTCACTGAGTTAACTTTGAAAAATGTATTTTAATGTTGAGAATGTCTTTAATGTTGGTTGGCAAACATTTGGGTACATTGATGAGGAAATTGAAACTTCCTCTCCTCTATCTTGCAAAGGCCTGCTCGCCACTCTCAGTTAAACAGTAAAATGAATTACTAAGAGTGATCAGATAAGGGAAGACTGTCTCTCGCTCTCAGGCACCCACCCCAAGCCTTTGTTTGAGACCCTTTGCACATAGACTTGTTAAGTGACCATTAACTTCAACCTGCAACCAATGTGAGAATGCAAATTGGGACCTTAGTCCTGATAGGAATGGAATGTCCGGCTCCTACAAGTTCCTGTTAGGACCCCCTACTATGTGTGTAACCCCTGGCAACTCCCGCGCTCTGTAACTGCCGGTGACCTATAGTGATTTGTAGCCAATCAGTTTGTACCAATTATAGCTGTATGTTTTAACCTATATAAGGAGAAGACTCCCCTGAAACGGGGCCCCAGAATTTTGGAGCGTTAGCTCGTCTGGGTCCGCCGGCTCAATAAACCTGAGTTCTCCAACTCTCCGAGTGTTGTGCTTGGTTTCTCGTGGGATCAGTTTTTTTCTGCAACATTTTTGGAGGCCCCAGCGAGATTCCAACCACGCCGGCCCCTTGAGCCGCTGGACCGGTGGCTCGGCTGGGTCGGGGTGAAGGAGCTCCGAGACGAAAGAGGAGGCATGCCACCCGACGGTATTCCGGGTTCTCTGTCGGACCGGAGCTCCAACTCTCCGGACGGCCGGGCCCCGACCGGACTCATTAGAGAGGCGGACCAGCTCACCTGGATTGGTCGCAGGACCAGGTAAGATTCCCGGGGGCACTAAGCCCAGGCACTGAACCCAGTCAGGTCCAATCTCCGGACGGAAGAGGAGCTTGATCATCTCCTATGGCCTTCAGTAAGAAGACCACCAGTTAGGGACCTTCCCAGAGGGGGGAGGCACCTACCAGTCAGGGACCTTCCCAGAGGGGGGAGGCACCCACCAGTCAGGGACCTTCCCAGAGCGGGGAGGCGCCCACCAGTCAGGGACCTTCCCAGAGAGGGGAGGCACTGTGATAAACTCTGGTGTGAATGTGTGTGTGAGTGAGCGCCCTGGTTCGTCCTCGTTCCAGGGCGATTGTGTGGCTCCACGGCCTTCGTGGCTACGGAGTCCGAGTGGGCCCTAACCTGCGGTTCCGTGGTGACCTCATGGCTCAGGGCGGTATCTGTCTCTGGGGGACCCAGTCCCTCTCTACAAGTCAGATTCAAGTGGGAGTCTATACCACCCGCCAAAGCTAAGAGGCACCGAAGCTCCCCACGGGGACATGGCCAGGTGGGCACCTGAGTGGCCTTCTCCTCAGAGGGGACACCCATCCTTGTTTGTCTTTGTGTCATCGACACAGGGGGGAATTGGTTACTGATTTGATTTAGCAATTGTGCATGTCCAAATGGCCCTTTTGCCCTAGGACCCTCCGCCAAAGTTTTCTTAAAATTTTAAGGCTCACTCACCCCTTCCGTCAGCTGACTCTTTGAGCCGACTTATTGAGAAATTAGGTTTTCCCCCAAAGACTTGCCCCTTTTGCCAGACAGATCTGCACCTCTCTCTAGGTCCCCTGGGCCAGTCCGTGTGGAGCGGTACACTCTGATGTGTTCTTGTATAATTTTGGATTCTCATTACGAGGCTGCCTTCGTCTGTCACCTTTCCTTCATAATCCCCTGATTCCCCAAGGATTTCAGGCTCTTCACTTAGGCGAGGAGTACACATACTGCTCCTCCACCTGCTCAGTGCCCTCGAGAGGGTCAACCACCCCAGACACCCTCTGGAGCCCCACCTGAAGGTATTCCTATGCGAACCCCATTGCAGGGGAACACCTCCTTTCAGCCCCATCTCCCTGAGACATTTTATGATTAGGGCCATCTTCAGGGAGGCACGTAATCGTGCTGTCCATCTGAGAATACTGGGCTTTCCAGGAGTGGCGACATCAGTGCTACCTAGGTTATTAGGCCCTAAGACAAGGCCCTTTACGAGTGCGCCCCTCTCCTTCCTGGTCAAAGAAATAAATTACACTTGTCAACAAAGGGGAGACAAAGTCATCTTAGGAGGAACTTGCTTGTACCTTTGAGAGGTAAATGTCTTATCTGGTCATCTAAGGAACACTTCTCTCTGCTATCTTTTGAATGCAAAATAATTAAAATAAAATAATTTAAAACTTGAATTGCCAAAGATAAATAGAAATCCTAAGTGTCTTTTCTGCGAATAGTAAAAGGATTTAGCCATCTAGATAGGTGACCTCGATTTGTTCCATCTGCTAGAAGCCAATTTAAATCCAAACCCTTGTGACTTGATGGCTTTTATGTTGTACCTGACTCAGTACTGAAATTTTAGAATGAGAATTATGAGGCCTCTGTGTTTGTGTGTTCATATGTATCTATATGTTCATTGTAGGTGTATGGTATTGCCAAAAGAATTCATAAAAGAACTCTAATTGCCTTTAAAAAAATTATTATTAAGCGCTTATAAATACTCAGAAATAGAAAATAATCTGGCCGGAATGAATTTCAGGTTCATGACATCTGGAAAATTCAGTACTAAACTGATATCTAGTATTGAATACGGTTTAAGCTTCCTGGTTTGATTAATATAGACATGTTTTAGAGTCATCAACATTAAGTATAATTTTTTTATATAAATTTTTATTGTGCCTAGATGTAATATAAGCTAAATAAAGTTTTGTTATATCTGTTATAAATTAGTTAGCATGGAAAGTAACCTGATGTAAAAAAAAAACTTCTGAGGAAAGAAAATATAAACGAGATAAAAGCTTTTAGATAAACCCTGTCAAGAATTATGCTTTAGGAATATCTACTTAAAATAGTCTCTCCAGATTCTGGTAACTTGAGATTCTGGAGTTGCCCTAAATTAAGTGATGAAAGCTTATTGCCTAGCTGGATCATTCCCAAATAAAAGAAGATACTAAAACATAAATTACTAAACATTGGCTTCCTTTACAGAGAGACAAAAAGATATTTAGGACTACTGATAAATATGCTTGGTGCCACGTTTTAAGAAGAAAGCAAATGTTTTTAGAAAATATCACTGTTATTTATGTTCACCAATCTACAGAATGCTGTCACAAGAGACAGTTCATGGTTGCTTAAGGAAAGTAAGATGTATATTTTCCGTAAAGAAGGCCTGAGGAATGGAGTTACATTTTATTAAGAGAAAAGTAGGTCTGACTTATGGGTGACTGAATGGGAGATAAAGTAATGATACAGAAAGTGATAAGGTTTGTGGAAAGTGGACCCCGAGAAAAGTTTTGTGCATGATCAGGATTGACTAAGTTTAGATAAATTTAGTTGAATAAATTAATTTGGAAAATAAGCTGGTGCAAAACTTGAATTTGGCTTTTCTCTCTGATAAGAGGACAAGTTTTCTTTAAATGTTGAACTGCCTTTTGATGAAAGATTTTAAGTTTCCTTACCTTTTAAGTGATCTGTTCTTGTTACTTTGGCTAAGTGACTAACTATTGTTTCAGTTACCTGTGAGCCTATCTGACGGAGTGTTCTGGACCCTTTTTGGGTATTTTGGACAAAACTTCCTAAAACAAATTCTGATGAAATCCTTTTCACCTATAGCTAACTCTGAGATGCTTCAAAGGGCCCTGAAATATCCCAAAGAGAGATATAAACTAGGTTCATTTGGTACATTAAATTATATAAGAAGTAATAAATGTTTGATTTTAATCTATTAATATAGATATTCTAAAAATTATATGGAATTCCTAAAATTCTGATATGTCCTGATATAATGTTATTGGTCATAATTCTAGTTATTATCTTAAAGTGTTGTATGACACAACAATAACCAAATTGATTGACCTTGTAATCAGATTTTAAACGCGCCTTCTTAAGCCTTATGTCTTAAGATGATTCAGGTTTTATTCTGATGCCTTTGGAAAGTGCTTCCTCTTCAAGATTTATAAAAGGGATTTTTGGATAAATACAAGTTTCTGACTTTCAGACCATAATGCTGAACGGAGTAAAAAAAACTGAAGAATCCTAATGAGAAACCTGATGGCTTCATAGGCTGTTAACAAAAAGAATGTTACAATAGGACTGAGAAAACTGGTGAATATGGCTATAAGTATTATGGTTTCTATCTAAAAATTACTGGTTTAAATCTGTGTTTTCCAGGTGTAAGGAAAACCTTCGCCTCAAACTAATTATGGCTTACAGTAATTTGGTAAATTATACCTTTGTAAGCAGGATTGAAACATTTATCTTTTCTCTATCTATTCCCTCTAGACATTGGAAACTCTTAGGTTCTCAGCAGCTTTATCAGATAAATTAGGAAGGCTACCTCACTAACAGGTATAGAAAACGCAAGGTATTTTGGGAAACCTGAAAAGGGAGGAATTCACCTACATCTGTTAGGCAAAAATCTGTGATAAGCCCTTGGCGTGGCTTTCCTAGCACTGAGAGGTCTTTTAGAAGTCTAGTCTGAGACTCCTTATAAAAGATTCAGCAAAGCAAAAAGCCTATATGATGAATTATAGTTACATAAATTATCAGGCCAAGTTTCTTTTGAGACCAGACTTATTTTGCAAACAAATTAGCCTTAATCTGGTTATATTAGGTTAAAATGAGGGTAATTTTAGAGAGAAGATTATGTTTCAATAAATATTAAGTGCCAGTTTTGCTGATGGAGGTCTGTATTTACTAAGATTCACTCCCTGGAAAGTTCCTTGCTATTGCGCTAATAGTAATGTAAAATCCAACTAAGATTTTTTTTTTGTAATTTATTTATTTATTTTTTGGCTGCGTTGAGTGTTTGTTGTTGTGTGCGGGCTTTCTCTAGAGGCTTCAGTAGTTGCGGCACATGGACTCAGCAGTTGTGGTGCGCGGGCTCAGTTGCTCCGCTGCATGTGGGATCTTCCCGGACCAGGGCTCGAACCCGTGTCCCTTGCATTGGCAGGCAGATTCTTAACCACTGCGCCACCAGGGAAGTCCCTCCAACTAAGTTTTTAAAAGGACACTCTAAGTTTGTTCCTGAAGCTTATCTCAGTAATCTATCTTTGGATGAAAACCAGATGCCCCACAACCTGCAACCAGGGGATTATGGATACTAAAAGGATGTAATTTAAAGGACAACCTGCAACCTAGATGGAAGGACACTTATCAAAGGAGAAACTACACTCACACTAGGAAGAGAAGAAGCCGACATCAGAAGTAGACAGCTAGCCCAAGATGCTGGACCTGAGTCGTATGAACATTTATAATATTTTCTTGACTTCTTGGACCTTTCAAATGTTTTTCTATCATGGGCACAATCCTATGCTAATTTTGAAAATCAATCTGATTGTTGGGTTTGCGGCCAATTAGCTATGACTAGTAACTTTGGGTTGCTTTGGTGGATTTCTCCCCTCCAAGCCTCTAATTGTATGGCCCTTAGGAAGTTTGCTCTAAAAAAAAAAGAAAATAAAAAATTATAGTCCTGTTTGGGGATCCCCTTGCCTGGCCAATTAATAATACCTGTTCAGATTTCTGCAACCCACTGTGAAGTCTTGACCTCTTCAAAACTGGTTTGGCGTGGGAAGCTCGTGGTTTAAGTATTTACTGGTAACTCTTGATGCTACTAGCTATATTATTTGTATTTTGCCTGCTTTTCAAGATTATTGCTTCTCGTATTACCAAATGTGTGACTGACCGCCAACAAAAATAATGATGACTAGGCTACTTGAAGCAGTTAATCAAATATATAGTTCTGTATGTGATCAATGATAGTAATAGTGTAACTCTGGATATGGGAAGATGCAACAAAAGGGAATTTTTCCCGGACCATAACAGATTAGGAATACAGGTGGTCCAGAGAGCTTTGGCTTTTGTTATAAAGACCTAGACCAGTACTGGCACATTGAGTGGCCTATTGGCGAGATCTTCATCAGACCTAGGAATGAGCCTTCCTAGCACCGTGGGACGAAATGGTCATGAAATGCCTCCCAAAGCATGGTCGAATTTATGACCATGAGGGGCCCCTGTCAACTACAAATTGGAACTTTCCATCTGCCTGTACAAGGACTAAATCACTTTGCTGCTGCAGCTACTGACCTTCCACATCCCCTGAAGGAAATTCAGGGTGGAGACCAGAAATGAGGCACTCTGTGCTCTGGAGGATGGGTGGAACAGGTCTTTAGATAGTTAGATATTTTCAGGAGCTGATTTTATGAACCCAACCCTTGCATCTCCTCATATCTAGAAAAGCACTAAATCCCTACATGGTGACATCGGCTTGGACAGAAGATAGGTCCTGGGGCTTCTGAACCCCAATTTACATGCTTAACAGAATTATTCGGCTCCAGGCAGTAGTTGAAATCATTACTAATGAAACAGCCAAGGCTCTTAATTTATTGATAAGACAACAAACCAAGATGTGTAATGCTATTTATCAGAATCATCTGGCCCTAGATTACTTACTGGCTGCAGAGGGGGGCATCTATGGGAAGTTCAGTCTCAGTAACTGTTGTCTACAGATAATAAGGGCAAGGTTATAGAAAATAATAACCAACAAGATGACTAAAATAGTTCATGCCCCAATCCAGACTTGGAAGGGATGGAATATCGGGAGAGCTATTTGGGGGATGGTTCTCTTACTTAGGAGGATTCAAAACTCTTGTGGAAATAGTTCTACTCCTCCTTGGGACCTGCCTCCTCTCACCTTGCCTCTTGCCCTTATTCATGAGGATAATTTCCAGCCTAGCTGAAGCCACCTTAGATAGGGGGGCCACCGCACACCTCCTAGCCCTGAGAGGTTATCAGCCCCTGGGCCTGGATGAGCAAGAAGTTGACGCCTTGTAAGAACTTTAAAGGGCGTCAAGAGGGGGGAATGATGAGGAAATTGAAACTTCCTCTCCTCTATCTTGCAAAGGCCTGCTCGCCACTCTCAGTTAAACAGTAAAATGAATTACTAAGAGTGATCAGATAAGGGAAGACTGTCTCTCGCTCTCAGGCACCCACCCCAAGCCTTTGTTTGAGACCCTTTGCACATAGACTTGTTAAGTGACCATTAACTTCAACCTGCAACCAATGTGAGAATGCAAATTGGGACCTTAGTCCTGATAGGAATGGAATGTCCGGCTCCTACAAGTTCCTGTTAGGACCCCCTACTATGTGTGTAACCCCTGGCAACTCCCGCGCTCTGTAACTGCCGGTGACCTATAGTGATTTGTAGCCAATCAGTTTGTACCAATTATAGCTGTATGTTTTAACCTATATAAGGAGAAGACTCCCCTGAAACGGGGCCCCAGAATTTTGGAGCGTTAGCTCGTCTGGGTCCGCCGGCTCAATAAACCTGAGTTCTCCAACTCTCCGAGTGTTGTGCTTGGTTTCTCGTGGGATTAGTTTTTTTCTGCAACAACATAAAATATATGCTTATGTTTTAGCTAGCCACAATTAGTTGATTCTTGATGTAAAAGATGTTTTACAAAGCAATGTGGGTTTTTCTTCCTTTTAAATTCGTCCAAAGTTCCAAAAAGACACAAAGTTCTGGTCTTCATATATCACACAGTAATATCTAAGTTGGTTTGTGCCACAGAATGTGAATGTTAAATTTAAAAAATTACATAAATTACATGTCCATATTAAGATGTGCTAAATATGTGAGAATTCACCTGGCACAAAATAACTTAAGGTTGTAAAATGTCAAAAGGAAGATTTTTATTAATCACTAAGAAAAAATATTTTCCTACAAAATTCACTTAAGGATATTTCATGGAAAACTTAACTAGTAGGTTAGACTACTGCATCATCCAAAGTGAGCTAGAGCTCAAGAGCCAAGTATCTGTGCTTTTAGAGCTAACATGTAATGCAGAAGACTGAAGGGCTTAGATAACCATGTCATATTGGGAGCCATTATTACTACTGCATAGTTGAATATTAATAGGACTCAGCTATCCTGTATGTTAGTATAAAACTTTATCTTTGTATGGCACTAATATTTGTAATTTTTAAAATAGCTAGCACTTCCAAATACCCTTCTAAGGAATATAATTACATGAATTAGAACAAGACCTACTTTTTTTTTTCTGGTCTTGAAAAGTCCCTGGTTAAAATACAAATCCTCCTAGAAAGGGTACCACTTAGGGCCATTATCAGCTGGCCCGTCCATACACCCTTCTAAGGAATATAACTGCATGAATTAGAACGACCTTTATCATTGTCCTGAAAATTAGCCAGTTAATCCTCCCTTATGAAGATATGGTATTATTTTATTCTCACTCAATGAAATATTAAACTCATTAAGTATTTACTCTGCATTTATACAGTTCAGCAGGGTGTGAAATGTGAGACACAATAAAGGACGGTTTAATATTTTAGGACACCTTCCTTAGCCTTAAGAGTTTACAGTCTCATTTTGGACAGGAAGAACAACATTGTATATTCAAAACAGGTAGGAGTCCATCTTCCCCCTTTGAGGCCTCTTATCTCTCTTCTCTGTGGCCCTGGGGCCTGACTTCCATTAGAGCCTTGCTTTCAGCCTGTTGTCATCAAAAAGCACAAAGCTGATAGTGGCCCAAGGTGGTACCTCTTCCAGGAGGATTTGCTTTTTAACCAAGGACTTTTCAAGACAAAAATAAAAAGTGGACCTGTGTAAACAAAATTAGAAAACTGATTTATTCTTAGGGTTCTGATTTGTCTATCTCAGACTATACAATACAAACTGCTTTTATTCCACCCACAATCCTGTCACTACCCTGCTTTTAAAAGCCCAGTTTGGTCTCCATACTGTCTACCCTAGCCTACAGGGTAGACTCCAAAATTTTTGGTTTCATGTGCCAGGCATCCTTGAGCCTCATCTTTCTTACTTCCAACCAGACATACTACTTTCCAGCGTCACTGCCCTTTCCATATTTCCATAAACTGGCCAGCCCCTTTCACAACTCCCTGCTATGCCCCTGTTTCCACTGCCCAGGATGCCTTTCACCCTCTCCCCTCTTGTCTTCTTGGCATCTCCCTCTTTGAGACCCAGCATAAACCTCAATTCCTCTGTGAAGCTCTTTCTGACAATTCCAGAATTCTCTCAGATGTCTTGTTTCACCTGTTCTGGCAGCACTTGGTACGTTTGTTATAGTACTGTTATAGAAATTAGTTTTGAAGCTTCTCTCCCACTGGCTTCTCGATGGCAGGACCTGGTATAGTGGCTGGCATACAAAGTCTTTCAGTACATGTTCCTTGAATGTTTCTGCAGTTAGAAAGATCAACAGGTTGCAAATTTAGTTTTATCTGACATTGTGTTCTCCCATCTCCCCTCCCCCCCAACACCCTCAGGTTAAATAAAAACTCCCAACATGGGATTTACACAGTTTATTGTAGGTAATTTAACCAAATTTAGAGGTTTGCTCTTAGGATTACTCCATTTTAAAATTTGTGCTCATGTAATCTATTGGTAGAAAACATTGACTTTTGCCAATATTGTTCTCCTAAAATGTCTTCTTTGAGATAAAACGTATGAACCAGGATTTGGTTTAAAAAAAAAAAAGTGGCTTTGTTTAGTCTGTAAATTATTGGGTTAATGACTGATGGGAGCGGGGTTGGGGTTAATCCTGGGAAGTGTTAGTTACCTTCCGGTTTCTTGGCCTTAGAATGCATCCTTAACTCTAGCCAGCCATTTTAGAAAATGCTCCTGGTAGGGAGGTAAAAGGATTTGCAACTACATTACTGAGAAAGGTATCAAAACTCAGTATTGGGTCAGCGGTGTCCTTGACATAAAAGAGAAACAATTTATAGCTCAACGGAATGAAAAACTCATTTTTCTATCTAAGCTCTTTTTCTTTTCCTTTCCTATCTTAACATCATGACATTCCTCCCTAACATCAGGCATAATGGCATGATTATATTTTCCTCCATTTCGGGTTACTCCTCTCGCCTTGCAACCCCTCCTTATTCCTTTATCTCTTTCAAAGTTTCCATTCTCCGTTCCCTTACTTTTACTCCCTCCCTCCCTCTTTTTTCCCAGCTAGCTCTCCCCGCCCCTCACCGTCACCACCTTCCCTCCCCTTCAGGCTCCTTCCCGCTCCTTCTCCCGCCACCACCCCTCCCTGCCCGCCTCGCGCTCAGGAAGCGCCAATCAGGAGCTCCGAAGGTGTCTCGAAGGCCTGCCCCCTCCTCCCTTTCCACTTCCCTGCCCCCCTTTCTCCCTCCCCCAACCCCCCCCCCCCACTCAAGTCCTGCGGACCTGGGGGCTTCGGGATCTGGGCGCTATGAAAAGTGTCTGCCCAGTCACTTCCGGTAAGGGCGTTGCGGCGCGAAGGTTCCCGCGGGAGCTTTTAGGAGGGGGTGGGAGTTACCGGCGGGCCGGGGGAGGAGAGTGCTGTCTGGGAAAGGGAGCGGGAGGGGGAGGGAGAGCAACAGCGAGCGAAGGAGCGCGAGCGTCTCGGACGCCTTAGCTGCCCCTTTCCCGCCGCCTCCCCACGAGCCAGCTCCCCCGCCCCCCGGGCGCCTGCAATGCTTCTCTCCACCCCCCACTCTCGCGGACTGACGCCGCCCCTCCCTCGCTGCCGCGTGACCGGAAGTGGCGCCATCTTTAGCCTCTTGTGCTATTGACAATAACAAGCCCCGGTTCTCTCCCCCCTCCCCCCTCCCCCAACCGCGGCATCTCCCCTCCCAGAGAGAGGGAGAAAAGGAGGAGGAGCTGCAGCCTCACAGACTTACTGAGTCGCTCCTGCAGAAAGGGAAGCAGAGAGACCGAAAAGCAGGGGAGGGGGACGGCACGGCAGTTTACCTGTCTGCCTCCTCATTCGCTCTCCCCCCTTGTTCTGCTCACTCCTGGTGTCAGCCTATCCTCCTTCCCAAACCCTCCCATTCCCCCGGTGGAGCCCCCCCTTCACTTTCCTTCTCGTCCTCTGTGTTTCTCCTCTCTTTCTTCCCTTCCCCCTCTAGCATTGCCACCTTCTTTGCTACACGCACGCAGGCATATAAACGTAGGTTTTTGATGCTCGTCTGCCTGTTGACCCCACTATTTTCATGTTTCCAACAGGTTTTTCTTCCCCCAATCCCTCAGCTGCTGCTGCTGCTGCTCAGGAGGTCAGATCTGCCACTGATGGTAATACCAGCACCACTCCGCCCACCTCTGCCAAGAAGAGAAAGTTAAACAGCAGCAGCAGCAGTAGCGGCAGTAACAGTAGTAACGAGAGAGAAGACTTTGATTCCGCCTCTTCCTCTTCCACTCCTCCTTTACAACCCAGGGATTCGGCATCCCCTTCAACCTCGTCCTTCTGCCCGGGGGTTCCAGTGGCTGCTTCCAGCCACGTACCGATACAGAAGAAGCTGCGTTTTGAAGACACCCTGGAGTTTGTAGGGTTTGATGCGAAGATGGCTGAGGAATCCTCCTCCTCCTCCTCCTCATCTTCACCAACTGCTGCAACATCTCAGCAGCAGCAACTTAAAAATAAGAGTATATTAATCTCTTCTGTGGCTTCGGTGCATCACGCAAACGGCCTAGCCAAATCTTCTACCACCGTCTCTAGCTTTGCTAACAGCAAGCCTGGCTCAGCTAAGAAGTTAGTGATCAAGAACTTTAAAGGTAACCAAGGCCAAGATCCATAATCACCTACTAAGGATTTGACACTTGAGTGGTCACGTGCTCTATTTATGTTAATATATTAAACAGTATAGAGGTGGCCTAATCTTTTATGCATAATCAATGAGGTGGAGGGAGGTCCTTTTTGGGTGGAGGGTTCATTTTCCGGGGGTGGTTAGTATCCTTGTGCTGAAGCATACACCAGGTGTTTCTGTGCAGTATTTCGAGGTCTGTCTCAGCCTATTGTATCTAATCTGTTATTCCTTATAACATTGACAATCGACATGATTGATCCGGATTTTACAGGTGAGAAATTTGTATTCTAAAAACGTTTATTTATTTCAGGTGCATAGTGAACCTTGGCACTGCTGGGATTTTTATTTTTATGCTTCAGTAGGCCACATTATCTAGTCCCTAGAAATGCAGGTAGTAATAGTGATTTTTTCATGTTCAAAGAAGACTTAGAGTTAGAGTTATAATGTTGCATACTATATTCTTGAAACTTATTGTGGAAACAATAGTTGGAGAAAAGTACTTATGATCTCTGCATTTCTTTCCAAAGGTAGGGTTTGGAAGTGAAGAATACTTTGTATACACAGAAGTAGTAACTGTGTATCACTAGTCTAAAGATGGGAAGAATTACTACATCTATTTTTTTTTTAATCACTGAAATGGGTTTCAAAGTACTGACCTGTAGCTTTTAGGAAAATTTGTTCAAGTTTTTGAGATTTGTGATTGAGAATATTATGAATGCATTGGTGCAAATATCAAATCAGCAATTTTTAAAAATGTAATTCAGCTGCATTACTTTTGAGTGTGTTTCTCTGACTTTTTCAACGCCCTTAACTGGCAAGTAGTAGATGCTAAAATGTTTATTAAATGGAGAAGTAAAATGAATGAACTAAAGTAATATTTACCAGATCAGTGCTTTGTGGCTAAATATTAGTATTGAGAAAATTTAGACTCCATGCTTGTATTTTCAACATTAATGTGAAAATCAGGAATATGCTCTATTTTGTCCCAAGCAGAGGGTTATAGTATTGTTTATTTTTAACCTTTTCTTTTTTCTATCACTCCTCTCCCATCTCCAGGGTTTCAAGTGTTGTAATGTTTCTAATTTAATAGTAGACCTTTCTGAAGTAAATATGAATTGTAATTCACTGATTTGATCACTGTTTTACTTAAAATATATCAATTTAATAGCTAAGGATTTTTAAAGAGATGAGCTATGATGCTACTTGCATTTGTATACTGGTTTCAGAGATTTCGTTTGGGTTTTTTTCTCCCTTTCCTAAAATAAAAACACGTTATTAAGATATCTTGATATTTTAATAAAAAAATACTTATTGCTAGTCAATGAAGTTGAAATTAAAGCATGGATTAAGATGTCCCTTCCCATTCTGAAAGTGCTACATAATGGGTTCTGGAGTTGTTTGGATGTTTTAATTTTTTTATATTTTACTATGCTCGCAAATGTAGTTTAAAACATGAATTAAGATGTTTCTTTCCATTTCTTTAGATGCTACATAAATATGGGGATCAAACAGACCTGACTTAGAATCCCAGTTTTGCCATTGACTAGCTATGGTGACCTTGGGCAAGCCTTACTAAATGAGTCTTCCAGCCTCAATTTCCTCAGTTGTGAAATAGGGATAATAATACCTTCCTTAGGACATTATTAGGAAAATTAAGATGTTTATAAAGTACCTTGTACATAGTAGGCACTCAGTATTTTAAATCTCAGGTACAAAATTCATGTTGACTTAAGTTTTACACATGATGGAATAGGATCAGGATTGTTATTTTATCTGTCATTCTTGAATTTTTATTTTTTGAAGCAGTTCAGCCAATAGGAAAAAAAACCCCTCACCTTCAGTTTTAATAGGTGAGTTAAAATGACTTACACGGTATTCTGGCATTTCAAATTTTATTCTTTATACTAATCCTAAATATAATGGTTATTTTAATAATTAGGTATAATAATTATAAACATCACAATTTACCTTTAAAGAACAATAATCTTAGTATTTAATGGGTCTTTTCATTACTGTATCCTACATATTATTCTGATTATCAACCTTTTATATATCATCTAGATAAGCCTAAATTACCAGAAAACTACACAGATGAAACATGGCAGAAACTGAAAGAAGCAGTGGAAGCTATTCAGAATAGTACTTCAATTAAGTACAATTTAGAAGAACTCTATCAGGTATGTATTAATGTGGATAACCAGATTTGGTTAGCGTACATTGAGGTGCAATGTATATGGGTTTTACTTTCTGAAATGGGCACTTATGTAGATTTTTGGTTTCCTTCTAATTACAATTTCTCAATTAATATATGCACTACTTTATAATCAGACCATATATTCTGACATAAACTATGAGTACAGTCTTATTGATATAAATCGGGCCTATCTTGGACCCTTCTAATTAGGATTTACAGTTAGGAGTACCTTGGTATAATAAGTTTTACCTATAATAGAATCCTATAGCCTGGATCCCAAAGATGATTTCTGGTGACATGTCATTCTATTGTGATACTTATTGCTAAGTGGTGTTACCTATAGGAAAGGCTTCAAGAAATGCAGGTATTTTCCATATACTTTATTCTACCTCTTTCCTGTTAGCATGCTTTTGCCATTTCTTTCTCTTGTTCTTTATGTTTTTCTACTGGCCTGCAAGATACACCTTAGCCCAAAAATGAGCAGCAGGTTGTAGTTCAGCAACTTTAGTCTGAGGTTCAGGTTTGTTTCTTTCACTTAAATGGATTTGTACTTGAAGTGTTTAACTTAAACATACGATCAAGGGCAATTACTGATTTAGACTTCTTGCTACCAAGATACTTTGCCCTACTGCATTTTTGCCGCAACCAATTCAAGAAGTTACTTTCCATTATAGCATCAGCAATTTCATATTAAAAAAAAATACTTAAGAGTCCTGTGGTTTGAGTTTTTGCATTGATGAGTGCCATGTAAGAAATTATGTTGGTTCAGTTTATCAGAATTTGTAGTTTCATCTGTTCATTTTAGTTGTAGTGGTAGTATGGTGTTGGACAAACAGTGGATTCGGAATCAGAACACAAAGGGATCTAGTTTTGGCTCTATTACTCTTGTGATCTTGGGCAAGGTACTAAACCTCTCTCAGCTTCTGTTTTCTCCTCTGCAAAAGGGGAAAGAATCCCTCACAGGGTGACTTATAAGACTCAAATAAGATGTTTATAAAAAACACCTTGAAGCACTATGATAGAAATGTAAGTTGATGTTGATATTACCACTAGTTAAACTTTTTCATAAGCCGCTGTATGACTTTTTCACTTGTAGTATGTCAATTGAGATCACCAGTTTCTGTTGCTGTTTAAATTAAATGCGTCAGTGCATGCCAAACACTCACAACGGTGCCCAATACATAGTAATAATGCTGTGTAAGGTTATAAGCATTATAATGCTGTGTAAGTATCAGGTATCAATAGTAGTACTAAGGTATTACTAAAGGATAAGCCCACCTCGTTTTGCTATGTTGGTATATTACACATGTGGCTCCTGAGTTGTACAATAATAAAAGTAGAATTATAGTTGGAAAGGCCTTAAGCGATTATGTGGTCCAGTATTTTTTCTTCGTATAGTGTATGTGACAGTCTACAAAGTAGGATTATCGCATTTAAGCTTTATAGAAACCCTTTGTGAAATAGATACGATAGTAGTTATTATCCCCACTCTATTAATGAGGAAATGGAGTCTTAGGGACTCCAGTGCCTAGAGTCACATATTGGCAGAGCAGGGGACTTAAACTGAGATGTACAAGTTTCTAGTGCAGTGCACTTTCACTAATACACTACAGCACTTCACATACCTCTGTAGTGCAGTGTTTGAAGCAAATAAAGAGTTTTACTTTAGGAAAAAAAACCTCTGTCATCAAAGAGGGTAATTTTTTTCATTCATGCATGCATATGGTGTTTCTTTGGATATGCCGGTATACAGCATCTTTAATTTCAGTAATGTGTTACTTTATATATTTCATATTTATAACATACTGATTGTAGTTGCTAATGAACCCTATTTACTTTACTTTGAATATTTTTCTAGAACTTTTGGGTTAAAAAGAAATATTTTTCCTGATAAATTGATTCTGTTAAATCCCTTTATGTTTCAAGAGCTCATAGCTCATATTTTTTGTGTTTTTCCTTTCTTGTACTTCAGAATTTTTACCTGCTATTATTCAATTGCATTTCTTTAGCCTAAAATCGTGTTATAACTTTTCACTCTTTGCATTTTTCACATTTCAGTACTTCTGTTATAATAAATTCAAAAGCATTTGTTTCTAGCCCTTTTGTTGTTTTTGACCTTAATATTATAAATGCTCCTTGGGATTGTTCTCAGGAAGATTATTTTGAGATGTTCAAGTTCAAAAAAGAGGATAAAAGGATAAAGGGAATAAAATTATTTCATACCATCTGGATTTCAGGTGCTTGTTTGATTTTTGACTGGTTGAAATGTAATTTAAAAAAGTACTCTCCTAAAATTGAAACAGTATAGAAGTATGTAGTATACCAAACAAAAGTTCTCCAAACTCCTCATTCCTCCCTCTCACTCTCTATCCCTGAAGTAAACACTTATTTGGCATATGTCTATGCAGAACTTTTTTCTATGAATGCAAAACCATTTTGCTTTAAAGCTTTAAGCATGGAAGTCATCCCTAGTGTGGATTGCATATACTTCCTCCAGAAGTATTCTAGAAAAGAATGTGCTGTTCTGAGTATATCTGCAATAGGTAAATGTTGTCTTTCAAAAGTGATTTAAAGTGAGACTTGTACCTGATTTTAAAAATTATCTTTCCTCCACAACCTTGAAATCCTGTAAGAATGAGGCAGTGGTTCATGTTTTGGTTTGGGTTTTTGTTTGCTTATTTGTTGTTTTTTTTTTTTTTTTTTTTTTTTTTTGGCACATGGGCTTAGTTGCTCCATGGCATGTGGGATCTTCCTGGAGCTTGGATCGAACCCGTGACCTCTGCATTGTCAGGCGGATTCTTAACCACTGCGCCACCTAGGAAGTCCCGCTTATTTGTTTTTGATTGGCTACAGGTAGAAGTATGGTTAAATGCACTGACTTTTGAGTTGATCAGCCTGCCTTAGATTAGAGATCTGCCAGTCATGATAACTTTGGGTGAGTTACTTCTCTAAGCCTTGGTTTCCTCATTTGCAAAATGGGGAGACTAACACTGCCTATATGGCAGGGTTGTTCAGTTGCAAATAAAATACTGCAAAAAAGTACTTACTACACTGCCTGCTATATGTCCATGTCATTGATGATGATGATGATGATGATAAGTGGTATTTGAGCCTTTAAAAAAGATATCTTTATTTTAAGGTTACATTTTATTTTACAGCTCTAAAGGCACACATTTTTATTTTTACCTTTTCTTAATTATTATTATTTTTTAATTTATTATTTTTTGGGGGGTACACCAAGTTCAGTCATCTGTTTTTATACACGTATTCCCGTATTCCCTCCCTCCTTCGACTCCCCCCCCACCCTCCCTCGAGTCCCCCCCACCCTCCCTGTCCCAGTCCTCTAAGGCATCTTCCATCCTCAAGTTGAACTCCCTTTGTTATACAAGGGCACACATTTTTAAATTCTAAGTCCACACTGGGTCAGAACAGCTGGCTGATAAATAGATTACATTCCAAATATGCATCAGAAAACATCATTAGCCAAATTGAAAAAATAATAAAGAGAAGGAATCTCTAGGAACAGTGTCCCTCTGCACTTCTCAAGAATGTGCCTTGTTTCTACATGTGGTATCTTAATTGTTGGAATCTTGGTCTTAGTGTTTGACTTTTTTAATAAGTAATATTTTAAGTAATGGGATTATTTTCCTCATGTTCTCAGCCTCACGTGAGTAGCTGTGTCGTGTTCTTAAATCAGCCACCTTTTTTTGGAGCTGGCTGGTTTCTATATGAAAGTGTTACATTTATTCTTAATATAAATTTCTAGCTATTATCTTTGAAGGTAAGCTTAGTCCATACTTCAATTCCAATGAAAATAATTTCATCATTAATAATGAGAACTCTTGTTTGGTTAGCTTTTTGTGAAATAAATCTTAAATAATGAGCCTTTCAATTAATGATTCATTCATTGAATAAATGATCATAAGATTGGAAGCAAATAGTGCATCCACCTGAGTATAGGTTATTTTCCATTGTAAAATCAGGTTTCTTAAGCAGTCAGTGGATATAGGAGAGGAAGTAGATTCTTAGCAGAGGTGACTAGCTATTGTATTCTATGTTGATGACTAGCTATTGTGTTCTATAAGTTTAACCATTGATGTTTTTAAGTTTAGTCTGTCACTGCACCATTACTAGTCTTTTTTATTGGATTGTTAATACTATCCCTGCTATTTATCCTAACTACAAATTCTTAGTCCTTGATAATCTGTCTTACCTAAGCTTTTTACTACACGTAAAAAGAAAAGTAATTTAGGTTTCATTGTTTGGCTTCCTTTCTGCAAATTCTTAGTTTTTGATGTATTTTGATAATCTTATTTTAACCATTTTTACCAGATGTAAAAAGATAATTTGGGGTTTTATTGCTGTATCAGTTGTTGAAAAGTTTTGTGGTGTGCTTTTCTTTCTCTCTTCAAACATATGGTTTGAAAAATAAGTTCCAACCCATTAGGCCAGTGACCAGAGTTCAGCACCCTGGTGGGAATTTAATATCTTTCTTAAGTGTCTGTTGTTGCTAAATCAGAAAATTTTCTAGATTTCCTCCCTTACTGTTTATTTTCGCATTCTTTGTATTTTTTATCCTTATTTTTTAATCCTCTTCATTTTTGTATTCTAGTCCTCTTACCCTTATTTCCACTCTCTTCCTCCTCCCAAATGCAAGCTTATGTGCCTTTGCTGTTTCTTAAATCTTATAGTCTCAAAGCATCAAATTTCAGGAACTATAGTTTTGCATTTCATTTGCTACACATTTTATATTTTCTTTGGAGGTTTATTTTTTATTCAGACAAATGTGTTATTGATACAACATGCATGAGTTTTGGAGTGAAGGGGCTGGGATTTGGAGGAATAAGAGTTAAAACCTTATTGGAACGTTTTTATTTGATACCCGACTACCTGCAAAAAGGATTTAACCAGTCGTGGTTGGGAGTGTAAGTAAAAAGATAGTTTTATTTAAGAGACTTACAGAATTATCTAGAATGTTTAATACAAATAGTTCCCTGTGAAACAAGGTTGTATTAGTAATAATTATACCAGATCAAACTTCAGGGATTTCCAGAGTGTTTTGTGAAATGTAAAAGAATACATTTCTAAAGTTTTTATAGGGGTTTTATTTGGTTTTATTGGGTTTACTGCTTTTCAAAGATCTGGAATAAAATAGAGTTTACCTCAAACTGCTAGGTAGTGATTTAGCACTTATTCATGTTTCTATCCCAGCCTGTAACAGGATAGAGTACTTAGTAAACACCCCATTCTTGTTGAATCAGTGACTGCTTACTGTGTGCAAAGCTGGACAGATGCCATGGGCATATAGAGATCACTTAGTCCTTGCCCCTTAAGGTGCTTATATTCTAGCAGGCTCATGAAATTAGCAGTTTGTGACCAGCATTTTTTTAAAGAAGTAAAATAGAAAATATTGGAGTATATCACACATAGTAATGGTAAGTGCAGTTTGGCGAAGATTTTATTTCAATTACATAAATTAATATTATGTATAATGGATTGTGACATAAAAGGTATTTCTTACAGTGGCTTGTCAAAAACTTTTGGAAGCCTGTTTTAGGCACACATGATTGCTCCAAACAAACCTTGCTAGGAAGTGAGGAAAGCAGTGTATTTAGATCACAGGGTGTATGGGAGATTATAAACAGACATGATATATTGAGCCTTGAATGCCATGCTAATAAAAAGTATGGTGGTGGGGAAGATAGGGTTTTATTGAGGAAGGCAAGTACTTAAGTTTTTTGAATACTTAATATATTCGTCTGGTTCAAAGCCCCAAAAGTATTACAGAGCATGTAGTTAAAAGTTTCACTTCCACTCCATCCTCCAACCCCCCTCCTCCAGCTAATTCCCCTCTCGAAAGACATTATTGGGGGTATTGTTCCAGAAATGTTTCATGTGTATAGAAACAACGGTGTGGAGGTTTTTTAAATTAATTTTCTTTTTTTTTTTTTTTACATA
Organism: Hippopotamus amphibius kiboko; assembly: GCF_030028045.1. NCBI lineage: Eukaryota > Metazoa > Chordata > Mammalia > Artiodactyla > Hippopotamidae > Hippopotamus > Hippopotamus amphibius. The sequence continues at coordinate 30,821,124 of NC_080203.1, forward strand.
AATGATAGTAGACCATGCACCCCACACCATTCAGTCTTTTGTAATTTTTTATACCAGTTATGGGATGCATCCGTAACAGTACTTGAAGAGCTTGATGCAAAAGTTCTTTTTTTTTTTTTTTAATTTTTTGGCTGCATTGGGTCTTCGTTCTGCGCACCAGCTTTCTCTGCTTGTGGTGAGCGGGGGCTGCTTTTCATTGTGATGCACAGGCTTCTCAATGAAATGGCTTCTCTTGTTGCAGAGCACGGGCTTCAGTAGTTGTGGCACATGGGCTCAGTAGTTGTGGCTGAGGGACTCTAGAGCACAGGCTCAGTAGTTGTGGCGCATGGGCTTAGTTGCTCCGCGGCATGTTGGTATCTTCCTGGGGCAGGGATCAAACCTGTGTCCCCTGCATTGGCAGGCGGATTCTTAACCACTGCACCACCAGGGAAGTCCCAGAAAAGTTCTTAAGGGAGGGAAATTACTAGATCTGGTCTATATGTTAAGCAGTCAAGGCAAAATTAGAGAAGCAGAGTGTTCTCTTTGGTCTTGACCTTCAAAACTCACCTTAGATCCTCCTGCCTTTCCCTTTCCTTCTTTTCTTCTGATCTCTTAAACCACCCTCCAACTAAACACAGGTGAGGCTGTATGCTTATAAAGACCAGCTTAATTCTCTTTATTTTTCACTGTTCCCACAAGCTCTTTATCCATTTCCCTGTGGGTCTTTGGGACTCCACCTCTTTGCTTATGCTCAAGAAGCCTTCCCAGACTTGCCCCTGCCCTAAAGATTGGGTTAGGGACCTCGCCTCTAGGCTTATCCCCATCATAACACCTAACACAGTGTATTGTAATTATATGTTTTCTGACCAGTTTTCTCCTTACACTGTAAGCCCCTTCTGTGTGCAGGACACATTGCTAGTTATAGATACATTAGTTTTTTGAATATTTACTACATTCACCTGTTTCAAAGCCCCAAAAGTATTAAAGAACATATAGGTACATGAGCACATGGTCTCTTTCTGCCATTAAGGAGAATTGGGAGACAGGATTAAAAGATACAATATTGATTTAGTGACAAGTCAGTGTGGTATGATTGGTGATAGTGCCAAATGAGTCATTGGTAGCTGAGGCAATTAAGGAAAGCTTATTGGAAGAAGTGGAACCTAGCTGAGTAGTAAGGGAATGTGGTATCTTGTGTGAGAAGATAAATAGATGCGATGAGAACTAATGTATGGGAGAAAGAGTAACACAGCAGAAGGGAATAGTGAAGTAGAACTTGGAAAAGTACTGGAAGTGGAAAATGTGTGGAGAAGATGAAATACAAAGACAGCATCTAAGCAGGGAAATGAGGAATGCTGAGAAAATTAAGTCACTCAAAATGAACACCGAGATATAATGAGAAGACTACTAAAGGAGGAAGGGAGAGTCCATAGAGGACTAATGTGAACCAGTCAGGCACATGAAATAAACATAATGGCATTTGTGGCTTCACCCAAGGCCCCAAGGAAAGTGGTGGCCAGCAGAGACTTAGCCTTCTTATTCCTCCTTAGCTGCTGGATCTAAGTGGTCTGCTGTTTCCTGGTAAGGTGTAGTGCTTTTCCTCCTTTGGTATAAGTGGTTTCCTTTAAGCTTTCTTTTCATTTGCTGGTTTATTTGCTGGATCTGCATGCTGGGAATATGATTTCTAACTACATATTTATAAAATTCCACTCCAACCAACAGGACTTGGATGGTCCCTTAGAGTCAATTTTAATGGAATTTTTGCCTTCTGTTGTGAGAAAGAAATCCTGGTGTTATACTTAAGTCATTACTATTTGGAATTGTAGATTATATCAGAATTCATCCAAAGAGTTTTTACCATGCCTGTTGTATTAAATTTGAAAGCCTTGATATGCATAAGAAGAAACTCTGAAATCTCAAGTTTGTCCTTTTGGGATCTGAGTATAAAAGACCAATTCAACTAGTAGAATGAAGTAAAAGTTCAGTATTTCTTTAGTAATTAATGTTTATTCCATTGTGCAAATTTTAAAACCTCTAAGTATTCTTAAGCTGCAATGTTGGAGAAAAATCCTTGTGTATAATTATATCATACTCATTGTAATACTTCTAGCAATAAATTCTGCATTGCTCTGTTCAGGAAAACCAAAGAAAGTATGAATAAATTTTAATTCAGTGGTGGCTGGACTGCCCAACCCATCTAATAAACAATTGGTGAAATTATTTTCAAACTCAAAATGAAATTCTGTTTATGAAAACAATTAACATTTTTAAGAACAGGACAGAATTTGTATGTAGCAGTTGTAAATTGGATGTCTTCGCAAGGGGAGAATTTGGCTTGATTACCTTCATCCTTAACCTGTACTGCCACAATAAATGTATTACTTTGTGTGGGGGGGGGGAGGGTTGGTATAGTACATTGGTTATGAAAAAAATTCACTGCCCACATTGATATTGTGTTGTTTTACTTTGCGTTTTAAATGGATGAATAATCCTTTTAAATAAGCCAACATGGTAGAAATAAAAAATAATAGGAATTTGATGTAAATAATCAAGAAATATACCCCCCCCCGCCCCGCCCCATTCACTCCTTAAGAAAGCATGTATTTAATTTTGCAGGCTGTGGAAAATCTCTGTTCTTACAAGATTTCTGCAAACTTGTACAAACAGCTGAGACAGATTTGTGAAGATCACATCAAAGCACAAATTCATCAGTTCAGAGAATATCCTTTTAAAAGCAAAAAACCTTGTATTTTCATCTTTTCCTCCCTCTCTATCCCTCACTTTTTAACCCAGCTTGAAATGGAATGCTTGTGTTTTGTAGATTTGTTATTTTTTGTTCATCATGCCTCTAGAGATAGAAGAAGCAAAATTTGACTTTTTACCTCTAATTAGGGTCCAAATCTACATTGTACCATTAATGTAAATAAAATGTCTTTATGTCTTTACTCTTTTTGAGGGAAGATAATGGAGAAATAATAAACTGAAAACACAGTGCTCAGTTATGTCTAAGACTTGTTTTTTGTTTTATTTTGTTTTGGCCATGCGGCATGCGGGATCTTAGTTCCCTGACCAGGGATTGAACCCGTGCCCCCTGCAGTGGAAGTACAAAGTCTTAACCACTGGACCTCCAGGGAAGTCCCTGAAACTTGTTTTTAAAGGTATTTTTTAAAGTGGGATCTAACATGTTTTTACAGTTTAAGAAGTAGCATTTTGTTTTATAATTAAGTGCTATTTAGTTTCATTTAGTATGTAGGGCATTCCATATTTAAGACAAATGTGCTCTTACGTTACATATATTATTTGTACTAAGCACTTTTTAAAATATTATTTATTTATTTATTGGTTGTGTTGGGTCTTCATTGCTGTGCATGGGCTTTCTCTAGTTGTGGTGAGTAGGGGCTACTCTGTTGTGGTACAAGGGTTTCTCATTGCGGTGGCTTCTCTTGTTGCAGAGCACGGGCTCCAGGTATGCAGGCTTCAGTAGTTGTGGCGCATGGGCCCGGTTTTATGGCTCGCTGGCTCTAGAGCACAGGCTCAGTAGTTGTGGTGCATGGGCTTAGTTGCTCTGCAGCATGTGGGATCTTCCCGGCCCAGGGATCAAACCCATGTCCCCTGCACTGGCAGGCGGATTCTTAACCACTGCATCACCAGGGAAGCCCTACTAAGCACTTAAAATATCCTTAACATATATCTCATGGATTCATTGGATAGTGTTCTTTTTCTAAAGAAGATCGATAGATGTTGGCAAAACCATTGCAGACAAATGGTAAGATGGAAAAAGCATTACATTTCAGCTAAATATTGTAGTTAAAATAAGTTTCTTCAAATATAGGAATGTTAGTTTTAAAAGCTTTGCAATAGGGAGACTGAAGCTAATTTTGGTTGAGTTTTCTATTTTAAAACTGCAAGTTATTAGGTAAACCAGTGTTTTAGAATGACTTGCCCCTTATGATCATTTTTATTTTTGTAACACTTAAGCAAAAAAATATTTATCTCATTAAATGTTACATTTTGTCTGTCAGTCTTGATCGCTATCCTGCCTGCTATTTGGTTACCTGTGAAGGTTCTGCGTTTTAGCTTATTCAGATCACAACCTTTTCCTTTTTCCCTAATCTGGTATTATCTTACATTCTACAAATTAAAAATCTTAAAATCCATCCCACCCACCCAAAATCCCACGTATACAGTTTAAGGCAGTTTCACCTTGAGGACTGTTGCTGAGGAAAAATTGTATGCCCCTTGATTCTGTTTTTATTTTTAGTTACTTCTCAAATTGGAAAGAAGTCATAGACCATTTTAAGTGTCTTTTTTTTTTCCGGAAACTACAGCAACAATTAAGACTTATTAATAGTTTAATAAAAATGGTATGGGCATATTTTCAGGTAGATATGTTTATCTGTATGCTTGATCCTAGTAGTCTGGTATGTATACAAGTAAATCCTGCAATCTTACTTTATAAAATGTTTCAGCTTCACAAAATGTAAAAAATTGATTTCTGTTTTTCCTTGGCAGATCATGATCAGGAGCATTTTTTTGTTTCTGGATAGGACTTACGTTCTTCAAAATTCAATGTTACCCTCCATTTGGTAAGGATGCCAGAAAAAAATTATGAATAGATTTGTTACAAATCACAGTCAAATGTTAATTACACTAATAGAAGAGAGTAAGTGATACTGTGATTATTCTCCCAAAAACTCACATTTGGCTTCTAGGCTTGTATTTATAGCAGTTTTACCTTCTTAATTATGTTTTGCCTATGCTAATATTGGAGATAGCTATCATTCCCTGAGCATATAATAATTTATGAAGTTTTTTTGTTAGCCAAGGGGATTAAAGTTTGCTCTGGACTGTCTGAGTGTGCATCATTTTGTTGCTGATCAAGAGTTCACTCATTTTTTTACCATTATTGTGGAAAATTCCATGTATACACAAAAATAGAAGAGTATAATGAGCTCTTCCCCTCACCATGTGCCTAGCATCTATGTACAGCAATTATCAGAGAGTTTACTGATTTTTGAGTACTGAAGCCAGATGACAAATGAGCAATTAAGCCTTCATTACCAGTATAGTGAAGACCATTTTATAGCTTTGAACTAATTTTCTCTTGACCAAGAAAGAAATCGACCAAGGGAAATAATACAATAAAACTTAGTTATGCAGGAAGATAGGAATTTAGCTTTAGTTTCTTATTAAGACAAAATGAGTTTCTTGTATGCTTTAATCTAATAATGTTATTTAAAATTAAATGTGTGGATTTTATACTTTTGCAATTGCTGCTTCAAAGCCTGGAACCCTAATTAACGTGGTGACAAGTTAAGCCTCTCCAGAAGTGGTATTGTTGTCAATTAATTTAGATTACATATATATTTTTTTATTTTAGGGACATGGGACTGGAGTTATTTAGGGCTCATATTATAAGTGATCAGAAAGTCCAGAATAAGACAATTGATGGCATTCTTCTCTTGATTGAGAGGGAAAGGAATGGTGAAGCAATTGATAGAAGTTTACTCCGAAGCCTTTTAAGCATGCTCTCTGATTTGCAAGTAAGTTAACTACTTCACTTACTACAAAGCTGATTGCTATCCCTAGTTTGATGTTTAAAAACCAAACTCAGGGAATTCCCTGGCAGTCCAGTGGTTAGGCCTCTGCGCTGTCACTGCTGAGGGCCCGGGTTCGATCCCTAGTCAGGAAACTAAGACCCCACAAGATGCGCAGCACGGTGAAAAAATAAAAACCAAACTCATAGTGCTGTTCCCATAGAGGCTTTCAATAAACATTACTGCATAATTGAACTCCTTTATTTTGTTACCCCCTCCCAGATTTATCAGGATTCTTTTGAACAACGGTTTTTGGAAGAAACTAACCGACTCTATGCAGCCGAAGGCCAAAAATTAATGCAGGAAAGAGAGGTATTTAAAAATCATGATTAATAAATCCACTGTGTCTCACAAGAGACCCTACTTTATAGAACATAAGCTGCCCTTTGCATTTATCTTCCCAACATTATGCTGCTTTTCTCTCACTTAGGTGCTCCTTTCTTTTCTCTCTTCTTAAAGGCCAGAATTCTGGATCATAAACTCTACCTATAATTTTACATATGATACAACCCTGTCACATTTGACAGGGCTGCTCCCAGAATCTTTTGGACTTGACATTTTCTGAATGATTTATGGGGAGGAAAACAATAATGTAAAAAACTATCTTTGTAGGTTCCTGAATATCTTCACCATGTTAACAAACGTCTAGAAGAAGAAGCAGACAGACTTATTACTTACTTAGATCAGACCACCCAGTAAGTATTACATGCTCAGTCTGATAGCCTTAACCTGTGTTGTTGAATCACTTAAGGCACTTTGGGCATCCCCAAACATGTTAGCAGGTGTAAGTTGAGACTTTAACAATTGTTTTCATAATGCAGCCTTCAAGTTGTTATTTTCCCTACTTAATTAGATTTAGTCAAGGATTTGATTATTGGTTGTCTGTATGTGTTTTGTATGTACTTAAAAAATAGTATTACAAGCTGATGTGATCTTTGAAATCTTCAGGCTGATTAAAATTCAGTGGGTGTTCATAGGAGAGAGTATTTCTGTGTTTTCCTAAATATTACCAACCATGGAGTTCCTATAAGCAGCAGAGATAAATACTTTCCTAGTAAAAGCAGAGAAATTTGGGAAAAGCCAGCCACAGCAAGACCATTGAAATATTTATTTCGTGATGTAACAAAATTCTTTAATATGTGATGTTTTCCTTCTAGGCATAAAGTAGAGTAACTCTGAGCACAATAAATTTATACATAGGAATAGGAATATTGAAATTAACATAAAATGAGCTGTTTGATCCCCCCCCCCCCCAGGAAAGACTATAAATTTTCAGTAAAGTCAAATGTCAATAATTCTAAACTTTTTTTCCTTGTAGGAAGTCATTAATTGCTACTGTGGAAAAACAACTTCTAGGTGAACACTTAACAGCAATTCTTCAGAAAGGTAATTGGCAATTTACATAAGAGATTACTTTTAAAATGGTAGCAGCAAACAAGTAGAAAAATTTCTAAAGATTGACCTTTTAAAAGTTGGATAGCATGTGGCTGCATTTTTGAGGAGGGACACGGCCCTTTTTCGCTATTCATCACAGTAAACTTTCAGGAGGTGCCTCTATCCTTAACTTAAAGATAAGTTAAGGAAATGAGATGAGAGGAGTCTACCAACTCCAGTAAAGAAACAGTGGGAATTTGGGAATTCTTGATTTAATTTTTAAGACTGCAGTAATAAGAAAATGCATTCCTTTTTGCACTAAAGTGTTTTTGTTTCTAGCATATAAAACCAAGCATTTCTGTTAATCCTAAGTGATCTATGGGTATACCCTGAGTTTTACTTTGACAGTGCTTCAGATACGCAAAAGTCTTACCTTTCTTTCCAGCCATCTTTTCTTTTGTATAAAATATTTTAGAACTTTAATGCAGTTACACTTTTATTTCATTTTTAAAATCAAATACTTTAGAACTTCATTTAAACTTGGCCTATCGATGCATGGTTTTTGCCATACCACAGGCCATATCCAATACTCTGAAATATAGCTGTGTACACTAATGCAAATATAATTTGGCTATTGCCCATATGAAGTATTTATAATGTGTATTTATGTAAACCAATATTTGTAAGTTGGTTTATACATGTGATCTACTGTGCTAAATGGTACAAACCATTACACAATTTTTGTTAAGTTGCCTATATTTAGTTTTCACTTGGAAAGGTGATTGTCTCTTTGAGTTTAACTCAAAGCACATCTCTGTATTAAAATTCACAGACCAGTCATAGTTCAGACCAGTATCACAATAATAACTTACTTTTCATTAAAATATCTGACATTTTTGTTCACTTTTTTAATATCATATGTTTCAAAATTCAGGTTTAAATAACCTCCTTGATGAAAACCGAATTCAAGATTTATCCCTCCTGTATCAGCTCTTCAGTAGAGTTCGAGGTGGCGTTCAGGTTCTCTTGCAGCAATGGATTGAATATATTAAGGTATTAACATTAACCTGTCTTTTTTCTCTCATGGCTTACATCTGTACACCTAGAGTACATATCAGCAAGCATTTCTTATTTGTTAGATCCTTTTTTTTTTTTTAAGTAATGGGCATTTGAGAGCAGTCAACCTGAGAATGATAGCTGTGTAGCACATTAGCAATAAAAGTTCTCTTCTTGATGTCTGATGTGATTTCTAGCTCCAATAATTATAGCAGTGAATGTGGGAAAAGGGAGAGGGCTTTTTTTCAATCCAAATTTCTTTCCTTTCTTTTGTTCTTACACTGAAGGCAGATTGCCATTTTTTAGCTGACTTCTTTAAAAGTAGGGAAAAGACCCTAGAGACTTTTCCAATAATGCTTCATTATGATATTGTATACTCAGTGGCCATTACTTATTTTGTGACTATAGATGAATGGTATCAGTCTGGGTGTTTTATCCTTTTATTTTTTTCTTTTCTTCAAAACCAGCTTTTTTTTAATTTAATTTTGAAGTATGTGTACCTAGTTAAAATATGATTTTGAGGATTGTTTTAATTGCAGATAATTAAATTCTAGTAAAAAGTCATTTTGTTTTTTTAGGCATTTGGTAGCACTATTGTAATTAATCCTGAAAAGGATAAAACCATGGTTCAAGAATTGCTGGATTTTAAAGATAAGGTTGACCATATAATTGATATCTGTTTCCTGAAGAATGAAAAATTTATCAACGCCATGAAAGAAGCATTTGAAACATTCATTAACAAAAGACCAAACAAGCCTGCTGAACTTATAGGTATTTTTCCACTCCCTTTTCCTGGTTCTTTAATGTTCTTTTACTCATAAAATTTCGGTTAACCTGAAATTTTGACAAGGTTTTGTATATTAACACCTATTTATTTGGAGTTGCTTAGTTGGTGGTTTCTAAGAAGCTGGATGCAAGGAATTAGTCCTTCATGCTAAAGAATATCTCAAAGCCCACATGTCAAACGTGATCTTTCTTTGTAAGACACTACATTAGACCCTATTTACTTTTATTTACAAAAAGCTTGATAGCTGTTTTACAAGCTTACAGCAGTTTAAAGGTGGGGCAAGGTGCTGTTTCTAGAGGCCCACACATAAAGCTGCAGGAAAGGATAGCACAAAATTACAGTTGCCAGTGAGAAAGGAAGAAAATCCAGGATGAAAATAAACCTAATAATCTGGGCCCATTTAGAGTAAAGGGTGTGGTATACTACAGTGCTCAGTTTTTCCCACCCAGGTACCCCTTAATGTCAGAGGAGGATGTACCTGAGAAGGTCCTTTGCCAAAAGGATGAAATTTTGTTGATTTACTACTTACCCTTAAATTTTTTGTGAAATTTGCCTCCTACTCTGTAGTGTATCTGGTTTGTTTTAATAGAAAAAAGATTGCCTACCATCACTGTAAAATGAACACTCCAAAAGATGTGCCATGTCTTTCAATGGCTTTGATGACCCCAGCACAGAGCTGTATACACACACCCCCCTCCTTACCACCCCCCCCCCCCCCCCCACCGCTGGGTACTCATCCCATTTTAATAAGCATCACTATCATAGAAAGTACATTAGATCTGGAGCCAGAAGACTTGGGTTTGAGTTGAGGCTCTTGTATTTTTTAGCTGTGACGTTGAACAAATCACTTGATCTCCCTGACTTTGGAGACTTTTTAAGAAATGCATATATACATATGAAACATTGAAAAATTCAGTATATCATACTCCTGTTTGGTATTTATAGTGACCAGTAGTACCTCATGGATACCCATGATCACTAAACAACAAATTTTCCCCCCATTTTAGCTAAATATGTAGATTCAAAGCTTCGCGCAGGCAACAAAGAAGCTACAGATGAAGAACTTGAGAAAATGTTGGATAAGATTATGATTATATTTAGATTTATCTATGGTATGTATTTTTGTTTTAGTATTTTTCTTTTAAAACAAAGCACTCAGCAGAGAAACTAGCAAGTACAATCAACCTGGAAGGTACATTTATTTGGGGGTTAGATATTTAAAATTCTGTTATATTCCTTGCATTTAATTTATTGGGGTACTTGAGGAATGTTACTTAATTGCCTTGACTTTTCCAATATTAAGAGCCTTGAATTTTGCTACTTAATTTAATCTCTAGAGTGTTGATGCTGAAGCTGCTAGTTGACTAAATATTTTCTAAAGAAAAGTTAATTCAGTCTTAATTCTTTATAGCAAAGAACTTTTGAAATGTCTGGCACAAAAATCTATCTCATGTTTTCTGCATTTAGCAAACTTGGATAAAATGTATAACTTTAAATAACTTGGAGTAATGGTGTGATTTATTAAGTACGTTGAGTCAGTTCTGTCAAAACCTTGTACTGGAATATTATGAGAGTTGTGTTTTATTATTTAACATAGGCAAGGATGTTTTTGAGGCCTTCTATAAGAAAGATTTAGCCAAACGCCTGTTAGTTGGAAAGAGTGCATCTGTGGATGCTGAAAAATCAATGCTGTCCAAACTTAAACATGGTATGTTTGTCATTCTTTCTGTTCCTTCTTTGATTTCTGAGAGAAAATGTTAGCTTAATTTTTACTCTTTCAGTCAGTTGCCTCTTTTCTCACTCATTGTATGTTCATATGATAAAAACGTAAATTAAGCTCATCAGGTTTACAACCTATTTACATATCCAGAGCTGTTATGATTTTTTAAAAATAAAACATTGTTCTTGTTTTTATTATTTGTATAAAAATTTCCCATTTATCTTATGCCTAAATAGTAGATAAGGTTACTACGGGATTAAAGCTTTGACTCTGAATTAGTGGGGCATACACTTTGGGGTAAGGATTCTTTTATTCTTATGAATAGTTACAGATCATATTTCATACTAAAGTAAGTTTTACATTTCATGTTTTCAATTCTGAATTCTTTGTTTTTACCACTTTAAAATACTGTAAATGTACAAACATCTTTAATAGAATGTGGAGCTGCTTTCACCAGCAAACTTGAAGGAATGTTTAAAGACATGGAACTTTCTAAAGACATCATGATTCAGTTCAAACAGGTAAAAGTGAGTTAAACTCTTACTTAATTCCTTCAACTTAAATGTATTTACTTATCTCCTTACTTTGATTTGTACTGAAGAGGATAAATAGAAACATGTATTTGCTATAAACACTTCATAGCAACTTAGATGATAGTCACAGTAGAAGAGAAAAATCACCAATGAAATGTAAGTATATTTGACCTACTTCAAAATTTATTCTCAGTATACACCCAAGATAACACAAAAATAGAAGTAAAATGTATTGAACAGAAGTCAGGATAAGAAAAGCTGTAGCTAGTGAGAACAGGGCCTCCAGCATCTAATCACTGTTGGTGAATTGCATGTTCAAAGCCGGTGATAGGGAGGGAGGAGAAGTAATAGAGTGGTTGTATAAGGCCTTTAGGGACATTGGGAATGAAGCTAGATCCATAGTTTTGTAGATATCGGCAGAAGCTGGTTTTGAAATGTTTAATGTTATAGGTAATAGTTGATAGCAAAGTAGATTTTCCTCATCTCTGGTTTTAATAATGACTTTTTTTATTTTTAACCTTTTTATTTTTTATTTTTTACAATAAAATGCATATACTTAGAGTGTACAATTTGGTATCCCAATCTCCCAATTCATCCCCCCCAACCCTCCCTGCTTTCCCCACTTGGTGTCCATATGTTTGTTCTCTACCTCTGTGTCTCTGTTTCTGCCTTGCAAACCAGTTGATTCGTACCATTTTTCTATACTCCACGTATATGTGTTAATATACAATATTTGTTTTTCTCTTTCTGACGCACTTCACTCTGTATGACAGTATCTAGGTCCATCCATGTCTCTAAAAATGTCCCACTTTCATTGCTTTTTACAGCTGAGTGATATTCCATTGTATGTATGTACCACATCTTCTTTATCCATTCATCTGTTGATGGACATTTAGGTTGCTTCCATGTCCTGGCTATTGTAAATAGTGCTGCAATGAACATTGGGGTGCATGTGTCTTTTTGCATTATGGTGTTCTCTGGGTATATGCCCAGCAGTGGGATTGCTGGGTCATACAGTAGTTCTATTTTTAGTTTTGCAAGGAACCTCCATACTGTTTTCCATAGTGGCTGTATCAACTTACATTCCCACCAGCAATGCAAGAGCGTTCCTTTTTCTCCACACCCTCTCCAGCATTTACTGTTTGTCGATTTTCTGATGATGCCCATTCTAACCGGTGTGAGGTGATACCTCATTGTAGTTTTGATTTGCATTTCTCTAATAATTAGTGATGTTGAGCAGGTTTTCATGTGCCTCTTGGCCATCGGTATGTCTTCTTTGGAGAAATGTCTATTTAGGTCTTCTGCCTATCTGTGGATTGGGTTGTTTGTTTTTTTGATATTGAGCTGCATAAAAAGTTTATATATTTTGGAGATTAATCCTTTGCTTGTTGATTCGTTTGCAAATATTTTCTCCCATTCTGAGGGTTGTCTTTTCGTCTTGCTTCTAGTTTCCTTTGCTGTGCAGAAGCTTTGAAGTTTCATTAGGTCCCACTTATTTATTTTTGTTTTTATTTCCATTATTCTAGGGAGTGGGTCAAAAAAGATCTTGCTGTTATTTACGTTGAAGAGTGTTCTTCCTATGTTTTCCTCTAGGAGTTTTATAGTGTCTGGCCTTACATTTAGGCCTTTAATCCATTTTGAGTTTATTTTTGTGTATGGTGTTAGGAAGTGTTCTAATTTCATTCTTTTCCATGTAGCTGTCCAGTTTTCCCAGCACCACTTATTGAAGAGGCTGCCTTTTCTCCATTGTATATGCTTGCTTCCTTTGTCATAGATGAGTTGACTGTAGTTTATCTCTGGGCTTTCTATCCTGTTCCATTGATCTATATTTCTGGTTTTATGCCAGTACCATACTGTCTTAATCACTGTAGCCTTGTAGTATAGCCTGAATTCAGGAAGCCTGATTCCACCAACTCCGTCTTTCCTTCTCAAGATTGCTTTGGCTATTTGGGGTCTTTTGCGTTTCCATACAAATCATAAAATGTCTTGTTCTGGTTCTGTGAAAAATGCCATTGGTAATTTGATCAGGATTGTGTTGAATCTGTAAATTGCTTTGGGTAGTATAGTCATTTTCACAATGTTGATTCTTCCAATCCAAGAACATGGTATGTCCCTCCATCTGTTTGTGTCTTGATTTCTTTCATTAGTGTCTTATAGTTTTCTGAGTACAGGTCTTTTACCTCCTTGGTTAGGTTTATTCCTAGGTATTTTATTCTTTTTGTTGCAATGATGAATGGGATTGTTTCCTTAATTTCTCTTTCTGATCTTTCATTGTTGGTGTATAGAAATGCAAGAGATTTCTGTGTGTTAATTTTGTATCCTGCAACATTACCAAATTCATTGATTAGCTCAAGTAGTTTTCTGATGGCATCTTTAGGATTCTCTATGTATAGTATCATGTCATCTGCAAACAGTGACAGTTTTACTTCTTCTTTTCCAATTTGGATTCCTTTTATTTCTTTTTCTTCTCTGATTGCTGTGGCAAGGACTTCCAAAACTGTGTTGAATAGTAGTGGCGAGAGTGGACATCCTTGTCTTGTTCCTGATCTTAGAGGGAATGCTTGCAGTTTTTCACCATTGAGAATGATGTTTGCTGTGGGTTTGTCATATATGGCCTTTATTATGTTGAAGTAGGTTCCCTCTATGCCCACCTTCTGGAGAGTTTTTATCATAAATGGGTGTTGAATTTTGTCAAAAGCTTTTTCTGCATCTATTGAGATGATCATGTGGTTTTTATCCTTCACTTTGTTAATATGGTGTATCACATTGATTGATTTGCGTATATTGAAGAATCCTTGCATTCCAGGGATAAACCCCACTTGGTCATGGTGGATGATCCTTTTAATGTGTTGTTGGATTCTGTTGGCTAGTATTTTGTTGAGGATTTTTGCATCTAAATTCATCAGTGATATTGGTCTGTAGTTTTCTGTTTTTGTAGTATCTTTGTCTGGTTTTGGTATCAGGGTGATGGTGGCTTCATAAAATGAGTTTGGGATTGTTCCTTACTCTGCAATGTTTTGGAAGAGTTTGAGAAAGATGGGTGTTAGCTCTTCTCGAAATGTTTGATAAAATTCACGTGTGAATCCATCTGGTCCTAGACTTTTGTTTGTTGGGAGATTTTTAATCACAGTTTCAATTTCATTCCTTGTGATTGGTCTGTTCATATTTTCTGTCTTCCTGATTCAGTCTTGGAAGGTTATACCTTTCTAAGAATCTGTCCATTTCATCCAGGTTGTCCATTTTATTGGCATATAGTTGCTTGTAGTAGTCTCTTATGGTGCTTTTTATTTCTGCAGTGTCCATTGTAACTTCTCCTGTTTCATTTCTAATTTGATTGGTTTGAGTCCTCTCCCTCTTTTGCTTGATGAGTCTTGCTAGAGGTTTATCAATTTTATCTTATCAAAGAACCAGCTTTTAGTTTTATTGATTTTTGTATTGTTTTCTTTGTTTCTATTTCATTTATTTCTGCTCTGATCTTTATGATTTCTCTCCATCTACTCACTTTGGGTGTTGTTTGCTCTTCTTTCTCTAGTTTCTTTAGGTGTAAGGGTAGATTGTTGATTTGGGATTTTTCTTGTTTCTTGAGGTAGGATTGTATTGCTATAAACTTTCCTCTTAGAACTGCCTTTGCTGCATCCCATAGGTTTTGGATCATTGTGTTTTCATTGTCATTTGTCTCCAGGTATTTTTTGATTTCCTCTTTGATTTCTTCAGTGATCTGTTGGTTATTTAGTAGCGTATTGTGTAGCCTCCATGTGTTTGTGTTTTTTACAGTTTTTTCCTGTAATTGATTTCTAATCTCATAGCGTTGTGGTCAGAAAAGATGCTTGATACGATTTCAATTTTCTTGAATTTACCAAGGCTCGATTTATGACCCAAAATGTGATCTATCCTGGAGAATGTTCCATGTGCACTTGAGAAGAATGTGTAATCTGCTGTTTTTGGATGTAATGTCCTATAGATACCTATTAAATCCAGCTGATTTATTGTGTCATTTAAAGCTTGTGTTTCCTTATTAATCTTCTGTCTGGATGATCTGTCCATTGGTGTAAGTGGGGTGTTAAAGTCCCCCACTATGACTGTGTTCCTGTTGATTTCCTCTTTCATAGTTGTTATCATTTGCCTTATGTATTGAGGTGCTCCTATATTGGGTGCATATATATTTATAATTGTTATCTCTTCTTCTTGGATTGATCCGTCAATCTTTATGTAGTGTCCTTTCTTGTCTCTTGTAACATTTTTTATTTTAAAGTCTATTTTATCTGATATGACTACTGGTACTCCAGCTTTCTTTTGATTTCCATTTGCATGGAATATCTTTTTCCATCCCCTCACTTTCAGTCTGTATGTGTCCCTAGGTCTGAAGTGAGTCTCCTGGAGACAGCATATATATGGGTCTTGTTTTTGTATCCATTTGGCCAGTTTGTGTCTTTTGGTTGGTGCATTTAGTCCATTTACATTCAAGGTGATTATCGATTTGTATGTTCCTATTACTGTTTTCTTAATTGTTTTGTTTTTGTTTCTGTAGGTCCTTTTCTTCTCTTATGTTTCCCGCTTAGAGAAGTTCCTTTAGCATTTGTTGTAAGGCTGGTTTGGTGGTGCTGAATTCTCTTAGCTGTTGCTTGTCTGTAAAGCTTTTGATTTCTCCATCGAATCTGAATGAGATCCTTGCTGGGAAGAGTATTCTTGGTTGTAGGTTCTTCTCTGTCATCACTTTAAATATATTGTGCCACTCCCTTTTGGCTTGTAGAGTTTCTGCTGAGAAATCAGCTGTTCACCTGATGGGAGTTCCCTTGAATGTTATTTGTCTTTTTTTTCTTGTTGCTTTTAATAACTTTTCTCTGTCTTTAATTTTTGTCAGTTTGACTACTATATGTCTTGGCATGTTTCTCCTTGGATTTATACTGCCTGGGACTCTCTGTGCTTCCTGGACTTGGGTAGCTATTTCCTTTCCCATGTTAGGGAAGTTTTCAACTATAATCTCTTCCAGTATTTTCTCAGGTCCTTTCTCTCTCTCTTCTCCTTTTGGGACCCCTATAATGCGACTGTTGGTGTGTTTAACATTGTCCCAGAGGTCTCTTAGGCTGTCTTCAGTTCTTTTCATTCTTTTTTCTTTATTCTTTTCTGCATCAGTGATTATCACCATTCTGTCTTCCAGGTCACTTATTCGCCCTTCTGCCTCAGTTAATCTGCTATTGGTTCCTTCTAGTGTATTTTTCATTTCAGTTATTGTGTTGCATATCTCTGTTTGTTTGTTCTTTAATTCTTCTAGGTCTTTGGTAAACTTTTCTTGCAACTTTTCGATCTTTGCATCCAATATTTTTTCAAAGTCCAGGCTCATCTTCACCATCATTATTCTGAATTCTTTTTCTGGAAGGGTGCCTATCTCCTCTTCATTTAGTTGTTCTCCTGGTGTTTTATCTTGTCCCTTCATCTGGTACAAAGTCTTATGCCTTTTCATTTTCTCTGTCTTTCTGTGGCTGTGATTTTCAGTTCCACAAGATGGAATACTGCTGATGCTGCTTGATTCTGCTGTCTGCCCTCTTGTGGAGGAAGCTGTCTAGGAGGCTCATGGGTGCTTCCTGATGGGAGAGACTGATGGTGGGTTGGGCTGGGTGGGTGGAGCTCAGTAAAACTTTAATCCAATGTTGTGGGCGGAGCTCAGTGACACTTTAATCTGTTTGTCTGCCAATGGGTGGGGCTGTGTTCCCACCCTGGTGGTCGTTTGGCCTGAGGCGACCCAGCACTGGTGCTTACAGGCTCTTTGGTGGAGCTAATGGTGGACTCTGGAAGGGCTCACGCCAATGAGCACTTCTCAGAACCCCTGCTGCCAGTGCCCCTGTCTCCTCGGTGAGCCACAGCTGCCCCCCACCTCTGCAGGCAACCCTCTAACACCAGCAGGTTGGTCTGGTTCAGTCTCCTATGGGGTCACTGCTCCTTCCCCCTGGGTCCTGGTGAGCACACTTTTTTGTGTGCCCTGAAGAGTGGAGTCTCCATTTCCCCCAGTCCTGTAGCGGTCCTGCAATCAAATCCCACTGGCTTTCAAAGTCTGATTCTCTGGGGATTCCTCTTCCCATTGCTAGACCCCCAGGTTAGGATGCCTGACATGGGGCTCAGAACCCTCAGGACTTCTGCAGTATAACTGATCTCCAGCTTGTGAGTCACCCACCCAGCATTTATGGGATTTGATTTTAACGCGATTGCGTCCCTCCTACTGTCTCATTGCTGCTTCTCGTTTGTCTCTGGGTGTGGGGTGTTTTTTTTTTGGTGAGTTCCAGTCTCTTTCTGTTGATGGCTGTTCAGCAGTTAATTGTAATTGCAGTGCTCTTGCAAGAGGGAGTGAGCGCATGTCCTCCTACTCTGCCATCTTCCCTCAATTCAATTCTAATAATGACTTCTTTACCACTGTATTGCTACGGTGGGAAATGAAAGTGGAAGCCTGAAGAGAAAGATGAGGGTCAGTAGGATCATGCGTCCTGTAATAGCTACAGAATAGTGTTTATCTGCTTTGCCCTTTCCCCTTCTTCTTCCTCCCCATTTCAGGTCACCCCCTGGAAACAGGCAGTGGAGCAAGTGAAAAACCAGAGACTTGGGCTGGCTGGTGGGGTGAGGAATGGGGGTTGCTGCCAGGTTTTCCAAGCCACATAGGGGTCTCCAAAGATGGGAACTGCAGGTGGTATGGGGAAAAGAATGGAAAAGAAATCCTATAACAGCCCAGTTGGATGTTAGAAATTATTTAAGTTGTTAATGCCCCTAATGGAGTCATGTGATCCTTGTGTGACATTGTAGCAAAATGTTACCCAGTGCACTTTTCTAGTACATTTATTATAGGCTTCATTTGTAGTCCTTTTAATAGTTACCTTTTATTTTAAAGATGGTCAGTATTTGCTTATAGTTTTATAGTGGGGAACTTATTGAATGAGTCATTATTATGGCATGAAATGTATGCACTTTTATTTTTTAAGATCTCAGTGTGTGTGTTGATCTTATTGTAGTATATGCAGAACCAGAATGTACCTGGGAATATTGAATTAACTGTGAATATCCTGACAATGGGTTATTGGCCAACATATGTGCCTATGGAAGTTCATTTACCACCAGAGGTAAGAGTTGCTGTTTAGGACTTGAGTTATAAGCATAGAAATACATGACACTTCTATTTTCCTTATCATTGAACAATATGTACTTTTTAAAAGTTTATGTCAGTAAGCACAGCAACACCAAATGTCAACTGTTTTTTAATATTCTTTTATTTATACTACTCTGGTACTTAAATCATTAGAGCATAGCTACAGATGCCAAGTTTCTGGATTCTGGGCCAATTTCCTTGACTCTTCTTTCAGTTCCCCAGATTGTACCCATTATTCTGCCCAGCTCCCAAAAATTCTTGCCCGTATATCATTTGGGAGGTTGGATTGCTGAATGATGGGTATTTGAGTAAATCCATTCTAACTCATGGGGAAATGTCTTAACCCAGGACTGAAGCTTACAAAAGGATTAAGGCTAGTGAGATACTGAGAGTCCTGCTTGGAGATGATCATGGAAACTCAGCAGATTTCCCTTATTAAGAGGGAGAATGTGGAAACAGGAAGAACAGGCCTAAGGCAGAACTTTGAAAAAGGCTCACATTTGGTAGGTGGTAGGAAGAGGTACCTGTGAAGGAAACCAGTGAAGAAGCAATAGTGAGGTAAAGGAACCAGCATGGTGTAGAGACACAGAAGACATTGGAGATGAATGTTTACAAAAAGGGGATGATAAAATGTTGCAGACGGGATCAGAGAGTGTAAAGACTGATTAATGCCATTAGATTTGGTGGTTATTACCTTAAATCAAAGTGATCAGTAGACCCACTATGTATAGTTGAAAACTTACAGAAATTTTTACACATGGGGTAAATATAAAAAGTGGTGAGGGACTTCCCTAGTGGCACAGTGGTTAAGAGTCTGCCTGCCAATGGAGGGGACACAGGTTCGAGCCCTGGTCTGGGAAGATCCCACATGCCACAGAGCAGCTAAGCCCGTGCGCCACAACTACTGAGCCCCCATGTCACAACTACTGAAGCCCGTGTGCCTAGAGCCCATGCTTCACAACAAGAGAAGCCACTGCACTAAGAAGCCTATGCACCGCAACAAAGAGTAGCCCCCTCTCGCTGCAACTAGAGAAAGCCCATGTGCAGCAACGAAGACCCAACACAGCCATAAATAAATAAATAAATAAATGTGATATTGGATATAGAGCTTAAGTAAAGCATTGTTTTATTTATTGTAGATGGTAAAACTTCAGGAGATTTTCAAGACATTTTACCTAGGCAAACATAGTGGCAGGAAACTTCAGTGGCAGTCAACCCTAGGACACTGTGTGCTAAAGGCAGAATTTAAAGAGGTAAGTGGATGTTCCCCAAACTCAGTTTTCACCTTCATCTTTGATATTGAGGTCACCCCTCTTAACTTGAAGGTTTAAGGTGTTTTGTAATGTTGTCCTAAATATCTGCATGACATAGTGATAACTTGTCCCAGCTCTGTGTATATTATAAGAATGTGGTCTTTTCCGCAATTGATTGGACCCTGCTGCAAAACCAAAATCAATAACCCTTTTCTCCCACACCCTTTCCCCACATGTTGATGCAAAATTCATGGTGCTACTTCTTGACAGGAAACTTCTTATTGCTGGGAGCTAGAGAATAGAGTGGGCGTTAAGGGGAACAGTTCTCATATCTAATTTCAAAAAATCCTACAGCTTTTCATGACTAATCTGAATGAGACAAATCGAAAATGCATAGAAATAGTGATTTCTTGCTGCTCGTGGTAAATATCTATAATGACACATATAGCTGAGTTATTAATTTTCATTACTTTGTTATTCTGTTTTAATTATAAGTCTTTAAAAAAGACCTCTAGAAAGGTCACCCAATCTTTCCTCCTATTTTAGGTAGGATCACACCTAAACTTTACACTGAACATACGGGCTTTTCTGGGTAATGTTAATCCGTGTTTCTAAATCCACTAATTGAAAAATGCTTTTCCAGTAAGAGATTAGTTATTTGATTAATTTTCATGTGTTTTTTAAAAAAATGATGGCTGAACACTATTGTTTCTCCAACAGGGTAAAAAGGAACTCCAGGTCTCTCTTTTTCAAACACTGGTGCTGCTAATGTTTAATGAGGGAGAGGAGTTCAGTTTAGAAGAGATCAAGCAGGCTACCGGAATAGGTTTGTGTTGAATCAGCTGATTAGCATGCATTATCCAGTGTCTACTATGTGCTCTCCACTTGGTTAAGAACTCTGGGGGAATATAAACGAATAATGCCTCTCCTCAGAACTTATAATATAACCATGGAGAAAGGGGGAAATGACACTTAAAATAATTTCACAACCAATAAGTACCAATCTGTGGTGCTGACAGAGTGTGTTAGGAGTTCATTGAAGCAGCAGATCACTGGACTAGCACAATTGGGAAAGCCATCATGAAGGAGGTGGAACTTGAGCTGGGCCTTCAGATTTTAGTTATGGAGAAGGCATATGTTGCAAGAGGAAATACCGTGAGAAAAGGCATGGAGGAAGGAATGAGTACTGCATACACAGGAGTCATGAAAAGTTTAACTGCAGCATAGACTAGTGAGATACAAAGTTAGATAGGTAAGATATGGAGAGCCTTACAAATCTAGCAAGTGAAACATACATTGTAGGGTCTTAAGTGTGTGATATATTGGAAGTGATTTATTTGGGCAGCTTGCCTATAATCAATAGATAGTAGGGCAGTTTGGAGGATGAACAGATTCCAGTCCAGAAGCTAATGGGGTAATTCAGGCATAAAGTGATGAAGAGCTTAGACTAGAATGAGGCCAATGAGAAGAGAGATGAGGCATCTCTAAGGAAGCAACTACTAGATACGTGGAGGATGAAGGAGAGGGAAGAGTTAAAACATGATTCCAGGGCTTCTCACCACAGTAGGTGGGTGGTAGCTTCATGACTAACAATTGGAAAGAAGACATAGTTTTATGGGGAAGATGATGAATAAAATGTTGGACGTACAGAAATTGATGATAGTGAAAGAGCCAGATGGAGGCATCCTTTAAATGTAGGACTGGGGAAAATGGGATGTCATTTCTGGAGGTGTGGTTATCTGCATGGAATGGTAATTGAAGCCTTTAGAGGATGGCCAGGAGAAAAGCCATTGGATAGAAAAAAGAGGAAGTTGTTCATGATCTTGGGGGGAAAAGGTAACAGTTTTAATAGATGGGTGGGGTAGAAGGTAGATTGAGCTTTGAATGTAGCTGTCTGTGTTGATGAGTTAATAACAAATAACTAAGCCACTCTTTCTTCTTCAGAGGATGGAGAGTTAAGGAGAACACTGCAATCATTGGCCTGTGGCAAAGCCAGAGTTCTGGCGAAAAATCCAAAGGGTAAAGATATCGAAGATGGTGACAAGTTCGTTTGTAATGATGATTTCAAGCACAAACTTTTCAGGATAAAGATCAATCAAATTCAGATGAAAGAAACGGTATTTCTTTTGCATTCTCCTCATCCTAATGTACTGGAATTATATGTGTTGATAATAAAGATTTATAAAGAAGATTTTAGTCTAGAATACTACCGCTAACATTAACATTATCTGTGCCTATATCTAGCTCATTGTATTTCACTATTTGATTTTGCAGGTTGGGAGGGGGCTGTACACAGTTGGGCCTGATACTTGACATAGTTTTATATCCTGCTTTTTTTGTCTTTAACATTAAGTCTTTAGAATTTTTCCATGCCATTAAGCATCTTAATAAAATGGCAGATGGCCACAGAATATTCTTTTACGCAGCAATAATAATGTATTCAACCAATGTCCATTGTTGGGCAGTTAAATTCATAACTTATTATTGTAAATAAAACAGCAGGATGCATTTCTGTACCTAAATCTTAATCTCTCTGATCCTTTCCCTACAGATTTATCATGGAAGTAGATCTTTTTGGGTTAAAGAGTGTGAACATTTTAAAAGTCTTAATGTATTGTGCCATTTTGTGTTCCAGAAAGACTGGACCAGTTTACACTGTCTAATAGCATGAGTGCCTCTCTTACTGTGCCCTTGCCAGCACTAAAGATTATATTTTCTTTTTTTAATCTTTGCCAACTTGCTTGGTAAAAAAATCAGAATGATTTAGTTAGTATTTCTTTGATCAACAGTGAATATTTTGTTTGTTTTTGCCATTTGGATTTGTAAGAGACTTTTATTAAGGAAACCAACAACTGCAGCATTTCCTGAAACCAGTTGGTTTCAATTCCAACAAGGTTTAATACAGTACTTGAGAAAAAGATTTAATGTGGGATAGAGGTCAATGTCTCACAAACAAGTTTCTGTCTTGTTAACATTCACATCAAAGACATGATATTCCTTTAGATTACTGTGTCATTTTAAAACGTGTGCTGTATCAGAAAGAAACTAACTGCAGAAAGCCCAAACTAGGAACTTCCCTGGCGGTCCAGTGGTTGAGATTTCACCCTTCTACTGCAAGGGGGCATGAGTTTGATCCCTGGTCAGGGAATACAAAAAAAGCCAAACTACTCTTTTAATTTAGGTGCTGAAGAGGAACATTCTTGCTTTAGCATTAAAATTGGTTAACTGATTTTTTAACTGTATTTCTGATTTATATATTACAAAACAAAAATTAATTTTAAAAAAATTTGACTCTAGTTAGCTTAGCTGGGTAGTTCCATACTTTGAGTCAGATGTCAGTCAGTCACTTTTACAGATAAGCTAATGTCATACAGAACCTCTTGTGACACATTAGGATTTTAAGAACAGAGCAAAAGAAAATGATAAATTCTTCATCAGCTGTCTTTCTAGAAAAGCAACTCAAAGGTGTATTTTTCTATTAACTAATATTGGTGTTACTTCATTGATACAGGACATTAGGACAGAAAGGAGTTATGTTTGTATGGTTTTTTTCTGTCATTGTATTTATAAGGTTTCTTTTGATAATTCAGCATATTTAAAACATTAACTGTGTCATGTCCCTAAAATGTACAATTTGTATAAGTAATCAAGTTTCACTTCAGATACAGTTCCTAAGTTCAAAACGTTTTTTTTGTTAGGTTGAGGAACAAGCAAGCACTACAGAAAGAGTATTTCAAGACAGACAGTATCAAATTGATGCTGCAATTGTTCGAATTATGAAGATGAGAAAGACACTTAGCCACAATCTCCTTGTTTCAGAAGTGTACAACCAATTGAAATTTCCAGTAAAGGTGGGTACCTCTGTATTTTATTATTGAGATGCTTATATATAAAAATTATATTGAGCTTATTATATATAAAAATTAGAGGGAGTTCCCTGGTGGCACAGTGATTAAGAATCCTCCTGCCAAAGCAGGGGACATGGGTTCGATCCCTGGTCTGGGAAGATGCCACATGCCACGGAGCAGCTAAGTCCGTTTGCCACAACTACTGAGCCTGCGCTCTAGAGCCCTCATGCCACAACTGCTGAAGGCCACGTGCCTAGAGCCTGTGCTCTGCAACAAGAGAAGCCACCACAGTGAGAAGCCTGTGCATGGCAACGAAGACCCAGCATAGCCCCCCCCCCCCCCCCCCCCAAAAATTAGATTTTTCAGATACAGATCTTAAGAACATAGACTAAAACCTCAAGACCATTTGGAGGGACAAAGGTTTTCATTTCTCATGCTCATATATTTGATTTCCAAAAAACCTTTGTTGGCATATGTGGGCAGCTGTGACAAAAGGGGGAAACAATTTATAAAGCTCTTATACCTGAAAGTTTAGCTACTGAGTCTTTGAAATTTTCAAGTTTATTCACTTTATTTTTTTTGAGCTTCTTTATTATTTTTGTTTTTGTTTTTCTTCTTGAAATACCTTGCTTTTTGACAGATTTGGTTATTTTAATTAAGTTAAATCTTCTGTTTAGTTAGTTTGTGTAAGTGTCCATTAAAAACTCTACAGATAGCTAGTCGTCATTAGGCATCTTTTTTAAAGCTTGGCGGTAGTTCTGGCAAATTGAAATTAGTCGTCACATGGACATGTTCCAACGTAAATGCCCAGTAATAAAACACCTTAGACAATCTGGTGTTGTACTGGACTGCATCTCATATTTTAGAAGGTTCCCAAACTCTTGTGATGATAAACACTTGGTAAAGTTTGGATAGACTCTTGGCTGTTAGGGTTCTCATGAGCTTTGGGCCTAGGTAAGTCATTTCACCTTTTGAGCTTGTTTCCTCTTGTAAAATGAAGATGATACTAGTACTTATCTCGTAGGATTATTGTGAAGCTTAAATGAGATAATATATGTAAAAACTTAGCACTGGGTCTGGCACATAAGTGCTCATTAGCTGTCACTGCTAATAAGGTAGGCTTTCTCTCTTCTCCAAACCTAATACTGCCCCATCGTTACCACTCTCTCACCTTCATGCTCTGCCTGTTTAACAATCATTTCATCTCCAACCAGAGAGATCACTGATGCTAGCTAGCTAGTGAAGTTAGAGGATCACTATAATAAATATTGTGCTGATATTCTGGGTCTTTCACCATAATTAAGAGAAAGTCATTTTGATTTTCAAACCTTGAAATTCAAACTTCGGTGAAATTTTGGCTGCCTCATCAAACTACTTTCCCTCTTTACCTTTCTTAATCAGGTAGCCATTTTACACAATCTGAAGCTACTAGCAAGCAAGATTATATTCTTTTTGTAGGCTAGATACAAAAGACTGGAGCTAACAATGCAATCATGAGAACAAGCTATAAGCTTTCTCATTGATTTTTCAACAAGTAGGATTCAAAAATTCAGATCATTTATAGCAGGTAACAGTTAAATCTTACATTAAACCTGAAATACGAAGGTCTGAATTATGAGATGATACTTCACTTATCAAGCCATTTGTTGTAGTATTCTTGTAAATAGTGATTTCCATGGTACATTTTTTAATTTATAAAAGTGCAGCCTGACTTTGAGAACCAGCTTTTATCCAAATTTAGGGTCTACTTCTCAAACTATCTTGGTAAAACTAAATAGTGTTGTTTCCTTAAACTATAATGTGTTCCTTATGTGAAGCTATGATAGTCTTTTGTATTTGTGCAGAGAATAGCTGGTTCTCAGAAGACCTCTTTAAAATAGTAAAGTATTATATTACAATATGACAAGGGACTTCCACGGTGGTCCAGTGGCTAAGACTCCACGCTCCCAGTGCCGGGGGTCCAGGTTCGATCCCTGGTCAGGGAACTAGATCTCACATGTCACAACTAAGAGTTCACATGCCACAACTGAAGAATCCCGCATGCTGCAGCAAAGATCCCACACGTGGCAACAAAGACCCCACATGCCACAACTAAGACCTGGTGCAGCCAAATAAATAAATATTTAAAATAATAATAATAATAATGTGACAGGATGTGACAGTATATGTATAGTATAAAAACATTTTTTAACCTGGTTTATTTTCATTACACTTTCCTCTTTAAAAAATTAAGGAGAATTAAAAAACATTAAGGAGATTAAATACATTTAATCAGTGAGCCAAAACTTTTTTTTTTTAATGGGGTATTATTGGTAAATGGGCTTGATCCAGTAATTATGAGCTTTGCACTGAAAATTTGCCTTCTCTTACAGCCTGCTGATCTTAAGAAGAGAATAGAATCCTTAATTGACCGGGACTACATGGAAAGAGATAAAGAAAATCCAAACCAGTACAATTATATTGCGTAAAATGTTGGCCTTGGAGCATTTGATGTCATATGCAGTAGCCAGTGGATAAACTAACCTGTTATTATTTGACTTCCTTTATACTACCAATGACCAAATGAAGCAGTGTAATGGAAATAGTTGAGTGACTTTTCAGTGGTTAACATGCCCATTTAAAGAGTAATACTTACCTTTAAGAAGAATATTGTTGAACTCTTTGCATGTTATTTAGTATGATGTGCAGAAAACTCTCAAGAAAGTACCTGGTCTTCATGATTCCTATTTGGAACTGGGGAAGAGGTCCCTATGGCTATTAAAAAAGAAGGAGGGGGGGTTCTTATACACCATTAATTATGAAGCAAAAGGTTTATTTGCTTAAAATGTCATTTAAAGATACTTAAACTGCATGCAAACTTTATTTACTGTACAGAGTTCTGGATGTATTTATCAAATAGAAAAACCACCCTGGACTTGATTGTTCACCTGTTTTGTGATTTCCATTGAAGAGAAAAATAAGTTGTCATAGCTATTGATATTTTACTAAGTAATGTTCTGTTATACTGAAAGGGATGTTTTTAAAAATTTTATTTGGAAACAAGTTTTCAAGTAGAGGGACAGTTGCTTACATAATCTTGTATACACACATCCTAAAATGTTCCATTTGTGACAATGGGATGTGTGTATATGGTTCAGCCCTGAGTTTACTGTGCTGATTAACAGGTACTTATAAAATTAGCTGAAATAGAAAATTGCTGATGAATTGTACTAGAAGAACATGGTAGGAGAGAAAAATCCAACTCTTTCTTCATATTAAAAATGAATATAATATGAATATCACAAAAGAGACCAAAACCCACATGTTTTATAACTTTTTACAAGAGCAAAAATTCATAAAATAGTTTTCAGCTTCCTTCAGACTTTAACATTGTTTGGACAGTTTTGTCTTTAACTTGGACCAATTGTAGATTGTTACAGGCTTCCTGGGATTTAGCATTCCTATTTTCTCTACCAAAGTTTGGTTTGGAAGCACCTCAACTCTCCTTTTTGTTGGCATATAAGCCTTTCCTGTCATCCTTATTTTAACTTCCTAAAGCCTTAGATAGAACTAGATCCTTCCTCATTTCCCCCACACACCCCCTAGTTGGGAATATCAAATTCTGTATTATGCTGATCTTACTCCTTTCAGAATTGCTTGAAGATAAGGAGTTCTCATAGCAACTGGACACCTGCTTTTCAGGGGAATGTCCTAGGATTGATCATACATAGAAAATAGCAAAATATTGTTTTTCAAATTGATGATGTGAGTAAAAGGCTTCTTTTTACCATCAGTGGTTTTTTGGGTTTGGGTTTTGGATTTTATTTTGCTTCCTTGTTTGTTTTTCCTTGAAGCTTTGAAGGGAATTGATCTTGGAGGAGAAGCAGAAATTTTGTTTTGATTAAAAAAAATCAGAACTGCTTTAATGGTTTTTGCAGCAGTGTATTTCCTTGACTATTTGGAGCCATTAAGAAGAATATCTAGGTCCTAACTCTCAACTGAGAAGACTTTTGGCTCTTGTGTTTGCTATTGATTTTTTTCTTGAGTTCTCAAAGACCTGTGACCAGCTATTTTTTTTAAAAAGCTGCCTGTTTTCTTTCTAATTGCATCAACTCACACACTGTTGTCTAATAATATGTGGTATTTAGAATGCCTTCCTAATTATCTTTGAGCAGCCATTGCCTGTATTTTCTTCGCGCCTCCCTGGTTTCCTTACATGAGCTTATCTGACAAGGAAATGCAGCTATTTTGTTTGCCCTCTCTCCATACTGGACCATCTAAGTCAGTGTTCTAACTCATCCCTGATGGTCTCTGAAATATGTAGACTGTTCCACCAAACTCGATAATTACTCTTAAAGAATTTTTAGGTAGAATTGGCCCTATTAGCAGATTTCTTGGTGTCACCTTTGTTATCTTGAAAGCTGGTCCCTTCCCTGAGGCTCTTAATTTTTTTAAAACTTGATGCTATTTCAGCTGAAAAAATTGGCCAGACTCTTAAAAACCAAATCGAGGGGAGCTGTTTAAGAAATTGAAAAGTAATCACAAACAACATTGGATAATTGTGACTTTCAGTTCTGTATCAGATGAATTTTTGTGCTCTTTTCCCTGTGTACGTGGTGGTTCTATTTTTCTCCAATAAAACTTTTATTTAAAAAAAGTTTCTGGAGAAGATCTTTAAAATTAAAATACTGTAAGAATGTTATAAAACCACAGAACTTAAAATCTTCTTCCTAATGATTTATTTAATGAATTCACAGTTGTTAATTTTGTTATTATTTTTAAATTTCTTTTAAATTTTTGTGGTGGTTTGATGATAATGTTGTAGGATTGTGGAGGGGAAGGTATGGTAACAGGTGATTCCCAGGAATCCTCAAGGTGAGTATTTATTCTTAAATATCCTATTTTAGGAAAATCAAGCAGAAGTATAAACATTGTTTCATTCCAAATCCTCAAATAGTTTCATAAAGTCAATATGAAACTAGTCTAGATTTAAGTTGAGAAGGATTGGTGTTAATTCTTTAAATATTTACTATATTTCACCAATGAAGCTCTCTGGTCCTGGGCTTGCTTTATGGAGAATTTTTTGATTATTGATTCAATCTCTCTCTTTTTTTTTTTTTTAATTTTTTTTTTGGGCACACGAGCTTAGTTGCTCCACGGCATGTGGGATCTTCCTGGAGCTGGGATCGAACCCATGAACTCTGCCTTGGCAGGCGGATTCTTAACCACTGCGCCATCTAGGAAGCCCCTCAAATCTCTTTACTTACACTTTTTTCAGAGTTTCTATTTCTTTTTGAGTCAGTTTTAGTATTTTGCCTTAAAATAACTACCCTGATTTTGTCTAGTATTTTCTTGGTATATCTCTTCATTGCTTAACAGCCTTTTCTTATATTCTTAGTTTTAGGTGTGTCTGTTCCATATTAGATGGATTTTCCCATTATTCCCCTAATCTGACGATTTCTGTCATTTTCTTCATAATATGTATTTTTTTTATTGAGGTATAGTTGAAGACAATTTCTGTCCTTTAACTGGAAGATTATATCCATTTGCATTTGTTTCTGACATCCTACTGGTTGCTCTCTATCTCTTCTAATTTTCTTTGCTTTTTCTCCTTTCTCAGCTTTAAAAAATATATATTGAGTTTTATTTTCTTTTTTATTCCATTTTCCCCACTACTTATTTGGAAGTTATATATTCTATTTCTATTCTTTTACTGATTACCCTTGATTAGGTTAGCATGTATACTTAACAAAGTCTAAAATAAATATCTAAATTTTCCTCCCAATTAACATAAAGATATTAGAACACTTTAATACTGATCACCTCTCCCCCAACTTACACAGTATTGTTGTCCAGTGTTCTAGTTTTATCCTCTTTTTAAAAAATGACCACCACAAAATAAAACATTAGTCTTTGCTCAAACACCACCTTCTTAGTGAAAGCTTACAGTAGCTATTTCAACTTGCCTACCAACTCCACCACACACATTACTGATTCCACACTGGCCCTGCTCTTTTTCCTTTTTTACATATCATTTGTTACCTTTTACATACTACACAATTTACTTGTTAACAATACTTACGGCATTATTGTCTGTTTACTCCGCTAGTGTAGAGTTTAAGATCCATTAGGGCAGAGACCTTTGTTTTGTTCATTAATGTATTTCAAGCACTTAGGGAAGTTTCTAGCCATAGTAGGTGCATTAGTTTCCTGTGGCTGCTGTAACAAATTACCACAAATGTAGTGGCTTAAAACAACAGAAATTAATTATCTCACAGTTCTAGAGGCCAGAAGTCAGAAATCTGCTTTACTGGGCTGAAATGAAGGTGCTGGCAGGGCTACACTCCCTCTATAGCTACATTCCTTGGCTCGAGTCCCCTTCCTTCACTTTAAAAGCCGGGTTCCATAGCATCTTTTCTGTGACTCTGCTATCACATGGCTTTCTCTTCTGTGTAATCTCCATAAGGACACTTGTGATGTTGGCATTTTAGACCCACTCAGATAATCCCCAAGTAATCTCATCCCAAAATCCTTAATCACTTCTGTAAAAAACCTGTTTTCCAAGTAAGGTGAGATTTTACAGATTCCAGGGATTAAGACATGATATCTTTCAGTGAACATTATTCAGCTTACTACTATTGTAGTAGTACTACTACAGTAGGTGATAAATAATACATGCTGAATAAATGAACAATTTATTTTATACCAAATGTAGATTAATTTACATATTTGCCAGATTTTTCCTTCACCATTCCTTCTGGCATCTCAGCTTCTTTCTCAGTTAATTTTTTTTTCCTTCTTGAAGTACATCTTTTAGAAATTTACTGGGTGCGTGTATACTGTGTAAATTTGTTTTTACTTAACCAAGAATGTTTTTGTTTCAACTCTATTTTGAAATGTTATTTTTCAAGCCACACAATTCTTGGTTGCCTGTTATTTTTTCTTGCCTGTTATCTTGGAAGATATCATACTGCCTTCCAGGTTCCATTATTGCAGTGAAGAATATGCTGTTAGTCTCATTTTTGTTCCTTTACAGATGATAGTGACTTATCAGTCTGATTACATTTAACATTGCCTCTTTGCAGCAGGTGTTCTGCAGTTTCAGTATGGAGAAGTGTGGATTTCCTTTTATTTATCCTTCTTGGTATATAATAGTGCTTCATTTGCATGCAAATTCATGTCTATAATTAGTTCTGAAAAATTCGCAACTATTATTTTGGTTTTCAAATATTACCTCTTTTCCTTTCTTTCTCTTTTCTCCCCAAGAACTAAATCAGACATGTAGAATTTATTTTGTCATCTGTGTCTATCTCTCTTTCATATTTTCCATCCCTAAGGCTGCATTCTTGGTAATTTCTTTAGAACTGTTTTCCAGTAAACTGATTCTGCCTTCAGTGCCCAATCTTCTGTTTAATTTATCCATTGAATTTTTAACTTCAACAGTTTATATTTTTTATTTCTAAAAGTCCTGTTTGCTTCTTATATAAATATACCTGGTCATTTTGATAGTCTGCTGTTGCTTGCTTTTTTTTTGTGGTTCTTTCTTTTAATTAAATATTTTTCTTACACTAGTAACTTTGTACCCTGTACCGGGTAATTTCCAGTATCTAAAGTGCTTGGGGGGATATAAATTTGTTGTTTATTACTTTTTCTGACTCATTCATGGTGGTTTATTTCCTTGTATAATCATCCCCATTGTGATTTTAATTTGCATTTTCTTGATTACTAATAAGGTTAAGCATCTTTTTCATATATTAATTTGGCCTTTTGGATTTCCTCTTTTATGGTGTACCTGTTCAAATATTTTGCCATTTTTCTTATATGTAGTCTTTTTCTTTTCTTCTTTTTTTTTTTAAGAAGTTCCTTATATATGTTAGATCATCAGTGACCACTAGAAATATAATGTGAGCCACATGTGTAAATTTAAATTTTCTAGTAGCCATTTTAAAAAAGCCAAAAATAAGCAAGTGAAAATAATTTTAATATATTTTGTTTAACCCAATCTATTAGGGTTCTCCAGAGAAATAGAACAAGATGTGTGTGTGTGTGTGTGTAGATAGGTTTATTATAAGGAACTGGCTCATGCAGTAATGAAAATTGAGAAGTCCTGTGATCTGCAGTCAGTAGAGCCAATGGTGTAGTTCCAGTCCAAAAAACCAGCAGACTTGAGACCAAGAAGAGCTGTTTCAGTTGGAATTTGATAGCAGAAAAAGACTGATGGCCCACCACAGTGGTCACGCAGGAGAAAATTCCCACTCACTCATGGGAGGGTCAACCTTTTTGTTCTATTCAGGCCTACAACTGATTGAGTGAGGCCCACCCACATTAGGAAGGGCAATCTGCTTTACTCAATCTACCAATTCAAATATTAATCTCATCCAAAAACACCCTCACAAAATACTTGAAATAGTGTTAGACCAAATATCTGTGACCAAGTCAAGTTGACATATAAAGTTAATCATCACACCCAGTATAGCCAAAGTATTTTTGTTTCAACATGAAATCAATATAAAAATTATTAGAGATATTTTACATTTTATACAAAGTCCTCAAGATCCAGACTGTATTTTACACATCCAGACCATCTTAATTTGCATTAGTCACATTTCATGTACTCAATAACTACATATGACTAGAGACAATTGTATGATACACTATAGCTTGACTTTTACACACTTAATAGTGACTTTTGATGTACGGAATTTCTTAGTTTACTTTAGTCCAATTTGTCAATCTTTTCCTTGTTTAGTACTTTTTTGTATCTTGTTGAAAGAATATTTCCCTACCACAAGGTCTTAATATTTTTTTCTTGGAAGCTTTATTGTCATATTGAAGTATAGTTGATTTACGATATTACATTAGTTTGAGGTATACAGCATAGTAATTCAGTACTTTTACAGATTATACTCCATTAAGATTATAAGATGATGGCTATAATTCCCTGTGCTATACACTATATCTTTGTTGATTATGTACTTTATACATAATAGTTTGTATCTCTTAATCCCATATCCCAACTTGCCTGTCCTCCATTCCCTCTCCCCACTGGTAACCACTAGTTTGTTTTCTTTTTTTTTTTTTCATTTATTTATTTATTTTTTGAGGTACACCAAGTTCAATCATCTGTATTTATACACATATCCCCATATTCCCTCCCTCCTACTAGTTTGTTTTCTATATGAGTCTGTTTCCATTTTTCTATATACATTCTTGTATTATTTTTTTAACTTTACATTTAAGTATTTGTCTTTCTCTGACTTATTGCACTAAGCATACTAATCTCTAGGTCCATCTATGTTGCTACAAATGGCAGAATTTCATTCTTTATGGCTGAGTAATATTTCATTGTGTATACCATATCTTAATCCAATTGTCTGTTGGTGGACACAGGTTGCTTTCATATTTTGGCTATTGTAAATAATGCTTCTATGAACACTGGGGTGCATGTATCTTTTTGAATTAGTGTTTTCATTTTTCTGGATATATACCCAACAGTGGAATCACTGAACCATATGGTAGATCTATTTTTAGTTTTTTGAGGAACCTCCATACTGTTTTCCATAGTGGCTGTACCAATTTACATTCCAACCAACAGTGTAGGAGGATTCTCTTTTCTTCACATTCTCACCAGCATTTGTTATTTGTAGACTTTTTGATGATAGTCATTTTGACAGGTGTGAGGTGATATCTTGTTTATTTTGATTTGCATTGCTCTAATAATTAGTGATGTTGAGCATCTTTTCATGTGCCTGTTGGCCATCTGTATGTCATCTTTGGGAAAATGTCTATTCAGGTCTTCTGCCCATTTTTTATTGAGTTAGGTTTTTTTAATATATACTAAGTTGTATGAGTTGTTTATGTATTTTGGATATTAATCATTTGTCAGTGATACCATTTGCAAATACTTTCTTCCAGTCCATAGGTTGTCATTTGTTTTAGGTGATGGTTTCCTTTGCTGTGCAAAAGCTTTTAATTAGGTTTCATTTGTTTATATTTGCTTTTATTTCTTTTGCCTTTAGAGACAGATCCAAAAAATATTTCTATGATTTACGTCAAAGACTGTTCTGCTTATGCTCTCTACTAGTTTTATGATTTCAGGTCTTACATTTAGGCCTTAATCCATTTTGAGTTTATTTTTGTATATGGTATGAGAAAATGTTCTAATCTCATTGTTTTATGTGTAGCTGTCTAGTTTTCCCAGCACCACTTATTGAAGAGACTGTCTTTTCCCCATTGCATGTTCTTGCCTCTTTTGTTGTAGATTAATTGACCATAGGTGTGTGGGTTTATTTCTGGGCTTTCTCTTCTGTTACATTGATCTATGTGTCTGTTTTTGTGCCATTACCATGCTGTTTTGATTACTAAAACTTTGTAGTATAGTCTGAAGTCTGGGAGGGTGATAACCTCTAGCTTTGGTTCTTTGTGGTTTTGCTTTTTTTCCCCCTCAAGTTTGCTTTGGTAATTCAGAATTGTTTGGGGTTCCATATGAATTTTAGCATTATTTGTTCTAGTTCTGTGAAAAATGTTATGGATATTTTGATAAGAGTTTCATTAAGTCTTTAGACTGCTTAGGGTAGTATGGCCATTTTAACAATACTGATTCTTTCAATCCAAGAGCACAGGATATCTTTCCATTTCTTTGTATCACCTTCAATGTCCTTCATCAATGTTTTATACTTTTCAGAGTATAGGTCTTTCACCTTTTCGATGTCTTTTCAAAATGGGACTGTTTGCTGGTGGAATCAGGCTTCCTGACTTCAAACTATACTACAAGGCCATAGTGATCAAGACAGTATGGTACTGGCACAAAAATAGAAAGGACGATCAATGGAATAGAATAGAGAACTCAGAAGTAAGCCCAAACACATATGGGCACCTTATCTTTGACAAAGGAGGCAAGAATATACAATGGACAAAAGACAGCCTCTTCAGTAAGTGGTGCTGGGAAAATTGGACAGCAACATGTCAAAGAATGAAATTAGAACACTTCCTAACACCATACACAAAAATAAACTCTAAATGGATTAAAGACCTACATGTAAAGCCAGACACTATAAAACTCCTAGAGGAAAACATAGGCAGAACACTCTATGACATACATCAAAGCAAGATCCTTTTTGACCCACCTCCTAGAATCATGGAAATAAAATCAAGAATAAACAAATGGGACCTCATGAAACTTAAAAGCTTTTGCACAGCAAAAGAAACCATAAGCAAGGCTAAAAGGCAACCCTCAGAATGGGAAAAAATAGTTGCCTGTGAAACAACGGACAAAGGATTAACCTCCAAACTATACAAGCAGCTCATGAAGTTTAATACCAAAAAAGCAAATAACCCAATCCACAAATGGGCAGAAGACCTAGACATTTCTCCAAAGAAGACATACAGATGGCCAACACACACATGAAAAGATGCTCAACATCACTCATCATCAGAGAAATGCAAGTCAAAGCCACAATGAGGGATCACCTCACACCAGTCAGAATGGCCATCATCACAAAATCTGGAAACCACAAATGTTGGAGAGGGTGTGGAGAAAAGGGAACTCTCCTGCACTGTTGGTGGGACTGTAAGTTGGTACAGCCACTATGGAAAACAATTTGGAGGTTCCTTCAAAAACTACAAATAGAACTACCATATGATCCAGTCATCCCACTCCTGGGCATATACCCAAAGAAAACCATAATCCCAAAAGAAACTTGTACCATAATGTTTATTGCAGCACTCTTTACAATAGCCAGGACATGGAAGCAACCTAAATGCCCATCAACAAATGAATGGATACAGAAGATGTGGCATATATATACAATGGAATATTACTCAGCTATAAAAAGGGATGAGATGGAGCTATATGTAATGAGGTGGATAGAACTACAATCTGTCATACAGAGTGAAGTAAGAAAGAGAAGGACAAATATTGTATGCTAACTCACATATATGGAATCTAAAAATGGTTCTAATGAACTCAGTGACAAGAACAAGGATGCAGATACAGAGAATGGACTGGAGAACTCGAGGTATGGGAGGGGGCGGGGGGTGAAGGGGAAACTGAGATGAAGCGAGAGAGTAGCACAGACATATATATACTACCAACTGTAAAATAGTCAGTGGGAAGTTGTTATATAACAAAAGGAGTCCAACTCAAGGATGGAAGATGCCTTAGAGGACTGGGGCGGGGAGGGTGGGTGGGACTCGAGGTGGGGGGAGTCAAGGAAGGGAGGGAATATGGGGATATGTGTATAAAAACAGATGATTGAACCTGGTGTACCCCCCAAAAAAAATTTAAAAATATATATATATATATTAAAAAAAAATGGGAGTGTTTGGGTTTGTTTTTTGGGTTTTTTTTTTCGCTTTCTCTTTCTGATAATTCATTATTAGTGTATAGCAAAGCAACAGATTTCTGTATATTAATCTCATATCCTAAAACTTTACTGAATTCATTTGTTCTAATAGTTTTGGGATTCTAATAGACTAGGGTTTTCCTTTTTTTCTTTCCTTTTTAGAGTTTTCTATATAAAGTATCATGTCATCTACAAATAGTGACACTTTTATTTCTTCCCTTTCAATTTGGATGCCTTCCATTTCTTTTTCTTGTCTGACTGTGGTGGTTAGGACTTCTATGTTAAATAGAAATGATGAGAGTGGGCATCCTTGCCTTATTCCTGAATTTAGAGGAAAGGCTTTAAGCTTTTCACCATTGAGAATGATGTTAGCTGTGAGATTGTCATGAATGGTAGAATTCCCCTGTGAAGCTGTCTGGTCCTGGACTTTTGTTTGCTGGGCATTGTGTTTATTACAGATTCAATTTCATTGCTTGTAATCAGTCTGTTCAAATTGTCTGTTTCTTCTTGATTCAGTCTTGGCAAGTTGTATGTTTCTAGAAATTTTTCCATTTCTTCTAGGTTTTCCAATATTGTTGACATATAACTATTCATACTATTCTCTTATGATTTTTTTGTGTCTCTGTGATATCAATTGTTATTTTTTCTCTTTCATTTCTTACTTTATTTCGGTCTTCTCTCTTTTCTTCTTGTTGAGCCTGGCTAAATGTCTTATTAGTTTTGTTTATCTTCTTGGAAAAACAGGTCTTGCTTTCATTGATCTTTTCTGGGTTTTTTTAAATCTCTATTTATTTCCTCTCTGATCTTTATTATTTCTTTCCTTCTGCTGACTTTCGGCTTTGTCTGTTCCTTTTCTAATTCCTTTAGGTGGTAGATTAGGTTGTTTGAGATTTCCTTGTTTCTTTTTTTTTAATTAATTAATTTATTTATTGGCTACATTGGGTCTTCGTTGCTGCACACGGGCTTTCTCTAGTTGCAGTGAGCAAAGGCTACTCTTCATTGTGGTGCACGGGCTCCTCATCAAGGTGGCTTCTCTTGTGGAGCACAGGCTCTAGGCACATGGGCTTCAGTAGTTGCGGCACATGGGCTCAATAGTTGTGGCTCATGGGCTCTAGAGCACAGGCTCAATAGTTGTGATGCATGGGGTTAGTTGCTCCACGGCTTGTGATATCTTCGTGGGGCAGGGATCGAACCCGTGTCCCCTGCACTGGCAGACAGATTCTTAACCACTGCACCATCTAGGAAGTCCAAGATTTTCCTTGTTTCTTGAGGAAGGCATGTATCACTGTAAACTTCACTCTTAGAACTGCTTTTGCTGCATCCCACAGATTTTAGTGTTGTTTCCATTTTCATTTATCTTGAGAAACTTCATTTTCCTCTTTTTTGTTGTTGTTATTTGTTTTTGCTGTACCACTTAGCTTACAGGATCTTATTTCCCCAACCAGGGATTGAACCTGGGCCATGGCAGTGAAAGCTCTGAGTCCTAACCACTGGACTGCCAGGGAATTCCCTCTGATTTCCTTTTTGATTTCTTCACTGACCCATTGGATTTTTAATAGCATGTTGTTTGGTATCCATGGGTTTGTGCTTTTCCCATTTTTCTTCCTGTATTGATTTCTAGTTTCATAGCATTGTGGTCAGAAAAAAAGCTAATCCTGGTTGCCTAGTGGTTAGGATTGCAGGCTTTCAGTGCTGTGGCCTGGGTTCAGTCCCTGGTTTGGGAACTGAGATCACATAACCTGTGCAGGGGTGGGGGAAGCTTGATATAATTTCCATCATTAAGTTTGTTGGGACTTGTTTTGTGGCCTAGCATGTGATTGATCCTGGGGAATGTTCCATGTGCGCTTGAAAAGAATGTGCATTTTGTTGTTTGTGGATGGAATGTCCCATAGATATCTGTTAAGTCTAACTGGTCTGTTGTGTCATTTAAGACTATTGTTGTCATACTGACTTTTGTCTTGATGATCTGTCTATTGATGTAAGTGTTTAGGTCCCCTACTATTATTGTATTATTGTCAATTTCTCCTTTTGTATCTTAGTATTTGTTTTATATATTTAGGTGCTCCTGTATTGGGTGCATATATGTTAACGAGTATAATATCCTCTTCTTGTATTGATCCCTTTATCACTACATAATGCCGTTCTTTGTCTTTTATTATAGCCTTTGTTTTAAAGTCTATTTTCTTGATACGAACATTGCTACCCTGCTTTCTCATCATTTCCATTTGCATGAAATATCTTTTTCCATCCCCTCACTTTCAGTCTGTGTCTTTAGCCCTGCAGTGAGTCTCTTGTAGGCAGCATATTGAAGTGTATTTTTTTATCACATTAATCACTCTATGTCTTTTGATCGGAGCATTTAGTCCATTGCCATTTAAAGTAATTATTGATAGCTATGTACTTATTGCCTTTTTATCATTTGTTTTCCAGATGTTTTTGTAGTTCTCTGTTCATTTCTTCTTCTTTTTGTTTCTTCCCTTGTGGTTTGATGATTTTCGTTAGTAGTTTGCTTGTGTACCTATCTTTTAAGTTTTTGTGTATCTATTGTTGGTTTTTTTTTTGTGGCTACCATGGGGT
The DNA here is from genome assembly GCF_030028045.1 of Hippopotamus amphibius kiboko. NCBI lineage: Eukaryota > Metazoa > Chordata > Mammalia > Artiodactyla > Hippopotamidae > Hippopotamus > Hippopotamus amphibius. The sequence continues at coordinate 30,859,300 of NC_080203.1, forward strand.
TCATATATGTTGGCCTATAATTATATCTATTAATTTTAAGCTAGTAATCATTTAAGTTCAAACATTCCAAAAGATCTACATTTTTTTACTCCCTCCCCCTACTTTTTGTTTTTGATGTCTTATTTTATATCTTTATGTTTATCCCTTAATTGTTTACAGTAGTTATAGTTGCTTTTACAATTTTTTGTCTTTTTATCTTCATATTGGTTTATTTAAGTCATGGATTCTCAGTCCTTACTATAAATATTTGCCTTTCCTAGTGGGATTTTCCCCTTTCTATAGATTTTTCTTATCTGCTTTGAGAAGACCCTTTAATGTTTCTTTTAGGGTAGGTTTAGTATTGATGAAGTCATTTAGTTTTTGCTTGTCTTGTTCTTTATCTCTTTTTCTTTTATAAATGATAATCTTGCTGGGTAGAGTATCCTAAGTTGCAGGTTTTTCCTTTCAGCACTTTGAATATATCATGCCATTCCCTACTGTCCTGCAAAATGTCTGCAGAGAAATCAGCTGATAGCCTTATAGGGATTCCCTCATATATGACTCTCTGTTTTTCTCTTGCTGCCTTTAGAACTCATGCCATGCAACATGTGGAATTTTCTCTGACCAGGGATCATTTAACTTTTGCCATTTTAATTATGATATGTCTGTTTGGGTTCATCTTGTCTGGGATCCTCTGTGTTTCCTGCATAGATACCTGTTTCCTTCTTGAGGTTTGGGAAATTTTCAACCATAATTTCATTAAATACATTTTCAATCCCCTTCTCTGTCTCTTCTCTGGGACCCTTACAGTGCAGATGTTGGTACACTTAATGTTATCCCAGAGATCTCTTGTTGGTTTCATTTTTGAAATTTTATTATCGTAAATGTAATATGTAAAAATATAAAACTTTTAGGAAAAAGCAGGGAAAAATCTATGGGGACTTGTAAAAACTTCTTAGATATCAAATAAGAATATGATTCATAAATGGAAAAGGTGACAGATTAGACTTAAAGTTAACATTAATTGAGCATTGCTATGATTTTATTTTATCACTTTTGTTGGTTTAATAACTATAACTATGTTTTGATATTTTAATGGTTACATTAGATTTTATACTCACACCATCTTTAACCTGTCATATTCTACCTTTGGGTAATATTATACCACTTCACTTATAGTGTAAGAATTACACAGCAGTATGCTTCCATTTCTCCCCTCTGGATCTTTATTCATTTTGTTTTTATATATGTTATAAACTATACAGAACACTTATTGTTTTTGTTTTAAGTCAAATATCTTATAAAGTGATTTAAATGAATTCTTAAAATCTTACATATTTACCCATGTGTTTATTTCCAAAGCTCTTCATTCCTTTGTGTAGATCCAGATTTCCATCTGGTATCATTTTTCTTTTGTCTGAAGGACATCATTTAACATTTCTTTTAGTGGGGGATCTGCTGGTGATGAGTTCCTTCCACTTTTTTTATGTCTGAACATATTTCACCTTAGTTTTTGAAATATATTTTCACTGGATATAGAATTCTAAGTTCACAGTTCTTTTCTTTTAGTACTTTAAATATTTTGCTCCACTGCCCCTTTGTTTGCATTGTTTCCAGTGAGAAGTCCAATGTCATTCTTTCTTTCTGTGCAGAATGTCTTATTGTCTCTGGTTCCTTTTAAGTTTTTCTCTTTGCCACATTTTGAGCTGTTTCATTATGATGTTCCTTATGTTGATTTTTCTTCCTGTTTCTCGTAATTGGAGTTCATTGAGATTTTTGGATCTGTGGGTTTATAGTTTTCATAAATTTTGGAAAGTTTTTTGCTATTTTTATTTTCAAATATTTTTTTCTGCCTTCTCCCTCCTTTATGGACTCCAATTAGGCCATTTGAAATTGTCCCACAATTCATTAATGGTCTTTACATTTTTTGGTATTGTTTTTCTCTGTTTCCCTTTGGATAGTTTTATTTGCTTGTTTGTTTTCAAAAGCAGTTTTATTATCATGATTTTCAGTTTATACCTCAAAATGGGTCAAAAATAAATGAGCTGTTAAAACAGGTTAAGCATCACTGCTATCATTTGCATATTGATATATCTTAATATTAATCAAAACAAAATGATTCAATGATCATATACATCTGGTGGTTGACTGTTAGTATAAACTACCTTGTTCTATACAAGTGTTCAAGGATAGAGCAAATATTTAATAGAATAAGTAATTTATTTCTTCCTTTAAAGCATTAATGCAGGTAGCATTTATCTAGGTCACAAACTAAACAGGTGATGACAAGAAAATAATCTCCACAACTCAAGTTTAAAAAAAGAGTTCTTACTTAATGGCTATATTTTTTATGTATAGATCCCTTGTTACTGAGAAGAGTGTTTCTGATATATGAACAATTATAAAATAAGCCAATGAAATTAATTTTCTGGATACAATTTTATACTGTTTTAAGTCTTTCAGTTAATAGTTTCAGTTCTCTAAATAATATGTTAGCAAGAAATCAGGAGTTATAAATTAGGAACCATGAATAAATCATAGTGTAAGATTTCTCAAGCTTTGGAACATGCAGTGTTTATTGTTATAATTTTTTCTGCTTTTCTAAATCTCTTGCCTGTTTTCTAGGATAAATAAACCAACAATAAAGGGGAGGGTGTACTACATAATTTTTTGGTAAAAGAAAAGGCAAACCATTTAGTAAATATGAGCTACTTTGATGTGTTTCAAGCAAGAGATTAGTAAGCAACATATCTATAAAGTAACAAAAATCTTCAATTTCTAGCATTATAGCAAACATGATACTTAGAAATGTTAGATAAATGATATATCTTTCACATATTTAGTGTTATGGCAATAAACGCTTCAAGTTCAGGTCAGTAAAAATGTAGCCATCTTTCTGTCGGTCCTACAATCAGAGAAAGTATATTTGCTTCCCAGACAAATCCCTCCCTCCATCCTGTTGCCATAGCTCTCTTTAGTTTTCAGGCATATGGCAGACACCAGGTCTAATGGTATTGAATTGCTGTAAACACACTTCAAACTTTCAAGTCATCTCAATGGAAGTAACTATCCCAAGTAAGCTTGAGGTGAAGGAGTTACCAAGTCATCCACTTCTCCCCTCCCTACCCCAACCTTCCCCTTCATTATACATAGCATGGCCACATACTTTCCAAAGAAATCTTCAGAAAAACTCTAACCCTTTTTTTTCTTTGTATATTTTACATTACAAATAGGATGAGAAATTTTAAAAGTTGTACAATTAGCCTTGAAATGTTTGTTCAGTACATATGTGTTGATCTCCTTCATATTCAGATTGGTCCTCAGTCAAAATGAAAGACATATTCCCAAATGACATCCTCTTAAAATAACTAATTTTTAAAAATTAGGTATAATTGACAAAATTGTGAGATATTTAAAGTACATTGCGGTGATTTGATATGTGTATATATATGTATATTGTGAAAGAATTTCCACCATCTAGTTAATTAACACATCCATCACCTTACTTACTTCTTTTTTGTAAGAACATCTAAGTTCTACCCTCTTAGCAAATTTTAATTATACAATACAGTGTTAACTATTGTGACCATGTTTTATATTAGATCCTCAGACCATATTCATCTTACAGTTGAAAGTTTATATCCCTTTACCAACCTGTCCCTATTTTCCCCACCCCTGTCCCAGCCCCTGGCAACAATTTTTCTACTCTCTGTTTATATGAGTTTGACTTTTTTTTTTATTCCACATGTTAATGATACCATACAGTATTTGCCTTTCTCTGTTTGGCTTATTTCTCATAGCATAATGCCTTCAAGCTCCATCCATGTTGTCACAAATGGAAAGATTTACTTCTTAATCATAATTGACTATTATTCCATTGTGTGTGTGTGTGTATCTCACATCTTTATCCATTCATCCATTGATGGATGCCTAGGTTGTTTCCATACCTTGGCTATTGTGAGCAATGCTGCACTGAATATGGGAGGGCAGATACCTCTTTTTTTTTTTAGAACTTTTATTGAGATATAATTGACATACAATAAACTGCATATATTTAAAGTGTACAATTTGATATTTTTTTCTTGTTAGTAATGTATGTATAGCAATCCCAACCTCCCAATTCATCCCACCCCAACCACACACCCCCAGCTCTCCCCCCTTGGTTTCCATATGTTTGTTCTCTACATTGGCATCTCTATTTCTGCCTTGCAAACCAGTTGATCTGTACCATTTTTCTAGATTCCATACATATGTGTTAATATACGATATTTGTTTTTCTCTTTCTGACTCACTTCACTCTGTATGACAGTCTCTAGGTCCATCCATGTCTCCACAAATGTCCCAATTTCTTTCCTTTTTATGGCTGAGTAATATTCCATTGTATATATGTACGACATCTTTATCCATTCATCTGTTGATGGACATTTAGGTTGCTTCCATGTCCTGGCTATTGTAAATAGTGCTGCAGTGAACATTGGAGTGCATGTGTCTTTTTGCATTATGGTGTTCTCTGGGTATATGCCCAGCAGTGGGATTGCTGGGTCATACAGTAGTTCTATTTTTAGTTTTGCAAGGAACCTCCATACTGTTCTCCATAGTGGCTGTATCAATTTACATTCCCACCAACAGTGCAAGAAGGTTCCCTTTTCTCCACACCCTCTCCAGCATTTACTGTTTGTAGATTTTCTGATGATGCCCATTCTAACTGGTGGGAGGTGATACCTCATTGTAGTTTTGATTTTCATTTCTCGGGCAGATATGTCTTCGAGATCCTCTTTTCATTTCCATTGGATATAAACCCAGAAGTGGAATTGCTGAATCATATGGAAGGGCTATTTTTAAGTTTCTGAGGAAACTCCATGCTGTTTTCCACAGTGGCTGCACCAATTTACATTCTCACCAACAGCGCACAAGTGTTCCCTCTTCTCCACGTCCTCGCCAGCATTTGTTATTTATAGACTTTTTGATGATTTACAGTCATTTTGACAGGTGTGAGGTAATATCTCATTGTTTTGATTTGTGTTTCATTGATGATTAATGATGTTGAGCATCTTTTAATGTACCTATTGGCATTTGCATGTCTTATTTAGAAAAATAACTGTTCAATACCTCTGCCCATTTTTTGATTGGATTTTTTGTTTTGTTTTTCTGTTGCTTTCTATGCGTTCTTTATATATTTTATGGTTCTAGGTCTTACATTAAAGTCTTTAATCCATTTTGAGTTGATTTTTGTGCATGATGTAAGATAGAGGTCGAGTTTCATTCTTTATTTTTTGTCAGTTTCAATTGCTATGCCTTCAAGATCACTAACATGTTCTTTGGCAATGTCTAATTTGCTGTTAATTTCATCTAATATATATTTCATATTAGACATTGTAATTTTTATCTCTATGAGTTCATTTTGTGTCTTTTCTATATCTTCCATGTGTCTACTTAATTTTTTGAACATGTGGAATATAGTTATAGCTGGTTTAATATTCTCTGTTAATGCTAACATTTCTGCTTTGTTTTTATTTTAATAAATTTATTTATTTATTGGCTCTGTTGGGTCTTCATTGCTGCACGCAGGCTTTCTCTAGTTGTGGTGAGTGGGGCTACTCTTCATTGTGATGCGTGGGCTTCTCATTTTGGTGGCTTCTCTTGTTGCAGAGCATGGGCTCTAGGCATGCCAGCTCAATAGTTGTGGCATGCAGGCTCAGTAGTTGTGGCTCATGGGCTCTAGAGTGCAGGCTCAGTAGTTGTGGCACACAGGCTTAGTTGCTCTGTGGCATGTGGGATCTTCCCAGACCAGGGATCAAACCAGTGTCCCCTGCCTTGGCAGGTGGATTCTTAACCACTGCACCACCAGGGAAGTCTCCTCTGTTTTATTTTTGATCAATTGATTATTCTTCTCATTATGGGTTGTGTTTCCTTGCCTCTTTGCATGTCTAGTAATTTTAATTGGCTGCCAATCACTGTCAGTTTTACCATTTGGGTCTTGGATATTTTTGTACCTCTATGAATCTTCTTGAGCTTCCTAGTGTTAATTATTCTCCACTACTCCAGCAAGGTCTATCTGTCTACTCGACTCAATGCCCAGTGAGTCATGAGATTTTCTATTCTGGCTAGTGGGAACAGGCACTATTCCTGGCCCTATGTGAGCACTGGGCATTTTTTCTTCAAATTCTTTCAGATGGTTCTTTTCTATGTGAGTTATTTTCCTTATGTGAATGCACTGCTTAGTTTTCTGCTGAACACTTGAGGCGCACCATCTGCAGATCTTTGGAGGTCTGCCTCTGTGCAGTTCTCTCCTCTGGTATTCTTTTGTATGTGCTCCAGTTGCCTTGGAGTCTCTAGATGCTCAGCTGTGCCTACTCAATCTAGGAAGTCTGCCAGGCTGCCTTGATTCTCCCTTTTTGTTAGACAAGGCTGGCTCCATGGACCTGTGACAGTAGAACAGGGCCCCAAGCGCCAAAAAGGCCCACGTTTGGATTTAATGCTCTGTGGCCACCATCTTGAAATTCGCAATAATTTTATCTTTGTGTTTTGTAAGTGAAATCCCATGGGACAACAGAGCATACACTGGGGGCTTGGAGCCTGGGTTCACATGTGGCCCTTCCTCTCTAAGTCTCACTGCCTCTTTGGATAGGTTCTTGCTGACCACTCTCCTGTCTCTGGCACCTCAGCCTCCTCCCTTATCCCGTGCCCAGCAACTAATGCCACCCTCTATCTCCAGTGGGGGCTTGGGCATGGGCACAGGGAGACTCAGAATCAGATGCCTGTCCCTGTGGCATCTCAGATTGGGGCATGGTGGCAACCATCCCTGCCCCAAGCTGGCAGGCCCACAGTACATTCAGATTCAGCTGGGATGAACCTCTTGCCTACTCTCTTTCAGTTACCTACCCATTCTGGCACAGAAGTTCTAATACTCTTTGGGGCTGCCCATCCTCAGTGGTTTGGGGTGTCAGACCCATGGAAAGTGGAGCTTCATGGCTTGTCTTCCCGGGAGCCTTGATTCAGCAGTTGGCATGAGGGAGAAGCTAGCAGCTGGTTTGCTGCAAGTGTGTGTTTGCATGCCTTGTCAGAGGGCACAGCTTCTCAGCACCTCTGAGGGTCTGCACTTGCCCTGTAGGTATCCCATGTCTGAGGGAGTATAACATTAAATAGCACATAAAAACCATCATGATGAGTTAAGAGAGAGACTGTGGAAGAAAGGAAAACTCTTTTCCTTCCTTTTGAATAAGGGCTTTTACATTTTCATTTTGTGCTGGGCTCTGCAGCTTATGTAGCCCACCTCAATCAGAGGACTCACCTTATTTTTTTTATTTTTTATTTTTTTTAGTGGTGTAAACAAGAACCATTTTATTATGCTTGTGGATTTGAAAAGGGCATAATGAGGACTGCTTGTCTGGGGCTTCAGCTAGGAAGGCTGGATGGAGGATGACTTGACAACTGTCTAAAGTTTTGCTCTCTCAAGGGTCTTCACCTTATTTTTTTTTAAATGATTAATTAATTTATTTGCTGCATTGGGTCTTCGTTGCTGCACACAGGCTTCCTCCAGTTGCAGCGAGCAGGGGCTACTCTTCATTGTGGTGTGTAGGCTCCTCATTGAGGTGGCTTCTCTTGTTGTGGAGCACAGGCTCTAGGCATGAGGGCTTTAGTAGTTGCGGCACACAGGCTCAATAGTTGTGGCTCACGGGCTCTAAAGCGCAGGCTCAATAGTTGTGTCGCACGGGCTTAATTGCTCTGAGGCATGAGGTTTCTTCCTGGAGCAGGGATCAAACCCATGTCCCCTGCATTGGCAGGTGGATTCTTAGCCACTGCACCACCTAGGGAGTCCCTTCACCTTATTTTTTAACCATCTTTCAGGGATCACATTTTCTTCATTGCCTGATGTGTCTTAAAAAATCATTGTTTCATGAATGTTGTATGGTTTTGTGGGGGGGGGGTCTCTTTTTTGGTTTTAGGCAGAGGGTAAAATCAGTCCTTGTTACTCCATCTTGGCTAGAGGCAGAAGTCCTCTACATTTCCATACATTTATCTTGAGTATTATTCATTAGTATTGTGCATAAGTGTTATGCAAGTGCATAAGAAAAAATTCAGCATTAGATTAATGGCAGGCTAAACTGAGTAATATTTGGAATTCTTAGGGATAGACACATACATCAGAAATGGGTACAATCTCATTAAAATGTAAAACATATAACTCTCAGGGAAATCATTTCAAGAAACTTGACTAGAATCTGTCCTCAGGCTTTAATATCTGCCCCAGTGCCTCAGCACTCTCCCCGCTAGCCCTGGGTACCAGGATAGCATATAAACAGTTAATCCACAAATGGGTCATTCTGTTCAATTTCCCTAAAGACACAAGCTGGCAATTAATCATACAAGACCAATTTGTCACCAAACCGATTGTCCAAAGGCCTCATAATCCAGAACACAGTGTTTTAAAAGGACGCACGAAATCCAGCATGCCCCACATAGCCCGGCTAGGATTGCATTCAAAGAGTAAAGGTCAGCAATGGACAATTTTCACTGGACAGATTAGGAATGTCACCAAAAGGCCAGGGCCACGGGAAGTGCCTAGTAGCTGGGGGGAAAAGCCAAGGGCCAGGGCCTCTGCTGCTGCTGCTTCCCTTCCTCATCCTACAAGAAGAGCACACCAGCCCCTCCCCCACCTCTCCTCAAGCACACTCCTTGGTCATTAAGTAGGTCCAACCCTTGCAAAGGTTCCAACCATTCGTGTTTAATCTATGAAGAAGTAAAGTTATGGTGACCTGGAAATAGCACTAGACTTACAGATAAAAAATTTGAGTTTAGGGAGTTCCCTGGTGGTCCAGTGGTTAAGATTCTAGGCTTTCACTGCCATGGCCTGGATTCAGTCCCTGGCTGGGGAACTGAGATCCCACAAGCCGCGAGGTGTGGCAAAAAAATAAATAAATAAAATCAAATTTGAGTTTACTTCTTGCTCTATCTCTACCTAATAGTGGGACCTTGAGCATTTCTCGGCTTCCCTGTCTTTATGTGAAGATCGGGAAAATGATTTTCTTACCTTCATTTGCATGATTATTGTGAGGATGAAATTAGATAATAGGGAAGACTTGTTGGTGTAGTGTAAAGAGCATGTTGGATTCAACAAGATTATCCTTCCAATTCCAGTATAAACACTTCATAGTTGTATGACTTTAGGGAAGTTACTTAACCTTTCAGAGCCATAGTTTCCTAATCTGTGGAATGGGAAAATAGTATCTGTCTCACAGGGACATTGTGAGGATTAAGTGAGACAATGCTCAAAACTGCCTGACCTCTAACAGGTACTCAAGAAATGATAATAAATTACAAAATCTAGATAATATTTTATAAAATTCTATACAGATGGAACAAGGGGATATGCAATGGGAGGAACTTGCTTTTTTTTTTTTTAAGGATGTAGCCCTTCTTCATAAAGACTGATTATCCTGGCTCTTTGCCATAACATCTTTTTCTCCCCAAAACATTTTTAAATTCAAGATTTCACAATAATAATTTTCAGAGAAGCTCTGATAGTAGTGTCATAAAAGGATTGAAAAATGACTGCCAGAAAGTGGGCAAAGACCTCTAGCTCTTCCCAAAATAAGGTGCTCTAGGAATTAGCTTAGGACACTGATTTCCTCAGACAAAATATTTAGTTCTTCTTGATTTTTTTGGCCTCCATAGGCTCAGCATTGCTCACATGTTGCATTATCTAGTATTTGCCCATCAGAATGTTTACTGTTCTTCAACTACTCGTATATTTTTGTGCAACACTGGTAATTTTCATATTTATTCTAATGTCCTTTCTATTGTAACCCTACATCACTTATTACTAGCACTTTCAACACTCTCAATACTTTTTTTTTTTAAAAATTGGAATATTCTTTATTTTTTTCTTAGAGTAGTTTAAAAATGGATATTTTTCAGGCTTCCCTGGTGGCGCAGTGGTTAAGAATCCACCTGCCAATGCAAGGGACACAGGTTCAATCCCTGCTCCAGGAAGACCCCACATGCCTCAGAGCAACTAAGCCCATGCACCACAACTACTGAGCCAGCTCTCTAGAGCCCGCAAGCCACAACTGTTGAGCCCACGTGCCACAACTACTGAAGCCTGCCCACCTAGAGCCTGTGCTCTGCAATAAGAGAAGCCACTGTAATAAGAAGCCCATGCACCGCAACTAACAGTAGCCCCTGCTGGCCACAACTAGAGAAAGCCTGCGTGCAGCAACAAAGACCCAACATGGCCAATAAATAAATAAATGAACAAATAAGTAAATAATTTTTAAATGGATATTTTTCATGTCCCAGTTCATCTCACTGCTTTTGTATGTATCAGATATATGTTAATAATGTTCATTAAACTGCTCAAATCTAGGCAAACTCACAGCAGACACACCCAATGAATGCTAATGCCATAGACCAAAATGACAGCCAATAAGCTGCAGGTGACAGAGTTGATGACATTTGCCCTCCATACAGCTTTGTGGCTCTAAGAAATGTCTCAAATAGAGGCGTTTCTGTATGTATAGGGAACTTTACTATATGCCAGGCACTGTACCAGGAGCCAGGAATGCAGTCGGGAGCAAGAGAGATCTAGTCTCTGTTCTCCCCAAATTCTCAATCTGACAGAGGGCACGGATCAGGAAATGGGCAACTGCCATGCAGTGTGATGAAATGATGGGGAGCTATAGACACACAGAGGAAGGTCACCTAAGCCAGACTTGCAGAGCAGAAAAGACTTCTGGAGGAAGTGACATCTAAACTGAGACCAGAAGGACAAGTAGGATTGAATCAGGTAAAGATGGAGGGTCCTATGTGGGGAACATGGCCTTTTCGGGGGACTGTACTTCAGTCCTGCTGGATGCAAATTGCAATGAGGAAGGCTGCAGCGGGAAGCTGGAGCCAGGCCACACAGGGCCTTATAGCAATGGGGAGGGAGTGAGGAGTAGTTGGGTGCTCTGGAGGGAGACACTTGGAGTCTCAGCTGTCTCTTCTATTGATACTTAGTAGTGTGAACTTGCACAAGTTATTTAAGATTTTAAGCCTCAGTTTCCACATGTATAAAATGAGGACAGCGCTCTAATAATACTTACTTCATAGGCTTGTTTAAGTATTCATGAGATAGCGCACATAAGATACCTAATACATAGAATGTGCTTAATAAATACTAGAAATTATTATTTCTGTATTATTTCACCTAATGAACGTGACATATTTTGGCTGGTTGGGAAATTGCTGGTCTCATAGATTTGTACAGGATGTATGTATGTATATACATATACATAAGTACACACATACATACACACAACTATACACACTTTTTTCACATTATATTTTTTATCTTCGTTTTGTTGATAATGAAATAGAAGTTTTATACATTGACACAGTCCTATTCGGCCTCCCTTTCTTTTCTAATGTGTCTTCCATGGCTTTATATCTTAAACATCGTCATGCCTCCAGTGACAGTATCTTCTGTCTTCCTCAAGTCTTTTTGAAACTTGCTGCTTCTGTCTTCCTACTCTTTGCATCTAAATTGATAGCCTTGGGAACGAGCGCCCTCTAGCTTTCATCTTGTGTCAGTTCAAAAGACAACATCCCATTAACTGTGATCTGTGGTCCCTGCCTATTGTTTATGCGCAGAAACCCTCAGTCCCAGAGAATGTGAAGGCTGTTAAAGATACAGGTTTCACAACACAAAACCTCTGGCTATTATAAAATGTCCTTGGCCTTGAATTTTCAAAGGTATCACACAGCTACTTATTAACCTACAGTTCACATTATTGTGTCCATGCACAAAGATTATTACATATAAAGAGACTTTCCTGGAAGAAAAGGCACAAGGATTTGGAGACCTGGAATCAAAGCCTATGTATCCACTATTACTATGTGGCCTTGGGAAAGTCCTTCTCCCAATTAGGCCTCCCATTTTTCAAGCGAAAAAGTTAGAGAAGACCCATGTTTCACGGAATACGCTTTGTAGAATACTCTATTAATTTCGAGGTATCACATACACACAATCGAGAGAAGAGAGGCACATTATCAAATAAATTTGGAAATTGGGAGTTAAAATTAAAATGTTTCTTTACAGCAGGAGCCCTCAGATTTTGCAATGCTAACACAGTACACGTTAAGAATTTGCAAGACATGACCGTAGCTTTGCAGTGTCCGTTGACTGCAGAACCCTTTGCTGCCAGAGCATCTTGTAATGCAAATATTACAAGAAAAATAGTCTTGAAAATGCTGGTCTATGCTGCAATTTAATTTGCTGAATCTCCCTGATCACCAAAGACAAGGTCAGGCAAGCAATCTGCTAATGTTAGGACGCCAAGTCAGTGACAAAGAAAGTCTGACAACAATCGTGAACATAGCATCTTACTAATAATGACAACAATAATGATACTTATCAATAATTCAACAATGGTTATTGAGGGACTTCCCTGACAGTCCAGTGGTTAAGACTCCATGCTTCCACTGCAAGGGGCATGGGTTCGATCCCTGGTGGGGGAACTAAGATCCCACATATCAGATGGTGCAGCCAAAAAATAAAAAATAATGGTGGTTATTGAGTGCTGGATAAGCCAAGGCACTGTGCCAAGTGCCTTATACACATTATCTCATTTCATCCTCACAACAATCCAATGAGTTTCTATTTTCCCATCTTTTTAAAAAAAGTATTTATTTATTTAGCTGCACCAGGTCTTAGTTGCGGCAGGTGGGATCTTCATTGCAGCATTCAGGATCTTCAGTTGTGGCATGCATGTGGGATCTAGTTCCCTGACCAGGGTTGGAACCCAGGCCCCTTGCATTGGGAGTGCGGGGTTTTAACCACTGGACCACAAGGGAAGTTCCTATTTTCCCATCTTAAAGATGAGGAAACTGAATTTGAGAGAGATGGAATAAGTTACTTAAGCTCACGAAGATACTAAATTGCAGAGCTGGGATTGGAGCCCTGGCCAGCTGCTGCCAAAGCAAATGTGCTAAGTATACTATAGTTGGGGTGATAATATAACTTCTTATCCAAACCAACACACTTTTGAGAGTGAAGGTGGCTCAAAAACTTAATTTTTGAAATATTTTTTCACCAAAATTGATTTAATTATATTGGTGTGCAAATCCCATGGTCAAAAGTAAAATCCTTTGTTAAAAAATGAAAATTTACGGACTTCCCTGGCGGCACAGTGGTTAAGAATCCGCCTGCCAATAAAGGGGACAAGGGTTTTATCCCTGGGTTGGGAAGATCCCACATGCCACAGAGCAACTAAGCCCTCAAGCCACAACTACTGAGCCTGTGAGTCACAACTACTGAAGCCTATGCACCTAGAGCCCATGCTCTGCAATGAGACGCCACCGCAATGAAAGGCCCCCATACCACAACGAAGAGTAGCCCCTGCTCACCACAACTAGAAAAAGCCCGCACGCAGCAAAGAACCTAACATAGCCAAAAAAAAAAATTAAATCTACTTGTGTATATTAAAGCCAGATATGTTATTTATATTACCTGAACATTTAAAAATAGTGTAAGTAGAGTAATTATTATTTGTATATATTCACATAGTCTGATCAATTATTGTCTGCAATAATTTTCAAACTTGCATTTGATGGTTAAGAAATTTCAAATTGTTCATGCCTTCAACTGGCTCATTTCTGTAAACCACCCCCTTTTTCTTTTTTTAACATATCTATTTTATTATTTATTTTTTTTTAATTTATTTATTTATTGACTGCATTGGGTCTTTGTTGCTGCATGTGGGCTTTCTCTAGTTGTGACGAGCAGGAGCTACTCTTCATTGTGGTGTGTGGGTTTCTTAATGTGGTGGCTTCTCTTATTGTGAAGCACGGGCTCTAGGCATGCAGGCTTCAGTAATTGTGGCAAGTGGGCTCAGTAGTTGTGGCGCATGGGCTTAGTAGCTCCATGGCATGTGGGATCTTCCTGGGCCAGGGCTTGAACCCGAGTCCCCTGCATTGGCAGGCAGATTCTTAACCACTGCGCCACCAGGGAAGCCCTATTTTTTATTTTTTATTGAAGTATAGTTGATTTACAATATTATTTTAGTTTCAGGTGTACAACATACATAGTGATTCAGTATTTTTATAGGTTATTCTCCATTAAAAGTTATTATAAAATAATGGCTATAATTCCCTATGTTGTACAATATATCCTTGTTGCTTATCTATTTTATATGTAATGGTTTGTATCTACTAATCCTGTATCTCTTTCTTCCCCTCCCCACTTCCATCTCTCCGCTGGTAACCACTAGTTTATATCTGTGAATCTGTTTCTGTTTTGCTATATACATTCATTTTATTTTTTTAGTTTCCACATATAAGTGATATCATAGAGTATTTGTCTTTGAGTTATTTCACTAAGCATAATAATCTCTAGGTCCATCCATGCTGCTGCAAGTGGCAGAATTTCATTCTTTTTTATGGCTAACATTATATATATGTACCACATCTTTTTAAGTCACTCATGTGTTGATGGACACTTGGTTTGCTTCCATATCTTGGCTATTGTAAATAGTGCTGCTAAGAACATCAGGGTGCATGTATCTTTTCGAATTAGTGTTTTTGTTTTTTTCTGGATATACACCCAGGAGTGGAATTACTGGATCGTATGGTAGTCTTTTTGTTTTGTTTTGTTTTTGTTTTTGCTTTTTTGGCTGTGTTGGGTCTTCATTGCTGCATGAGGGCTTTCTCTAGCTATGGCAAGCAGGGGCTACTCTTCGTTGTGGTGTGTGGGCTTCTCAGTGTGGTGGCTTCTCTTGTTGTGGAGCACAGGCTCTATGGCACTCGGGCTTCTTCAGTAGTTGTGGCGCACAGGCTCAGTTTTTGTGACACATGGGTTTCGTTGCTCTGCAGCATGTGGGATCTTTCCAGACCAGGGATCCAACCCCATGTCCCCTGCATTGGCAGGTAGATTCTTAACCAATGAGCCACCAGGGGAGTCCCATATGATGGTTCTATTTTCAGTTTTTTTAAGAACCTCCATCCTGTTTTCCATAGTGGCTGCACCAATTTACATTCCCGCCAACAGTGTATGAAGGTTCCTTTTTCTCCACAACCTCACCAGCATTTGCTATTTGTGGACTTTTTGATGATAGTCATTTTGACAAGTGTGAGGTGATATCTCATTGTAGTTTTTTTTTCCAGATCTTTATTGGAGTATAATCACCTTATTATTGTAGCTTTGATTTGCATTTTGCAATTAGATGTTGAGCATCTTTTCATGCTCCTCTCAGCCACCTGTATGTCTTTGGAAAAATGTCTATTCAGGTCTTCTGTCAATTTTTTAAAATAAATAACTTTATTTATTTATTTATTGGCTGCATTGAGTCTTCGTTGCTGCATGGGCTTTCTCTAGTTGCGGCAAGCAGGGGCTAGCTACTCTTCATTGTAGTGCGCAGGCTCCTTATTGTGGTGGCTTTTCTTGTTGTGGAGCACAGGCTCTAGGTATGTGGGCTTCAGTAGTTGTGCCACACGGGCTCAACAGTTGTGGCTCGCAAGCTCTAAAGCACAGGCTCAATAGTTGTGGCGCATGGGTTCATTGCTCTGCAGCATGTGGGATCTTCCTGGAGCAGGGATCGAACCTGTGTCCCCTGCATTGGCAGGTAGATTCTTAACCACTGAGCCACCAGGGAAGTCCCTTCTGTCAATTTTTTGATTGGGTTTTTTTTTTTTTATATTAAGTTGTATGAGCTGCTTCTATGTGGGAAGACATTCAGGAGTCTTTCTGAAACCTTGAAAATGTGGGCCGAGCGATGGGATTCAGAATGTCCTGCTTGAGCAGTGGAGGAGCTGAGGGTGCGGGGCATGGAGACTATGGGGGCATAGGCAGAGGATTGGCCCTCTCTGGGGGCGCAGCCCCTTTCTCACTTGCACACCTCATATCACCCTGTTTGGCCCTGGAGGATGGCTGGTTAGCCAGAGACAGGTAAGATTCCTCAGGGGAGGAACAACCTAAGACAGGCACAGCCGCAGAGGGGCCAACAGGGGTAGGGCACAGACCCTTCCTCATATCACCCTGTTTGGCCCTGGAGGATGACTGGTTAGCCAAAGATGGGTAAGATTCCTCAGGGGAGGAACAACCTAAGACAGGCACAGTCGCAGAGGGGCCAACAGGGGTGGGGCACAGACCCTTAATCCTACTGAGAGAGGTCTCCTGCCCCCAGGGCTGTTTTGCTCTCCACGCCCAGCTCAAATCCGCACCATGCTCGGATCCGCACCTACTCAAATCGGACCCAGGAGGCAAACAAAGATCATTGCCCCAGTCATGTGAGGCCTTTGATTGTTTATGGGATTAACCTGGGAGTGTTAGCCAAGAACGAAATAAAAGCAACGTGGGATGAATCAGCAAGGCTCTTGATCCTAGAGGTCTTGAGTCCCCCGGTCCCATCTTTCTCTTCAGTCTGTGTCTGTGTTTTCTTCAAGCTTGCGGCACCCGTCACTCACCTCGAGTCGCCGAGCTGGTCTCGGCACTTCTATATTTTGGATATTAATCCTTTGTCAGTCATATCATTTACAAATACTTTCTCCCATTCTGCAGGTTGTCTGTTCAAAGTATCATGCATCAGTGTTCACACTGCTATATATAAAATAGATAACCAACAAGGACCTACTGTATAGCACAGGGAACACTGCTCAATATTCTGTGATAACCTAAATGGGAAAAGAATTTGAGAAAGAATATACACGTGTATGTATAACTGTACACCTGAAACAAACACAACATCGTTAATCAACTATGCTTCAATATAAAATAAAAAATTTTTAAAAAGTTTCATGCATCAGGAAATACTTTCACAAAACTCATTTAAAAGTTGTCTGTACATTTCTTTTGAAACTTTCACCAAATTTGGATGCTGAAAATTATAGGCCTTTTCAATTTCATTCCATTCAGGTACAGAACATAAATGTGGCCAATTCAATTTTTATTCAATTTGATAGGAGCTCTATCAAAATTTTAAGTGTCTTCTCACAAGTCAAGATATCCCAAAGCACAATTACAGAATTTCACAATTAAATCCTATTCATTACTTACCATAATTGTTCCAATCATTTTTAAGGGATACATTTGAATGCCTTCTTGTTTTTACTAACTGCAATTTGCTGAAAGCTTCAAAAGCCAAAGGGATTTTTTTAGGATTCTATTTGTTGAATATTTTCATTAAATATTTCCAACTGATGTTGAATAAAATAACATCAAATTCAGAGAACTCCTTTATAAAAAGTTCAGTACCACCGTAGGACACCTAGGTGGACTAAGAAAGTGGTTCTTCAAAAGCACAAACATTTCTAACATCTGACTGATGATAGAGGGCAAAGACAGAAAGCACATGCTGAGTTTTTATTTCTTATTTTGGATATTCAACATAAATTTTGTCACATACAAAAACAATTGTTCAGATACTAATTGTGTTTATAGAAAAAAAATTATTTGTAAATTTGACACTATAGCTTCTCTTTCAATAGGTATAATATTGCAGCTTATTTGGATGCAGTTATCATTTGTATGTGGACTATAACCAATCCCAAGGATGCTACTGCTCTATAGATTTCTTAATGGAGTCAGACACTATTTTTACGATGACATTTTCCTCTGTTAAAATTTGTGTTTGTCTTATCACCAACAACAAAAAAATTATCTTCAATGTTAAACTTTGTTACTAAACTTGCAATAGCATTTACAATGTTGGCAAATGTTTCACCTTCATCAAAACTAACTTCCAAAATTGTTATTTGGAAAATTCCCTGGTGATCCAATTGTTAGGACTTGGCGCTTTCAGTGCTGGGGGCCCAGGTTCAATCCCTGGTTGGGGAATTAAGATCCCACAAGCTATGTGGCGCGGCAAAAAAAAAAAAAAAAAAAATCAAAATTGTTATTTGATTCCAAGCATTGAATGAAATAATTGAACCATTATTAATTTAGCTTCTATTGGAAGCAGCTGAAGGCACTGATATAAAGTTGGTGTCACAGAACTGTTTGGCTAATTCAGTCAACACCTTCACGACTACTGCTTCACTTTTCATACATGCACAAGGACATTTATTTTCTTTTAATTAATTAATTAATTAACTTATTTATTTTATTTTTGGCTGTGTTGGTTCTTCATTGCTGCGTGTGGGCTTTCTCTAGTTGCAGCGAGCAGGGGCTACTCTTCATTGTGGTGCATGGGCTTCTCATTGCGGTGGCTTCTCTTGTTGCAGAGCACAGGCTCTAGGCTCACAGGCTTCAGTAGTTGTGGCTCACGGGCTCTAGAGTGCAGGCTCGGTAGTGGTGGCGCGTGGGCTTAGTTGCTCCGCAGCATGTGGCATCTTCCCAGACCAGGGCTCGAACCTGTGTCCCCTGCATTGGCAGGTAAATTCTTAACCACTGTGCCACCGGGGAAGTCCCCACAAAGACATTTAGAGTAAAAAGTGAGCATAATGATTTTAGGACAACCATTTGATATACATGACAAGTCAAAGTCATGCTGCACAGAGTTATATGTAAAACTTCTATATCTGCATGTGTGATCCTTGAGCCCGTTATTAGGAAAACTACATACCAACTTCTGAAGTAGATGGTGATGCTTCTTTAGCAGGTAGGTATCTTCTGGTTTCTGTGCAGTCAGTTATATCAGTGTGGCCTCCACGGATGGTAAACATCAATAGACATTTTGTGTGAGCTACATATATGTCATCAAATTCAGTGCCTAGATTTTTATAAACACATACTTTCATTTACTTGTGCTCATTACTTCTGAGGATTTATTGCAAAATAGAAAAGCATTACCAATCAATAAAATACAGTTGTAGATTTATACTATGCATAAATTACACAACCACTGTTGCAAGAATGTTCAGACTGCTCTCTATATATACTGTCTGGCAGGACTGCTTAGCTTCTGTTTCCGACACATCTTTATTGTACACCTAACCTGTAATTTCCCACATCTCCCATTGACCCTGCTGACTAGTAAACTGACAGCTTCTGCAACTCATATCTGGAACTTGCAGGCAAGGGAACAACTGGCCAGTGTACAGGTAGCAGGCAGCTGGACAGTGTCAAATATGTCCTCCACCACTACCTGAAACCTGAGGTTAATAGCTGTCCCTGGCTGCTGTGATCTGGGCATGTTTCCTTTTATCCATCATGGGGAGATTAACTATGCTTATCTAGAAAGGGTTAGAAAAAGAGATGGATTATCACTGGTTGTTGTTCAGATTTGCAGGTCCGAAAGTTGTAATTTGCATAAAAAGCAATGTGGATGCCTATTAAACATGCGGATTCCTGGGTCTAACCCCAGAGATTCTGATTGAGCAGAATGGTGTAGGGGCGTGCGTCTGGGAATTTAACAAGCATCCCAAGTGATGAGAAACATTTTTGTGAGGCCAGATTGATTTCTGGGGCAGCCCTAGGCTAAGAGTTACTCTGCCTCTAGCCCTTCCTGCTCCTCATCCTAACTTTGCCTTGCTTCCATGCTATATAAAACCCTGCCAATCGCACAGGAACCATTTGGCAATAGCCTGATTGATCTCCTTTCCTCTTGGGGAGAGCAAACTTTGCTCTTACTGCACATGTACAAGTGTCTGGTGCACAGACATTTCAACTCACTTTTCCTACTCTCCTCTATCAAGGGATGACTGCCAATTCTCTTCCTTAACATGTTGAGATATGCTTGGAATGCAGTGTTCTGAACAATCAGTAGTTTGGTATATGTTACTGTGAGCTGGTTTACCCCTCAATGTGGTGGACACAGAGAACACACCCTCATGATCCTCATTCAAGGAAGGACCTGCTGCCCAGCTGCAGAGACTGTGCTCAGACCCTAGCTGTCAGCCACTTCAGGGTCGGCCTCCACGTCAGGTCATGAGGTCATGCTCTTGCCGGGCAGCCTGCTTCCGGTGATTGAGAGAGAGGTGGATAAAGGCCTGGCCTTGTCAGCCCATTGTGGAAAAACTTTTCCAGGCAATACTCACTCCAGCCCTCTCTATGGGGTTGGCCATGGCTTTGTTAGGTTAGCATCACTGTTCAACTTCTCCCTCTGCCCAATCCTGCCTCCCACAACTTCCTTTCAGATATTGATCTCTAAACATCTTGTACAGGACTTCCCAGGTGGCACAGTGGTTAAGAATCCGTCTGCCATGCAGGGGACACAGGTTCGATCCCTGGTCCAGGAAGATCCCACATGCCACAGAGCAACAAAGCCCGTTCGCCACAACTACTGAGTCTGCACTCTAGAGCCCAAGAGCCACAACTACTGAAGCCCATGCGCCCTAAAGCCCCTGCTCCCTAAAGCCCCTGCTCCGTAACAAGAGAAGCCACCGCACTGAGAAATCTGCACGCCTCAATGAAGAGTAGCCCTCACCCACCGCAACTAGAGAAAGCCCTGTGCGGCAAAGAAGACCCAATACAGCCCAAAGTTAAAAATTAATTAATTAATTAAAAAACTTGTACCCCCAATTCCACTTCAGCATCTGCTTCTGGAAAACCCAAGCCATGACACCCCACTTCTTGCCCTCACAGAAACTACGCTAAAGTACATAAAGTCCAGGGCAGCACTTAAGTGCAAACTTACATGCTGCCTGGCAGCTCAGCACCTGGTGACACAATCTGGGTCCCCCTCATGATGCTTCCTTGTGTCCTGGCCTGTAGCCACAGGAAAGGCCGCAGGCATTGCATTGGGGGATGTGAAGCAGGGAAAGCTTCATGGAATGGACTGGATTTGAGGTGAACATTTCAAAGTAAGGAGAGAAAAGGGGGAAGAGAACTAATATCCACTGAGTATCTCAGTCTCGGGCTCTCTGCTAGGAACTTGCTTTATTTCATTAATGCTCTGCACACGATACTATGGGGTAGGTGGTTCCTCCACCAATAATAAAATAAAAATAGGTACCATTGATCAAGTGCAGTACTCACTATGTATCAGGTACTGTTTCGAGCCTTCCCATTCATTATTATCTCATTTATACCATAAAAGTCTTCAAGGCATGGGAAGCTTTCAGATTTTGAAGACATTCATCAGACTCCCAGCCTCTAATACCAGAGTTCCACGGATTTCACTTAGGATCAACTTTTGTGATAATCATCCTCCCAGCAATTCCGCAGGAATTTACTATGAAAAAGCAGTCCAGATTTGAGGCCCATCTAGAGTCGGGGCTCCAGCCGAATGATCCCGCTTTCTGCTCCTCCTCTGCTGACTCTGATTCACTTAGGACTCTGTGAGGGAACTGAGGCTTAGAGAAAATAAGAGACTCACTTCTACTCACATAGCTAGCGAATAGCAGAGTTCTGAGCTCAGACCTGGGTCAGACTGACTCCTTAGCCTGATTCCTGACTTTGGTACTGTTACCTCCTACTGGTCTGTATGTTTTCTTTTCTGTTTTTATTTGGTTTTGAGGCACGGTGGCTTTGTGTTTTCTTAGGTGTCACAGCCCTTGTAAATAAAACACTAATGAAATATCCTCATTTAGGAAAAACTTTGCAAATAAAAGCATGTGCCTATATTTACAGAAATTTGAGGCTTTAAAATAAGTAACAGGGACTTCCCTGGTGGCACAGTGGTTAAGAATCTGTGTGCCAATGCAGGGGACAAGGGTTCGAGCCCTGGTCCGGGAAGATCCTACATGCTACAGAGCAACTAAGCCTGTGCGCCACAACTACTGAGCCTGCACTCTGGAGCCCGCCAGCCACAACTATTGAGCACATGTGTCACAACTACTGAAGCCTGTGCACCTAGAGCCCATACTGTGCAGCAAGAGAAGCCACTGCAATGAGAAGCCCTCGCACCACAATGAAGAGTAGTCCCCACTCACCGCAACTAGAGAAAGCCCACATGCAGCAAGAAAGACCCAATGCAGCCAATAAATTAAAATAAATTAAAATAAAATTTTAAAAAATAAGTAACAATTAACTCACCAAAAAGGGCAATCGATATTAACTTTTTTACCACTCAGTGACATAGATAAAAGAAATATAGTTTTGCATTTTATCAGTTACAGGCATACCTCATTTTCTTGTACTTCTCAGATTTTGCGTCTTTTACAAATTGAAGGTTTGTGCAAACCTACATCAAGAAATTTATTGGTGCCATTTTTCCAAAAGTAATTAATTCACTTCTTGTTTTTGTCACATTTTGGTAATTGTCACAATATTTCCATTTTTTAATTATTATATTTGTTATGGTGATGTGTGATCAGTAATCTTTGACGTTACTATTGTAATTGTTTTGGGGCACCACAAACAGTGCCCATATAAGACAGAGAACTTAATGGATTGTTGAAATGACAACAAAGGATTTAGAATATTACATAAACAGTTGATAAAGCAGCAGGGTTTGAGACTATTGACTCAGTGCACAAAGAACGTCATCTGCCATTTCACTAAACAAAGGATGTTGTGGTCATAAAGACATCAGTCACTGCAGCCACCCCCAACGGTGCACCCTGAGAGGATTCAGGATGGAGACAAACTGGATACTGGCCCTAGATAGTTGAGGTGCACATCGAAGGAATAATTTCAATGACTCTTGAATCTTCCCACACATAGAAAAGCACTAAAATCATTAACTTGAGATGGCTGCTTTTCTGTGATTAGCAGTAATCTTTTGCTGTTCGACTACATGTTTTTGTTTTTTTACAGCAAAAACTCGTGTGTGTGTGTGTGTGTGTGTGTGTGTGTCTTACATCTCCTCCCTTACCTCTTTGAAACAGTCCCTCAGAGCTATTTGAGAGTCTGTATCCTGGGCTATAGTCCTCAGAAAGTCCGCCGAATAAAACATAACTCTCAACTTTTATGTTGTGCTTTTTTTTTTTCAGTTGACAACTCTAATTTTGAAAGAAGTTCTATGTGGGTAAAATGCTATCAAACAGCATTGCATGCTATAGAGAATTCATTCGTGAAAGGAAAAGTCAATCTATTCGGCAAACTTCATTTTTGTCTCATTTTAAGAAATTGCCATAGCCATCTAGGCTTCAGCAACCACCACCCTGATCAGTCAGCAGCCATCAACATGGAAACAAGACCCTCCACCAGCAAAGAGATTAGGACTTGCTGAAGGCTCTGATGGTTAGCAATTTTTAGCAATAAAGTGTTTTAAAATAGGTATGTACATTGTTTCAGACACAGTGCTGTTGCACACTTAACAGACTACAATGTAATGTAAACATAACTTTTATATGAACTGGGAAACCAAAAAATTCGTGTCACTCACTGTGTTGCAGTGTTCTGGAACCGAACCTACAATATCTATGAGGTATGCCCATACTTACATAGACTTGATTACCATTTATTAGTTAATCCTCTGACTGTGTTCCTTTTAAACAGCTTATTGAAGCATAACTGACATTCAATAAACTGCACATATTTAAAATGTACAATTTGATAGGCTCTGACATACGCATATGCACGAAACAGTTGCGGTGTTTCTTTCTGTCGAAGTCATCTATAGCCACCCCAGGAGAGGCGCCAGGTTTTGGTGCAGATTCTTGAGGCCATAAAGGATGCCAGGTAACTAAGTGCGCTGGAAAAAGACTTCAGAGCAAGTACTGTCGGCGAACCCAGAAGCACCAACTTTATACATAAAGGACTGCCGCACTTTATTGTTCTTTTTCTCCGAGAGGCGGTGATTAACTGGTAAGAATTGCAGGCTGCTGTTGGCGCCAAAGCCAAGAATAAAGCAGCATCACACTGCAAAAACAAACTGCGTTTAAAGGCTAGGCCTCCAGGGGGAGAAATCTCCTGGAGGAATGCCTGGAAAGCGACAAAGCCTCCGGAGTCACTAGCTCAAAGTACAATAGTCGCTTTGCTGAGCAAGGTCTCCTTAACCGATGGCAGCAAGCGCGGCCGCCCACAGCTGCAACCGGCCCTCCGAAGGTACCAAACGCAGGAGATACAAAAAGCCAACGTTTCGCCCAGATCGATGTGTTCCTGTTCCTGAAACGCTGACCCACATGTCCAAAGGCGCGCCGGGAGGGCCAAGATCCCCTTCCTTCCGCCACCCTTCTCCCTCTGGCTCGGCCTTGTCCACCCGCCCGAGGATCCAAAGCATAGAAACCCACTCTCCCTGCGCTTGTAACAATATCAAGAGAGGGTGGATTGGGGAGGGAGGCAACCACTTCTGGTTAAGTTTCGTTTTTATTAAAAACTTCACGTGACTGCCCGACTCTTGACTCAGCGATTTCTCCAAGCAGCCTCCTTTAATGTATTGGTTTGTCATCACCGCCGTCACCTTTTTTGTATAGTCCTACTTACCAGCTTTGAACTTTTATAGGGAAGTCTCCCGTTGAATACAAAGAACGAATAAATCACGGGTTAAATTCATTTAACCAATTCACTTGAAACCGGCAAATGATCACTTGACACAGAAGCAACTGCCACACATTTTCTTGAAAAGATCTTTAAAAGTTCCCCCCTCCCTTAGTTATCAGATTATTATAGAGCTATTTTTAAGCAAATGGGGGATTTATATAAAGACTTGATAAATGTCCAGGAATCCCTCCCCCCGCCCCCGCAGGCACACCCCAGCAGTGTCAATTCTGAAAAGTTTTGTGTGAATTGAATTTTTAGAACTCAAACCTTGATTTTTTTTTAAAGTTTATTTTAATCTTTACGATAAAAATACTACACTTATAGAAAATGTGGACAATCAGACAATTGAAAAGACAAAAAGGAAGTTCTTTACAATCTCAACACTCAGAAGCAATCCCTGTTAATAATTTGGTGTCTTTCCTTACAGGCTTTTTATTATGGGTTTAAAAAAATCATTGTAATTATACAATTTTGTTTCCAATTTCTTTTCCCTCATTACAGTATTTGCATTTTTCCATTGTATTAAGAACATAACTTTTAATGACCCTTTGATAGTCCATTGTATGAATGTAACATGCTTCACTTAATCCTCCATTTTGAAACACACAGGTTCAATGTTTTCAATTGAGCAAACTATTTGAAATAGCCCTGTGGTAAATTCTTTCTGTGAAGTGAGGCATCCTTTGAAATGTAAATAACCACTCCCAGATCAAATCTACCTTTATAAGAGTAAGTGCAGAAAACTCTTCTTCCCTTCTAGATTCTTTGGCTGGTCTAATAATTAAGTTGACATAAGACATATTAACAGGAGAAAAACAATTTTAATTATGTTTAATTACATATGTACAGAAGTCCCACAAAGAAAATGAAGAGTCCCGGGCAGTCAAGGTTCTTGAGGCTTCTGTACCTTCCTGAGCTAAGGAGAAGGGGATGGAGTCTGGGGCTTCAAAGAGGCAGAAGACAATTCACAGGAAGATGGGAAGAGAAAATGTTTAGTAAACAAATGTTTGCCATGCCATGCAAGGGAGTCTTTCTGATATAAAATTTCCCTGTAATAGCTCTCTTCCTGGTACAGGCCCCCTACCTCAATTCTTCTAGGCAGTTAAGGGGAGGCAAAAAGCTTTTCCTGAGTCTACTGGGGTTTAATTGCCTTCATTTCAAAACAATACACATGCCAAAGTGGCATTTTGGGGTGGTGTGTTCTGCTCCCCCTCGGAAGTTTTTGAGTTCTCATTTTTTGGGTTTGCTTAAGGTAATACACACCTGAACTTTTTTTTTTTTTTGAACACACGGCATGCAGTTATCTCAGTTCCCCAACCAGAGAGGGAACTCGTGCCCCCTGCAGTAGAAGCGCAGAGCCCTCACCACTGGACCACCAAGGAAGTCCTCTTTTTTTTTTTTAAAGTTTGGGAGTTGTTTGAGGTTTTCTTACAAATATACGTTTGAAAAATCCCCCAAACTGTTGCTCTAAGCATCTTTTGTGTTTTATCCAAAACACTTCAACGCCATGTATATCCATGAGTATCTACATCAGGGACAGCAGTGATTTAACTCTCTTCCCACTCGTTCTTTTCCACTGAGTAGAGGAGAGAAACTTGGAGAGAATAGGCAAGCACTAGCACGGCGATTAGGGGTGAGGAGGAGGTGAGATAAGGACTGAGCGCCTGGGGACTAGAGGGAAGTAAGAGTGTACTTGTCCTCAGGTGTTTATAGCCTGGCCAGTCAAAATGAAATCAAACGTGTATGCAATATTGGGCAGGCAGATTCTAGGTCACACAAGGTCTTATTCTTTCATAGCCCTACCCTGTGATCTGGCCTAGTGTCAGCACAGGGAAGAGAGTAAATCCATTCCTTCAACAATAGTTACTGAGTATCTCCTATGTGCCCGGCACTGTTCTTGGTGCTTAGGATCTATCAGTGAACAGGAAAGACACAAATCCTGCATTTTGTGTCATTAGCATTTTAATGGGGGAAGACAGACCCTAAACAATAAACATAATAATAAATAAATTGTATTTTATGTTAGGAGGAGATAGGTGCTATGAAAAAAATGGGCAGGAAAAGGGAGTTTGAAAGTGCATGAGTGTGTGGGGGGGTGTGGGGGGGGTGTAGGGGTGTTTCAGTGTTAAATAAAGTAGTGAAGATAGGCTTCATTAAGAAAGTGACAGGTAAGCAAAGACTTGAAAGAAGTGAGAGAGCCATCTGAGGGAAGACTATTCCAGGCAGGGTAGGGGAGGGATAAATTAGGAATTTGGGATTAACAGATACACACTACCCTATATAAAATAGATAAACAACAAGGACCTACTGTATAGCACATGGAACTATATTCAATATCTTGTAATAACCTACAATGGAAAAGAATCTGAAAAAGAAAATATGTGTATATATGAATCACTTTGCTGTACACTTGAAACATTGTAAATCAACTGTACTTCAATAAAAAATAAACTAAAAAAAAAAAGGTTGTTCCAGGCAGAGAAAACAGTCAGTGTTAAGGCCCTGGTGGTCCAGTGGACAAGACTCCGCGCTCCCAACGCAGGGGTCCAGGTTCCATCCCTGGGCGGGGAACTAAGATCCCACATGCGTGCTGCAACTAAGAAGCCCGCATGTCTCAACTAAGACCCAGCACAGCCTAAATAAATAAATAAATATTTAAAAATAAAATAAAATAAAATAATTGTTTAAAAAAAAAAGGCCCCAGGGTGTGACTGTACGTGAGGAACAGCAAGGCTGCTAACACCGGTGGAGAGGAGCAGAGCGTCTTGCTTAAATGAGTAAATGGCTAGACAAGATGTTAGCAAGAATGCAAAAAACCCTACCCATACTGCAAGTTGAAGGTATGAGTACTTGAGCAGCTGCTGAGTTGGGAAGTAGCTATCAGATGAAGATGGTTCTAGGTAGATTTCCTGGAACTTGAGTGGCAGAAGGGAGGGGGGGTGGGGAGAGGGCAAGGAAAACAGAGCCAGGGCCTCAAACTGCACCACAATCATTGTCCAGATGTGCAGATTTCCAGAGGGCTAGATGAGAAACCAAACTCTTTACTGAGACCATTTTAATATCTTACTGTTAGAAACTCTTCCTTCCTACTGGAATGAATCCTGGCTCCTGACTTCAAACTAATCTTCCTATTTTCTCTCCAGAGCTGTCCTCCTTCTTCCCTGTGTTCGCCCTGTAGGACTTTGAAGACAGCTGCCTTGTTAGGACTTCTGTTCTCCGGCCTGAGCAAGTCCCCGTGGGGAGATCTCCTAGTTCCTCTCCATGCTGGTCTTCCTTTCTTGGAGGCTCTCTAGTTTAATGTTCAGAAACTGTGGTACCTAGAACTGGATCTATGACTGGGGGTCAGAGTCCACAGGGATATCACCTCTTTTGATTGAGTTTTCTACCTAAGTGGTCCAAGCTTGCACTTTACACCTTCCTTTTTCTTTTTGAGTCACACTGTTGACTCACATTGAGTTTGTCAGTAATAAGAACCTGCAGATCTTTTTCATAAAAGTTTTCACCAAGTATGGTCTCTTTCATCCTGTACTTGTGAAATAGACTAAAAACAAACGAAAAAGTTTAGTTTTATCTCCCTGGTTTAGACCCACTGTACCAGTCTGTTCTACATTGTTAGAAATATTGATGCCTTTGAATCTGAGTCATCAGAGTAGCTCGGTCTCCTAGATTTGGATCATTTGCAAAGTTTATGACCACTTAATTTTAAGGAAAATGTTCCTATCATTTAAAACACAATTTTCTTTTTTCTTTTCCATACTTATACTCACTTCTAACGCATTGGAAATTAGCACTGTCACTCGATGTGAATCATTAAATACTGAACAAATCTTGGTGGGTTTTTTTCCCCTTTCTTTAGAGCAGAGAACTATGATTGCTTTTCCCGTATCTGACTTATAACAGCTACAGATTAATTTTCTGCCAAAAGTGTATTTTTAAGCAAGTAAATGGATCACAGACTTTTCTAGATATATTTTCATTTAGAACAGAGTTTCTCAAAATGTATCCCATAGACCAAATACGTCTGAATCACCTGGCTATTTTCTAAAAATGCAGATCCCTGGGCCACAACCAGACTCTTAGATTCTCTGGTAGTGAGGCTCAGAAATTATCATTTGACGTAAAGCACAGGTTATTCTTATGGACACTAGAATTTAAGAGCCCTGCTTTAGGACTTTCACGAAGTGATCTATAGCAGTGGGTCTGAACCCTAGCTGTATATGAGAATCACGCAGAGACCTTTTAAAACCTATGACACCCAGACCACATCTGGAATTAAGTCAGAATCCTTGGAGGTGGGACCCTAGCATCTGTATGTTTTAAAAAGTTCCTCAGGTAGTTCTAATGTGCAGTCATTATTGAGAAACACCGCTTTTTTAAAGTATAGTTGGTTGAGAAACACTGATTTGTATGTTCCACAGTATAGAATTTTTTTAACGTCTTTAGGTAAAATCTATATTTTATATACAAAATTGTATACCTAAAGTTCTCTTTTCTTTTTTTAAAATTTCATTGGGGCTTCCCTGGTGGCACAGCGTTAAGAATTTGCCTGTTAATACAGGGGACATGGGTTCAAGCCCTGGCCCAGGAAGATCCCACATGACGCAGAGCAACTAAACCCGTGTGCCACAACTACTGAGCCTGCACTCTAGAGCCTGCCAGCCACAACTACTGAGCCTGAGTGCCACAACTACTGAAACCTGTACGCCTAGAGCCCGTGCTCCACAACAAGAGAAGCCACAACAATGAGAAGCTCGCACACTACAACAAAGATTAGCCCCTGCTCGCCACAACTAGAGAAAGCCCTCGTACAGCAACAAAGACCCAACGCAGCTAATAAATAAATAAATAAATTTATTAGAAAAAATAAATTTCACTGAAGTATAGTCAATTTACAATGTGTGTTATTTCCACTGTACAGCAAAATGATTCAGTTATACATATAGACATTCTTTTTTTAATATTCTTTTCCATTATGGTTTATCACAGGATACTGAATATAGTTTCCTGAGCTATACAGTAAGACCTTGTTTATCCATCCTATATATACTAGTTTGCATCTGCTAATCACAAACTCCCCATCCATCCCTCTGCCACACCCTTCTCCCTTGGCAACCATGAGCCTGTTCTCTATGTCTGTGAGTCTTTCATTACAGTATAGATTTCAGGGTTAAACAATATTTAACAACTTGTCAAATCTCAAAAAAAACTCTGAGTTCATAAAATGTCACCTGCTTACTTTGGACTTTGAATTACTTGTGCTGGAGTGAAAAAAGAACTTGTCAGGGACTTCCCTGGTTGTGCAGAGGTTAAGAATCCACCTGCCAATGCAGGGGACATGGGTTTGATTCCTGGTCTGGTAAGATCCCACATGCGCAGAGCAACTAAGCCCATGCACCACAACTACTGAGCCCATGTGCTGCAACTACTGAAGCCTGAGCGCCTAGAGCCTGTGCTCCGCAACAAGAGAAGCCACTGCACTGAGAAGCCACTGCACTGAGAAGCCCACATACCGCAACGAAGAGTAGTGCCTGCTTTCCACAGCTAGAGAAAGCCTGGGCACAGCAAAAAAGACCCAATGAAGCAATAAATAAATAAATAAATAAATAAAATATTTTTAAAAAAAGAACTTGTGAGGAGAGACACAAGGTGCCTCTTATTCAGCACTAAACATTCCAATAGTTTACAGACACCATTATTATTCAGACAAGGAAGCTTGATGACTGTAGCACCATATTAAGCACTACTGGCAGTGCTGGGGATAAATATGCTAGTAGAAGGCATGCTCCTCAAGGAACTTAGTCTAGTTGGAGAGTCAAAATGAACCTAGGAGAAGCTAGAGTAAAAAGCTATACAAAATCTCATCTTAATGAAGTACCGAACTGTAGGACACATGTTAAATGCTAGTTTAGAAGCTCAGCAGAGGAGGGTTTGAACTACATCTTGTAAACATTTCATGATTTGAATTGTTGGTGGAGCAAATGGACAGTTTCCTGGATGAAGGATATTAGTTCAGATGACTTCAAGTGCAAGTAACAAATTTTCCTGACTAACAGTGACCTTAAGGTTATATGCACATTTATTATCCCACTTAACAAGAAGTTGGGAGGTGGGCAGTCCCAGGGTTTGTGTAGCAACTCAACCATCTCATCAATATTTTTCTCTTTTTGCTCTGACATCCTCAGTGCAACAATGATTTCTCTCCTCATGGTTCCAAGATAGCTGCCACAGCACCAAACATCACATCCTAATTCTAGTACCTCAAGCAAGAGGTTGATGGAGTGTTTTTCCACATTCATCTTATTTTGTGAGAGGAAAAAAATCTCCCCCAGAAGCTCCCTCAGAGTCCTCCTCATTTCTCATTAGCCAGAACTAGGTCACTCACTTGGTCATTCCAATATCCATCACTAGCAAAGGCTTGCATGAGTGGATTAGAGCAATTGTGATTCATCTTTTGGAGCTGCACACATTTTCACCTGTAACATAATCAGGTTCTGTCACTAAGGAAGTAGGGGGAATGACTCTTTGGTAGGTAACAAGTCATGTCTGCCACAGATGTAATGTCAATGAAAACTTATGCAGCAGTAAGGAGACCAACCAAGCTAGAGCTGAGAATGCATATTGTGAAGATAAGACTGGCTTCATTGAGAGGAACTAGATTGTGGAGGCCTTAAAAGTTAAGCAGAAAAATCAAGAGTTAATATAGTCAGAAAGAGAGAGCTAGTGAAGGGTTTTGAGTAGGAAGAGGATGTGGTAAGAGCAATATCTGAGGGAGATCAACGTGACATTGGTGTGTAGAAAGGATTGGAGTCAAGGAGACCAGCTAGACAATTCAGGCCTGGTCTAGGGTGGGAATAGAGTGTTAAGGATGGATTCAAGAGAAATAGTGAAAGAAACATAACAGAATTTGGTGGGTGGTTAGTTTGGGATGTGGAGGAGCTGGATTAAAGATAATGTCAAGACATTAAAAGCAATGTCTACAAATCTTTGTAAGGAGAAAGGAAATGGGGAGGGGCACCCGTCTTGGGGAACAAGAGAAATGATGAGTTTGGTTTAGGAGAAATGAAGTTGGAGGTGACAGCTGTTTGAGTGGGTATGTCCAGTAGGTAGATGGATTTTCAGAGATTAGAAACAGCATGTGGTGCTAGATACTTTGCACAACAGTGTAATGGTTAGGAACATGGACCCTGGAGCTAGACTGTCAGGGTTTGCACTTAATAGACATGTGACCATGGGCAATGCTATGATTAAATGTTTGTGTCCCCCCCCCCCCCAAATTCATATGTTGAAGCCCTAATGCCCAATGTAATGATGTTTAGAGGTAGGGTCTATGGGAGGTAATTAAGTCATGAGGGTGGCGCTCTCATGAATGGGATTAGTGCCTTATGAGAAAAAACATGAGAGAGATGGTCTCCACCGTGTGAGGACATGGAAAGAAGGTAGCTGTCTGTCAACCAGCTCTGGCTCTCACCAGACACTGAATCTGCCAGTACCTTGATCTTGGACTTCCCAGCCTCCAGAATCATGAGAAATAAATATTTGTTGCTTATGCCACACAGTCTATGGTAATTTATTATAGCAGCCCGAGCTGACAAAGACAGGCAAGTTACTTAACCTTTCTATGCTTCTGTTTCCTCATCTGTACAACAGAGACAATAATACCTACTTTATAAAGTTGCTGTGAGAATTACATGTGAAAGGCTTACAACAGTCTGTGGCATATAGGATGTGCAGCTGTTACTATTTTTTGGTGTCACCAGCTTGCAGGCGACCCTAGAGGCCTGCCATGGATGTGCTCTTCAAGTCTTCTCATTTCAGCTGCTCTTTTTAGAACAAAAGATACCAGAATTCTTCATTATCAGACAGGCCTATCTTGGAAACCCAGAAAGAACGTAGGATTTTAGACTGGTACAGCTGAAAGTGACCATGGCGATTTTCTAGTCCAAAGTTTCTTGCAATTTTTTTTTAGCCACAGAGCCCTTTGTTCAAACAAAATTTCTCACAAAAAGCCACGATCTAAAACAGAGAAAACTGAAGCCATTCTGGTTGGTGTGGAGTGAAAGGCAGGACGTCCTGCCCACCTGCTCTGAGATACTTTCTCTGACCCCATGGACTCCCTGGAACACACTTGGAGAAACACTGCTGTTGTTCAAACCCTTAGACAGTAGAGGAAAGTGTGATTAAGTGGCCTGAACAGGTCACAGAGCGAGTAGTGGCCAAACTGGGATCAGAAATTGGCTTTCCTGGGTTTTATTCTGAGGAGTGTGATCGAGTATTAGGTGTGAGCCCTGTGTTGGATGTGGCAGGAAGTTTGGTGTTTCCATCCTGGTTCACAGGCCTTCAGGTGGATGTGTCTACCCCGGAAGCCACCCTGGCTCTCAGAAATCACTGTGTTTGGGGAGGAAGGGAGGGGAAATATGGATGGAAAGAAAGGGATGCAATCAAGTGAAGTGTGCTTGTTTTTCTTGCCTCCTATTACATCCCTAATGAAGGAGTTGGCCAGATGGACGGTCTTCCTCAAAGCCCATTGTGAAGTCAACAAGGACTTCCATGAACAGTCAGCTGGAAAAGGGAAGAATAAATAACATCTGGAAGAGGGAAGTTGCTAGGAAACTTATACATTTCAATTCATAAGAGTGTTAAGGTCTCCACGTAATAAATTCCGGAACTGAACAGGGCCCTTAGTGTTTTCCTGGTCTTTCTCACTGACATGAAACTTTAATGAAGGGGGCCTTTTAGAGCACAGGGTTTGAGCCAACTGAGAATAAAGCACTAGGCAAAAAATTCAGAGGTAAGAGTTCTATTCCCAGCTCTGCTGCCTACTTGGCCAAGTAACTTGACCTCCCTGGGCAAAATGAAGAGATTGAAGGAGACAAGAGATCTTCTGATTTTTTTTATACTTTTTATATTTGTTATATTTTTATTATGCTTAGTTTGAAGAAGGGTGCTGATGGAGCTCTTCTGTTTTAAATGTCTATCATTCCCTATCAGGAGCCTGCAATAAGTGGCTGCCATCTTGTGCCAAAGAGCTGGCAGCAGCCTCTTCAGTTATACTTGAAGCCTCAGGTTATTGTCACCGTCAACAGTGTCATAAAGGGCGCGGGTAAGAATCTCTGGCTCTGAATCCTCTCCTCCAAACCCCGAATGCAAAGGAAAGGAATGATATGACATTATTGCCTAAGCAACACACCATCTCACAGTTTTGTGGGTCCTAATGTCCTGGGATCCCTCTCCTTCATAATCTATTCAGTTGAAAGAGAATTTGGAGAGTCCAGTGAAGAGCTAAGTGAGCTGTGTATGCGTGTGTGTGTGTATGTGTGTGTGTGAGAGAGAGAGAGAGAGAGACTAAAAAAGAAAGAGAAAGAAAGAAAGAGAGAAAGAAGAAAGCGAGTGCAACAGAGAAAGTGAGAAAGTGGTAGAAGCAGAAGTTAGAAGTTTGGCCCCAGTCGGCTGGCTGGTCTAGTGGAAAGAAGGCATGTATCTTGCCACTTTCCCTGATGTGACACAGATGGAAAAAACTTGGGAAATATTCTGCTGGGGAGACCATTCTGCCAGCTCAGCACTTAGGTCATATGATCTCCAAAAGCCAGAGCCTATTCTTAGATCTGTCATTCATTCTCAAATTCGATAAGCATTTACTGAGCACTTACTATGAGCACAGATGGGTGAAAAAAATGGCCACATCCTCTGCCCTAAAGAAGATCACAGGCTCTTGTGGGATCCAGGCCAGTGAACAGACAATTACAGTGTGCTGAATGCCATGTTGAGGGAAGTCCAGGGTTGTAGGGGAGCACGTTGGTGAAACCCCCTTAACTCAGCCTTGACTGGTTAAAGAAGATTTCTCAGGAGAGTCATGTCACCTGAAGGAGAAGCAGAAGCCAGCCTGGTGTTGGAGGAGGTGGGAGGAGGAGTGTTCTAGGCAGAAGTAGGACCACAGGTTATTTTAATCACCCTCTTTGTGTTTAGCAGCGTTTTACAAACGTTCTTCATTGAACATATATGCATTTATGTAGAAAGAATTTTAAAACTTGAAGGATAGCAATGACCCTCCCTTAGTCAGTGAGCACCAGAGAGAACTTCCTTTGGTCTGTGACACACTGGCAGAGAGAAGGGGACACTACAATTACTACTAATAATAACAGTAAAGGGAATGTTTGTTGAGTGCTTACTATATGTCAGCGTTTTCCATGTAAGGATACCATAATCCTATGTGATAGGTACTGCTATTATCATCTCCATTTTTTAAAATAAATTTATTTATTTATTGGCTGTGTTGGGTCTTCGTTGCTGCGCACAGGCTTTTTCTAGTTGTGGTCAGTGGGGGCTACTCTTCATTGCAGTGCGTGGGCTTCTCATGGCAGTGGCTTCTCTTGTTGCGGAGCACCGGCTCTACAACACAGGCTTAGTAGTTGTGGTGCACAGGCTTAGTTGCTCCACGGCACGTGGGATCTTCCTGGACTTGGGATCGAACCCATGTCCCCTGCATTGACAGGCGGATTCTTAACCACTGCACTACCAGGGAAGTCCCTATCATCTCCAATTTATGGATGTGGAAACTGACGTCCAGAGGTCACACAATTAGTAAGTAGTAGAGGCAGGAATCAAATCGAGGCAGTCCAATGCCAGAGCCCCGCTCTCAACTACTGCACTATACCACCCCTTTTTAAATGATTAAAGTGACACACACACACACACACACACACACACACACACACAAGACCAACTAGTATTTAAAGTTGGACCTCTTCTAAGAAGTAACTTCTTGCCATCAGCTGAGTATGTCCCTTCCCCTCCAAGTCGGGAGGGGGTGTGTGGAGAGGAAGATCAGATGCACACAGAGCATGGATGACCCAAATTTTCCTGTGCAGGCTGCATTGTCCTTGCGTGTTTCCCAGGGCTGAGAAAGGGAAGGCAAGGAATATTAACGAGTTGCTAACCCGTCAGCACCGTGCCAGCAGCTTTACAGGTGTCATTTCATCCCCACCACCACCTGGCGGGAAGTCTCATTGTTCCCACTTGCATTGAGGAGATTGCAGCTCTGAAGGGTGCTGAGGTGCTGGGGCTCAGGGGCTGGAGCTGCGGGTGGTGCATCCTGTGAACGAGTTCTGATGGCTGAATGGGTTCCAAAAATCCACTTTAGCATCACAACAGCTGGACCCCACTCTGCTCTGGCCACACCAGCAGTGCTTACCTTGTGGTAAGTTTCCACTTTTCAGAACAGCGACATAAGTCTAAATGATTTATTAAAATTCCCTTATTATTAACAGTATTGTTCTGAGATGCAATTCCTATGTCAACCACAGGGTGATGCTGCAGATAGATCTAGGGATTTGGGGAAGAGGGGTTTAAGAATATTTGTGTTTTTATAAATTATGGTACACCTACACGATTAAAGCTATTTAGAAGAATGAGGTAAAGCTATATAATTTTTAAGGACTATGTTCAAGTTATGCCACTAAGTGAGAAAAGCAAGTCACTAAATAATATGTAGCACATGCTCATAGTTACCTATTTTTAAAAATGTGCAGGTACATGCATAATTTTTTCCTGAGAGATTAAAAAAAGAGATTGTTACCAGTTATTACTTTGAGGAGTGGGACTGGAGTCCACGGGAGGTGAAAGTGTTTCCTTTAGCTTTTATACTTTAAAAAATTATTTGATTTTTTAAAAATGATTTGCACTCATTAATTTAAAAACCATTATTACAAAAACAATCCGATTGTTGTAAAAATTGAAATACTGCAGAAGTTCATGAAAGTCCCTTCTCCCCCACCTATTTATTTATTTATTTATTTATTTATTTTATTGGCTGTGTTGGGTCTTTTTTGCTGTGCGTGGGCTTTCTTTAGTTGTGGTGAGTGGGGGCTACTCTGTTGTAGTGCGTGGGTTCCTCATTGCCGTGGCTTCTCTTGTTGCGGAGCACGGGCTCTAGGCACGTGGGCTTCAGTAGTTGCAGCACATGGGCTCAATAGTTGTGGCTCACGGGTTGTAAAGTGCAGGCTCAATAGTTGTGGTGCACAGGCTTAGTTGCTCCGCGCCATGTGGGATCTTCCTGGAGCAGGGATCGAACACGTGTCCCCTGCATTGGCAGGCGGATTCTTAACCACTGCGCCACCTAGGTAGCCCTCCCCCACCTCTTAATCCCATCGCCCAGAGGACAGGTGACCTCCGTTTGGGGCCTCTTTACTCAGCATCAGGAGCACCTGAGAAGTTGCCAGGAATGCACATTCTGGTGCCCCACTCCAGACTTGCTCAAACTCCACAGTGAGGCCCAGTAATCTGTGTTTTCAAAAGCCTTTTTGGTGATTGTGATGCATGCTCCAAGTTAAGAACTTTAACAGCTTAGACCAGATCTTTGGGGGGGCAGGTTGAGAAGAATCCTGCTGCAGGAAACGAATAACTGCAATGGCCTGTTTCCACTCACCCAGCGCGCTCTAGCTCGAGGTTGGCAGCCCTTGGAGCACACTGTGACCTCTTTGTTGGGATTGAGTGATGACCATACAGTCACAGTTTAGAGGTTTACCCAGAAAAGGAGAAACTAAAAAACAGATGAGTAGGGAAAGGAAAAATGGCAGAGGAAGAATGCAAATAAAATAATTACATGATATGGGGACAAAAAAAGCTTGCCTGCTATTTCCGTAAATAAAGAATGTTACCCCCATGAAGCCATCAGCCACTGCAGCCACCCCCGACAGTGCGCCCCCAGGGGAATTCAGAATGGAGGAAAACAGGATACAGGCCCTAGATCGTTAAGATGCATATCTAAGGAATAATTTCAATGAGCCCAGATTCTTGCATTTCCCCATAAAGAGAAAAGCCCTAAAATCATTAACTTGAGATGTCTTGTTTTTTGTGATTAGCAGTAACTTTTTGATGTTTGCCTACATTTTTTTTTTCAAGCAAAAACTTCCATGTATCCTGTCTCCTCTCTTACCTCTTTGGAACAGTTCCTCAGAGCTATCTGAGAGGCTGTCTCGGGGGCTGTAGTTCTCAGTAAGCTCCCGGAATAAAACAACTCGCAACTTTTAAACAGTGTGTTTTTCTTCAGTCAACAGTTGGCAGGTAGATGACACTAGTAACTCAGGGTCACTAATTTATTTAATAAGCATTTATCACTTTTCCATTCTAAATCTGTATCTTTATGTTCATTTCCTCAGTCGGACCCACTCATTTCATTGTCTCATCATTTACCAACTCTGAGAGGGTCATTATTTCTCCCACCATTCAGTGTGTTCACATTTAGGGAAGTGTTTGCCAGTGATTCCCTGCTCCCCGGCTAAAAAGTCTTGAGCTCTCAAAGCAGTTCAAAAGAGTCAGAATCTATCTATGGCAGTGGGGGGGGGGGGGGTAGGTGTGTGTGGGGGGACTGAGGAGTTTTGCCCTGGGAGAAGGTAGGTCTGGTAGGGGAGGACTTGCACGTAACAGTGCTCTGTTTATAGCAGTATCAAGAATCAAGTCCACAGAGGTGAAGCTCAGATCTTAGGGGATCTCACAAATTTCCCCAAACCACAGACCCTAGTCCCACGTACGGATCTGCCATCAAGTGGGTGGGGGTGATTGGAGACAGTGCACAAAAAAGGGAGTAGTTCTCAAAATGTTGGGGGGAGGACATTAAATAACTGCGAGTAGATACTCAGACCAAATAAGGGGTTGAGAATTTTTAGCTTGCTTCTCCTGACAAAATAACCCAACCTCTACTCACCCCAAAACATTGTTCTGTCTCCTGAACGAGGTTGTCCCAGTCAAGGAACCAGCATTTGCTTTTGTCAGGGGAAAAGGTGGTGATGGGTGTGGATTCAGATTGTAAGCCTGCTGATATTTCCCCCGAGTTCCATTTTTTCATTTGATGACGTCTGCAAGAAGTTCAGGACAACAATTTGTTAAATGGGATATTTGACTCATTGGGATACTTTGTTTTCTTATATTTTAAACAAATGAGCATTTACTCTCATAGAATCCTAGAATTTGTAAAGCTGGGGTTACCTTAGAGAGATCCTCACTGGCCCATTAATATTGCCTTGGGGAGTTTTGAGAAAAACACAATGCCCAGGCCCCACTCCTTATCAACTGAATCAGAATCTCAAGGGGTGGGACCAAGGGGCATTTCTAGTTTTTAAGCCCTACAAGTGATCCCAATGTGCAGCCAGGATTGAGAAACAGCTCTAGTCACACTATCTTGTTTTATGGATAAAGATACAGAAGCTCAAAGAGATGAAGTGACTCACCCAAGGTCATGCTGCCAGTAAGTCATATTTCATCGCCAACTCTTCTGACTGCCCATCCAATGTTCTTTCCACTATGCTCTTTTGTCTCTTCTTCCAGAATTTGGAGTTTCGTTGAACATTAAAGTTATTCAGTTTAAGTTGAGGGAGAAGGGACAGAGTCCCTTCATTAAGAATTGGGGGGGGGCTTCCTAGGTGGTGCAGTGGTTAAGAATCCGCCTGCCAATGCAGAGGTCACGGGTTCGATCCCAGCTCCAGGAAGATCCCACACGCCACGGAGCAACTAAGCCCGTGTGCCCAAAAAAAAAAAAAAAAAAGAATTGGGGGGGGGGTGCAACTTCCGAGTGCTCGACTCAATTTTGGGTTCTGCAGGACATAGCCGATGCCTAGCCTTATTGGTAGTGGGGCAGACGATGACCTTGCTTTGCCGAAGGCAGTGCCTAATACTGTAGTGTATGTCAGCCCCTCTTAGAGCAAGTCACTTGCTCATGACTCAGTTTCACCTATTGACAGAATACATTCATTGCTTAAGTGTTCTTACTTTCAGGAATTAATCACATTAAAGTAAAGGACAGTGGGGGTAGATATTAATATTTGAGCAGGGGCGGGTGGTAGGGTGAGAAGTCATAGGTCCCACTTAAGATCTCGTAAAAGCTATAAACTTCCCCAGAAAAGTACACATACAGAAATCTTGCATGTAAATTTTGGGGATTCACAGACACCCCGCCCACCCCAAGTTCATCCATTGGAACCAGATTAAGATCTCCTGGACTAGATGATTTTGAAGCTCTATTTTAGTGTTTCTCAAAATGTAGTCTGGGGACCATAGGAATCAGAATCACTTGGGGTTCTTTGTTAAAAAAAAAACAGATTCCTAGGACTGCTACAGACCTACTGTTTCAGAATCTGTCGGGAATAAGGTTGAGGATTCTGTATGTTATTAAAAATCCCCAGATGATTCTTTTGGAAACTAACATTTGAGAATCAGTGCTTTATCCCAACGTTATATTTTTATAGTTTTTGAATGCTTTCATGTGTTGAATATTTTAGGTTTCCTCTGTCCAATTATCAACTATACCAAATAGTGTGTTTAGTATGAATTCTTTTTTTTTAGTATGAATTCTAATTAAAGAATATTTACACGCGTATAGGCAGAGGGAAAACAACCTGAAGGATGGACAGATAGATAGATAAAAGCTTCGCTCTGTGCAGTACGAATATGGATGACCTTTGTTTTTTCCCTTTGTCCTTCTCTTTTATTTCTCTCTTCCTCATTTTCTTTCTTTCTGTATTTAAATACGACTCTTCCTCTTTCTGAGTTCAGTTTCCCCATCTGAAAAACAGGGTGTTGTAACTAGATGAACTTATAGGCCAAGCCCTGCTCTGGCATTGAGTGACTCCCTACCACCCTCTAGCTCCCTTGTCCTTAAAATGATGTGAACTGCATGGGCAACAGTGTTTGGAAAATAATCATGTGTTATTTTTGTAGGTATTACGTTGAGATGCCTCGCATCCATTCTTACTCCAGCAAAAGTATTCTCTTCTTCAAGGAGTCGGAACTGAAATAGCCTCTACCATCTGCAACCCCTCACCCGCCAAGAAAAAAAAAGTTCGTTTCTCTTTAGACTTACGGCCGTCCGCGCACATCTCTTAGGAGCTTAAGCCTGAGTGTGAACCAAAAAGCCAGGGCGTGGTCGCCCCGCCCACCGGCCCCTGCATCACCACCTGGCTGCTTTCAAACGCGGAGATTGGCTGAAGGCAAGAAAGAGCCCCGCCCCTGGTCTTATGACCCGCGCTGAAGCGCCGAGTCCTGGTTTTTGCAGCGTTGTGGTCGGTGGTCAGTGACACTCTTGCCTCGGTTCCGCGAGCCTTTTCTCTACTATCCCTGCTGTTGTCGCCGCCGCTGTCGCCTGCTCTGCGGAATCATGGTGTGCTTCCGCCTCGCCCCGGTTCCGGGCTCCGGGCTCATTCTGCTGTGCCTGGTCCTGGGTGAGTTGTCGGGCCCTCTTGCTTAGTTCCTAAGTCTGGGCCCGGGGCACCCAGTTCAAAGGCCACAACCTGAAAGACTGGTCCGGGGAGAGGGGGTTGAGAGGCTGAACGACTGACACTGGGCGTTGGCGCTTGGCCCGAGGTGACGAGCGATGACCTAGAGAAGGCCCGACTGAGGGATGGTGGGGGAGAAGGGCCCACGAGAGTAAGACGGGGCATTAAGGGATGGGCGGTGGACGCCGAGGGAGTAGGTAGGGGAGAGTGAGGGGTGGAGCAGATCGGGGTAGAGAGAGTAACTTGGGTGGAGATACTAAGGAGTAGTGATGAGCGGAGGAGGGCGGTACGTGCAGATTCTGGCGTGGCGCAGAGTCCCGGTCCTAGGATCAGGGAAGAGTTTTGAAGATGGTGGAAAACTGTGGGGCGGGAGAGAAAACTGGGGAGGGAAGAGACTGCCTGCTTGGAGAAGCTTCGGGTAAGGGGAGTAACAGATATGAGTAGATTCTGAGGGGCAGCGAGAGGCTTGGGGGGGGGTGTAGGAATTTGAGGCTGTGGAGGAAGGGTGATTAAAGAGATGAGGAATGATGATGGATTCGAGTTTGGTACTTGAAGTTTTGATGAGGAAGGGGATCTAAGGTGGCTGGGGCAATTTTCAGGCGAGAAAACTTGGACTCAAACCGCTGGAGACTAAAAGGGATGAGTAGGAACTTTGGTGGGGAAAGAATATCTGACTTCGAGGTGCTGAGGACATCGGTTTGTTTGTTTTGGTTTTTTTGTTTTGTTTTACCAGTTGTGTTACTTCCTCCCAGCTAGACCCTGACAAGAGTCCCCAGATGTTGAGGTTTTAGGGGTGGTATATCTGAGTCTTGTATACTGCCTCTTTGCCTTCAGAAACTTCATTTCTTCTTCCCTCTCACACAACTGGCCTATTACCTCGTTTTCGGAGGAGGAGGGTAGGTAATTTCCTAAGGATTTGGGTTGTTACCAGGTCCCAAGAATAACTGGCTGAATGTTGGTTGATGGTGCTATGTGTGCCCCACCCCCACCCCCAAGCATTGGGTCCCTGAGGCCTTTTAATGCCTGAAAGGTGAACTTTGACCAGACTGTCTCTTCCTGACCTGATAAATCCTATACTTGTTGCTACCATTGACTTTTGCTGTTTGTGACCTAATAAAAGAACAGAAGGAGGAACAGACCCAGGTGGGAGTAGAGAAGAAGTAGATGTATTAGGGGCCTGAGAAAGCAGTGAGAGGTGCACATTTTGTAATTCACATTTCAGTAGAATAAAATCAACACCTGGAATGGTGGATTCTCAACCAGGGGACCTTTGGCAATACCTGGAGACCTTTTTGGTTGTCACAACTGGAGATTGCTTTTGGCATCTAGTGAGAAGAGGCCAGGGGTGCTTCTAAACATTCCAGAATGCACAGGACAGCACTCCTCCACCCCGACAAAGAATTATCCACCTCAAAATGTCAGTAGTGCCAAAAGATGAGAAATCTAGCTCCGGGGCCAGGGCGTTGGAAGGGGTCTTGATGATCTAATCTAGTGATTCTTTTCGGGGAGCGGGGGGTGTTCTGTCAGATCAAAACTATTTCCAGAATGATACTAGGACATTTGTCTTTTTCACTCTCATCCTCTCATCAGTGCAGTGGAGTTTTCCAGAGGCTATAGAATGTGTGATGACATCACTACTCTTATGGGTCTGATGCGTTTTATTCACTTCTTAGTTTTAATTTCTAGTACAGCGAATACCAGTAGATGTAAGTCACATAAACCAAAGCTCTTTGAGCTCTTCAGTGGATATGAGAGTCAAGGGGTCCTGATGCAAAAAGAGAGTCCAGCTGTGCACACAGTGCAGGAAATTCTTCTGTAGCCCTGTGAAAGGGCTTTGCTCAAACACAATCAGAAGCCTAAACTCCTCTGTGAAGCACTTACTGAGGGCCAGGCAACCCTAAGAGAGGATTGTTTACAACGAAAAGCACCTTATCAGTGACTAGAACACATCTGACCAAGGCATCTGGTAATCAGTAGTTCACTGCCAATTGGATCTGCACAAACAACACTGTTATTGTTTAGAGAAAGTGAAAAAAAATAATCATTGTCTTGTTGGCTTTCATGTCATTAAATTATTTTTTTCATGAAAGCT
This sequence comes from Hippopotamus amphibius kiboko, assembly GCF_030028045.1. NCBI lineage: Eukaryota > Metazoa > Chordata > Mammalia > Artiodactyla > Hippopotamidae > Hippopotamus > Hippopotamus amphibius. Next base: position 30,901,913 of record NC_080203.1, read on the forward strand.
TTTTTTTGTTTTGTTTTTACAAAAGCAGTGCTTGCTCATTGCAGAAAATAGGCAAAAAGAAGCACATAAAAGAACCCATCAGCTCATCTGCTAGTTTGCCATTTATTGATTGGGACTAACTAGATTCATTCTCTCGGAAGATTTCCAAGATTGATTCCCTCCACTTTCAGGTTCAGAACAGGATTTGGAGAAGTAAAAGTTAATAATGTACTCAGGTCGGAGTTTTCAGAAATACCAGAATGAAATGGAAACTCCCTTTTCTCTACAGCTGCTTTTGTTGCCAGCTATTGGTTCAGTATGGAGCTCAAACTCCTTCCGTGTGTGTGTGTGTGTGTGTGTGTGTGTGTGTGTGTGTGTGTGTGCCCTTAAGAATTTAGTAATTCTTCAGTTGCTTGGTGGGTTTTGCACGTTACTTGTATAGATCTAAATGGATACAAAGAATAGTTTTTTTAAAAATCAATAAATATTTGTAAGGTAGGTGCTATGAATTTCATGCTGTTCCTGAGTACTGCAGAATGTACCAACCAAGGAGGATCTGTTTCTGAATTTATAGTCTCATTAGCATTAGTGCTCCAGCTGGGTGGTTTTCACTTTGTAACTTTATAACTCTATCCCAGCTCCACCAGGTAGCTTTTTAAAAATAGCTGCTCTAAAGTAAATATAGAAAAGAATTCTCAGAGCCTATGTATTGGTCTTTTTCACAGAGATTAAGTTATGCTGGTGTTTATTTGAATGAATTATAACTGACTAGAGAACTTTCTGAAGAAAAGCTATATAGAAGCATTATATAGTGGATGAAAAACTTCTACCATCATTGTCTATGTTCCCTTTGTGACATAGATTTCAGATTTCTGTGGTTATTGATTCGTGTAACTAGTCTGACTTCTGGTTTTTATAGGGTTGAGGCTTTTCTGGGTGGGGAAAAACCTGATGTAAGTGTCCTGAGTGTGTACTTCACTGGTGGGAGTCCCTCCTTCCCACAGTTGTTTATGGAATGACTGTTGTGTACCAGCCACTAGGTGAAAGGGGTAGATAGAGCAATGGAGAAAACACATCAGGTTCCTGCTCTCATGGAGCTTACATTTTAGTGGGTGAAGACAGCCCGACAGATAAATAATAGAATTTCAGATAGTGATAAGCACTGTGAAGAAAATGAGGCAGGTAATGAGGAAGAAGTAAGAGCAGATGATTGGGAGTGGGTGGCGGGGTTGACCCCCCCTTGACATTATATGGTCAGAAGGCCTTCTTTGTTGGGTGACATTTGAGTAGAGACCTGAGTATTGGAAGGAGGCCAGTCAGGGGACTTATTTGCAGGAATAGGAGTAAATCTTGTCTTCCCCAAACTCTTAGGTGATTAGGCTAGCTTATTTTCCACTCTTTTCTTCCCCCAGTACTAGTCAAGTCTCCCCTGTGGTCTTAGTTTCAGAGTGGAGACTGTCTTCTGTACTGTTACTTCCCATTGCCTCCCTAGCACAGGGCCAGGTGGCACATGGTTAACTCTCAGTAAATTTTTGTTGAGGGTCTTCCTTGGTGGATGCTGGGGATAGGGTGGTGAACTGGATCTACTTGCTCTCCTTTTTCTTCTGTGAATCTTAAGTTAGGCTTTGCAAGATTTTTCTGTGTGTGTTTTCAGTTGGAGAGCAAGATCAGCACTAAGCAGTACAGGTAAGTATAAGCCCTCTTATTAAAGTATAATCCCATATAATAATGCTCTTATCTTACCTGTACCCTTTCACATATACCTACATAGTAGTGAAGGTTCACCTGGGGAGCTAGGAAGTCCTAGGTGAGAAGGAGAATAAGGTTTTCACGAAGAACCAACCTCTCTTTTGGAGGTGATCAAAAAGCAAGAAAGTAAGCATTGAGATTTTTCTGTAGCTTTACCACTGATAACTTTGATTTCAAGGTTCTGCTAAAATTATTTTGGCTTTAATAAAGATACCTGAAAAGACAGGCTTATTATTCATCCACTTGTCATTGGTTATCACATCTGATAGGATTTATAGATACTCACATATTCCCATGAGTGCAGCTTTCTTCCCCTATATCATTGAGCAGAATTTGTGATCAAGGATTATTTCACAGCGTTATAGCTGACTTCAGTGATCCATGGTGCAGGAAGACTGCTCTTCCTCCTGTAGTGACAAAAGCATTCCAATCATAATTTCAGATTAAAGTGATCAGAGAGCCTGTCAGATCCAGAAGTGTATTTATAAGTACTTGTTAGTATCCTGCTGTGCATTACAAAAGAATTCTGGAGGTCTGCCAAACACCACTCAGCAATAAGCACTTTCCATTAGTTGAATGGTGTTGAATCTTATTTCCTTACCCACTCTCTGACCTTAAAAAAAAGTTATTTCATGGCATAAAATCTATTATTACTTTTATTTTTTAAGAGATTTACCAGAAATCCAGAGTATCAGAAACTGAAATGGTAATTGTACTTATATTAGGAATTGAGGAACAGTCAATTTTTGACTTAACAGACCTATGAGTTGAAAAGAAAGAGTAAGTAGATATTGTATGCCTAAGTCCTGATTTGTTTTGTTTTGGTTTTTATTTTTAATTCCCTTTGCTCAACCTCATTCTGAATTGATGAGTTTAAGAACAGGGAGTCCATAGCTTAATAGGATGAAAGTAGACATACCTAAAATTTGGAAAGGATCCCGTTAGATAACTGTGTTTACTAGAAGGGAAACTTTTAAGCTGGAATCTCTAACTTGCTTGGCAAAGTTCTCTTAGCTCTGAAGGGCTTTCATGCTTTCGAAGAATGTATTGGAGAAATACACACTACAATTCTTAGCAAGGTTAACTGGCCCAGAGTCTCCTAGCTAGTAAATTGGATTGCCTGATTTGAATTCTAGCTCTTCAGTGCCAGTGATGGGACTCTTAATCGTCTCATTATATTGCCTCTTAGATCATTGTTTGTTGTTGATGGGTTTTCTTTTACCGCTAGTATTATGTTCCCACCCCATCCCCATATTGTTTACAGATGTATATTTTTCAACTACACTTTGGGTCAAATAGACTTATAAAAACCAAGCCACTTTTTGCAGTGTGCCATTCTTGGAGAATAGAGTTCTGAGTTCTAAAAGAACCTGTAAATGATCTCTTTGGAAACAAGGTTAAGAGGATATTTGAATTTGAGAAAGTTGATTTTGCCTTTTTCTTTTCTTGGGAGAATAAACTCTCAGCTCTATAATTACACATTCTAGGATATATTCAGCTCTGGTTTTTTAATGTCATGAAGCCTTTTAGACAAAAATGGTATGGCTATTCTAAAATCAAACACTTCAATAAGGGTGGAAATGGATTTCTAAAGATTTCTTTTTTACCAAAGTGTAAATGTTTCAACTATAAACTTAACTTCTGGGAAAAGCATTATTCCTAGCTTGAAATCCATGTCAAAATTTATTGAGAAAAATGGACATGGGGGTTGAGGGAGCATCTAGAAGACTGATAGGTTAGGTTCATGATTTGAAAGAGCTTGGATTTCCTGTAATTAAGCTGTGTTCCAGGTCCTTATTGCGTGATGTTTTCACCTTGATATAATCAATCAGTATTTATTGAGAGTCTAATATGTATTCAGCACTACTAGGAATGATAGGAGATAGAGGGAAGTAATAGACATGGTTTCCCCCACCGTGACACCTGTGATAGATGACATTCATATAAAAAACACACTCCTAGGGGCTGTGGCATAGATAAGATCATCTGTCCAAGGGAACATATTGAAATTCAAATGAGTGGCAGAGACCTTATCAAAAGGGAATCTTGAATCTATCCATGTATATCATTCATTTATGGACTTTGGTACTTTTTTTTATTAGTTAACAAATGACTTGCTGTATACTATGGTTTACCATGGCACATCAGTTTGTTGCAAAGTAACAGTTGAAAACTTGTTTTGAAGCTTATGACAATAGGGGAGACAGAATTTACAGGCATAAAATAACTGAGTAATTCAGGATAGTATAAAATATTCTGAAGTGTGGGGATATGCACTATAACTACTCCTTGAAGGCTTTTATAGTCAAGGAAATCTTTATGGAGAAAATGGCTGCTGAAAAATGGACAGCATATCAGTCTGGGTTCTTAATTGTAAGAAACGAGTAAAATCTCATCCATTTTTTTAAGCAGAGAAGAAATTTATTAAAAAGATATTGGGACATGTGCATACCCTTTGACCCTGCAGTTTTATTTCTAGGCATATAGCCAATAAACACACATACACCCTTGTTCATCGATGTGTCCATTTGTAGTGGAACCAAACTGGAAACTGTCCAAATGCCCATCAGCAGTAGCATAGACAAGTAGTGAAAGAAGGCTACATACATACAGAGTGAGAAATGACAAATTGCAATTACACACAACAGCATGGGTGAATCTCACAGACATAATACTGAGTGAAAGAAGCCAGGTACAAAAGAGAACATAGTGAATGATTTCATTTACATCAAGTTGAAAAACAGGCAAAAGTAAACTATACTGTTAGAAGATAGGATGGTGGCTGGCCTTGGGAGGGCATTCGTAACTGGAAGGGGGGACAAGGGGACTTTGGGGAGTACTTGGAATGTTCTGTTTCCTGACACAAGCGGGCTCAGTTTGTGAAAATTCTTTGAGCTGTATACTTTGTGCACTTTAAATCCCTTCCATATGTATGCTGTGTACTTTTCTGTATGTATGTTACACATCAGTAAATTTTTACTTTATAAAAATGTACATTAGGTAACTCAGAATTACTGGAGCTCTTGACTATATATCCCAAAGCCTAGTTCAGTACCCCAGGTCATGCCACTGAACTCCACTGCCACCGCCAAGCATGAAACTGCAGCTTACAGTGCTTGGCTACTGCCACTAGCTCTGCTGGCCTTGTTGCCTGGGAGCGTGATCATGCTGTTGCTACTTCCATCTGAGTGTGATAGTTCCCTTCCTGGCTCCATTTCGCAGCCCTCCTATTCAGAATCTGGGGTGGATGCCTTTGTTAGATGGAGCCTAGTATAAGTGCCCATCCTTACTGCAAGGGAGGCAGGGAAAGCAAGTATCCAACATTTTCAGCTGTTGTAGTGGGTGGGGATATCTGCCAGAAATTGTAAAAAAGGCAGGGTTGGGGGGGCGTGTTTTAGATTTTGGGACAATGAGAAAGAGGGAAATCCCTCCTGAGGTGGACAAGTCGATTTCAAATGTTAGGAACGTAGAAGCCTGAGATAGAGGTTGAGTAGAGCATGGCGAATGCATCCAGTGGAACAAGTTCAGCCGGATTAAAGGGTGTATTCTGGGAACAGGGCTTGAGAGAAGTTTAAGGAATAGGGTGGGACAAGATTAAAGCTTGCTTTGAGAGTCAGGCAGAGGAATTTAAATTTAATGTGGGGATTTTGGAGCCAGTAAAAGGTTTTGATCAAGAAAGTATCCAGAGAGGAAGAGGAATTTAAGGACCATTAATCTGACAGCATGTTAGGGGCAGTTAGGAGGCATCTGTAGTAAGTTAGGGGTGTGGATTTGGAGTAGAAATAAAAAGCAAAGATTGGATTTCAGAGGAAATTTGAAGGGAAGAAATCAATAGGATTTCAAGAAGAGACTGAAGCAGAAGCTCATTCCCAAAACCTTTTGAGCCCGAGTGTCTGTACAAGGTCCTGCTTTTCCTTTCAAGCCAGTGAGGCTGGGAAGGGGGGACCAGTTTGGAGGAAGTTGAAGAATGGATTTTCGTTCTGAAATTATTGAGTTTGAGGTGATAGGCATTGAGTAAAAGTGGCCCCTGTGTGGTTGGACGTGTAGACCAGGATTCCAAGCAAGCCCTGGGAAAGGATAGCTCTCACAGGGAGAAGGGCTGTGAAGGCATGACAACAGAATGTGCTGGACCCTCAGGGCATTTCTCAGTTCTCATTTATGGGTTGGCAGGTAGGCTATTTTGGTGTTAACGTAGTAGCAAATGTGAACTACAACCTGTGCCTTCTGCTCCGTAGAGTTCTCCATCCCAGAACACATTGATACTAAGGCACGCATTGGTACTGATCACGGTTTTACACTGTTTTGTTACTCTGATACCTTTGGAAAGAAAATGGTTAATACTTGCCAGGCTTTTCTTGGTTGTTTCTGATAGTTTTGAATGCTTTGAATACAAGGAGAATATGTTAAAACGAGGAACTTTAAATGAGACCAAGAGAGACTGTGTATGGAAAGCAGGCCTCCAGTTGATTAGAGGAATTCTAAGTTGCAGTTCACACCTCTGCAGGGTAGCCTTGAATCAGTGATGACCGCTCCATTCCAGATTGTTCTGAGAAAAGAATGGCTGTAAAACCTACTTAGGCCTCACAAGGTGTTATTGGAGCCTTAGCCGATACATTTAGGCATTGTCAGTAACCATGAGCTTTAGCATATCAGATTCTGGCTTGGCAAGGCAGCCCGGTCTCCAGAGCATGACGAGAGCTTTGTGTACAGCTTGAAAGCTGTTGCTGAGACACGCCTTCTTGGTATTCCTCTTAGGACTTTATTCTCTATAGTCTATAGCGTGTCCCCACTTGTAGGTGACGCTGGCGTACTCAGGTATCATTCAAGGCTATGGGGCTATCTTAACAGGAAACAGCTCACCCCTTGGGTAAATGTGAGACCCTAAGGAAAATCCTTAGGTGGTGGCCCATCATTTATGCTGCTGGTGTGTTTGCTGACATATCGAATTTTGAGTCCTTGGGCTCTTCAATGTAATAGGTAATGTCCCCATGTTTAACCTAGTGCAGAAGATCAGAATCAAGTTAGCTGAAAAGTACCAAGGCTTTTCTGTCCCTGAAAGGTTTCTCTGCTAAAAGAGAGGGAGCAGGTTGAGAATGTAGGAAGTGACTTTGAGTCCATGTCAAAGGATTAATTAGGCTTTCTAATCAATTGGATTTTAAAATGAAACAAAAATGATGAACATTGCATTTATAAAAATTAACCTTTGCTTATGGATCTAACAACCTTTGCAACACTTCCTTTGGTCACATGGTACACATGGCCCACATCTTCACATCAGAATAAAATAGTTTGCCAAGACTTCTAAGTGTCATAGGTCACGTAGCTTGTGACAGGATTTAAAGCAACAAGACTGCAGAAATCAGTTCTATCATTATTTTTGTAGAGGAAGTTCCACTAGCTGGCTTGAGAAAAGCAGGAGTTTAACACCCCTCTCACACTTCTCCTTCACCTCATTTACCTTAAGAAACAAAAGTCCTACCAGGTAAACTATTAATTGCCTAAAACAAAACTAGGAAGGCACAGAGTGTGAAAACGATTATTAGGAGGTAAAAGGCAGATGTTTCCAGTCTGTGCCATTACCTAAGCATCCTAAGTTGAGTAAACCTTTTGGGGAAGGGGTAGTGCTAATTTTATCAACAGGATTTCTATAAAAAGATAAAAACAATTGCCAAGATACCATATATGTTAAAAAATGCTTTGTTTCATTTTAGAGCTGGTTGAACTTCAGTGGTGGATAGGGCTTATTTTTATTTTATGTATTTTTTTTGTAATCCAATTTAAAAATCTTATCTTTTTAATAAATCTAGGCGCTGTCTCATCTTATGCATTGGAACTTAATTTGACAGATTCAGAAAAAGCCACTTGCCTTTATGCAAAATGGCAGATGAATATCACAATACGCTATGAGACCACAGACAAACATAATGTAAGTATTTTTCTTTGAGTTTTATAGTAGGAATTTAATTCTACTCTTTTTTTATCCTTTGCATTCATTTATACAAGTAAGATTTCATATGTTACCTGACTTAACATGTAAATTCTGCGGACCTATTGTAGCATGTATACTTGAAGGTATTCTGTTTAGTGTTGGAATGAATATTTTTTATTTATTTAGGAGTGAGTATTTTAATTCATCAGTTCTTCAGAGCTTTTTTGGAGTTGGTTAAGGGCGAATGATCTGAAGACTGTTTGGTGTTTCAGGTCCAACTACTTCTATAATGTTTTTAACATGTACTAACATCAAAGCTTGTCCTTTTTTTAATACCTTGCTATTAAAGTCTCCTTTGGTGGGGGGGAAGGGGGATCTTCGCATCCCTTTTTGCCTTCTTCTTTTAGTTAAGGTCCTGCCTGCTTACAACCTGATTTAAAAAAAAAATCAAGTTAATAACAGAAGTTCAGGCCAGTTTTCCTTTTCCTTTTCCTTTTAGACATACATGATTTTGTCCAGAGGGACTGGTATGTAGCTGAAGAATCTGAGACTGGTCACAGACGGGGCAGGCTTCACACCCTCCATGGCAGGCTGGCCATGGAGGGTGTGAAGCCAACTGCAGTGGCACCTCCCTCGGAAATGCTTGCACTCATTGCTGCCTGTTTGGGCCTAACCCTCAGATTTCTTTTTCTTTTAGAAAACTGTAACCATTTCAGACTTTGGTGCTGCAACGTACAATGGAAGCTCTTGTGGGGATGACCAGAATGGTCCCAAAATCGCGGTGCAGTTTGGGTCTGGTTTTTCCTGGATTGTGAATTTTACAAAGATGATAATATCTGCTTATTCAGTTGACACCATCTCATTTTCCTACAACACTAATGATAACACAACATTTCCTGATGCGGAAGAAAAAGGTAACCTTAAGAATTGGATTGCGTTGTGTTCTCTTGCTCTCTAGTAATAGTAAAAAGTGTAAATAATTTAAAAGCCATCCTTATGCATGTCTGTCTTCCTAATTGGAATGGAAATGTCATGTCTTTGTATTCCCTTGCACAGCACAGTGTTTGACACAGTGAGGACATTTGCTGTCATTGCTTGGTGCTTTACTATGTACCATGTATCAATAGTATCCTAAGTGTGTTCCAGCAGCATCTCACTTAATCTTTAACAGCAGCCCTGGGAAGTAGATGTTGTGTCAACTTTACAGCCAAAAGGAATGAGGCTTGATGAGGTTAGATGCCTTTCCCAAAGGTCACTCAAGTTTAGTAAGTGGGTGAGCTGGTGTTTGAACCAAAGTCTGTTGCGCTTACAGAACCCATGCACTTTATTATTATTTATTTCATTCAGTAGTCGTCACTCACCAAGTGTTGAATGAATGAGAAAATCCTTTTACTAATAACTTATTTTAAATGTGTATAAGTTTAGTAACCTGAGACCAGCAGAAATACTTAATCTTCAAATCTTTTTACCATTTAGATAGGATTTTGACTGAAAAGTAAAAAAGGTAAGGAAAAAAAGTTAAAGGTAAGATGACTGAAGTCAACATTTGCTGCTATTTTGAGAGAATTTTAGGTCAAAATGAACTTGGGAAGGCATTGAGAATTAGGCCATTCTTGTGACTACTGGAACTGAAATGTGTATTAAAATATTCTGGGACTTCCTAGGTGGCGCAGTGGTTAAGAATCCGCCTGCCAATGCAGGGGACACGGGTTCGAGCCCTGCTCTGGGAAGATTCCACATGCCACGGAGCAACTAAGCCCATGTGCCACAACTATTGAAGCCCAAGCGCCTAGGGCCCATGCTCCACCAGAGAAGCCACTACAATGAGGAGCCTGCGCACCACAATGAAGAGTAGCCCCCTCTCGCAGCAACTAGAGAAAGCCCGTGTGCAACAATGAAGACCCAACGCAGCCAATAAATAAATAAAATAAATAAATTAAAAAAATATTCTGAAGGCATGGATAATGAAGATTTCAATCTTGTTAGGGATGTAATTCTCTCCTTTCTCCCCCCTCCATTGAGATCGGAATATTAACATGGTGTTTGTAGTAGCTTAGCACACATAGTATTTCATCGTGACCCCAGAAGTACAGGTAGGTGGGCTTTAGTTTCCTGGACTTGGGGATGAGTGATTCATTTGGATTTATGGGATAGCAAACGATCATATTTTAAATACCTAGAAGTGAATGAGCTCATGTAAAATTGGGAGGTATCACTAACTGAGACTTTGAAATCAAATCCTAGTTTTCTTTTTAGTGATGTCTTAGAGAGGATAACTAAAGCAAGTTTGTTATTGGATATCTTGGTATTTAGCTTTCTGCCATATATTGTCTTTCAGAACTAGTATTGGGATTTGCCTCTAACTTTCACCGAACTTAAAAACTAGTTGGAGAGACAAAGCAAATTTGTTTTCCCAAGTGATATGGATAAATTGGAAAGCATTGAGATCCATGTGAATTTGTTATTGTTTGTGTTTTGGGGGTGGAGGGTTCATAAATCTTTTCTGACAATGTGAGGAAAGCTCTAGACCCTCTCTCTCAAAGTACACAGTAGACTTTGTATGTGGTACATAGTCCCTGAGCCCATTAGTGGATGCCTGTGGACAAGAGGTCCTGATGAGGAGCAGAGGTTAGCGTGCATTGGAGGAGGAGAGAAGGAGGACCTGAGCTGAAACTTGGCCTAATGGTAGATTTTGAGTAAGCGGAGAATTTTGAGCAGAATATCTCCAGCAGGGGGAAGCATAGTATGCACAGCGGTAATTGGAGAGCTGCCTGATTAAAATAGAGGCTATGTGCGTAGTAGAAGGAAAATCAAGTTGGCTAGGTGCAGTGAGTCTAAATTATAGGGGGCCTTGGAAGCCAAGGAAAGGCATTTAGCTTGATGGGGTAGGCACTGGGGAAACATTTTACGTTTTGAAGCAGGAGAATGATGTAACAAAGCACAGACAGTAGTTTATAAAGAATGTTCTGCAGGATTAATTGGAAGTGAGGAGACTACAGGCAGAGATGCCATCTTAAGAGGCTATTATAGGAATCAGGGGATGATGTAATGAGTACCTGGACCGAGGATGGTGGCCGTAAAAGCAGATGGGGTTTAATCCGACAGATTTGATGGCAAAACTGTGGACTCTGAAATGTTAATGCCAATCTCTCCCCCATTTTATTTATTTATTTTTATTTTTTGGCGGCAGCTTGTGGGATCTTAGTTCCCTGACCAGGAATTGAACTGCGCCCTTGGCAGTGAAAGCGCAGAGTCCTAACCACTGGACCACCAGGGAATTCCCTCCCTTTTATTTTAAACAATGGAAAATGCAATTTTTATTGCTAGCTTCTGTGTAATATTTGAAACTATTTGAGATTTTAAATGGCTTCCTTAAATGGACTATTCATGATGGTTTTTGAAATAATTTAGTGTTATATTTTTAAGCATCTGATACTTGAAGTGACTTTGAAGCTGCTGGGGTTTTGTTTGTTTTTTGGCCATGCCCTATGGCTTGTGGGATCTTAGTTCCCCAACCGGGGATCGAACCCGTACCCTTGGCAATGAAAGCACAGAGTCCTAACCACTGGACTGCCAGGGAAGCCAGGGAATTCCCTCCTGCTATTTCCTTTTAAAAATTTTTTTCATGATTAAAATACAGTATAGAAAAGTACGGGGAATGATATAACAGACCCACACATGTACCCATTACCCAGAACTAATTAATGCCATTTCTTCCATATTTGCCTCATCTTTTTATTCAAAGAAATAAAACCTTACAGGCACACTTGAGGTTTCTTTTGTACCTACTCCCCAAAGCCATTTTCCTCCCTAGAGGCGACCATTCTTGGGAATTTGGGGTGTAGCCTTCCTGTCTATGTGTTTGTATTTGACTAATATATATGTCAATATATGTTTGTAAACAATACATCATTTTAAAAATGGCAGTTTTATAGTGTTAAATCCAATATGTCTACAGCTTGTTTTTGCATTTGTTTGTTTTTGAGGTCTGTCTATATACAGCCAGTTCATACATCTGTTCACTTATGTTAATGGTGAGAAACAGTTTTGGATAAAAATAAATGTTCTGGTTCATTGGTTAATTTTTTTTTTTCCTTTGGCCGTTTGGGGGTGCCAAAGCAGCATAAGTTTCCTGCCTTGCTATGGGATGGAGAGGCACAGAAGGTAGTCTATATTAAGGACCTTCCTTGCTGCTACTGCAAAAGAAGCTAAGCCATTTGGGTGGATAAGTGTGATCATAGTCTTTTGAAGTTTCACTATAGGCATTATAATAACTCTGCACAGAAAGGTGGTACTTACTGCTTTCATATTCTGAAATGGAATAGTCTGTAAATTCTATCCAGGAAGAGGTTTCAAAAACTCATTTTAGTTGCTATAAGTTACTTTGGAATAGTAGCACAAAAATAATCGTTGATATTCCATCTCTCTTCTTTCTTTCTTCACTAAGTTCCTGTTGATTCTATCTTAGATATGTGTCTTCAGTTTGGCGTTTTTTGCTCTCCTTTTTTTTTTTCACTTTAACAATTTTTATTGAATGTTTAAATATGGAAAGTACCTTTGATTCCCATCCTTACTAGGATTCCTTTTTTTTAAGAACTTTTATTGAGATACAATTGACATACAATAAACTGCATATATTTAAAGTGTAGGACTTCCTAGGTGGCACAGTATTTAAAGTGTAGGACTTTCTAGGTGGCGCAGTCGTTAAGAATCCACCTGCCAATGTAGTGGACACGGGTTCGATCCCTGCTCCAGGAAGAGCCTGTGAGCTGCAACTACTGAAGCCCACGTGCCTAGAGCACATGTGCCACAACAAGAGAAGCCACCGCAGTGAGGAACCCGCACACCACAATGAAGAGTAGCCCCCTGCTCTCTGCAACTAGAGAAAGCCCGTGAGCAGCAACAAAGACCCAACGCAGCCAATAAATAAATAAATTTATAAAAAATAAAGTGTACAATTTGATTTTTTTTTTTCTTATCAGTAATGTATATATGTCTTTGCTCCCTTCTTACTGCCCCTCACTATCTTGGTTTAGGCAACTCCTCTTTGCTTTTCCCCTTAGCCAGGTCATTAGCCTTCTAACTAGTTTCCTTCTTAAATGACTTTCCTTAAAAGTTTTCTGCTCTGCCTAACCTCTACAATTTTGCTATCTTCCTTAAAATAAATGCTACGTTGGTTACTTCCAGCTTTAAAAACTGAAGCTGACCTTCTTTTGCTAACAAAATAAAGCGCAACCCGTCCTTAGATGATCGAAGATGCTTCAAAGAGTGACCACCTGCAACTTATCTTTCCTTCCTAATCCCCATCACGTTTTTCCTCTTACTCCTTGTGTTTCAGCCACAGTGAATTTGTCATTTCTTGAACAGGCCTTGTCTTTTGTCACTTCAGGAATGGGGTGGGGCAGGCAGACAGAAGAGATGAAAGTCTAATGTATATTTATATGATCACTTTCCTCCTGCCTTCTTGGAAATAGCTATTGTTAATCTTGTTTTACAGGAGTTTTTACTGTTTTTGACCCTGTGGCATTACGCATTCCACTGAATAACATCTTTAGATGCAGTAGTTTATCAACCTTAGAAAAGAGTAATGTTGTCCAGCACTATTGGGATGTTCATGTGCAAGCTTTTGTCCAAAATGGCACAGTGAGCACAAAAGGTGAGCGCTTAAAATATATATATATATATTTCTATACTTGGGTCCTAATTTAAGATTAGAGTATACCAGGTAGCTTTAGTTGAAATTGTTATCTGAAAGCATTTATATGTTAAGACTTACAGCTTACACTGCACTATAAAGTTTTTATAAATAACAGCAATTCTTATTCTTGCGGAACTTGGACTGTTAAGTTTCTGATGTACCTGTTGTAGAATAGTCTTTTAAAATGCTCTACCTGTAATGTTCTCAGTGGATAAAACCTAATCTTTGTTTGAACAAATCCTCAAATAGCATTTGATCCTCAGCTCTTTAGCTTTTGACGATCCAAGACAAAAGCTGAGAAATGGGATTTCTGTGTTCTAATCTTGACTTTGATAAATTGATTTTGTAACTTTTATATGACTTTATTGGAAATACGGTAATTTCTCATGCACCAGTTCTGGAAAATACCAACCCTTCCTAAGAAGAGGTTGAAATAAGAGGTTCATTTGTATTTAAATCCTTCAGTGATTTTTAAACTTTTTTCAGTTAAAAACACTGTTTTTCCTTATAGTGGTTATACGTGAAAAACAAGAGGGCAGGCCTAGGTAGGGGCAAACCGTTTTCAAACTTTAACCTCTAATTTTCACTTCAGAGGCAGGTGAAGTTTGGGGCGAACAAAGGGGCTTGAGGGTATGAAAAGATGAATGTGTGGCCACGTGTGAGTAGATAAAGCATTTGTATGTGTCTGGAGCCTGTCTGCCTTGTTGTAATTCTTAAGATTGTCTGCATATGAAGCAGCAGTGTGATGACCTCTGCCTAATTTAGTTTAAAATAATACTGTCAAGATATTCCCTACCCCGAATAAAACCCTTTTGGACTTCTATTGCGAGAAATATTTTGCTCTTCCTGGCCTTACGAATTAAAAAATTTATTTTGTCCTTTGTTTGTTTTAGAGTTGTTGTGCGATAAAGATAAAACTTTAACCACGGTGAAGCCCATCATTCCTACCACTGGGCCTTCTCCTACTACAAAACCCTCTCCAAAGGAAAAGCCAAAGATTGGATCCTATTCAGTTGTAAATAGCAATGGGACATGTCTTCTGGCTACCATGGGACTGCAACTGAACATTACTCACGATAAGGTATTGTTTTTATTGATACATTCTTTCTATATCTCCTTTCAAATGTAGTGGGTCCAGCCTTCACCCCAAGAGTAGTGTTATTAGAATGATGCAGTTTTAAATAGAGATTTGATGTTGACTTGTAGAGTTTTGATTAATTTGAGTTACTGTAAGCAGGAAGAGTTAACGTCGCTGTCAAGGTGTTGTATTGGCCAGCAGGAAACCTAACAGTTCAAAGGACTCTTTGGGGTATAGATCCTGTTTGCCATCAGTAGATCAGAATACGAGCAGTTGATCTTTATTTCAGTTAGTTTGAAGTATAACTCCTTCACACTTTTGTCTGAATCACACTGTAGGTGTGGAACAGTGCAGCTGTTTCTCCAGCTATTTGATGACTTGAGTGTTTTAGGTAGATAGGTAGATACAGATATGAGTACACGATGGCACTTCTGGTTGCAATACTCCACTGGGCCTACAGAGGGCGTGCCAGCAAAGCAGTTCCATTTCCAGAGTCTTGGGACTTTAAACAAGCTAGACAGATGGCTCTTGTGCTCCATAAAAAAATGTGTCTTCATTTGGCTCATTATTTGAGGAAGCTTCCCTCTTGTCTTCCTTTTTTTTTTTTTGAAGTCTTCTGAGTCATAGCTTGAGGGCCTGTGCCAACTTTGAAAGTAAGACATCATACACTTAAGTATCCATATATCTAGGAGACAAAAGGTTGTTTTGTTCTCCATGAACTTGGTCTTATTAAGTATAAGGTTTTGCTCTGGATTTTTATGGTTCATCTGCACCTCTCTCCCCTCTTCTTCCCCTAAAGGTTGCTTCGGTTATTAACATCAATCCCAACCAAACTGAATACACTGGCAGCTGCCATCCCCAAACTGCTCTACTTAGCCTGAGCAGCACAACCATCAAGTATCTGGACTTCGTCTTTGCTGTGGTGAGTAAACAGGTTTATCAAAAATTAGGGTCATTCTCTTAGAAGCACATCTGAAAGTCTAAAAAGGTGTGTGTCTGTGTATGTCTCTGTGTATGTGTATGTGTTGAGAGGGATAATTACCTGTTTTCCATTTCAGCACTGTTTAATTATAAAGTGTAGTCCATTGATCCTTCTTAATCCCTCAGGATCACTTTGACGTTCTGTGGGCTGGACTCTTATATTCTCCTATTCTGTTGTTATATAGACCTTAGGGTAGTAGTAAGAATTAACTCATATTTTTTTTAAAAAGTCTAATCTATCTATGTAGATATGTGTTATAATAAAGTCTGTTTATAAAAGGCAAAGTAATTTCCATAATATTTTTCTCTGTTATTGGCTAGAAAATTCTCACGTTTGTCTATTATATTTTAGGCTCTTTCAAGGCTGTACTATTTATAGTAGTATCAGTAATAATGATAGCTAACACTGAGTACTCACTGTGTACAAGGCTCTGTGCAAGTATTTTACATGCATTACGTCAGGATAGTTTATAATGGCAGCATTTGGGTTTTTGTTTTTCATGATCATATCAAGGGCTGGACCCCAAACAGAAGTTTCCATGCGTGTTCTACTTTTAGCTAGCATAAATTAATCATTGGGGACCTTTATTTCCACCTTCTCAGAAGCAGTTGTTATCCTCATAATTTTTTGAAGGGTGTGTGTGTGTGTGTGTGTATATGTGTATGAGTATACAGGTGTACACACGTTATAGCAAATTGGAATGGGGAAGAGGCGCTAGCTATCAATAAGAGATTGTTGAACCACCAACAGTTATTTTATAAGTTGCTAAAAAACAGGTCTGCTTTTAAGTCAGATTACTCTTATCTAGGGATGGGGAAATAGTCTCAACATCTGATATATGAAAAGTTAGGTATGTCTTTGTTTCATGTCTGAACTCTGTATTTTGAAGCTAAAGCCTTTTTTCTCTATGGAATATATGCTAAGTAATTGAAGATTATATTTTAGAAAGGTTTATAAAAATCTTCCCTTTTCTAGCATTCAAATAATTACTCCATTATAATACATATATGACCAGTGAATTACTATTAAGGATGTCTAGTTAAGCTTGTCATCTTCAATGTGGTAAGAGCAGGCTTCCCAAGTTACCTCATAGAGATTACATTATAGTCAATAAGAATGAAGAAAGTAATATTTTAGATTCATTCCCTTTTGAGTGATTGAGCTTGATCTTTCTAGCTGAGGTAGGATCCTAAAAGAAACATGGTTTCTTCCTACTCTCATGGGGAAACATGTAATATTTAATGATTACAATATTTAATTGCCCAGAAGACAATTCTAAAATGTAATTCAAAATACTGACATTTTAACCATGCTACAGGCACTTTGAAAAATCAAGAAACATATGCAGTGTCACCAGTGTTCAGTGGGGCCCATCTCACCTTCAATACTGTCATGACAGATCCTTCTTAGTATAATTTTTTAGTGGTAAAGAGAGCAATGTACAAATAATTACCGTTTTTATGGAAGGCCTTGAATGCATGCTGGCTTTTGGACTTGATTCTGTGGGCAAGTTGAGTGCTGTGGGAGGTGCGTTCAAAGTGGGATGAGTGTTAGATCAGAGGAAAATACAAAGTGCTGTGGAAGTGTAGAGGAACGGGCCATTAATTCTCGCTGGAGGAGAGTCAGGAGGGTTTAACAGAAGAGGTGGCATTTAAGCTGGACCTTCAAGGATGGGTCAGATTTGTACACATGGGCGATGAGGGGGGAATAAGTGAAAAAGTACAAGCTATCCCTGGAGAAACAAACACAATCAAGACCAGGTGGAGAATGAGGCACGTGGCATGTTTAATGAAAGATAAGTTTGGAACAGTAGTTGGGACAAATCGTGGAGTGTCTTGAATGCCAAGCCAAGGAGAGATGTGATGAGGTTGTCAAGTCCTCCTTTTTGCTTCCTCCTGAAATTCTATTAGTCTGCCCCCTTGTTTTCATTCCCTACTGATTCCAGCCTGCATTACCTTGATGTTTCAGACAGCCTCCTAACTAGCCCCACCTCTTCCTCCCCTCCCCCAATGTACTTTAGCATCAGCTTAATCTTCTTGAAGCTCTGCTCTTCCTCAGAAACCTGCAGTGGTTCTGTTTCGCCAACAAGAAAACATCTAAATTCCATGCCAGGGTAGTTCAAGCCTCCCCTCCTTGCCATGCGGTGTAACCTGCATCCAGCTTTATGATTCCTTTGCCTTTTCATGAATCTCATGCTTCTCTCACCCTTTTCCCTGTGCACATCCAGTGTGGTAGGAGATCTTAAGAGTAACCAATACCTAGGCTCTGCAGCCAGACTTCCTGGGGTCAAATCCCAGCTCACTGCTAACTATGTAGCCTTGTGGAAGTTATTCAACTTCAGTTACCCCATCTCAAAGTGGGGGTGTTGTAATTCTTCCGTGAAGCCTCTATGTGAAGTTTTAAGAACAGCGCTTGTCATTTCATAAGCTCTCAAATGTGAGTGTGCTGTGATTATGCTCATTTTCTGACTACCTTTATTCATGCTGTTGCCTTCTTGCACACTCACTTCCGCTTGTTTCCTAATTGAATGCCACCCAGTTCAAATGGTCCATCCCTAAGCTTGTAACACAAGCTTGTTACAAAAGTAGCAACTTTGCTCCTCCCCTAGTTGGAAGTAATTTCTCTCCTTTTAGTTTTCATAACCTATCACTTTCTTTTTTGTAGTATGATTATTTATTTATATTCTGTTACCTGACAGATTGCAAACACGCTGGGGACAGGATCCAAATCTGGTCCGTTTTGCTGGCTCCCTGGAATACTTAGATACGTTACCTTGTACATACTAAACACTGAAATAAATAGAATGACTGGCTGATCAGATGAGTGCTTCAGAAAGAAAATAGCAGCGAAGGAAAGATTGGAGCTGGAGAGGCTGAAAGGCGGGAAGCCCCATGAAGAGGCTGTTGTGATCCAGGCTAGAGGTGGTGAGGGCTCGGAAAGTGACAGAAGGAACGGAATGAGGGAGTGAATTGCTGAGAGCCACCTCTGGTCCAAAAGTTGGAGACAAAATGAAGAGGAACAGGGTTTCTGTCACATTTTGAGTCCCTATACTTAGTTTTAGTTTATTCTGCTGGTCCAGGTCTAACCCATGGTTTTATCGTCTGGGTAATAATATTAGATTGCTTTCTTTCTGTAGATATTAACTGTACGTGTAGACAATTGTGATACATTGATTAACTGGAGGCTCTTTTTCACACAGAAAAATGAAAACCGATTCTATCTGAAGGAGGTGAATGTCAGCATGTATTTGTTTAATGGCACTGGTAAGCAAAACATTGGCCTTGGGAAAGAGTATGGGTTACACTGAAAGAATAGAAACCGTAATTATCTTGTTACCAAATAGTGCTTTATTTAATGGAACAGAAGATTCTATGTCAAAATTGTACTTTGGCTATAACTTAAAATCAGTAACTTAGAACTAGAGTGTTCTATCTTTTGCAGTATCCCGTATTTTCAAAGCATGGTAGATAATAGTTGAGAATGCAGCTGAGTTTTAGAGTGTTGAAACAACTATAGAAAGATAGGGAACCTAGTGATCTTAAGAATGGCTTTTAAAAATATATATATTTATTTATTTTGGCTGTGCCGGGTCTTAGTTGCAGCATGCAGACTCATAATTGCGGCATCATTCGGGCTCTAGTTCCTCGACCAGGGATCGAACCCAGATCTCTGCATTTGGAGCGTGGAGTCTTACCTCCTGGACCACGGGGGAGAAGTCCCAAGAATGGCTTTTTGTGGGTAGACCCTGTACCCTTAGCCCCCATATTTCACAGAAAAATCCTGAGGTTTTTTTTTTTTTTTTTTTTTGTAAACGTTGACAGGATAAGAAGTTCTAACATGTTTTTTTACCTTTAAAGTTTTCAGCATTGCAAATAACAATCTCAGCTACTGGGATGCCCCCCTGGGAAGTTCTTATATGTGCAACAAAGAGCAGACTGTTTCAGTGTCTGGACTGTTTCAGATAAATACCTTTGATCTAAGGGTTCAGCCTTTCAATGTGATGGAAGGAAAGTATTCTACAGGTAAGAATCAAGCAAGTTTTATTAATCATTTATGTTCTTAGGTTGACTGCTAGGTGGCTTTTCCTTTGAGTGATGGAAATTTAAGCATTGAAATAGAGAAATAAGAATTCACCTCTCAGCCCTCTTGTCGAGTCCTCATAGCCGTGAGCAAGTTGTGTAACTAGCTCATTATTTTGCTCAAGTTAGATTTGTTTTGTGACCTGAAACCATTTGCAACAAAGTTCTTAAAGGTAAAAGCTGATAGGAGCTTTAAGTGAACTTTAGTTAAGGTGTAGACACTCCTCTGTGGGTGTTGTAGTCTGTGGGAAGGATGGCACTTGGGAGCAGCAGTTTTTGAGCATCTTGCCTCTGCCTTCTTTGGGGCCATATTCTCGCTGAAAACATTTTCATACCTGAAGTAAAGCAGTTTGGTCTCATTCTGTTAAGACAAAAGATTGCTCTAGGAAAGCCTCAGATGTCGTGACCTATGTTTTGGCTAGCCAGAATGATCCGGAGAGTTTTAAAAGCATGTGCCAGTGTGAATGAGGCTTTTTAAAGGTCTGCTCAGGGCTAATGGTGGTATTTATCAGATTTTTAGTGAAGGGCTCATTACAGTGTGTTTATACGAATATGAAAGATGCATTTGGCATTACAAGATTAAAATTTTCACGAAGAGGAAAAAGTACATAAAATTTCTTACTTGACTTGTTCTTTAAAACCAATTACTTAAAATTGACGGTTTGTGGATCACAGCTCTGCTGGGCAGAGCCATCCCAGTCTTCCACATCCTTTTTAACAATTAATTGTATGGTTTAGAAGGAAAGGTGGAAGCTGTGTTTAAAAGTGAGTGTGCTGTGAGCTGCTCAGCAATTTTGCAGTAGTGCCGAACACCTAGCCTGACTTGGTTAGGCCAGCATAAATTGGGCTCTTCTCCCTACCATTCTTGTGATTAAAGGGGTTAATCACAACTTAAAAATACTTTCAAGAATTCATTTTCCCCTTTGTCAGTTTTGCTTACGTACTTCAATTATTTTGATCCTTTAATAGTTTTACTTTTGAGTCTTTATCAAGCTCCCCTACATTATTACCTTAATTTTAGGTCCAGATTTGTGTTTAGAACTTCAAATCATTTGCTATGTAAAATCAGCTCAAGCTTGTTTATCCAGTCAGCTGTAATAGAGATGAGCTGTGTTTTTTCTCTGATTTGAAACTTTGGTCTTTATGTACATAGAATTAAAAATGTCACCCAAACATTTAGTACAACATTTAGTACTGATAATGAATGTGTAATCTACTTGCGGAGTTAGGTTCTTGACTGTGAGTGCCTGTAAATACAACACACTGATAATACTTCACAGTTTAGAGGGGGAAATAGACTTTAAGTAAGGTAGTAGTGTTGATTAGATTTTACTGGATCAGACTACTCTCTAGAAAAGGAAAAAATAGCCCCTGTGGGCTGCCAGCCCTGAACAGATTGATAAATGTGGTAAACACACTCAAATTAGTAAGAGGTCCCAGTTTCTTGACTTTTCCAGCCACTAAAAGCATATACTCGAAGTCGGGAATCTGCAAACTTTTTCTGTAAAAGCTCAGTAAGTGTTTTTGGTTTGGAGGCCATATGGTCTCTGTCACAACTGTTCAGCTCTGCTGTTGTAGCATGAAAACAGCTACAGGCAATAAACAAATGAGTGTGGCTGTGTTCCAATAAAACTTTACTTGTGTATACTGGAACTTGAATTTCATATAATTTTCATGAGTCACAAAATCATCTTCTTTTGCTTTTTTTTCCAATCATTTAAAAATGTTCAAAAGGCATTTTAGCCCTTGGGCCAGATTTGGCTCACAGGCTATGGTTTGCTTGATCTCTGTGCTCTAAAGGATTCCAGAGTCAGCGTGGCTGTTCTCATCCCATGATTAAACCTTCTTGATCTGCTCCCAGTTTCCCAAAAGACATTCCACCCTACCGCTAAGAGTCTAATCCGGCTGTGTAGAAATCTGGCTAGATTAGCTCTCTTCATTTCTGATAAAGCAATACTCCTATCTTGGAAAGCACTTGGAATATAAATGAAGACATATAGACACATGTATGTGTTTTACTCATAGATATTAAATGAGTATATATTCATATATATATATCTATCTCTATATACACACATATGAATGAAAGGACAAATAAGTTTTAAGATTTTAATTCTAGGACAATCCATAATTTTATATAGCTTTATCATTAAAATATACCTGTTTTAATTACTTAAAGTTGTTCTTATGAGAGCATTTTTGACTTTTTAATCAACATCTTTTACTTTTGGACATCATTTTTTTTTATTATACTCATTGTTTGTTACACACTTTTTCTCACCTACAGCCCAAGAGTGTTCGCTGGATGATGACACCATTCTAATACCAATTATAGTTGGTGCTGGTCTTTCAGGCTTGATTATCGTTATAGTGATTGCTTACCTAATTGGCAGAAGAAAAAGTTATGCTGGATATCAGACTCTGTAACACTAATCCACATGTGACTCTGTTACAAAACAAAGCAAGTATAAGATGCAACATGCAATACTGTTCAATCTAAGGTATATATAGTTGCAGTTCTGATCTTAGAACAGGTGATATGGAGGCTTTCGAACTTAAAAAGATAAAAATACCCTTAAAACTATAAACTATAAATTAGTCACATGATTTTGGTTTTCCCAGCTAAGGAATTTAAAACTTATTTCTATAGCAAAAATGTGCAAAATCATGTGGATTATAGATGCTATTTTATTGTCTTGAATTAGTATATTATTGTTCTCACTTTAGACTAAACATTCTGACTAGTAATATACAGCTTAGGAGAGTCCTCGCCCCTCCCGCGCCCCCCCCCCCCCCCCCACATGTGGTCAAATTGAGACAACACATTCTACAGTGGATTTGTACTTGCTCCTTTGCATTTTTTGGTGATTTTGTTTGCAGGTTAACTTAGCTGCTTTGGCATTGCTGCATATTTGACTATGAGAGATATGCCAATAGATTTGAACAGGGTCTAGTTTTATTATGTTCTTAACAATGCATGCTTTTCTAATGTCTTTTGAATACATTTGTATTTAATGTGGTGTAGTGACAAAAGATACATAAGCTTTTAAAATTTTAGAATAGGTGTTAATCTTATTGTTTAATCCTTTAAAAAAAACTGGATATTTCAGTCTTTTAAATTGTAAGACACAAGTCTATTTCAACTGGGCATTTCAATCCATTTTCTAGATGCTTTAGAGATAATTGCTAGGCAGTGCCAATTCGGGGTGTTAGTCCTTTGTACCCGTAAATTGGCCTCTATATGCAGTGCTAAAATAAATGTAGATTTTTCTTTAGCCTTCTAGTATCCTTGTTGGTGGTAGTTTGTTTATTCTCTTCTTTTCTTTTCCTTAAAGAAGAAATGCCAGTATGTCCTAGAACCTAGATAAAGAACTTGCACCTAACCCCAAAGTCTTGGTCTTCTCTTCATGGAAAAGCTGTTCTTTGTTTCCAGCTTGTGTTGATTGCTACAACATTTACTAACTTGGCTTTCACATTTAAATAGTTCTGTGCTAATCAGAACTTACATTGTTATTGTTCATTATGGTAGCATCATCAGTTCATGTACTTTGTGTTCAGTTTTGTGCTCTGGGGAGATGCACCAGTTGTCCATTTAACCTACACCACCTAATGTTTATATGAGAAAGCAAAACATTTCAGCTTGATAGTTAGCACATCAAGTATTTCTTGCTGCTTCTAAGAGGTCTTTTTCTTTCTTTTTTTTACTGGTATTGAGATGGCTGAGCAAATATTAAAAAATTGTTAATATGCAGCAATATATGGCAGGTTCTGTGTTTTGAGGGGTGGGAGATTATGTGCCCCTCATTCACTAGAAAATGAGATATCGGGGTTCCAAAATGACGTTTACGTTGATTAAATTTGGTAGTCTGGTGATACATACACATAGGCAATTGCATGTTAGCATATGTATGTCTGTGACTACCTTTCGAGTTATATTGGCATCATAAATATTTTCTCCCACTTAAATTTGCTCTCTGTTTAGAGTAGCCCGAAAATCTCACTGGCTTAGAATCAGATTCCTGAGTAAGCCCCTCTTTAAAAGCTACATTGAGCTGCTTTGCCAGCTTAAGGCACTTTTTAAAGGCTAAGTATAAATCTGATTTTTAAAAAATATTTTTTATTTAAATAATGTTTTAGTGTAAGACTGTTAACCTTATAAGAATGGATAATGCTTACAGGAATGTGAGCTCTAGATATTTCTCATGAGTCAAAACAAAGCAGCTTTTTTTAAAAAATAAAAATTGGAAGTACAAGTGGGTGGCACTAGCTTAATGCTGTTAATGTTTCTAAAAATTTCTACCTTTAGATTATATACCTGATTCATATTAAAATAGCTCTAGTTAGCACTGTTTTATAGAAAATCTGACTTAATTGAATATTTTTGTATTTTACATGGGCCAGTTGATATGCTATTATTTACACTGTCATTTCCTATAGCCACGTGTTCTTTGTACCTTTTGTAGTTTTGTTTTAATGGGTTTACACCTTGGTGATCTAACACTCTATTTGGTTTCTGGGTGTTTTTCATGGTTTAGCATTTGTATAAAGAAACTGGTCCATGTAAATGCTTTCCATGTTTTTTCCTCAAATGTTTAAACCACTAGTTGATGTATGGTATTTCTCTTCAGATATTTGCCTGTCCATTTGCTCAACGTATTGCTTCTAAAACAAACAATAAAGATTCTTTTATTTCTTAAGGAAATTTGCTCCCATTTCTTTCCCGTTGGCTAAAGTCTAGATTTTGTATACTACATAATGGCAATTTCTTCCAAAAAGGAAAAACTTAAGAACTGCTTAGAAGTAGAACTAAATTATTTCCAGGATGTTCTGTGTATTATTATCTGTAAGAGTGGTCTCATACATAGGTCCCTACTGATGTTAGTGTGGCTACAGAGTAAGAATCAGGTCTGGGATGAGATGTGTGTGTGGGGGGGATGTGTGTGTGTGTAAGCTCCCCAGCTGAATCTAATGTGTAGCCAATTAGGAAATTAGTGATCTAGAATATTTATTTAATAGTAAAAGTGACAGAGTATCTCTGTACACTTTTCTCAACTCCTCAACTGAGGCTGATATTTAGTATCTGTACATTGCAGCTACACAAACTGAGCTATTGATCCAAGCCAAAATAGGGTTGTGTGTAATCTTTCTCTCAGATCACCTTAAAATGCTTGAACCGTGGAATTTCCAGATAGCTTCCCCATCCACCTTAGTATATATCACACCAAAATTTAGCAGCCTGGCTAGTAGCTTTCCTCTGGATTGCCCAGTTAAGACACGTGACTTCCAGTTAATCATCACAGCTCTCAACTCTACTAGCTACCATGTGATTTTGGTCAAGCTACTCAACTGAGGTCTCAGTTTTTTCATCTGGGGACTGAGGGCTTTCAAGTCCTGTTGCTGTTATTTGAGTGATAGTTTTCAGTTCAATGAAGAAAAATACACATTTGAGTATTTTTAGAAGGAATCTGATAAGAAGCTACTTGTTAGATATCAAGAACATTTTTACATATAGTGAAAAACACACCATCTGAAGTTCCTTGTGTTTTTTAGGAGGAATTCTTATAAGACTCAGATATTTTTAGGATTATAGCATTTTATCTCTGTTTATTTAGGTAGATAATGTTACATTGTGTTGGGCTCATCTCTGTCCTACCTGTCTCCTTATCTTTTACCCTGGTACCTAACTTTCAGCATCAATCATTACCATATCTTATTATGAAACTAGTATAGTCACGTTTAAAACTAGTATAGAGTAGCTTTAGGTATCTTTTCAGATTCATGTAATAATATTTCAAACAGTTCACCTGTAGATCTAAAAGGTATATGATAAAATGTCACATATAAGAATGTGCTTCTTAATGCTGATTCTTCCAAAGAGAATTTTTGACACGTTGGTTTTAAAGAGATGTTTGTTTTATATTTTATTATAAATGTACATTACAGCTTTTCAACCCTCACACTGAAAAATGTATTTGGAAAATATCTGAACTAACAGAAATTGAAGATTAACAGCATTTTAAAAATCTACATGAACCTTTTCATTGAGGTTTCAATGGCTGTGAAACTTTTAACTTTAAACATCTTCACTGCTTCTGTGACTATTAAACTCTTCCGCAGATACACTTTTCCTTTCCCCAGAAAGGTCTCAAGTGTACATTAGACAAATAGATCAGGTCAAAATGACTTATAGAATGAGGTTTTCCTTCTTCAGGATGTGATTTTATTAGAACTACTGTTTTACCAAAATTTCTTTCCATTACCTGAAGAATTTTTAAAGGCTGAATTCATAAAAATCAATAGTTATTATAAATTAATACTTCATATACTAATTGAGAGCATTTTAAGTAAATGACAGCATCTAGAAAGATCTTTGTATTAACGGAATTGCCTTTTTGATCTGCCCTGGGAATATTTGTCTTACATGAAAGCCTTATTGGCAGTATTTATGAAAATCGTTTCAGTACTAGGTCAAATACCCAATTTTGGGAAAGAGAGGACTATGAATTCGTTGCCAGAATAAGAAATTAATCTACTAATGAATTTTTTTAAAACCAAGTTATATTAAATCTAAGACATAATACTTTATGGTACATGTCACCTAATAGGTTATACACTGGATGAGGGGAGGAGCTAACGGGGTGCTCTTAACACCGTATATTCACATCATATCTGGCAACCTCAGCTATCTGGATTTTTAACAAAACCAGGAAGCAAGTAAAAAAAGATCACTGAGCTGGCAGCCAAAATTGATGTCATAAAGTCCATAAACTCTAGGATTGCATCTTGTTCCCAGTTATTGCCCCAGAGACTAGAAAAAGGCTGGCACATTTCTTATATGCAAACACAATCAGATTTGCCTTGCAGCTATTCATTTTTATTTTCGGCACAATTCTAATAAGCTTAATTATCTGATTTATCAATCCCTGGTAAATTGCAAGCTAGAAGGAGAACTAGGGCAATAAGAGGCAAGGAAATGGAAAACAGTGAGAAGTGGTGCTTCAACATGCTAGCCACCTCTGCAAACATATCTCCATCTGTACTATTCCTTTCTTCTCCAGTCTCAATAGGTTTTCTTCTGGACAGTGCTTCTGCAATCTCATTTCTCCTGCCTCCCAGGAGACTGTGTACCATTCATCATCTTCAACCTGTAAAATGCTCATGGCTCTTTCCCTCATCCTGTAACCACTTGTCTCTTCTACCCTGAAGGTATCCTTTCTTGACCCTGTGTCCCCCTTCTAACTACCTACCTCTTTTCTAATCTTCTGTGTCTTCCCCCTCCCAAGTTCTTGATCTAACCAATCACTTCCCATTCACTCCTAAACTGCAACAATTTGACTCCTAGCCCCCACCCTCCATATTGCTACATCCAATGGACATTTGTCAGGCATCTCTAATATTTTACACTATTTTCCTATGATAATTGAAACTGTTCTTCCTTGGCTTCTGTGGCACCATTTTCTACCTGCCTTTCCTACTTTTTCCTGCTCCTTTATTCTTCAAATATTGGTGTTCCCGAAGGTTTGTCTCTGATCCTCTTTTTATTCTGTCTGCCCTTGCTGAGAAATATCTTTGTTCCTGGTTTGAACTATCACTTATGTACGTCAACCACTTGGTTAGGACATAGGTGTCTTAAACTCAGCAGATCTAAAACTGAATGTCTCTCTTTCACATATCCCTCTATCCCTCTCCACCCTCCCCCAACATACAGATTTTAAAAATTAAATAAAAGAAAGCCCCAACCCACACAAACATAACTACAAACAAAATTGAAATGCATACATTCCTCCTGTATCCCCTATCACAGTGAATGGCACCATCATCTATATAATCATGGGATTGGAAGCCATTCTACAATATTATCTCCTACCACACCCCCTACATCCATTTGGTCAATTCTGTCTTCTAATTGGATCTCTAGTCCGTCCCTTCTGCATCTGCACTTAATTAACCAAGTTCAGGACGATATTACTGGTCATCTGGCTTCTAGCAGTAGAGTCGCTTCCTAACAATACCTCCAGTCTTTCATCTGCCATAACTTCTGAAACAAATATCCTGCTTAAAATTCTTCAGCATTTTTTTTTTGCCATCAGTATAAGGCTAAACTACTTAGAGCAGATAATGCCTTTGTGAGCTGGTCCTAGTACCCTTCCTCCACCTCTTCCAAGAGTACCTCTTAATCCATTGTTCTAGCTATGCCAACAAGCTTGCATTTCACCCAAAGTGCTGTTTTCTTACCCTCCATATTTTTGTCTGTGCTGTTTTCTATACTTGGAATGCCCTTCACCCCTTACCTGCATGATTAATCCCTACTCATTCTTAAAAACTCAGCTCTAGTGTCACCTCTTTCAAACTGTGTCTTGTGTAACAAGGCTGAATTGTGTGCCTCTGAAATACTTCGATGACACTTTGTCAGTTCCCTCCCCCTATTATAGCACATTTTGAAATTATAACCACTGATTTTCTTATCTGACTCCTACAGCAGACTGAAATCTTGAGGCAAACAGTTATGCAATCAGGGCCAGTTTATACTTTTTCTTACTACTAAATGACTGCATATTGCTATGCATTGAGTTCTTATATCTGCTTGGTATAGTTGTTCAGTTGCTTCGTTTCATTAGTACTTCCCAATCTGCAGTGTTCCAGGCACTGTGCTGCTTCAGCATCATAATAATTTACCTCTGAAAGCTCACAGCCTGATTATCAAGGAAAGGCTAATTATATTTATCCATTATCTTCCATTTAAGAAATCTGGGAAATATGCGATCATTTTATCTACCTTTCATTCAAAATGACTGCATTTTGGGGGGTACTTAAAAGTGTATGATTTGGTTATTTGGAAAATCACTTTTGTGGAACATCTCATTTGCTGGTAATGAATGCCAGTAACTTGTTGCCTTGGTGTAAAAAATATGTGTGTTGGGAAGCACTGTCATTTTAAAATGTACAGATTTGAAATTTTGTCACTGTTTCTGTTCTCAATTGTCCTTTCTCCACATCTAGCTCAAGACTGCAGTGCAGATGACGACAACTTCCTTGTGCCCATAGCGGTGGGAGCAGCCTTGGCAGGAGTGCTTATTCTAGTGTTGCTGGCTTACTTTATTGGTCTCAAGCGCCATCATGCTGGATATGAGCAATTTTAGAACCTGCAGTCTGATTGATTATTTAAAAATAAATGCACATAACAACATTTTCTTCTCTTTAAGTTTTGAAATACTTTGTTCTTTAAGATTGATATATTGAAACTTTAATTCTTAAGTCAGTCCCAGCATTTTGAGATAATTCTTTATTAATAAAAACTGTTAATAGAACAGCTTAAAATTAAAAAAAAAGTTTTATTTATCGGTCCTGAAGACAAACTTGTTGAAAAGAACATCAGTATGCAGTGTTTTAAGGTCTATCTTAAGAAACCTTGGTCAAATTTTGATTCTAACCTACAATGCCTTAAACTTATTAACATGGCCATTATGAAAATAAAATATGTAGTTGTCTCAATGGAATTAATAAATATTGTTTCACTACAGGTGTTCTGTTTCAGTGTATAAAAACTGTCCTGATTTAAACTCACCACAGTGCCTTTGCATAGAGTTCATTAAATAATTGTTGATGTGGCATCAGTGCCCATCAGATGCTTAAACTTGGTTTTCAGTTGAATGTCCTCAGGATCATCAGCATTTTTTAGGTTATGTGACTTTTGCTGACTTCTTTGAAGATGAAGTCAGTATCTTAGGCTTGTGATTTTTTTTTCCCTAGGTAGAAAACAGACCCAAGAGGCCGCAACAGAGCTTACTGGCTTTAGAATTAGAGTTTTTAAAAAACTGTTTCTTTTTCAGCAATATAGACTGAAAAGATTCAAGCGTATTTAACCACTTGCCTTTTTTTAAATGTTTTTCTCTTCCTTGGATGTCTGATTAGCATTGAAAGATAGAAATATTCTGTGAACTAATTAGGAGAGATTGTGTTGTGTTTCTCAACCTCATCTTGTTGATCTCTAGAGCATTAAAATCTATTTAGTGTTGTCATCAGACTGGTACTTATGAAATGTAAGCTAACAGCAATCTCAGAAGGGAGGCAGTGAAGCATAGCAACTAGGCTCTTGCTTTTTCCAAGACAGCCCCTGTGGGGCAGAGCATAGATGGGGGTGTAGAAAAGCTGTTGGCATTAAAATGAGGTAGATTATCAGCCCCTATTGAACCATGCTCCATGTTAGGAGTGTAGCACAGATATTGAATGTATAGGCAAATAAGAAGGAAGCTTAAATCAGTAGACTCAAGAATTTCACATTGAAGTGATTATTAATTCATTCTATGTATATATTGGCTTGTTCAGAATTTTTGTAATTCACTGATTACAGTATTTTGGTACCCAGCTATCAGTCTCTAAGGCTTTCAGTGAAATACAGTAAATCCTTTTAATAAAAGCCTAATGTCATTACTGAAATTTGTACTATATACTCAGAACCGTGGCAACTTTTTTTATGAATGACAAAAGTGCAAGAGGAGGAAAAGATAAAATTAGAGGAAAAATGCAAGTTATTATTCAATCATAGATTGCACTAAATATCACATTTTGTTAATTGCATTAGACATACTGGAGAATACCTTAAAGATTATTTACTATAACCCCATAATTTTTACCAAAAGGGGAGTGATTTCACTGAGGTTACATACCTAGTGGGCAATAAAACCATTATTAGCATTTTGATTAAAAAATGTCCCAATGAAATCTAGTCACTCAATAGTAAAACTAGTTTAAACTTCAAACTATGAGATCAGAATTGGGCCCTTTGAGTTTCTGTGCTAACTACTTTCAATAAATGACACATGATACCAACTTTGCTTAAGTATTTTTAAAAGTATTGAATATTGGCTTTTTCAGTGGCTCCTATTTTGATCTCTGTTTGCTATTTCAAAGCCTTAACCTCGTTGGATAGGATCACAAACATGGGAGGAAAAGAGAAGGGAATGAACACTTGTTGGCCTTCTGATATGTATCAGATACTTTAGAAATATAATTGTTTTTAATCCTCAGATACTTCATAATATAGGTATTCTTAACCCCTTTTACAGATGAGGAAAGTGAGGCCCAGTTTAAATTACTTGACCAACAGCCTTAGCTAATAATTAAAGGAGTCAAGATTCAAACTCAGTTCTGTCTCAATCCAGAGCTCATATTCTACATGGCATGTGCACACCGCCTTTCTGGTGGTCCAGTGGAGTGGACTGCAATGTCCATTGGATTCTACTATTCTTCTAGGCCAATGCTCAGCTAAAAATAATTGTATATAACCTGATAGCCACCTAATGCTTGTATGAAAATATGCTGCATTTTCTTGATCATAAGCCCTTTTTAACTTACATTTTATTACTCATAACAGAATTCTTATATTTTCACGATAGTTGTGGCAAGGGAGAAAGGGAGTGGGGAAATACACAGGCAGTGGTATTAAATGAAGATGATGGACAATTCAACATAAGATCTTCCCATATTAGGCAAGCACAATTCTTTGTTTTGGACCCTTTCCCGTTCTTCCCTTAACTTCTGCTTTTTGTACTGAGGAATTAGGTGTGGTTTGAGATGAAGTGACAGTGAGAGATACAGGAGGATCAGTTGCTTGGAAATATTTGGGTGAATATAGTGAAAATAAGAAAATAGCGGTGTCATGCTTTAAAAGACTAACCTATGTATATTTTCAAAATGTTTTTTCTTGTTTACTTGTTTCTGCTTAATTGTATTCCTTACTAACTTCCTTTCCTTGCTTTCTGTCTGTTCTTTTCTAACAGCTGAAGAATGTTCTGCTGACTCTGACCTCAACTTTCTTATTCCTGTTGCAGTGGGTGTGGCCTTGGGCTTCCTTATAATTGTTGTCTTTATCTCTTATATGATTGGAAGAAGGAAAAGTCGTACTGGTTATCAGTCTGTGTAATCAATTAAATCTAGTGGAGTTTTTTTGTTTTGTTTTTTTGCCATCAGAGGTTGTGTTTTCCATTGGCTAAAAGCCAGGAAATGCTGTGCAATTGATTAAGATATGCAGATTAACCTCAGTGAGTTGCTAGCTAACTTGGGCATGAGTAGCACCATTAGGACCAATTTCTTTTTTTTTCTATTTTTTTCTTCCTTTGTAAAAGTGTAATTGAAAGAAAAATTGTGGCTTAGAATGTTTTTTTTTAGTAAATAATGATTTTTAAGCCTCTGAATCCAGTTATGAAAGCATTTCTACTGAAGTATAATTTTGTATGTTGCACTTACTTGTATTTTTGCCTTTTTGACATTATTTGCAAAGTCAACGCTGTTAGAGAATTTAACTTGCTTCAGGAAATAAATTCAAGAACATAATGAATTCATCTTCATTGGTGGCAAACATAAAATTTGGTTTGTAATAAGACTTAGTTTCCCCACTGCCTAAACAAGATTATTTAAATTTTGATTTAATTTTCCTGCTAGTTAAAAAAAAAAGGAAAAGAAAGGAATGTCTTCATAATGTATTTAATAGCAAAAGTCTGGCTGTTTATTACTGTTAGTGGCTACTATATTTTAACAAGGATGTCTTTTTTTTTTTTCCCTACTGGAGTTTGGAATATATTGATTATCTCAGATTTGCCAT
The DNA here is from genome assembly GCF_030028045.1 of Hippopotamus amphibius kiboko. Lineage (NCBI taxonomy): Eukaryota > Metazoa > Chordata > Mammalia > Artiodactyla > Hippopotamidae > Hippopotamus > Hippopotamus amphibius. Next base: position 30,934,008 of record NC_080203.1, read on the forward strand.
TTATGCTGAAGGATGAAGTAAGATCTACGATGTGTTTTTTTGTTTGTTTTGTTTGTTATTTGAGGTGTTGATATAGAACGGGTTATTTTTTTTTTGAGTTATGATTTAGAATTCTTTTTCCTTTAGAGCCTTAACTTGTTCAGAAAGTTAATTCATCCTCTGCTAAAAAAACAAAACAAAGCTTCTCTGTTTTGTGTGCCTCCTGCACTCTCTAAACCCCTGTATGAATAAGTTCTAATTGGTATTTTTAACGTATTGGTTTCTTTTTTCTCACAGCAGCAAGCACTAACTCTAGAGGCTAGTGTGCCCTGAAGTATCATCAGTCAGATGGCTGTCTGGCCAGAGCTGGACCAGGATGATTCTGTAAATTTGTTCATCTTGATACAGACTTATATCCCTGTAGGGACCTCTAATGGCTCTGGCTGCTGGAGTAAGGTACTAGAGGCCACTCCCAGTGTCTGCTTGATTGGCTAGGCTATTGAATTGTCCTTTGATTTGGAAGCACAGTGTTGTATTTCTCTAGTGTCCAAATGGCTGCTTTGCATGCCTGTTATTAGCATAAGGCAGATGTTTATTTTATCAGGCTATTTTATCTCTATATAACTCAAAAACAAAAGTTTTCCAAAGATCTGCCTTCATTTTAAATATGTTCCTTGGATTAAAAAATTTAAGCTTAAACCTTAAATAAAGTTAGTTATTAAATCCAAGGATTAGGTCCCCATCTACCTCTCAGCACAGTGCAGATGCTCAGCACTGTATTGCTGCCATTAACTGATGCTAGAGCTCTTTGCCAGTAGTTGAAATTGGAAAATTTTGTTTAAAAAAGAATTCATCATCATCTTTCTTTACTATCTTTATATGTGCATCTCAAAAGCATATATTCCAAACTGGAGTAGAAATAGATCGCTTAACTACATTTCTCTTAGAACTCTCTGGTTCTGACTTGCAGACTCAAGCTCTCCTCCCTTTGCTAGGTATATAAAGAATGTCTTTTAAAATGTTCTCCTTTGAAAACAATTGCTTATTTGTTATGTGGTCAAAATGATGGCACCATAAAGAACAGTGGCTTCATTTCAATAAATATTTTTGAGATGATTGTCTAAAAGCCAGGTTATTTAAATCAGCTTGTGACCTTGCTAGGTATATGGGTTGGAAAATTCAGATACATTTAAAAGTTTTCTACCTTTTGGGTAGAAGACTAACATCACTAATTCTTCATTGGGTATCATGGTTTTATCTTAGTTAATTAGCAAACGTTTAATTCTTCCTTGAGAATTAAGATTAATTAAAATATAAAATATTAACAGAGTTAAAACAAAAACTGCTTCAACTCCAGTAAAATGCAGGAAGCCCAAAATATATGAACGCAGTGTTCGATAAGCTTTGCTCACTGAGTTCATTTTTATGTCAGTATAATAATGGATCAGATAGTAGGACTTTGAATTCATGAATATAAAGAATTGTTTTTACCTAAGCTTCTTTGGAAGAACTGATGCTTGCTGCTACCTAAAGTTTTGGATATATCAATATAGTGAACTAATAATACCTACAAAATAAAGCATACTGTGATACTCCTGTTTGATCTGATATGTGTGAATTTTAGACTGATGGATTAAAATATAATAAAGATCATACAATCTGTATCACTATGGATAACTTCATTTTTATTCCATGTTCTCAGTCTTAAGAGCTTGGATTGATTTGTAAAATTTGAGTTCCTCAAATTCTTGTCTCTTGAATTGTCAGTAGGACTCATATGATCTCATAGGTCTGCAAATTAACCAAGTGCCTTCATTAAGAAGGCATTAGAAACTTTAATGCAGACATTTCAAATATGGGGGCCTATGTGGTCATGAAAATTCCAAGAAAGTATTGAAAATATAGTATGGAAATCAAATTTAAGAGCTTCATAATTAAATGTATTTTTAGCACATGTATGTCTGCGTTGATAAACTGTACTCACTGTTGAAGTTCTTTCCATTCTGAGCAAGATACACATCAGGGATATGATGGGCAGAGAAGGAGCTATCCATTTTCTGAAAATTCCTTTAAATTGCTTATAACCCAGCATAATGCTCAGGTGTTATATGATTGGATTAAATGACATACATTCCTTTTTACATAAGAGACATTTTTGGTGGGAGAAGGAATTGAACTTTGGATCTCTCCATAGTTCCTAAGTAACAGGGTTTCGTTTTCTCATAAGTGTTTGATGGCTTTTAATTCAGTCAAAAAATGGCCTTACCTTGCATTTGTGGGACTGGGGAGGGGGTTCTCTATAGAACCTGTCTGGTCTCAGCTTCGCCGAATATATTTCAAAACTACACCTCACAGAGCCTCTGAAAGAAGCACTTTAAGATTACTGATAACAAGTAGAGTGGTTCTATATATGTTGCCATGTATCTAAAAAAGTCAACTTGGAGGTCCATCTTTTTAAATTCATTGTGTATACTAGAACTGCCTATTTCTAAGGAAACATTTTGCTTTCTCTTTGCTTTCATTGTCTGTATGTATTTTGATGGCAGTTGTAAATTTGAGTCCCTCTGTTTCAGGAGATAATGAACAGGAGAAATCTTGGTATGCAATACATTTTTAGTAGGAAAATGCAGCTATAGTTTATTGAGCAGTTACAGTGCTGTGCACTTGACATGCATTTCATTTAATTCTCACAGCAACTCTCTGAGGTTGGGCAATATCATTCCCAGTTTACAGGAGGTAACTGAGGCTTGAGTTGGTTACTTAACAATAAGTCCCACAAAGAGTAAGTGACAAAACTGACATTTGAGCCCAGCTCTGTCTGCCTTCAAAGACTGTGCTCTTAACCACTATGCATCCTGGCTGCTAAGAAGCAGTAGATTTTTAAAAAGCCATATACCTTATATTAAATGGTTACAGAAATCTGACTTCTGTACTCTCCTGTCCTGCATGTGGTCACCCTGTAAATGTTCTTCAGTATTCTTAAAATAACTTGAGTTTTGTCGAGCCCACTTGAAGTGAGGACAGATGTGGCAGCATGCCTTTGAAAGATCAAACCAAGGCCAGTTTGTGCTTTACCTCATTAGTAATGTTAAGCCTTGAATGTCACTTTTTTTTCAGAGTTGTATCATCTAGTTATTCTGATCATGTATCATTATCATTCTGCCCTCAAACTGTTCTGCACCATGAAATCATTTTGACTGTGCATTAGTGTGTTTAAGAGACTAAATGGAACTGTCTCTCTCCTCACTTTACCTAAATTAATGCTATCCCTACCCCCCAGCCATCCCCCAGCTTTAAGTGCAGTATAGCCATGACCCTCAGCAGTTGTTGCTAGGTGGTTCTGAGCCTTAATACGCAGTTCTTACTCTTCGATCTAGAGCCTTTTTGAGAGGATTTCAAGAAATCCTTATGTACATAAAGTTTCCAGCCATAATCTGCAACACTTCCTGTCCCACCTCATTTACTCTCTTGTACTCGCTCCACTCCAGCCATACTGGCCTCCTTGCTAATCCTCAAAGACCCTAAGGGTGCCCTCACTTCAAGGCTCTTTGCTTGCTCTGCATTCTACCTGGAAAAATATTCCCCAGCTATGCTCATGGCTCACCCTCTAGTCCCATTCACCTAGTCAGGGAAGCATTCTCTGAGCACTCTTATCTAATACAGCACTTGTCACCCACCACTTCCCATCCTCTGTACTCTTTCACTTCTATTACTTGTCACCTGTTACCATCTGACATACTATGTATTTGACCTGTTAATCTGTATTTCATGTATGTCTCCCACTAGAAGGTAAACTTCGAGAGAGCAAGAATCTGCTGTGTTTACTAGTCCGTCTCAGTTCCCAGAAGAGTGCCTGGCACATAGTTCACACTGAATAAATATTTGCTGATGGATGAGTGGTCGTCTTGTGTAATAGCTAAACACTTATCAAGCACCTACTACCTTCTTTCATCAAATCTAAGATGCCATCAGTTGTAAGATAAATACTGCCAATTAAACTGTGAGAGGCCTACTGGTTTCAAAAATGTGGGAAAAAATGTACATCTTACTGTTTTTCTTCTTTTTTGGCCGTGTGGCACAGCATTTCAGTTCCCCAACAAGGAACTGAACTCGGGCCACGGCAGTGAAAGCCTGCAATCCTAACCGCTGGGCCACCAGGGAACTCCCCAAAATGTACATCTTAGAGTTGATATGCACCACGCACTGTGGAGAGTGCTCTATGTGGATTATAACACTATTAATCCATTGAATGCATTTGGGATTCAGACCCAAGTGGTCAGAGCCAATGCCTTTAAGCACTCTACCATTACAACCTCCCTTTAGGATGACATACTGCTTCTTGTGTCATTTTCAATTCCAAAAATAGAAGTCTGTCTGTGGTGGCTATGATTTTCAATTTTAAAGCAGAATATTTAATATTCATGTTTCCTTTTAAATGCTACATAGCATAGGATGGCAGGTATATCAGAAAAGAATTTGAATCCTAGCTCTTAATGCACAGCGGTGCAGTAAAGTAATTTAGACACGGTACTGAACCTCTCTAAACCTAGGTTTCTCCATCTGTAAGATGGAGGTGGTACTACTACATATCTTGTAGGGTTTTAAATGCCACCAAATATACATAGTAAGCAATAAAAGTGAGCTTTTTTTATGATACAGATTGGAATCTTCCTAAAGATGGTAGATGTCAAATGTTTAGACAAGATCATGGAAAGAGGAAGTGAAGAGAGAGAGTAGGGCTGAGATTAAAGCTTTAAGGAACAGAAATCCACTCAAACTAGGTTAAAAAAAAAAGAGGAGTGAATTATGAAGTGATTGGATAAGTCTCTCAGAATCCAATTGAAGGAAGTACATCTGGGACTCAAAGGAGTAGAGTTAAATTACAAAGCTTCAACTAAGAATAAACAGGTGATAACTACTAAGAAAGTTTAGAAAAAAATAAATGTGATAACTTGCACTGCATTTATTAAGGTGTGTTATAAAGCTAGGGTGAAATGTTAGGTGGATATAATAATAGACCAACAATTTAATGGACAACACACACACAGTGTATTTGGTATTTGATAAAGATGTTCTTTTCAGATCAATGGGGAAAGAATGGAACATTGAAGAATGATGCTGAGATACTAAGTTGGTTATTTGGGGGAAAATACTTTGAGACCTACCTCATAAGTACCAAAATAAATTCCAAGGATGATTGAGTTAAATTTTTTAAAACTGTAAAAGATACAGAATCAAATATAGATGGTTGTATCTTATCTCAAAAGAAAGGCCTTCCTAAGCATAAAAGAAAAAGAAGTGACAGTGGAAAGGATTTCAGTATATAAAAATTTAATACTTCTGACTATCAAAATGCCATCACACACGAATATAAAGATAAACTACAAACAAGGAAAAATACTTGCATCTTAAGTATGACAAAGGGTTAGTTTAATATCCTTACTATTGAATAAATACAAAATGATAAATATTGCATGAGTACACTTGAATAAGGACCTGAATAGCTAAGTCATGACAGAAGAAATACAAATGGATAAGCAGTTTGAAAAAAAAATCCATCTTTCTAATAAGCAAAGAAATATAAATCAAAACAAGATATCTTTCAAACTGGTTAAGATATTTTTAATGATTATATTTACTCTTGGGCACAGTACAGAAAACTCTGCACACTAACACAGTGTTGAGAGTGAAATGAAAATTTGGAAAATCTAAATTCCCAATGAGGTAGAACTGCTTAAGTAAATTGAAACACTGACATGACAGCATGTTACATGGCCATTTAAAGTCAGATTCTCAAACAATTCAAATATGAGACAATGTTCGTGTTTTACTGTTAAGTGAAAAACAAATGTAGGAAAGAAATACGTATCATTTTTATTTTTTTGGTAGGTAAATCTATGTATCTATATAACTGCTCCTCTGCCATCCAAGAAATGCTTCTCCCAATCCCTATACCTTCCCCCATGCGGAGTGCAGAGCCCACCACAGAAAGGATCCAGATTTGAGCCACTACTTTCACAGCTGAGGAAGCTATGGAAAAGTATGTACCATGTTGTGTCTTCGTATATATGTATGTGGATATAAATATGCATATGTGTGTATGTATAAAGTAAATACATTAAAATATAAACAGCAGTCACCTCCAGGTTTGGGGATTGTGCGTGGTTTTAATTGCTTTTCTTACTTCTGTTTTGGTGAATCCAGTTTACTTTGATAGTCAGAAAGGGCCTCAGGAAAATGATTTCCCAGGAGAGTGCGTTTCGGCTCTCCTTGGTTCTCTCTTGCATCCTGCTCATAAATAAGAGTTGGCTCTGTGAGAAGACAGAGCCTCCACTCCTATCAGATATCAGGGCTCTGCCCTCATTTGAAACTTTTTATCAAAGAAAACTTTATTTGACATTGCTCATTAATCTGGTGAGCTGGCCTTTGCCACGCATGAGGCACAGCTCTCACCCGCAGAGGGATGCAGAGGCACACCTATCATCGATTGCTCTTTTGTTGCCTCCCATGACACCAGAGAGGTGCTTCTCCCCATCCCTACACTTTCCACTTACTGCCTGCAGAGACCCCTGCAGGAAGGCTTGGAGCCACTACTTCTGCAGCTGAGTGAGCCGAATGGGAGCGGAAGTGTTGATGGCAAGGGGCTCCTTGGAGGTGGGGCAGGGAACCTGGCAGCCACCGCACACTGCAGCACCTTCTGCATCTCTGTCTCTGCAGCTTTCACCAGGCTGACACCCCTAGGAGCCATGTCCACATTCCTTCTAGGACCTTCTTTTCTAGCACCAACACTCCATGGGGACCAAGCCTGACTCACCATCTCCACTCACTTCCTTTTCCACCAGACCGCCGCTGTGATTCAGAGTCCTTCCATTATAGTCAATTATATCCATCAAGGTATTGACAGACCCTGTTAACTGCTATTAATTGGTAAGGGTACAAAGTTGAGGCTCTGTGATATAGTAGAAAGGGCATGGAGTTTGGTGCTAGGCAGACTGGGGTTAGAATCCAGGCTTCACTGACTCCCAACTGAATGACTTTGGGTGACTTATTGAGTTGCCACATTTGTAAAAATGGGAGTAAAATATCCTCCTTGAAGAACTATTAATAGAGGTGTCTATTATACCTATACTTTACAGAGCTGTGATGGTCACCAATGGAATAATGGCCATACAGTGTCACATAGTAGGCACTCAGTGGTATGAGAAGGCACACAATATATGGTATCCTTTATACCCATTACCCATCATCACAGAGAAGAACCCTAACAGTGGGGGAAGGGAGCCAATACTTTTTGGGGATCAGAGAAGTTCAGTAGCTTGTTTTAGGTCACACAGCTAGTGAGTGGTAGAGCAGGTGTATGAACCCAGTTTCTCTGGCTCCAAAGCCCAGGCTCTTAAACAACTTACTGCCTTTACCCGCATGTGCCCAGCCTAGAACAAAGGGGCAATTGACAGCCAACCTCAATGATTCTGGCCAAAGATTCATGCAAGTTGCTATGAAAAAAGTCAGCTGTGAAGTATTAGGTGATCACATTGAGCCATGGAAGAGTTGTGCCTGAGACTCTGCTTTCATACAGATCTACAGACACTCCAGTGGCCATCAGAGTGTGTTGTGAAGCCCTAAATGAACCAACCATAACGAGATCCAGGGCAATTTGTTCACATTACACTATGGGTTACAGACAAAGTTTCTCAAACTTTAGTAAGCATCAGAAACACCTGTTAGGCCCCACCCCAAAACCTCCAGAGTCAGGAGGTCTGAGATGGAGCTTGAGAATTTGCATTTGTAGTAAGTTCCCAGGCGATATTGATGCTGCTGGTTCAGAAACCATTCATTGGGAGCTGCCAGATTAAAATGTACTATAATATTCCCAAGTCTCATATGTGTCCCAGCCTCCCAGAATCTCAGGGAGCTATCAGCATACTCAAGTGTTATCACAAAGCCAACCTCCAACCCAGGAAACCTAGCTTTGGGTTGATGTCTCTGATGGTTCCCTTCATCCCCAGCACCCTCCCGAGTTACCAAGGCCTCCTGGTAATCAGGACTGTGAGAGAAGAGAGAACGCTGGTGGGGCAGGTTCACGCCTGTTCTCTGCCCCATCCCTGTCTCTACACCAAGCAGATAGCCAGACGCTACCCCACTTTGCCTCAGGGAACATTTGTCTTGTTAGCTGACTGTCTAAGCCTGGCTGTTCTCCAGAATCCTGAGCACCTTGATGGGATTATGAATAGGAGGGAGGGGGCAGTGCCTTGCAGGGCAGAAGTGCAGGAAGGAAATTTCTGCTCAAGGGACCCCTGGGAGATAGGGCCTCAGGGAAATGGCTTCTTAGTGCATGTAGGGAGGCTGGACACCAGGCATTAGGGCTCCCAGCCTAGGCAGAAGCCCCCTCCTCACCTCACCTCTCATGCTCTATGGGCCCAGGAGTAGCAGAGATGCCCACCTTCAAGGAACCCTGTGGACTTGGACAGTGAGGGGAGGGGGGACAATCACAATGGATTGAAGACCCTGTAGAATACCCTCCCCCTCCCATTCCTGAGAAACTCACAGGAAGAGGAGGGGCCCTTCAATAGTGAATGAGATTGAATTTTCTGTCACTTCAGTGGGATGGAGGGAAAATGCAGATTTAAACTGCCACTTCTGAGCAAACCTGCCCCAAGGTACACAGTACACAGAAGACACAGCAGGTAAGTGCACACTTTATTATTAGTTAGAATCAAAAAACTCTGACAAAGGTTGAGCTCAGTGAACGGGGATCACCTGGGGGAACTCGAGGACACCTTTTGTTCAGACTGGAGGCTGATCTAACTTCCCACACCCTGGGCTCAACCCTGGCTCCCCTTGGTTTGCAGCAGCTGTCTCAGGGGAGCAGAGAGCCTGCAGAGAACACACCAAGTGGAAGAGAAGGGCCCAGGGGCATTGTCAAGAGTTAGGGTGGAGCTTAGAGAAACAAAGAACAAGGCGAAACCAATGAATGTTATAAAAACAAATCAAGAAACAAATATGGGGCTTCCTAGTTGACACAGTGGTTAAGAATCCACCTGCCAATGCAGGGGACATGGGTCCGAGCCCTGCTCTGGGAAGATTCCACATGCCACGGAGCAACTAAGCCCGTGAGCCACAACTATTGAGCTCGTGTGCTGCAACTATTGAAGCCCATGCGGCTAGAGCCCAGGCTCCACAACAAGAGAAGACACTACAATGAGGAGCCTGCACAGCGCAATGAAGAGTAGCCCCCGCTCGCAGCAACTAGAGGAAGCCTGTGTGCAGCAACGAAGACCCAATGCAGCCAATAAATAAATTTTAAAAAAGAAACAAACATGAACATTGCTGCAGTATACAGCATAAAAATAGCATTCTCAAGGAAAAGAAGTGTTTCTAGAATAAAATGTATCTTATATTCTAAAAACATAATACCAGGTCTTTATTCTCAGCCAAAGACCTGGTATTATGCGAAAGAGGGGGTTAGAAGAATACAGAAAGGAGAAAAAGAGAATGTTTAATCACATCCGCCTAGCGAGGTTGTCAACAAATTGGTAACAGCCATCCAGAGTCCATCACCTGTGGACTTAAATGCAGTTAGAGAAATTTTCCTTTAAAAGATTAACTTATTCAATAGAATCTCTTCTTTCTTTAAAACAATACACATTATATACACACATATATGTGTATAACATGAAAGTGGGGGAAGAGATCCATATGTAGAAACAGATATATTATTGTGTTAAAAATAGTTATTGCTTGATGGTAGGATAATGAAAATTTTTGTTTGATGGATTTTCAAATTTTTTATGAGGTAAATAAAAGAGTTTTTGATCAGAAAGGGGCCTCCAGAAATTCATTTCTCTTTAGAATATGTCTCCATTATTTTTCTACATCCCTGAATTCAGTGAGGAGCTTGTTTGGGGCAAGACTTCCTACCTCACTTAGTATCTAGATTTTCTTGCATTTATCACAAGCCAAGTGTCAGGAAAAATTAATCACACTTTATACCTTAGGTAGTTTTAATCCTTCCTCCTGAGGTCTGGTGCAGGTTTCTCCTCTTGCTGGGGTTTAAAGGCTTTCTTACCTTCTGGTGGCCTGGGCATCTGTTCCTGAGGTTGCTGATTCGTTGGGTCTTCTTGGCTCCAGCTGTACCCCGAGGGGTTTATGAAGTGGGATCTCACAGGACCTTCCACTTGGCCTTGGATCCTCCGGTCCCACTGCATGGCTACCTCCTCCTAGGACACAACTGTAGGCCACATGCCAGGTGGGTAGATTCCCCCAGCAGGCATCTGGGGTGGGAATGCTCCTGCTGCTGCTGCTTCTGAGATTACCCTAGGTGGGGGAGGGGATGGGCAAGGGAATGGCATGGGGACTGGTGGAGGGATGGCATGGGGAATGGCATGGGAGGAGGAGGGGGTTGAACAACCTGAGGCCAGGAACTCGGGGGTCCCGGCACGTAAAGCACACCGCCAGCCGAGGCATTCTGGGCCTCCTCCCTCTGGGCCTCCTCCATCTGCCTATGCTGCGACGTCGCGACCAGCAACCTGTTTCGCTCCCCTGCGGTCAGGGGCCACGCGTCAGCCCCGAGCTGCTGGGCTAGGGACTGGGCCATGAACTCCTGGGACTGCCTCTTGGCCTGGCGCAGCTGCCCGTGCAGGGCCTCGTGCTCGCTCAGCGCCTGCTGCAGGTCATGGCAGGTGCAACGCAACTGCTTGACCATCTCCTCGTGCTCCTCGCTCAGGCGCTGCAGCTGCGAGGCCAGAGCCCAGGAGGTCGTCTCCCGCTCACCCACCTGCTCCTGCAGTCGCTGGACCCGGCGCGCCTGCTGCTCCCGCTGCCTCGTCGCCACACGCACGCTCAAGGCCAGCGCGCTCCAGACTCAGGCCCTCTTAACGGCGCGCGGCACCTGCCGGTCGGCCACGATGGACTGCAGCTCGTCCTCGATCTCGTTCCAGGGCCGTGAGCACAAGGTCAAGTAGAAGTCTGGGCCGCCGCCGTTACTGAGCACCTCTTCCTTGATGAACATAACTACCTCGTTGTGGTGGAAACCGCTTTTGGGATCTCTGAAGCCTACGGCCATGGCCGCCACGGCCTAGTCAGCAGAGCCCTACCTCTGAGGTGAACGGTGGCTGCCAACGGATCTGCCTCTCCACTCCTCACTCAGTCCTTCTTCAGCCCTAGCTCAGTCCTGGCCTCCTCTTTGGCCTCCTTCCCCTCTCCCCCACGCGTACTCCTAACAGACAGTGAAGCCACACATACTCACCACACCGACTCCCTTCAGGGAGACGAGCTAGCGCGTCAGCGATGTGGGCTTCAAGTCACACCGCAAGGCATGTTGGGAGCCACCGTCCTCAGGCGAGCGCCCCCTGTTTGTCAGGCAAGTTGGGCGACTGCTCCCGGGTGCACCTGGGAAGCACCTTCCTTGGCACAATGCCTCCTACAGGGCAGGCCCGCTGGTGACTGTGCTCCCAGGGACAGCAGTGTGCCCCCACAGTGATTCTCGTTTCCAAGAGCTTCTGAAGGACAGCACCTGGATACGTGCAAAAATTTAGAACCCGGGAGTCAGGTGAGTGGGCGTGGGGGGGGTGTCTTTTGGTTCAGCTCCCTCTCGCTTAACTGTCAGCTGCTATCTCAGACTTTCTATACGGTCTCAAGCTGTCTGCACTCTTCCCTCATCCTAAAGGAGACAACCTTGGAGTACCTTTCAAGAAGATCAAGTGATTGAGCCATGAAGCCCCTCAGGTTTCTTTGCTAAACCCTACCTTCATGCTCTAGATCCCAGTCCCTCCTATTCCATTTCCTCAGGGACCTCACTACATCTTATTCCCCCTGTATTTCCTGCATCTCTGCCACCCCCCATCCCCCACCCCATGCTACTGGATATTTTTCTTCCTGACAGTAAACCTGTTCAAGTTCCCTCTGTGCTTGGAATATTTTCCTCCCTCTAACCCATGTCCTGGCCTTTCTCTCTTCTCATTAGAGAATAGTCTACACTATGTCCATTTCATTGTGCTCTCTTCACCCTTCAACCTGCTGCACTTTGGTTTTCACCCCCCAGAACTTTAGTGAAAATTCTCTGATAAGGTCCCCAGCAGTATCTACTTCAGTACAAAAGCGAGTGGATACTTTGAAAGTTAGTTTTCACATGATTTTTCAGTAGGGTTTGATTCTCTTGATCATTCCCACCTGACACTCCATTCTATCTTGGTTTCTGTGACATCAAATTCTTTTGATGTTCATTCTATCCCTCTGGCTTATCTTTCTGTTTCTTTAAACTATTTGTTCTTCTTCTGCCCATAGCTCCAAAGTTAGTATTTTCCCAGTTTTATCTTCAGACCCCTCCTCTTTTCATTTTATATTTTCTCCTTGGATGAGCTTATTCACTCCTATAATTTTATTTTATTTTTATTTTTTTCTCTGGGCTTCAGTTCCATCAACTGTAAAATAGGAATAAAGATAAGACCTACCTTATAGGGTTGTGAAGATTAAATATAGTAATCTATGCAGAACCCTAGGGACCCCTGGGGCTAGTGCTGGCCACTGGTGGGTGGAGTAGGGGTCCAGGAGATCCTGGGGGCTGGTGGCTGCCCACCAGTGCATGAAATGAGGTCCTGGGGCTAGTAACAGCCTGCTGGTGAGTGAAGCCAGGTCCTGGGATCTGGCTGCAGGGCTTTGGGGGTCCCAAAACTGGTTCCTGACACAGCTGGTAGCAGGGCCCAGAGTGACCTGAAGCTTGTATTGACCTGCTTGTGGGTGGGGCAGGGCCCAGCCAGACACAGGACTGGTGTTGTCCTGCTGGTGGTTGGTCTGGGTGTGTAGGCTGCAGGGCTGTGCTTTTCCTGGGGCTGGTGTCCACCTGCTGTTGGGTGAGGTTTGTTTTGAGGCTAGAGGAGGTTTGCTGGTGGTCAGGGCCAGAGCCCAGCTAGTACTAGAGCTGGAGCTGGCCTGCTGGTGAGTGACTTGGGTTCACAGGTTGCAGGGCTGTGGTTTTAGTGGGGCTGGTGTCTTTTTGCTGGTGGGTGAGGCTGTTCCCTGGGCTAGAGCAGGCTTGCTGGTGGGCAGGGCCTGGGATTCTGGGGCTGGTGTCTGCCCACTGTTGTGTTGCTGGTGGGCAGGGCCTGGGATTCTGGGGCTGGTGTCTGCCCACTGTTGTATGGAGCTGGGTCCCAGGGTCTCTGGCCACAGGAACCTGGTGGTCCCAGATCTCCTGCATGCACACTGATGTGTGAAGCCTGCTTCTGGGCCCTCTAGTGGGCAGGGCCTTGTCTAGGGGTGGCTGTGGGTCTAAGGGGTCTTAAGGCAACCTGTCTGCTAGCAGGTAGGGCTATGCCCCCTCCCAGTTAGTTGCTTGGCTTGAGGTGTCCCAGTACTGGTGCCTACAGGCTTGTGGGCACGGGCAGGGCTGGGTCCTGAGGCTATTAAGCTAGAGGGAGGATTCCAAAATGGTGCTTACCAGCACCAGTGTCCACATGGTAGAAAGAGCTCTCAGAAATGGCTGCCACCAGTCTCTATGTCCCCAGGGTTAGCCGTGGTTGCTTCCTGCCTCTCTGGGAGATTCTCCAGATCAGCAGGTAGGTCTGACCCAAGCTCCTTTCAAATTTCTTTTTTTTTTTTTAACTTTTTATTTTTTTATTTTTTACAATAAACTGCATATACTTAGAGTGTACAATTTGGTATCCCAGTCTCCCAATTCGTTCCCCAGCCAACCTTCCCCGCTTTTCCCACTTGGTGTCCATATGTTTGTTTTCTACATCTGTGTCTCTATTTCTGCTTTGCAAACCGGTTGATTTGCACCATTTTTCTATAGTCCACATATATGTGTTAATATACAATATTTGTTTTTCTCTTTCTGACTCACTTCACTCTGTATGACAGTCTCTAGGTCCATCCATGTCTCTAAAAATGTCCCACTTTCATTGCTTTTTACAGCTGAGTGATATTCCATTGTATGTATGTACCACATCTTCTTTATCCATTCATCTGTTGATGGACATTTAGGTTGCTTCCATGTCCTGGCTATTGTAAATAGTGCTGCAGTGAACACTGGAGTGCATGTGTCTTTTTGAATGATGGTGTTCTCTGGGTATATGCCCAGTAGTGGGATTGCTGGGTCATATGGTAGTTCTATTTTTAGTTTTGCAAGGAACCTCCATACTGTTTTCCATAGTGGCTGTATCAATTTACATTCCCTCCAGCAATGCAAGAGCGTTCCTTTTTCTCCACACCCTCTCCAGCATTTACTGTTTGTCGATTTTCTGATGATGCCCATTCTAACCGGTGTGAGGTGGTACCTCATTGTAGTTTTGATTTACATTTCTCCAATAATTAGTGATGTTGAGCAGGTTTTCATGTGCCTCTTGGCCATCCATATGTCTTCTTTGGAGAAATGCCTATTTAGGTCTTCTGCCCATTTTTGGATTGGGTTGCTTATTTTTTTGATATTGAGCTGGATGAACTGTTTATATATTTTGGAGATTGATCCTTTGTCTGTTGATTTGTTTGCAAATATTTTCTCCCATTCCGAGGGTTGTCTTTTCGTCTTGCTTATAGTTTCCTTTGCTGTGCAGAAGCTTTGAAGTTTCATTAGGTCCCACTTATTTATTTTTGTTTTTATTTCCATTATTCTAGGGGGTGGATCAAAAAAGATCTTGCTGTTATTTACGTTGAAGAGTGTTCTTCCTATGTTTTCCTCTAGGAGTTTTATAGTGTCTGGCCTTACATTTAGGTCTTTTATCCATTTTGAGTTTATTTTTGTGTATGGTGTTAGGGAGTGTTCTAATTTCATTCTTTTTTTTATTTTTTTTAATTTAATTTATTTATTTATTATTTTTTTGGGGGGTACACCAAGTTCAATCATCTGTTTTTATACATATATCCCCGTATTCCCTCCCTTCCTTGACTCCCCCCACCCTCCCCACCCCAGTCCTCTAAGGCATCTTCCATCCTCAAGTTGGACTCCCTTTGTTATACAACAACTTCCCACTGACTATCTATTTTACAGTTGGTAGTATATATATGTCTGTGCTACTCTCTCGCTTCATCTCAGCTTCCCCTTCACCCCCTGCCCCCTCCCAAACCTCGAGTTCTCCAGTCCATTCTCTGTATCTGCGTCCTTGTACTTGTCACTGAGTTCATCAGTACCATTTTTAGATTCCGTATATGTGAGTTAGCATGCAATATTTGTCTTTCTCTTTCTGACTTACTTCACTCTGTATGACAGACTGTAGTTCTATCCACCTCATTACATATAGCTCCATCTCATCCCTTTTTATAGCTGAGTAATATTCCATTGTATATATATGCCACATCTTCTGTATCCATTCATATGTTGATGGGCATTTAGGTTGCTTCCATGTCCTGGCTATTGTAAATAGTGCTGCAATAAAGATTATGGTGCAAGTTTCTTTTGGGATTACGGTTTTCTTTGGGTATATGCCCAGGAGTGGGATGACTGGATCATATGGTAGTTCTATTTGTAGTTTTTTAAGGAACCTCCATATGTTTTCCATAGTGGCTGTACCAACTTACATTCCCACCAACAGTGCAGGAGAGTTCCCTTTTCTCCACACCCTCTCCAACATTTGTTGTTTCCAGATTTTGTGATGATGGCCATTCTGATCGGTGTGAGGTTATACCTCATTGTGGCTTTGACTTGCATTTCTCTGATGATTAGTGATGTTGAGCATCTTTTCATGTGTTTGTTGGCCATATGTAGGTCTTCTTTGGAGAAATGTCTATTTAGGTCTTCTGCCCATTTGTGGATTGGGTTATTTGCTTTTTTGGTATGAAGCTGCATGAGCTGCTTGTATATTTTGGAGGTTAATCCTTTGTCCGTTGTTTCATAGGCAACTATTTTTTCCCATTCTGAGGGTTGCCTTTTAGTCTTGTTTATGGTTTCTTTCGCTGTGCAAAAGCTTTTAAGTTTCATGAGGTCCCATTTGTTTATTCTTGATTTTATTTCCATTATTCGAGGAAGTGGGTCAAAAAGGATCTTGCTTTGATGGATGTCATAGAGTGTTCTGCCTATGTTTTCCTCTAGGAGTTTTATAGTGTCTGGCCTTACATGTAGGTCTTTAATCCATTTGGAGTTTATTTTTGTGTATGGTGTTAGGAAGTGTTCTAATTTCATTCTTTTACATGTTGCTGTCCAGTTTTCCCAGCACCACTTATTGAAGAGGCTGTCTTTTCTCCATTGTATATCCTTGCCTCCTTTATCATAGATTAGTTGACCACAGTTTATCTCTGGGCTTTCTATCCTGCTCCATTGAGCTATATTTCTGGTTTTGTGCCAGTACCATACTGTCTTGATCACTGTAGCCTTGTAGTATAGCCTGAATTCAGGAAGCCTGATTCCACCAACTCCGTCTTTCCTTCTCAAGATTGCTTTTGCTATTCGGGGTCTTTTGCGTTTCCATACAAATCATAAAATGTCTTGTTCTAGTTCTGTGAAAAATGCCATTGGTAATTTGATCGGGATTGCACTGAATCTGTACATTGCTTTCGGTAATATAGTCATTTTCACAATGTTGATTCTTCCAATCCAAGAACATGGTATGTCCCTCCATCTGTTTGTGTCTTCTTTGATTTCTTTCATTAGTGTCTTATAGTTTTCTGAGTACAGGTCTTTTACCTCCTTGGTTAGGTTTATTCCTAGGTATTTTATTCTTTTTGTTGCAATGGTGAATGGGATTGTTTCCTTAATTTCTCTTTCTGATCTTTCATTGTTGGTGTATAGAAATGCAAGAGATTTCTGTGTGTTAATTTTGTATCCTGCAACTTTACTAAATTCATTGATTAGCTCAAGTAGTTTTCTGGTGGCATCTTTAGGATTTTCTATGTGTAGTATCATGTCATCTGCAAACAGTGACAGTTTTACTTCTTCTTTTCCAATTTGGATTCCTTTTATTTCTTTTTCTTCTCTGATTGCTGTGGCAAGGACTTCCAAAACTGTGTTGAATAGTAGTGGCGAGAGTGGACATCCTTGTCTTGTTCCTGATCTTAGAGGGAATGCTTGCAGTTTTTCACCATTGAGAATGATGTTTGCTGTGGGTTTGTCATATATGGCCTTTATTATGTTGAAGTAGGTTCCCTCTATGCCCACCTTCTGGAGAGTTTTTATCATAAATGGGTGTTGAATTTTGTCAAAAGCTTTTTCTGCATCTATTGAGATGATCATGTGGTTTTTATCCTTCAATTTGTTAATATGGTGTATCACATTGATTGATTTGCGTATATTGAAGAATCCTTGCATTCCAGGGATAAACCCCACTTGGTCATGGTGGATGATCCTTTTAATGTGTTGTTGGATTCTGTTGGCTAGTATTTTGTTGAGGATTTTGCATCTAAATTCATCAGTGATATTGGTCTGTAGTTTTCTTTTTTTGTAGTATCTTTGTCTGGTTTTGGTATCAGGGTGATGGTGGCTTCATAAAATGAGTTTGGGATTGTTCCTTCCTCTGCAATGTTTTGGAAGAGTTTGAGAAAGATGGGTGTTAGCTCTTCTCAAAATGTTTGATAAAATTCACGTGTGAATCCATCTGGTCCTGGACTTTTGTTTGTTGGGAGATTTTTAATCACAGTTTCAATTTCATTCCTTGTGATTGGTCTGTTCATATTTTCTATGTCTTCCTGATTCAGTCTTGGAAGGTTATACTTTTCTAAGAATCTGTCCATTTCCTCCAGGTTGTCCATTTTATTGGCATGTAGCTGCTTGTAGTAATCTCTTATGGTGCTTTTTCTTTTTTTTTTTTTAATGGTTTCCCTCCTTTATTTCACTTCATGTAACTATTTTGTAGGATCAGAAAACATCTGCTGCAAGGCATGCACTCCAGTCTCTTAAGGCAGGTCCACTCCTAAATGCAGAGGTGGGGTCTGGACGCATGTTGAGAAGGGGAAATTTTTAAGACAAGACAAGGATGAGAGGAAACACTGACCTACTCTAAGACAAAGGGGAGCAGGGACGCATCTGGAATCACGTACTGTGGTCCGACACAGGTGTCTCTAACATCATGTCACTTTCATTCATTTCAATTTCAAAGGTTTCTTCCAAGGAAGGTCTGCAATCTGGAGTTTTCCTTGAGGTTTCTAGCGGTGCAAGCCCTGCTTCTTCCACAGTCTGTTTTTCTACTTCAAATTCCCTGAAATCCCACGGAGGTGAAATAATGTTTTTTAATGTCTTCATTGTATGCACATCAAAGTCATAACATTTTAATTTGTCTTTGATGTCTGCTCCAATATAAGCTTCAGAATCACTGATGTACATTTCAATGCAATGACCCAGCATTGTAACAGAAAATGTATCATCTCTCCTAAGACCAAGTGCTGTGTGGAAATAGTCCACAGTGTTTTCAAAGTTGCCCATCAGGCTGTGGATGTAGCCTATGGCAGAACAGGTGGACACGTTATGCGGAATCAGCACCAGGGCCTGCCGGTGGTAGTCCAAGGCCTCGGCGTACTTTTTAAGTTTTCTGCAGACATGGCCCAAGTTGTTCAACAAAGGTTCCCATTTGTCAACTGTAACCTCATTCCCAATTGCTTTAATTTTTTCCAAAGCATCGAGAAACCATTTTTCCGCTGTTTTCCATTATCCATTTTGAAATGCAACCACGCCAACCTCATGCATAACAAAAGGATCTTCTGGTGCGATGCTTAGAGCTTCGCCAAAGAATCTTTCAGCCAATTTTGAGTTATTGGTCAATCCATATTCTAATCTAATATAAAGCATTGGCAAATGACACCCTTTCATCAGCTGTGCTGCTGTGAAGTAAGCGGCCATCGCTTGGTCATGTTCACTCTTAACTGCGAACGAATGCCCATATGCGATCCACGCTGGCCCATAGGTCTTCTCCAGTGTCGTAGCTTTGCTGAGATATCTTCTGGCATGTTCATTTTTATGACCAACCATGAGATAATAGCATCCCACTGCAAACCAAGACACAGGATTACTAGGATATAAGTCCACCAATTTATGAGAAAGATAGAAAAGTTCGTTTGCTTTATTCAGCTCCACAAGTGTCCCTATATGTACAGGTAAACAATTTGCATGGAAAGGGTCTTTTTCCATTACTACAGAAGTCAGCTTGTAGCACATTTTAAAATCACAGTTATAATAATGTCTTTCAGCTAAAGACACCACCACATCCAGATTCTCTTGCAAACCATCCACAGACTCAGGGATGACAGTTTCACTAGGCTTATTTTACTTTTTCAATTTGTTTTCAAATAGAAAACGTAGCAATTCCTGTTCTTCAATACAGAGCTTGCTAAGAGGTAGTGATTCAAGAAGTTCTTTTTCTTCTTGGGCTGTCAACATGTGGTGTGACGTTAAAAGATCAAATGCTTCAAAGCAGTAGACGTCAAGCTTCAAAGCTTCTTTATACCTGTAGGTAGCAAGGGTTCGGTTATCTAGAGCGTCATAGATTTTTCCTCGTAAAAGACAAATAGAACTCTTTATTGAGGACTGTGACATTTCCCAGTCACTGGAGGGGTCTCTCAAGCTGCTGTCATCCTTCGAGCATTTCTCAAACAGCCTTTTGTTGATTGGCTCATCCATGTCGAGAACATTGAGAGCCTGCTGATGCTCTTTCACAGCAAAGTGGCATCTAGCTGCGAGGTAGCGACACACTTCATACAATTTGTCCAGTTTTCGTGACCTAAGTGCATGAGCTGCTCTATGATATTGGGCTGCCAGGTAAAGACACTGAGCCAACCAGTAAATGTCCTAGGGTTCCTCATGAGAGAGTGAAGCTACTTTATCTGCCCAAAATAGAGCACTCTGATACTGTTGCTGGTCCAGGTACTGCCGGACGTGCTTCCACAGCCTCTCCAGAGTCATGGCCACGCGCCCCCCGCCTGTGGCCCACTGGGCGGACCTGGCCCCCGCGCCGCCACCGCCCAGAGCCCCGGCCCGATCCCCTCTTATGGTGCTTTTTATTTCTGCGGTGTCTGTTGTAACTTCTCCTGTTTCATTTCTAATTTTATTGATTTGAGTCCTCTCCCTCTTTTGCTTGATGAGTCTTGCTAGAGGTTTATCAATTTTATTTATCTTCTCAAAGAACCAGCTTTTAGTTTTCTTGATTTTTGCTATTGTTTTCTTTGTCTCTATTTCATTTATTTCTGCTCTGATCTTTATGATTTCTCTCCGTCTACTCACTTTGGTGTTGTTTGCTCTTCTTTCTCTAGTTTCTTTATGTGTAAGGTTAGATTGTTGATTTGGGATTTTTCTTGTTTCTTGAGGTAGGATTGTATCGCTATAAGCTTCCCTCTTAGAACTGCCTTTGCTGCATCCCATAGGTTTTGGATCATTGTGTTTTCATTGTCATTTGTCTCCAGGTATTTTTTGATTTCCTCTTTGATTTCTTCAGTGATCTCTTGGTTATTTAGTAGCAAATTGTTTAGCCTCCATGTGTTTGTGTTTTTTACAGTTTTTTTCCTGTGATTGATTTCTAATCTCATAGCATTGTGGTCAGAAAAGTTGCTTGATACAATTTCAATTTTCTTGAATTTACCAAGGCTCGATTTATGACCCAAAATGTGATCTATCCTGGAGAATGTTCCATGTGCACTTGAGAAGAATGTGTAATCTGCTGTTTTTGGATGTAATGTCCTATAGATACCTATTAAATCCAGCTGATTTATTGTGTCATTTAAAGCTTGTGTTTCCTTATTAATTTTCTGTCTGGATGATCTGTCCATTGGTGTAAGTGGGGTGTTAAAGTCCCCCACTATGATTGTGTTCCTGTCAATTTCCTCTTTCATAGTTGTTAGCATTTGCCTTATGTATTGAGGTGTTCCTATATTGGGTGCATATATATTTATAATTGTTATCTCTTCTTCTTGGATTGATCCGTCAATCTTTATGTAGTGTCCTTTCTTGTCTCTTGTAACATTTTTTATTTTAAAGTCTATTTTATCTGATATGAGTATCACTACTCCAGCTTTCTTTTGATTTCCATTTGCATGGAATATCTTTTTCCATCCCCTCACTTTCACTCTGTATGTGTCCCTAGGTCTGAAGTGGGTCTCTTATAGACAGCATGTATGTGGGTCTTGTTTTTGTATCCATTCAGCCAGTCTGTGTCTTCTGGTTGGTGCATTTAGTCCATTTACATTCAAGGTAATTGTCGATATGTATGTTCCTATTACCATTTTCTTAATTGTTTTGTTGTTATTTTTGTAGGTCCTTCTCTTCTCTTATGTTTCCCGCTTAGAGAAGTTCCTTTAGCATTTATTGTAAGGCTGGTTTGGTGGTGCTGAATTCTCTTAGCTGTTGTTTGTCTGTAAAGCTTTTGATTTCTCCATTGAATCTGAATGAGATCCTTGCTGGGTAGAGTATTCTTGGTTGTAGGTTCTTCTCTGTCATCACTTTAAATATATTGTGCCACTCCCTTCTGGCTTGTAGAGTTTCTGCTGAGAAATCAGCTGTTACCCTTATGGGAGTTCCCTTGTATGTTATTTGTCATTTTTCCCTTGTTGCTTTTAATAACTTTTCTCTGTCTTTAATTTTTGTCAATTTGACTACTATATGTCTTGGCATGTTTCTCCTTGGGTTTATCCTACCTGGGACTCTCTGCACTTCCTGGACTTGGGTAGCTATTTCCTTTCCCATGTTAGGAAAGTTTTCAACTATAATCTCTTCCAGTATTTTCTCAGGTCCTTTCTCTCTCTCTTCTCTTTCTGGGACCCCTATAATGCGACTGTTGGTGTGTTTAACATTGTCCCAGAGGTCTCTTAGGCTGTCTTCAGTTCTTTTCATTCTTTTTTCTTTATTCTTTTCTGCATCAGTGATTATCACCATTCTGTCTTCCAGGTCACTTATTCGTCCTTCTGCCTCAGTTAATCTGCTATTGGTTCCTTCTAGTGTATTTTTCATTTCAGTTATTGTGTTGCATATCTCTGTGTGTTTGTTCTTTAATTCTTCTAGGTCTTTGGTAAACTTTTCTTGCAACTTTTCAATCTTTGCATCCAGTCTTTTTTCAAAGTCCTGGATCATCTTCACCATCATTATTCTGAATTCTTTTTCTGGAAGGGTGCCTATCTCCTCTTCATTTAGTTGTTTTTCTGATGTTTTATCTTGTCCCTTCATCTGGTACAAAGTCTTATGCCTTTTCATTTTCTCTGTCTTTCTGTGGCTGTGATTTTCAGTTCCACAAGATGAAATACTGCTGATACTGCTTGATTCTGCTGTCTGCCCTCTTGTGGAGGAAGCTGTCTAGGAGGCTCATGGGTGCTTCCTGATGGGAGAGACTGATGGTGGGTTGGGCTGGGTGGGTGGAGCTCAGTAAAACTTTAATCCAATTTGGTGGGTGGAGCTCAGTGACACTTTAATCTGCTTGTCTGCCAATGGGTGGGGCTGTGTTCTCACCCTGGTGGTCGTTTGGCCTGAGGTGACCCAGCACTGGTGCTTACAGGCTCTTTGGTGGAGCTAATGGTGGACTCTGGAAGAGCTCACGCCAATGAGCACTTCTCAGAACCCCTGCTGCCAGTGCCCCTGTCTCCTCGGTGAGCCACAGCTGCCCCCCACCTCTGCAGGCAACCCTCCAACACCAGCAGGTAGGTCTGGTTCAGTCTCCTATGGGGTCACTGCTCCTTCCCCCTGGGTCTTGGCACACTTTTTTGTGTGCCCTCCAAGAGTGGAGTCTCTGTTTCCCCCAGTCCTGTGGCGGTCCTGCAATCAAATCCCGCTGGCTTTCAAAGTCTGATTCTCTGGGGATTCCTCCTCCCGTTGCTGGACCACCAGGTTAGGAAGCCTGATGTGGGGCTTAGAACCCTCAGGACTTCTGCAGTATAACTGATCTCCAGCTTGTGACTCACCCACCCAGCATTTGTGGGCTTTGATTTTAACGCGATTGCGCCCCTCCTGCCGTCTCATTGCGGCTTCTCGTTTGTCTCTGGATGTGGGGTGTCTTTTTTGGTGAGTTCCAGTGTCTTTCTGTTGATGGTTGTTCAGAAGTTAGTTGTAATTGTGGTGCTCTTGCAAGAGGGAGTGAACGCACGTCCTCCTACTCTGCCATCTTGATTCTTCTCCTTTCAAATTTCTGATTCTGCCCTGTGTCCTGGAGCATGTGAGATTTTAGGATGCACCTTTTAAGAGTGGAGTCTCTATTTCTCCCAGTCCTCTGGGTCTTCTCAACTGAGCCCAGCTGGCCTTCAAAGACAAACATTCTAGGGCATCATCTTCCCAGTGCAGGACCCCTGGACTAGGGAGCCCAATATGGGGCTCAGACCTCCTGCCTCTTGGGGAGAACCTCTGCAGTTGTAATTATTCTTCCATTTGTGTGTTGCCCACCCAGGGGTATGGGACTTGACTATATTGTGACTCTGTCCCTCCTACCCTTCTTGTTGGGTTTCTTATTTATATCTTTAGTTGTAGAAGATCTTTTCTTGTAGGTTCTGGTCTTTTCCATTGATAGGTGTTCTGTAAATCATTGTAATTTTGGTGTGCCCATGAGAGGAGGTGAGTTCAGGGGTCTTTCTACTCTACCATCTTGGCCTGATCCCACTCCTGTAATTTTAAATACTACCTCTATCACAAGTCTAAGTATTTCCAACTTAGACATCTCTCTTAAACATCAAATCCATATGTTTTTATTCCTTTTATATGTAGCTATTGAACACATAGTAAAGTCGCTTGACAAAAAGCAGTGAAAAATATTTAAATATTGAAAAGTACCCCGTTGGTGGAATACTAAATGAAAGAAAAAGTAAATAAATAAGCAAGGTAATTATAAATTGTGATATATGCTGTCAAGTTAATGTATGAGTTGATGTGAGTGGTAGGGACTACACAGGGGTTTGAGGTTGTCCCCTATAAATAAAGAATTCAGGGAAGGTCTCTATGAGAAAGTGACATTTGAACTGAGATCTAGAACTCCAGAGGCAAAAGTCTTGGTGTAGAAAAATCTTCATATCTTCAAGGAATAGAAAAGATTCCAGTGTGATGAGAGCATGATAAGTTAGGAAGGGAGTGGAATGACATGATGTTAGCAACAAAGACAGAAGTGTCATCCTGCATGGCCTCAGAAGCAGTTATTAAGAAGATTGTATTTTATTCTACGTATGAGGGGGCGAAATTGTAGTGTTGCCCCTCAGATTTGAAAAGTTTTACTCTGGATATTGCATAGAATAGAAATTGTATGGCATCAAGTGTATAAACATGGGTAACAATTTGGAAGCTGTTGCAGTTGACCAAGCAAGAAATGATCATGATTTGGCTTAGTCTAAAGTGGTGTCAGTGGACATAGACACAGGGAGATAGATGAGAATACATTTTGAAATTAAAATTGACAGGTATTATAGATTGTTTGGATGGATGGATGGGGGTTGTAAAGATTGAGAGAAAGAAAGGAGACAAGGATGACCCCTAGGTTTTAGGCTTGAGCAATTGGGCAGATGGTGGTATCATTTCTGAGATAAAGAAGACTGGGAGGAGAGAAGAAAAGCAAGAATACTGTTTCAGACATGTGGTTTGTGATGCCTTTTAGTGACCAGAGTAGAGATATCAAGCAGGCCTTCTGGGATATACAGGCCTGGAGCACAGGGGAGAAATCGATGGTATTTAACAACCATGGACTTGAAAGAGATCCCCTAGGGAGAGAGGAGAGTAGAAAACAGAGGACTGAGTCTCAGGGCACTCCAATTTATAGATGCATAGCTATAGTATAGTCAGTTATTAAAAGCACAAAAATGATTCTGTGCTAATTCCTATTTAACCTTTAAAACCAGATAATTATGATGTATGCCATTTCAGCCATAGAAAAATATGAAAAGCTCCCCAGATCATTTTGTATAGCCATTATAATATCCAATGAGAAAAATATACTATCAAAAAGAATGCTATTGGCCCATCTCATTTATAAATATAGCTGTAAAGAGATTATACCAACATTTATATGTTACTTTTGGTTACTATCCAAGAGCAATTCCTTGTTGTGAGATTCTTACATTATATATGAAGGAGTATAATAACTCTTAAAGGTATATTACGATAAGTTAAAGATACGTATTGTAAGTTAAAGAGGGATGTTCTACACCATGGAAAAAGATGGGCAGCTCCCCAGTTCATTTTGTGAAGCTGATAAATTTAATAGCCAATCAGAAAAATAGTGTACAAATTAATATTGTATAAATATACTGATCCATCTGCAAAAATTCTACATAAAATATCTGAAAAGGGACAGTATCAACATTCATATGACATGTTGGTTAATAACCAACAGCAAATCCTACTTTCTTCCTTGCTAAGAGAACCTCTATATCGCTTATTCAGTGGTGTGTGAAGCCCTGGGCAGAGACTCGTGATTGGTTTAGAGGTGGGCATATAACCCTGCGCTGGTCAGTAAGATATATCAGGAAATTTGCTGGGGGTTTCAGGGAAAGATTTTCCTTTGTGATTAGACAGAGGACCAATAAAGTGAAAACCTTTCACCATGATCTCTCATCCCTGAGGAGAGACATGGCAGACCTATGTTGTGACCATCATGTAGGGTGAGCTCCCACCCCAAATTTGGTTCAGATGTCAAGACTGATGACATCACATACACAGTAAGAGGGTATGAAAATGTTTATTACTTATATAAAGGAGCTTTCTGAGGAGAACAGCCAGGCCTCCCAAGTTGGTCCAAAAATAGCTTGAGAGAGCAAGGAAAGGAGACTGGCTAGGGATTTTAACTGTAGTTAGGGTTGGGGCTGAGGTGACAATTCCTGCATGTGGATGGGGGCTTGTGGTTTGAAACTCTTGCCAGAACCAAAGGAGGAAGCCCTGAGGCTTTCTTATTGGCTTTCCCAGATGACGAGCACAAGGGGAGAGTGAGGGTTGAAGCTTAAGAGCTGTCAGCAGTCAAACATCAAAAAGTGGAGTCAGACTCTTCATGATAATGCACCCCCGATGTTTGAGTGATGACAAAAGTGTACCATGCTTCATTTAATTGAATTTGAGCTTGTTTAAATAAGTGATTATGGCACTCTGAGGCCTGAAGCCTGTAGCTGGTAAGGAAGGTGAAAGTTCCATTGAATGTCTTGTCCAAGAGCCCAATATTATGTATTCTGAGAAGCGAAATGAGTGTCTTAGTCACTGTCAGTAATGCCTGAATTTCAAAGGGGATAAAGAGTGTCTTGGTAAGGTCTGGTATTGTGGTTTCAGTATATGTACAAGAGTGTGACCTTGATTTGTATTTGGGGTATCTATGAGGCAAGAATTCTTTACCCTAAAAGGGGAAACCTTAGACAAGGAATTATTGTTGCTGCCATAGGCTGAATCAGAGAGCTAGACCATTGGCAACAGTCTAAGAGTTTCCCTGGCTGATTTTTAGCCAGGGAAAACAGTGCTTAGATATATGGCTGAAGTTTGGCCAATGGTGTTGACTCTTGGGTCTTATCCTTTATCAGGGATGTCCTGGTTAAGGGATAAAAAACAGTAGCTCTCCAGCAAACTTCAGTCACATGTGGTAGTGGCAACATCATCTGAAAAGTATATAAACTCCTACTACTGTTTACTCAGTTGATCCCAAGGGGCTCCCCAGGTAGCCAAGGGATCTAGTAGAGGGGTGTCCTCTTCCAGTGCCATGACATCTGGCAAGGAAATGAGGACAGGACAGCCAGTCCTCCTGCAGATGGGATTTGGCAGAGGGTCTCGGTTTGGTTCTGTCCTGTAGCAAAGGACGGCTTGGTGGCCATGGCAGTCTTGTGGGCGCTGCTCCCATGACCCAATGCATAGTGGGCAGCTGGGTATGGAGAGTAATGGGCTCCGGGCCTGTGGGACCTCTGTTTCCAGGAAAGCCCAGGATGTAGTCAGCAATTACAGCTCTAATGGCATACAGCACAGGGCTGAAGAAGGCAGTTTTTGCATCAGAAACCCATAGGTGACTTGTGGCCAGTATGGGTGGTCCAAAGATTTCAGGAGGCATGAGAGAAGGTCGCTAAAGCTTCCTGGAAGGAGTATAGTCGAGGGGCACTAATGAGAGTGGCTGTTGTATTGCAATTTTGACGGAACCTAGAGCCTTTGTTGGAAGGGGCTCCATTCAAGGTGGGCTGATTTGCAAATAATTGCATAAATGGACTAAAGTAAAATTTGTAAATGAGGAATATGTAAACTCCAGAACCCAAAAGGCCTAAAAGATATTGGGTTTGTTTTAACATTGTGGAGGTTGAGAGGGTTAATAACTATTTCTTAACAGTGTTAGGTGTGAAGGGGCCCTCCGTTTACCAAATAATTTTCAGGAATTTACAGAGGTGGTGGGGTCTTGTACTATGTGTGAGGCAATGGCCCTCACCTTATTTTGAGCTCCCTTGTGAATATTTGTATGTCCTGAATAAGGATGTCATGAATATAAAGCCATACCTGTGCCCCTGGATGCAGTTAAGATCATGTTTGCAAAGATTGTGTGTGATAGCAAGATGTTGAGGTGCTCCATAGATAGCCAGGTAAAGGTGTATCATGTACCTTAAGAGGTGAAGGCAAACTGCAGGTGAGAGGCTTTTGAAATAGAGACTGAACAGAATGTATTAGTCAAATCTATTACAGAAAAACATTTACCATTTATGATTGGATAGAGTCAGTAATTTCAATAATTTTGAGTATGGAGGCCTTAATGAATGGGACCACAGCATTGAGGCTGCAATTTACTGTTAGGCACCATTCATTCTTTCCAACTGTAAGAACAGGCCACATTTCATTTAAAAAAAGATGAAATCTTGCTATTTGCAACAACATATCCATAGTACCTTGAGGGTACTATGCTGAGTGAAGTAAGTTAGAAGGAGAAATACAAATACCATATGATTTCACTCATACGTGCAATATAACTAACAAGCAAACTAAATGGACAATCCAAACAAAAACAAACATGTAGATACAGAGAACAGAGCAGTGGTTACCAGAGGGGAAGGGGCGAAGGTAGAGTGGGAAGGGCAAAATGGGTAAAGGGGATCAATTGTATGGTAATAGATGGAAACTGAATTTTTGGTGGTGAGCACACTGTAGGGTATATAGAAGTAGAAATACAATGTTGTAACACGAAACTTATACAACGTTACCTCAATTAAAAAAAAAAGAACAGGCCAAATTGGATTTTTAAAGGGAGGAGCAGTGGTCACAATCACTCCTTCTTTAAATAGGTCCTATATAATGGGTTTCAATTCACTTGAAGTCCCTATTTAAATTTACATTGGACCTTACTAGCTGTTTTAACAGGATGGAGAGGGGAGAAGGTCCATGTGATCCCATTTTTATTTATTTATTTATTTATTTATTTATAAAATTAATTTTTATTGGAGTATGGTTGCTTTACAATGCTGTGTTAGCCCCCACTGCACAACAAAATGAATCAGCCATACACATACAGATATCCCCTCCCCTCCCTTTTGGGTGGTCCCATTTTTTAAAGCCAATGGATAAGTGCCACAGATTTAGTTTTTTTTTTAATTGAAGGATAGTTGATTTACAATGTTGTGTTACTTTCTGCTGTACAGCAAAGTGATTCAGTTATACATATAAATACATTATTTTTATATTCTTTTCCATTATGGCTTATCATAGGATATTGAATATAGTTTCCTGAACTATACAGTAGGACCTTGTTGTTTATCCATTCTATATATACTAGTTTGCGTCTGCTAATCCCAAACCCCCAATCCTTCCCTCCCCGACTCCTTGGCAACCACAAGTATGTTCTCAATGTCTGCCACAGATTTAGTTTTAACTTATTACACATTGGGTCAGTCCATCCATGCCCCCACGATGGAATATTTTAGGGCAATGGGTGCTACCATCATGAGGAATTTAGGAAAGGCTATTTTTCTGATACTTAAGGTCAGGCATAACTGTTTGTCTTCTATTTTATATTACAGTAACTCCCCTGAGATTATTGGGGTTGTGCTGTTAAAATTTAGATGGATTCTCAGGTATTACTGTAACTTGAGCCCAACTGTTGACTAAGGCCATCCAGGTTTGCCAATTGGTATATTTCAGCAGATATTAAAATTAATTCAGAAACTATGTTGTATAGGTGTAAATCAGCACACTTTTGTCTTTTTGTTTTATAAATACTTTTAGTAAATTTTGGATTTCCAGTTGGGTCAAATTGTGGACCTCTGTTTCATTATTTTATTTCCTCCCCTGTATCCAGATTCCTCCCTCCCTTCCTTCTTTCCTTCCTTCTTTGCTTGCTTTCTGTCTTTTCTTTCCTTTTTTCTTGATTACTGGATATACTTTGGCAAAGTTCTCTCTTCCCTGCTTGTATTTATACATTTCGTCCTCCAGAGAGCCTCAGATAAGCATCATCAGCGTTAGGGTCTCTCCCATAGCAAGGGTTACTTTATACAGCTTAAAGACCTCAGGCATAAGTTGAGCTATTTTTTTTTAACTGATGATGATGATTATAATTTTTTTGGCCTGAAACATTACTGATTCTTTAAAATAATTTTTATTGAAGTATAATTATCTTACAATGTTATATTAGTTTCAGGTATACAACATAGTGATTTGATATTTTTATACATTACAAAATGATCACAATGATAAGTCTAGTTAACATCTGTCACCATACAAAGTCATTACAATATTACTGACTCTATTCCCTGTGTTGTACATTACATCCCCGAAGTTAATTTTGAATTTTCCCCTGTGCTGTGCCATGAGGGTACCATGGTTGATTCTCCCTATAACCCTGAGGATCAAGATCTTTGTTGTGGCATAGGCAGCAGCAGCAACAGCAACAGCCAAAAAGGCATTTTGTAGGGTGCTAGTGAGCCCTCTGCCTTTAGGTATGTGGATTCAATAATTAAAATATTCAAGTAGTAACTCCTTTTCAACTAGTGAATGATCTTCCTTCACATGAGCAACCACACAAGGGGCCTGTATATTGCACAGGGTGTAGTCTTTCCTATGAGTGCTCTATAGAACAGTAGGTACTGCCTGGTCGAGACACACAACCAAATGGTCTCTTTACCTTGAGCCTAGCATTAGGTAAAGCTTATGCTGGAATCAAGACAGATGATTCATTCTAAGACACACAGATAGGTCTGGGCCATCCTGTTTCTGTACGGTGTCCACCAGTGGTACTGTGAGCAGAAAGACACAACTCAGGGTCATTTTAAGGAGGGCCCTGATCCCATACTTCTGTCCCTCAATGCCAATTAATTATTGAAACTTCTGACTTAAGTCAGTTAAATCTGTAACAGAAGCTCAGTAGGACTCAGCAAATGCAGCACGAAACAGCACAACTCAAAGGGCAAGCTAGCCAGCAGGCATCAGAGTCAGTTAGCAAGTTAAAGCAAGAGAAGACAGACCCCTGGTGGTGGTTGTCATTGTCTCAGCATTCTGCTCACAGTACCAATTGTGGAGACCCTACAGAAACAGCATGAACCCCCACTCCAAGTTTGGTTTTGATGTCAAGACTGACATATATTTAGAGGATATGAAAGGTTTATTGCTTACATAATGAGGCTTTATGGGGCACCAGGGCAGGCATCCCAATCTGATCCGAAATGACTTGAGAGAGCAAGGAAAGAAGACTGGCTTGGGATTTTTATGGTGGTCAGAGGGTGGGCTGGAGTGAAGCTTCCTGTGCATGGGATGGGGCCTGGGGGTTTGAATCTATGGCTGGTGCCAAAGAAAGGAGAACCCAGGCTTTCTTATCAGCTTGCCAAGGTGTGAGGCACAAAGGGAAGAGGGAGGGTGAAGCTTAAAAGCTGTCAGCAGTCAAACACTGTAAAAGGGATTCAACTCTATTAGAGCATACTTCTGATGGCAGTATGGAAAAGTGAGAGAGCTGGATCCTTGATGAGTTTATTCAGCCTCTCAAAAGACCTTGGAACCATCTGCTCCAGACTTCTAGTGTTGCTGAATAATTCAATGTCTTTATGGTTGAGGCCATTTTTAATTAGGCTGTCTGTTACTTGCAGTCAAAATAATTCTGAACTGATATAATGTCGAAGCTATAATCCATTATTATCATTTTGCATATATGCAGGGAATACAAAGGTGGGTCAACATAAATAAATCTGTACTTGTAATTCATAACAAAATGAATTAAAGAAGAACATCATTGGGCATATTAATAATATACTTTAATTGACTTAAAATAATATTAACAATCTAGTGTAGGGTTTATAATATATGTAAAATAAAATGCATGACAATAATAACATAAAGGCTAGGAGAGATGAAATGGAAATGTACTATTGTAAGATTCTCATATAATATGTGAAATGGTATAATATCACATTAAGGTAGACTGTGATAACTTAAAAATGTATACTGTAAACTCTAAAGCAACCCTAAAATAACAAAAGAGAGCTAATGCTAATAAAACCAACAAAGGCAAAAGAGTGAAATCATAAACAATATGCAATTAATCAAAAATAAGGCAAAAAAGAGAAAAAAGAAAGAATAAATGGGGCAAATACACCATTGAGGTTGCACCCCAATTAAGTCAGAGATTCTCAGAGAGTGGATTTAAAACCAAGGCCCAACTATAAGTTACCTACAAGAAACACACTTTAAATATAAAAACACAAATAGTTTAAAACTAAAAGAATGGATTTAGCAATGATTTCTTTTTATTTATTTATTTATTTATTTATTTATTTATTGGTTCTTCGTTTCTACATGCGGGCTTTCTCTAGTTGTGGCGAGTGGGGGCTACTCTTCATTACAGTGCACAGGCTTCTCATTGGGGTGGCTTCTCTTGTTGTAGAGCATGGGCTCTAGGCACATGGGCTTCAGTAGTTGTGGCACACGGGCTCAATAGTTGTGGCTTGCGGGCTTTGTTGCTCCGTGGCATGTGGAATCTTCCCGGCCCAGGGATCGAACCCAAGTCCCCTGCATTGGCAGGCAGATTCTTAACCACTGTGCCACGAGGGAGGTCTTGGATTTAGCAATGATTTCTTGGATCTGACACCAAAAATGCAGGCAACAAAATTTTAAAAATATATAAATTGCACTACATCAAAATTTAAAACTTCTGTGCATGAAAGGACACAATCAACAGATTGAGAAGAAATCCCCCTGAAAAGGGAGAAATATTTGTAAATCATGTGTCTGATAAGGGGTTAATATGTAGAGTATATAATGAACTCCTACAACTGAATGATTTAAAAAACTGATTAAAAAATGGGCAAAGGGAACAAGGGGACTTCCCTGGTGGTCCAACTGGCTAAGACTCTGAGCTCCCAGTGCAGGGGGCCCAGGTTCAATACCTGGTCAGGGAACTAGATCCCATGTTCCGCAACTAAGAGTTCGCATGCTGCAACTAAAGATCCCACATGCCTCAAGTAAGACCCGGTGCAGCCAAGTAAATAAATAAATAAATATTTTAAAAACCACTACAGTGATTGCCTCTGCGAAGGAGAACCAAAGGTCTGAGGCTCAAGGGTGACTCACACTTAAAAAAAATGGGCAAAGGGAACAAGATGGTGGACTAGGAAGCTATAGGCCCTCCTTTCCCCACAGAGACACTGAGTTAACAATAATAGACCAGAATACCTCTGTGAGAACTCTAGAGACCAGTTGAGAAGCTGCAGCAACTAGGCCCTTATAAAACCAAGAGGGATTCCAGTGAAAGAGTAGGAAAATTCGTGGCATTTTAGTTTACTCATTCATGTCACTCCCCCTGTGCAGCATAGTACAGAGTAACCAGGAGGAAACCCTCCATGTTGGAGCTCCTTCCTCCAAAAGTAATAAAAATGGACCATATTTCCAACATTCTGACTTGTCTGGAACTGCGAGAGGGACTAGTTTCTGTCTTGCTTGATTCAGAACACTGATGGGAACAGCACCAGAGTTTGGAAGGCTCTGAGAGTAGAGAGCATGTTGAGGCTGTAGTTCTGCAGGAAGACACCAGGGGGAGCAAAAGATCAGAAAAGGTATGAGAGGTCTTAGAACTCCAGCAGGGATGCTTGGTGAAGGTCTTCCCGTGCAAGAAGCTAGCACTTAAAGATTGGCAGAAGTGGTTGTTTTTCAAATGCCCAAAGCCCAGCAAAAAATTACAAGGTATACAGAGAAACAGGGAAACATGGCCCAATCAAAGGGACAAAATAAAACTCTAGACATCAACCCTAATGAAACACAGATCTATGAACTACCTCACACTCATTAGCATGGCTACTATCACAAAACAGAAAAAAACAAGTGATGACAAGGATGTGGAGAAATTGGAATCCTGGTGCACTGTTGTTGGGATTGTAAAATGGTGCAACTGCTATGGAAAGTAATCTGGAGATTCCTTAAAAAACTAAAAATAGAACTACCATATGATCCAGCAATCCCACTACTGGGCATATACCCAGAGAAAGTCATAATCCGAAAAGAAACATGTACCATAATGTTCATTGCAGCACTATTTACAATAGCCAGGACATGGAAGCAACCTAAATGCCCATCAACAGATGACTGGATAAAGAAGAAGTGGCACATATATACAATGGAATATTACTCAGCCATAAAAAGGAATGAAATGGAGCTATATGTAATGAGGTGGATAGACCTAGAGTCTGTCATACAGAGTGAAGTAAGCCAGAAAGAGAAAAACAAATACCATATGCTAACTCATATATATGGAATCTGAAGAAATGGTACTGATGAACCCAGTGACAGGGCAAGAGTGGACATGCAGATGTAAAGAATGGACTTGAGGACACGGGGCTGGGGTGGGGGGCGAAGGGGAAGCTGGGATGAAGTGAGAGAGTAGCATAGACATAGATACACTGCCAACTGTAAAATAGCTAGTGGGAAGTTGCTGTATAACAAAGGGAGATGAACTCGATGATGGGTGATGCTTTAGAGGGCCAGGACAGGGAGGGTGGGAGGGAGTCGCGGGAGGGAGGGGATATGGGGATATATGTCTAAATACAGCTGATTCACTTTGGTGTTGCTCATAAGCTGGTACAAGAGCGTAAAGCAATTATATTCCAATAAAGAGCTTAAAAAATTTATATATACGTGTATTTATTTATTTATTTATTGGCTGTGTTGGGTCTTCGTTGCTGCACGTGGGCTTTCTCTAGTTGTGGTGAGCCAGGACTTCTCTTCTTGCAGAGCAGGGGCTTGCTCTAGGCACGTGAGCTTCTGTAGTTGCAGCACGTGGGCTCAGCAGTTGTGGCTTGCGGGCTCTAGAGCACAGGCTCATTAGTTATGGCACATGGGCTTAGTTGCTCTGCGGCATGTGGGATCTTCCTGGGCCAGGGCTCTAACCCATGTGCCCTGCATTGGTAGGCGGATTCTGAACCACTGCGCCACCAAGGAAGTCCCTATAATAATTTTTTCTTATTATTTAAATCTCTTTAAAAATAGTTTACTCTTTAAATAAAAATAATAACAATGTGTTATGGGGCTTATCATATAATAAGTAAAATGTATGATGACAATAGCAGAAAGGCCCACGGGGAGAAATGGAAGTATACTATGGTAAGGTTCATATACAATATGTGAAGTAGTATAATATAACTTGAAGGTAGATTGTCATATTAAATATATATACTCTAAACCAGTGGTTCTCAATCAGGGGTGATTTTGACCCCCGGAAGATATTTAGGAATGTCTGGAGACATTTTTGGTTTCCCAAACTGGAGGGGATACTACTGATATCTATTGGATAGAAGCCAGGGATGCTGCCAAACATTCCAAAATGCACAGGACAGTCCCCAAAACAAAGAATTACCTGGCCCCAAAAGTCAACAATGCTGAGATTGAGAAAACTTGGTATAAACTCTAAAGCAACCATTGAAATAGAACCTTTCTTGCATAAATTGACAGGCAGATTAAAAAACGTATATGGAAATTAAAGGGATACAGAAAGCCAAAAAATCTTTAAAAAGAAGAACAAATTTGGAAGACTCACACTTCCCAAGTTTACAACTTGCTATAAAGCTATAGTAATTAAAATAGTGTGGTAACTCAAAGTGGTCATAGATCTAAATGTAAAAGCTAGAGCTATAAAACGCTTAGAAAATTAGGAGTAAATCTTCATAACCTTCAGTTAGGAAAGAGTTTTTTAGATATGACACCAAGAACACAGGCAACAAAAGAAAAAAGAGATAAGTTGGACTTTATTAAAATTAAAAACTTCAAGGATTGTACTTCAAAGGATTCTATCAAGAAATTGAAAAGACAGCCCATAAAATGGGAGAAAATTTTTGCAAATCTTATAGTTGATAAAGGTCTAGTATCCAGAATATATAAATAACTCTAACAAATCAAGAGTAAAAAGACAACCAAACTAAAAATGAGCACAGGATCCAAATAGACATCTCTCTAAAGAAAAATATACAAATGGCCAATGAGCACAAGGATAAAAAAGCTCTGTCATTAGTCATCAGCAAAATGCAAAATGCAAATCAAAACCACAATCAGATGCTACTGCACTCCCAGTGGGATGGCTCTAATAAAAAAAAATAGACAAGGTTGTAAAGAAATTGGAACCCTCATACATTGCTGGTGGGACTGTAAAATGGTGCAGCTGCTTTGGAAAACAGTCTGGCAGTTCCTCAAAGAGTTAAACATAAAATTACCATATGACCCAGAAATTTCTCTCCCTGTCTCTATGTATAGATGGATAGACTGACAGATAGATGATAGATAGATATAGATAGATAGATATAGATAGATATTATTATCCCCATTAACAGTCTCTCTCCATTCCCCCTTCTTCCAGCCCCTGGCAACCACGGATCTATTTTGTGTCTTTATGGATTTACCTATTCGGGACATGTCATATAAATGGAATCATACATGTGGCCTTTTTGTGTTTGGCTCCTTTCACTTGGCATAATATTTTGAGATTCGTCCATGCTGTAGCATGGATCAGTATTTCATTCCTTTTACGGCTGAATGATATTCCATTGTATGGATATGTCACACTTTATTCATTCATCAGTTGGTGGACATTTGGGTTGTTTCCCTTTTTTGGTTATTATGAATAATGCTGCTATGAACATTTGTGTACATGTTTTTGAGTGGATACATGTTTTTAATTATCTCTGGTGTATATTTAGGAGTGGGATTGCTGGGTCATATGGTAAACTCTATGCTTAGCGTTTTGAGGAATTACCAAACTGTTTTTCCAAAGTGGCTTTACCATTTTACATTCTCTCCAACAGTGTATGAAGGCTCTAATTTCTCCATATCCTCAACACCTCTTGTTCTTTTTTAAAGAAAAATTATTATAACCATTGTGGTGGATATGAAATGGTATCTCATTGTGGTTTTGATTTGCATTTCCTTAATGACTAATGATATTTAACATATTTTCATATGCTTATTAGCCATTTGTATATCTCCTTTGGAGAAATATCTGTTTAGATTCTTTGCACATTTTAAATTGGGTTGTCTTTTTATTGTTGAGTTGCAAGAGTTCTTTGTATATTCTGGATATAAATCCCTTAACAGATATATAATTTATAAATATTTTCTCCCTTTCTGTGGGTTGTATTTTCACTTTCTTGATAGTGTCCTTTGAAGCACAAACGTTTTTAATTTTGATGAAATCAAATGTATCTATTTTTCTTCTGTCATTTGTGCTTTTGGCATTATATTTAAGAAACCATTGTTTAATCCAAGGTCACAAAGATTTAAGTCTATGATTTCTTCTAAGAGTTTTATCGTTTTAGCTCTTACATTTCTTTGATCCATTTAGGGCTAATTTTTGTATGTGGTGTGAGTTAGGGATCCAGATTCATTCTTTTGCATGTGTATTGTCCCAGCACCATTTGTTGAAGAGACTATTTTTTGACTATTGAATGGATGTAGCACCATTTTGAAAAACTGATTGGCTATAGATGTGTGGGTTTATTTCTGGCCTCTCAATTCTATCCCACATCTATATGCCTATCCTTATGACAATACCATACTATTTTAATTACTCTAGCTTTGTAGTAAGTTTTGAAATTGGGATGTATGAGACTTTCAGATTTTTCTTTTTCAAGATTACCTTGGTTTTTCTGGGTTCCTTACATTTCCATATGAATTTTAGGATCACCTTGTTAATGTCTGAAGAAAAGAGAAAGTTGGAATTTTGCAAGGTTTGTATTGAATATGTAGATCAATTTGGGAAGTATTACCATTTTAGCACTATTAATCTTATAATCCATGAACACCAGTGTCTTTCCATTTATTTGGTTGTTTAATTTATTTCAACAATAGTATGTAGTTTTCAGTGTACAAGTCTTACACTTCTTTTGTTAATCTTTTCCTAAGTATTTTGTTCTTTTATTCTATTGTAAATTGAATTGTTTTGTTAATTTCATTTTTGAATTGTTCCTGCTAGTGTGGAGAAAGACAACTGATTTTTTTTAAATTAATTAATTAATTTATTTCATTGGCTGTGTTGTGTCTTTTTTGCTGTGCGTGGGCTTTCTTTTTAGTTGCGGTGAGTGGGGGCTACTCTTCGTTGTGGTGCATGGGCTCCTCATTGCCGTGGCTTCTCTTGTTGCAGAGCACGGGCTCTAGGCACGTGGGCTTCACTAGCTGCAGCGCAGGCTCAGTAGTTGTGGCTCACGGGCTTAGCTGCTCCACCGCATGTGGGATATTCCTGGAACAGGGATCGAACCCGTGTTCCCTGCATTGGCAGGCGGATTCTCAACCACTGTGCCACCTAGGAAGCCCGACAACTGATTTTTTATACTGATATTTTTATCTTGCAACCTTAGTGAACTTGTTCTTTAGCTGTAATAGTCTTTTAATAGAGGCATTAGGATTTTCTATATATAAGATGATATCATCAGCCAGAGGATTGGAGAGGAGGGAAAGGATGTCATCCTTATTCCATGTCTCATTTGTGAATATGTTTTTTTTCTGATGGAAGTCAAATACTTTTATGATTCAAGTTAACTCTTTTATGAAGGTTGTATCATCGTATTCTGGGAAGAAAATGTTTTGTGGAAGCCAGACTTTGAGTGCAGATTTAAATTATGGAATTCTCTTTGGTAAAGACAAAGTAAAATATATCAAGATGGTTTCTTTTTTTTCTTTATTGGAGTATAATTGTTTTACAGTATCATGTTAGTTTCTGCTGTACAACAAAGTGAATCAGCTAAGTGTATATATATATATCCCCATATCCCTGCTCTCCCTATCCCACCCCTTTAGGTCTTCACAAAGCATCGAGCTGATCTCCCTGTGCTCTGTAGCAGCTTCCCACTAGCTATCTGTTTTACATTTGGTAGTGTGTATATGTCAATGCTACTCTCTCACTACGTCCCAGCTTCCCCTCCCTCCACCCATGTCCTTAAGTCCATTCTCTATGTCTGCATCTCTATTCCTGCCCTGCCACTAGGTTCATCAGTACCATTTTTTCTAGATTCCATATATATGCGTTAGCATACGGTATTTGTTTTTCTCTTTCTGATTTACTTCACTCTGTATGACAGACTCTAGGTCCATCCACCTCACTGCAAATAGCTCAATTTCGTTCCTTTTTATGGCTGAGTAATATTCCATTGTATATATGTGCCACATCTTCTTTATCCATTCATCTGTCGATGGACATTTAGGTTGCTTCCATGTCCTGGCTATTGTAAATAATGCTGCAATGAACATTGTGGTACATGTATCTTTTTGAATTATGGTTTCCTCCGGGTATATGCCCAGTAGTAGGATTGCTGGGTCATATGGTAGCTCTACTTTTAGTTTTTTAAGGAACCTCCATACTGTTCTCCATAGTGGGTGTATCAATTTATATTCCCACCAACAGTGCCAGAGGGTTCCCTTTTCTCCACACCCTCTCCAGCATTTATTGAGACAGACATCTGTATAAGACAGACATTTATTCTGTCTCTCACTTCCCATCCACACACCCTTCTTTGGTAACATCAGTTCAGTTTTCCTCAGGGGGATCATCTCTCCCTCACTTTCATTCCAGGCAGACTGAGTGGTATTGATATCACCCCAAGCACCAGGGCTGGGCATGTGACTCAAGCCTGGTCAACTAGAGAATTTTCTCCCTGTGGCCACAGAGGTTGGTTCAGGGATGGACACTGAATCCAATTCAAGCCAATGAGAGACTCAGAATTTTTATTTGAACTATCATGGAAGAGAAGCTATCTTTTCAAAGGGAAATTAGGCTTTAATAAGGATGTAGGCCTGGCAGTGCTGGCAGCCATCATGCATCTCTTGATTTGTGGAGCCTGAGAATGAAGCCAATGTGATTGATGGAAAATAGAATAGAGACATGGAGAGAGACTGATTCCTAATGACACCTTAGAGTTCCTGGACACTGGCTATGCCTGAAACCTAAGTAACCTGGACTTTTCAGTTATGTGATTCAGTAAATTCCTTTTTATCCTTAAGCCAATTTGAAATTTTTAAAATTCATTTGTTTGTCTTGTCACTTACAAGCAAAAGAGTTCTAAATGATATACTAAAGGATACCAGATTAGGAAAGTATGAAGGAGGAAATTTGAAAAGTGATGAATATTAAAGAATAAAGAGTTTCTATAATGGGAAAGCCTACTACCTCTGAGCCCATAGCCATGGAACAGAGTATGCATGAAGGTAAAATTGACCCAATCACTGGAGTCGGTTCAGTAGATGATTCCAGCACTGTACCAGGCTCTGAGCAGCCTGTCCTCAAAATCTCAAAATCTTGGTGGCTGTGCTAGATATTTTGTGTTTGCCCCTCCAAATGCATCTTCTACCCTTTTCCACCCTGTTTTCTTCCTTGGGAGGCCAACCTGTATGGACCACATCAGTGGGCTTCCTTGCCCTCTGACTTTTGGTTGGGTTTGGGCAATGGGACTTACCAGCAGGAGATCAGAGGGAGGGAGGAAAATTAAGTCAAGGTATTTATTCCCCTGTTTCTCTACCTACAAGGTCACCTGACTAGCTTAGTCCTCCAACAAGGTCACCATGCCTCTCAAGGCAGTCAACTGTACACAACTCACTCCTTCTGGGTTCTGGGAACCACTTCCTAACCCTGTCCCTTAGGGTCCGGGGAAGGTAAGACTTTAGCTTATACCAGCTTGGGTTATTGTGCTATTCTTTGTGGTTCCCTGCATCTACACATTTGTAAGTAATCTCTTTGTAAATAAATCCTCTTCCAATTATTCTGTCAACTGTGCTATCTATTTCTTGTTAGAACACTAACTGATGCTATGGCTATACAGGAGCCTGCAGAGAAGTACATCCCGGATACTGTGCTGTCAGACTGAGAGCCTATCACAACCTTCTTAAACCTTTTGGATCCCTCTATCAGCTTTTCTTCCCTCCTAGCCTGCAGCTAAAGAACTTTGTGAACTAGGTAGGGCTATTCAGCCTTTCAACTCCATTTTCCTTGCCCTTTGCCTCCATCCATTCTAGCCCCCCACACACCCCTCAACACACAAACACCCAAAACTCTATTTCCTGCCTGTAAATCACACTTCAGTATGATTTGTATAAATCACACTTCAGTATGATTTGTATAAATCACACTTCAGTATGATTTGTATAAATCACACTTCAGTATGATTTGGTTAAATTACTTTATCATGTTTGAAGTCAGTAAGGAAAAATAACTAACAAAGAACCTAGATGTGGGAAATACATTGGGATCACAGACCTCCCCCCAGTCAAACCATATCATCCTAGTAGACTTTAGCCTAGGGCAGCTTCCAAAAAAAGAAGGGATTCCTACTACAGCCTGGACTCTGAGTCAAACAAGGGAGTGGAAATATTTGTCTTTAGTTGCAATTACAACTAGAGATTTTCTCTGGGAGATGGTTTGTGGTGAGATGTGCCCTAAAGTCACTTAGCTAGACTTTGATCAAGCAATTGCAGCTTCTCTTTGAATTTGGTTCCTTCTCCCCACCTCAGAGTTTCTCATAGTGCTCTTCTCCTACATAAACAAATAGAACAATTTATACTGGAACTTAACCTTAATGAAGAAAGGAAGTTTACTCTGACAAAGTAGTCTTCCGAGAAACTGGAGCATGAAGACTGCAAAAGGAAAAATGCTCAGAAATGGAACAACTTTTAGTTTCATCCTCCTGTGGCCAAATCCCAAGAGCTGGGGGAAAAAAAAGGTGGGAGGGAGAAGAAAAAAAGTCTTAAACTAATAGGCTGTCAGTTGTCAAGTTTTCCACCCACATGTCTGCCCACTATTCCTGTGGGAAAATCAGTGGTACAGTTTAGAAAGAGGAAATCATACACTCCTTTTTTATTTTAATTTATTGCTGCCAACAACTCCCCAAGACGATATTAATGTTTTCTACACGAAGATTCCTAGCAAACAGATGGCTAAGAAAGGTAACTTTAGGATAATAATTTCAGAGCGATAAAAAGTAAAAAATCCTAAGTCTAGCATGGACAAAATCATGAAGGCATTTGGAAGTAGTATTTCTCATTGACAATCAAGTAAAACCAAGTGCATTGCAACAGATGGTATACAACTCAAATCCTGGTACAGCACAGTTTGGGGGACTATTTAAATTAACCCATTAGAAGTTTATTGAATTGTTAGAACCCAACTTTAATGACCATATTATAATATCAAGTTCTGCATAATAAAGCTATTTTTAAATGTCCCAGCTGACATCCCCAACTATCTTAATACTATTCAATATTGCTTTGAAGCTGTGGACACGATGGATTCCACTGAATGAGAAATACTGTATGAGAAAAGATTCATAATTCCTTGTCTAATAGTCAACGTATTCAACAGGATAATGTATTATGTATAATATATAGCACCAGTTGAATTCCTGTGAAATGTTAACTATTCTAACTCAAATTTGACATATGTTTTAAAATGTTTGCGATATCATTCATTGATTTTTAAAAAGATGGTACTTCCTGGTAAGCAGCAGCTCAGAGTAGAAAGAGCACTGGACCTGGAGTCAGATGCAATGCAGGTTGTTTTCACTAAACACTCTCTAATAACCTTTCCAAATCTAATATTCTATTATCTTTTACTACTAAATCTCGAGAGTTTGATTATTTGAGGTAATATTTAGGTGGCTTTGAAGTTATCTTCAAGTTTGTTTCTTTTTAAAAGTTAGTTTTGAAAATCAAATTTGGCAAGGAAAGGGGTTGGGAGGAGACAGTTTCATTGTTTTTTGTATTTTCCACTGATCTGCTGTCACATGTCTTTTAATCATTTGTTAATAGCAGTCAGCCCCCCTTTACTCTGTCACTAAAAGTTGGAAATATGTCTGGGAAGGAGATCCCAAAGAACATCGGCATTCCTTTCAACCATAAGCCAAGAGAGAAGCACTACCTGAGAGACTAGATTGCTGTGGTGTGTTTACATAAGTGGCTCAAATTCCCATGATTAAATAGCTTAGACTTTCTTAAGAGAGTTCACTTAAGCAAATGTTGCTTTTGTTCCCAGATTTCCTTCTTCCCAACACCACTTATATTTATATCTCTACATCAATGTCTGACCAATAGAAATCAAAAGTCAAAAATGTCCGAAATTGATCTCAACATATTCCTCTCCAATCCTGCTTCACTCCTGTATTCCCAGTCTTAATCAACAATATCACCGTCCCACTGATTGTAGCCAAGCTCAAAACCTTGGTGTCATTCTTGACTCCTTCTTCTCCTTCATTGCCCATTCCCCAGTCTTGCCCCTCTCTAATGCACCCTTCACATTGTGGCTGCTAAAGTGCTCTTTCTAAAAAGTAGATATGATCACAGAGCTTCCCTGCATAAAATGCTTTAATGACTCCTTTTTACCTACTGGATAAAACTCCAAGTTCTTTCAGTTCCTGTATACCTTTCTAGCCCAATCCACTGCCACTCCCTGCCATTGCTCTGAGCCCTTTACACTACAGTTACGTGAACTGCTCACAGTTACCCAAACACACCATAGTCTTTTGTGATTATGACTTTGCGTGTGAAATTTCCTCTGCTACTTTCTCAGCTTGAGTTACTTTTCCTCATGTTCCCATAACATTTCCACATACTAGTATTATAACTCTTGTCACACTATATTGTAGTTACTTCTTTACTTGTTTGTCTTCAAACAAAGAGATTCAGACTCTAGATACTTCTAGGTGGCATTTAAGCTTGCTTTGGACCCTGAGACACGGTGCTCCTCTCTGATGCTCTTTTTTTCCTTCTTGTCCCAGCCCTCCCCCAGGTGGAGGCGTTAAGGAGCAGTGGAATGGTCACACGGCCAAAGATAAGACAAAGCAGTCTGGATGATCCACAACCTGGATAAACATCTGCCTCATATCATTTTTTAAGCCAACAAAAAGCTGGCTAATGGGCCTTGAATTTAGGGTGGCCTGGCAGGAGCTTTCTGTATTACCACGTATCAGTTGAGAGACCCTGATTTCAATCCCCAGAGCTGTAGCGGTGGTGGGGGCGGGGAGGGTAAAACACCCATCCCTGATGGTCTCAAAGAACATCACACTACTGTCAGACAAATAGCTCAAGAATAATTAGTTGGCGGAGATCTTCCTTGTTTTTTCCTCTGCCTGAAGCTGAGACAAACCTTTCTGCAGGAACATGTGCCTTTGGATTATTACACCATAAAGCAAGGAATCTAGTACCAGTCACATCCACATGGTAGGTGTTCTCCCCAGTTGCAGTGGGCCTCACCTCCAAAAAAAAAGTCATAGGGAAGGTCTATATTCTGGTCTATCCCAGAACAATATCCAGTTATCGCTGACTTCTGTCCCAGTTGAAGATAACCTAGTCTGTGAATCAGTATTTAGTTGCCCATGTGAGGCAGCCAGTTTCACAAGCACCCCTGGATATAGAGTTCCCTAGGCATGGTGGCCCTAGGTGTATTCTGGATTGGTCTGGTTGGTGATTATCAGGGAAGGACCCTGCCAGGCAGGTTAACAAAAAGGGTTAGTTATCAGCCTGATTGGGAGGAATCTCACCACTAAAAACAACAAATTTTTAGAAAACATGATGAATTTATAATCATTATGGATATTCTCCTTCATGGCTATTGTGAATTTTTATCAGGTATTATATTTATACTACAATGAGACTTCTAGCAGCAAGAATGGGTTTTAGTTTTAAGTGGGGGAAAAGGAAATTAATATAAGCTATTTGTCATCAGGAGAGACTACCTTTAAAAATCAAATAGCTCCCACAATGCCATTTTGAACATATGTCAAAGGCAAGGAAAGATGGTCTGCTGTCTCAGGTGTCCATTTGTATTCTGATTGAAGAAAAAGAATTCAGATGCTACCAGGGTAACATGAAATAAAACAGAAACGGAACTGGTGGGAGTGGCCCCCTAAAGTTCTTAGGTTTCTATGTTCAGAGTAAAGATTACCCTACCCACAAAATGATCATTGATGACATCATTTATGATGCCTTTGCCCTTCAGTTGGCACTGCACAGGCACCGCTTGGTTCTTCACTACGTCTGTAAAGTGCATTGCCACCAGCGGGGAGGTGTAGTTAACCTGTAGGTGGAAGAACAATGAATTCTAAATGTGAGGAGGGGAGGGTATGTGGGGGAGAGCAATAGGATGGAAGTGATTGGATAATCAGTGCAGGACAGAATAACCTCCACAAAGGGAACTGAGTAAATCCCATGATGCCAAGTCACAAATGGCTAAAGCTACTGACATCCTCTCTCTGCCCTGGGACAGTGGGGAAATGACACATTTCCCTCATAAGTCAGTGTCAGTTGTCTGATTGTGCTCTGGGGAAAACCAATTCTAACTCAGCGTTGTATGATTTTCTGGAACTCAGATCATGAATCAAACCAGAACTAGTATTTATCAAGTCTCCATGCTGGAGATGAAACCTTCACTGACCCAAGGCTCCAAGTGGGAGAAACAGGAAAGTGATTATCTGGGCATAATTGAGTGCAATGGCAAGTGATTTGTCTGCTCCTGGCTCTACCACTAACTAGCTATGTGACCTTAGGCAAGTCGCTTCCTCTCTCTGAACCCTAACTTCTCCACCTGAAGGAGTTAGGCCAGACCATGTGTGAGATTCCTTCAGATTTGGAAAGAAGCGGTTGGGATAGAAATAGGTAGAGGGAACTCCTAGTCTGGGCCAGCAGCTTACCTGTTGCTCCCTGATTCCTATAGATCCCAGCCAGCCCTTCCTTTGTCTCTGAGCCCTTTCTGACAGCAAAGACTGAAGGGAAT
The DNA here is from genome assembly GCF_030028045.1 of Hippopotamus amphibius kiboko. Lineage (NCBI taxonomy): Eukaryota > Metazoa > Chordata > Mammalia > Artiodactyla > Hippopotamidae > Hippopotamus > Hippopotamus amphibius. Next base: position 30,979,004 of record NC_080203.1, read on the forward strand.
ACAGACTTACATGAGTCAGTTTGCCATAGTAAGGGTAGTAACGGAGGTCAAAGGACGCCGACTCTGGGTAGTAATTGATGGATCGGATGTCGTTTTCATCACCTCTCTGTAAATAAAAGCAAGTACAGGGGATATGTGTATAAAAACAGATGATTGAACCTGGTGTACCCCCAAAAAAATAAAAAAAAATAAAAATAAAAAAAAGAACTGTTAAAAAAAAAGCAAGTACATATCAGCTGCTGGGTCACTCAGTGAGTTGGAGCCTGAGCTAAAGGGGCCTGTGTCCCAGGTGAAATCACTGTGTGACCTACAACCGTCTCAGGAAGACCATGAAAGCAGAATGGGGCATAGCTCAGCCCAGACTTATCCTCAGAGGAGTGTTTCCAGGGAGAGACTGTGCTTTGGCTTTTCAGTGCAAAGAATACTGAATAGAAGGCCCAGACCACGGAGGCTGAAGGTTCTCAGTATGGCTCTGTGCTGTCTCCTAGGGGACCCAGGCAGAAGGGCTCCAAAGGGCTTGCAGTTCTGGTGTTGCTCTGGCAAGAGGGCCTACCATGCCAGTCCCTCTCCGAAGAATCATACTGGTCCTGGTACCTGGTCTTGGACTTTGGAGCTGAGGCAGGTGTAAGTTGGAACGTGCTTAGTACATCCCACTCCACAACAACGTGCACACGGTGCACTCATTTCTGGTTGAGGTCCGACCCAGTGCACAGGGATCTGATGCATAGGGACACAGCCTGTAGTTGGGTCACTTAAACGGGTGTCTCTGACCACATTCTCTGAGGTGCTTAATTATAGGAGGTGGGATCAGGAGGATAAGCAAGGGGGGAAATCATTAAATAAACAAGTCTACCCTCATCATATCATGTTAGGTACGGGACTGTCCATTTTGCCCATGCATTAGGCTTGCCCTAAATAGCAGAGGTCTAGAGGCTAGTAAGGGACAAATAGTACATCACTACTAGCAAATCACTCACTTGGGTCACGTGATTACGTCTATCGATATAGCATAAAGGCTCTTAGTATAAACTGAGTTCTCCTTAATTTATTCTAATAATTACTCCTTCATGCTTGATTTCCACAAGTGAGTGTGGATTTGACCAGTATTGATTATTATAGAATGTATGATGACTCAATATTTTTTTTTTTTTTCTGAAAGGACAGTTCTCAGCAAGGTTCGATGTAAGCTGAAAAATGTATGGCTTCCACTAGGAAACTATAAGCAGGACTTAATCCAATTAATATGCTAGTTTAAGACTGAGTTCGTCTTTATGCTTTTATATATTCTTCTAAAAAGTAATGAAATTCATTTTTTGTGAATGGCGTGTGGAATCAATTCCACCGGTTTGTAGTCACACCTCACATGTGTGTATATTTATACATGCGCACATTTATGTCAACAGAATGAATGTCCTTCCTACCTGTTCACCTGGCAAGTACTGCCTGACCTTTCAAAGCTCATCTTCAGTGTCATCACCTCTAATGTGGAACTAAGCTTTCCCTCTTTAATGTCCTCACTGCACCTTTCATAGCACCTGTATTACTTGATTGCCCTGATTTCAGAGACAGAATCATATTTATCTTGGCACCCCAACACCTAGCAAAGTACCTGGTACTTAATAAGTGATCCATAAATGCTTGCTGAATGTGAACTGTTGACTGAACAAATGCTACCTTTTGCTGCTTTCTGATCTGCCACCATCAAGAATGGAGTTTTGAGCAGCATCTCTGGTACTGAGAATGGGATTACCTGGCTTTGCACACTGGCTAGACAACTGTCCAGGACTGGGGGTGCAGTAGGTGTTATTAAACAGGGGGGAGCTACTGCCGGCTTAAGCAAACCCAAGATCTAGGGCTTTTCCTACAAAGGAACTAATTGGCACAGATGAGATAGGAGTTAATGGTCCCTTGAAGGACAGTTAATTAGCATATTAATGGAGTTCTGTTTATACTTCCCTTGTAGTCATTTGTTATTGCAACACCCAGTGCCACTGGTCATTGCTGCAAAAAGTGAAATTCAGTTTTAAAAGCAGGGACTAATGACTCTAACGAAAGCTGCTTGTTTAGTTCAAAGAAACAAGTAATTAGAGCTAAAAGGAAAAGTGTAAACAGAATCCCAATTAATGACTTGGCACATTGTTGTTCCCTGCTGGGGCCCTTAGCTGAGGTTCAGTCTTTGGCTTTCACAGGTATAAATCTGCACGTGCACGCACACACACACACACACTACATACATGAATACACATGAATGAAATGCTTTCTGGAAATAGGGAGGCCTGAAGGTATAAATGGGGGTGTAGTTATGAAAAGATTAACTCTTTCCCTAACCCTTAGTCAACCATCCATGGTAAAGCCCTTGGAAGGGATGACCCACCTTTTTGCATGAAACAGATGTGCTAGCAGTACTTACTCAAAAAAGGCACTTTACCTGAACTTTGCAAGAAACCTTCACAGGGTCTCCACGCTCAGGACGAAAGCCAACAATCTAGCAAAAGAAAACAAATTATTTTTTAAACAAAAAACAAAACAGATTTGACAGTAAAAATACGGCTTTTCTAAATCTCCTTTGAGTCATCCTTTCTTTAGGCATGAGCTTGATCTGTTTTGCCCTCTCAGAAGTGTTACAGAAAGCAGAAAATGCAAAATATCTTCAGAGCTGCACAGCTCAGCTTACTTCTTATTTTATTTGTGTCTGATATGAATATCAGACACAATGGTAACTGCAGCAAGATTACCCGGAAGATGTAAAGAACATACTGGTGTCAAGATGAGTGTGCCTGGTAAGGCTGTGCCACACCTGAGGCATGGCAGGAGAGCAGGAAAATGTATTGCTTGTGATATAAGAATTGTCTCCTGTCCCACCCCGTGTCAGTCCCCTGTTCCAAGCAGCTCAAGATCTCATTCCTTAGAGACTGTCATACAGAGTGAAGTAAGTCAGAAAGAGAAAAACAAATGTATATTAACGCATATATGCAGAATCTAGAAAAATGGTACAGATCACTGGTTTGCAAGGCAGAAATAGAGACACAGATGTAGAGAACATACATATGGACACCAATAGGGGAAAGCAAGGGTGGGGGTGGGAAGAATTGGGAGATTGGGATTGACATATACACACTAATATGTATAAAATAGATAACTAATAAGGGAAAAAAGGGAAAAAAAAGATCTCATTCCTGACAGAGCCATCAAAGTGCAGGTTTAGGGGTGCTGGAGAAGAATCGAAGTAGGAAGTGTTCGAGGAGAGAAGGAATTATTGCTTGGTAGGTTTGCCCGGTTGTTTGTATTACTGATGCTCTTAGTAAAAATGGCCAAACTTACAGGGTATGAAGACAGAGCCCAAGAGAAATGGAATGGCCAGAGCCCTCCTACCCAACTCATTCACTTATCATCACCAGAGTGTCAAGGGCCAATATACCCGGTTCATCTTTAGAAGGATGCAGGGCTGTCCAGTAGAGTAGCCGAAAGTAGGGTCCTCCAGGCCAGAGCAGTTCTTCAGGAAGGAGCGCTTAAATTGGCAGGCCTTCTTGTCCTCATCCTCATCACCATCTTGGATGAAGTACTGGCCCGGGGGACAATCTACATTCATTTCCTCTTGAAGACTGTCATTATAACCTAAAGCATGTGTGGGTGGCAGATGGTCATGTTAGACAGGTACTACAGAGGAAGGCCATGTTTTCAGTAGTTCTCCTCCCTAGTTTCCTTTCTCCAGCTTGCTTGTGCTCCTATAAAAGCGCACTTAGTTTGTCCTAGGCTCTGTGACCTGGCATCAGGTGCCCAAGGCCCTTCATCAGTAATATCCCTCCAAGAAGCCTTCTGGGCTAGTCCCCTCAGCCCATTTTGATTGCCTGTCCCCTTGCTTTTCATTCCTTTGAACTTCTTCGATATGTCTCTGTATGCTTGTCGCTTTATAACTTTTCTCTATTTTCCATTACTTTTTTCAGATATGGTAAATTGTAAACTTGGTGGGCTGCCTTTTCTACTTCTGGGAGAGGAATAGGCACATAGTAGATGGATTTTGGAAAAAGGATTGAATCATATCAAGGCATGGCATATATAAGGAGGCAAAGCACCTGGGCTAAATCTCTTTTAGTTCACCCTGGGAAACATCTCTCTTTGAGGTGAATGAGAGGCACCTGATGCAAGAAAGTGAAAAGTGTGTATTGTGGGACAGGAGGAAGGGGGAGGAAGAAGAGGTGATAAATCAGCTCCTCATTCCTTACAGAGGGAAGTTAGCACTGCAAAATAGAAGCTTGGGTTAAAAGACAGAAAACAATGACAACCATAGGGTCTCCACTGAGAGGATGAGGGGGTGAGATCTTGTCTCCTGAGACCTGAGGCACTCAGGGTTAATTTCCCTCTACATTGGAGGAAATTTAACGTGTCCAAGGTACATTTATCAGGGAGAGAGCTGAAAAGGGCTGTGAGCTGACTCTTTGGGCTACTAGATGCCATAGAGCTCCGCTTTAGAAATTACTGCATTATTCCCAATTTGGTTCTAAATGATGGAATCCAGTTAGTCCTGTTAGATCCAGCCCCCATGCATTCATGTTTAAAGTAGCTCAGTTTTTCAGAGGAGACTTTGCACCTATGATCCACAGAGGTAAAACCCCACATGTACTGCTGGATCCTCATCTAGACAGAATGTGACTTGTTTGTTATTAGAAGCAACTGGGAATTTTAAATCTATTCCAATTATGGCTAAGCCTTTATTTTTCCTTTGACAAAGCCACATTCAATTCAAGGTTTTGTTTTACTCTCTTTTTTTTTAGAATAAGAACTATGTTCAAATAATAACTTTCTAAATAGAAGCTGTAATCATGTGCTCATTGTTTCTCTTGAGGTAGTTTCATTAAAAATAATGTGACATGGACATGACCCTTATTGCAAAATCCCTGTCCTCATGGGAGTGAAATTGATACTCTGGGATGTCTATTTCAGAGATGTGTCCCTTTTAAACAGGCCATATTATCTACACTTAGGAACTAAAAAACCCAATGCTTTTCCTAATGTTCCCCACCTCTGTTATCAGGTCAGAATTGATATTTCTGCATCTACTACCTTCTTGGAGGAATTTCCTCAGCAGAGATTCTGGCAGTACATTTGCAATAGCGCACAAGCATTTTGAAAGAAAAGAAGATATTGTGCTGGCTATGAGGCCCAAAACATTTCTGGGAACCAAAAATGGAACTCCATGGATTCAGAAAGAATCCAGCTCCTCTCATTTTACAGGTGAGGAATCTGAAGCTCAGACTTAACCAAGATGACACTGCATTACCAATACAAAGCTGAGTTTCTAACTCCTGGTCAGATGGCATCAGCAAAGAATTATGAAA